>NC_062278.1:4375000-5000000 GCF_902655055.1 Lutra lutra | reverse complement strand
GAAAAGGCATTTTTTTCTGACTCACTTAAGCTCATGTCCATATTCTTCTGTTGGCATTTTTCTTTGGAGACACAAAGATATTAAAGAGTTTGAGTTAAAATAACCCGTGTAGCTAAAATTTAATATCTTCTTTCCTATTCAAAGTTCCCTGATAAAAGGAGCTATTTTAAATTTCTTAATAAAGGTTAGGCTTCTGGGAGAAGAGAAATCATAAAGATTAGAGTAGAAATCAATGAAATAGAAACCAAAAAAACAATAGAACAAATCAACGAAACTAGGAGCTGGTTCTTTGAAAGAATTAATAAGATTGATAAACCCCTGGCCAGACTTATCAAAAAGAAAAGAGAAAGGACCCAAATAAAGAAAATCATGAATGAAAGAGGAGAGATCACAACGAACACCAAAGAAATACAGACAATTATAAGAACATACTATGAGCAACTCTACGCCAACAAATTTGACAATCTGGAAGAAATGGATGCATTCCTAGAGACATATAAACTACCACAACTGAACCAGGAAGAAATAGAAAGCCTCAACAGACCCATAACCAGTAAGGAGATTGAAACAGTCATCAAAAATCTCCAAACAAACAAAAGCCGAGGGCCAGACGGCTTCCCGGGGGAATTCTACCAAACATTTAAAGAAGAACTAATTCCTATTCTCCTGAAACTGTTCCAAAAAATAGAAATAGAAGGAAAACTTCCAAACTCATTTTATGAGGCCAGCATCACCTTGATCCCAAAACCAGACAAGGATCCCAACAAAAAGAGAACTACAGACCAATATCCTTGATGAACACAGATGCAAAAATTCTCACCAAAATACTAGCCAATTGGATTCAACAGTACATTAAAAGGATTATTCACCACGACCAAGTGGGATTTATTCCAGGGCTGCAAGGTTGGTTCAACATCCACAAATCAATCAATGTGATACAACACATTAATAAAAGAAAGAACAAGAACCATATGATACTCTCCATAGATGCTGAAAAAGCATTTGACAAAGTACAGCATCCCTTCCTGATCAAAACTCTTCAAAGTGTAGGGATAGACGGCATATACCTCAATATTATCAAAGCCATCTATGAAAAACCCACCGCAAATATCATTCTCAACGGAGAAAAACTGAAAGCTTTTCCGCTAAGGTCAGGAACACGGCAGGGATGTCTGTTATCACCACTGCTATTCAACATAGTACTAGAAGTCCTAGCCTCAGCAATCAGACAACAAAAGGAAATTAAAGGCATCCAAATCGGCAAAGAAGAAGTCAAACTATCACTCTTCGCAGATGATATGATACTATATGTGGAAAACCCAAAAGACTCCACTCCAAAACTGCTAGAACTTGTACAGGAATTCAGTAAAGTGTCAGGATATAAAATCAATGCACAGAAATCAGTTGCATTTCTCTACACCAACAACAAGACAGAAGAAAGAGAAATTAAGGAGTCCATCCCATTTACAATTGCACCCAAAACTATAAGATACCTAGGAATAAACCTAACCAAAGAGACTAAGAATCTATACTCAGAAAACTATAAAGTACTCATGAAAGAAATTGAGGAAGACACAAAGAAATGGAAAACTGTTCCATGCTCCTGGATTGGAAGAACAAATATTGTGAAAATGTCTATGCTACCTAAAGCAATCTACACATTTAATGCAATTCCTATCAAAGTACCATCCATTTTTTTCAAAGAAATGGAACAAATAATCCTAAAATTTATATGGAACCAGAAAAGACCTCGAATAGCCAAAGGAATATTGAAAAAGAAAGCCAAAGTTGGTGGCATCACAATTCCGGACTTCAAGCTCTATTACAAAGCTGTCATCATCGAGACAGCATGGTACTGGCACAAAAACAGACACATAGATCAATGGAACAGAATAGAGAGCCCAGAAATAGACCCTCAACTCTATGGTCAACTCATCTTCGACAAAGCAGGAAAGAATGTCCAATGGAAAAAAGACAGCCTCTTCAATAAATGGTGTTGGGAAAATTGGACAGCCACATGCAGAAAAATGAAATTGTATCATTTCCTTACACCACACATGAAAATAGACTCAAAATGGATGAAGGATCTCAATGTGAGAAAGGAATCCCTCAAAATCCTCGAGGAGAACACAGGCAGCAACCTCTTCGACCTCAGCCGCAGCAACATCTTCCTAGGAACATCACCAAAGGCAAGGGAAGCAAGGGCAAAAATGAACTTTTGGGATTTTATCAAGATCAAAAGCTTTTGCACAGCAAAGGAAACAGTGAACAAAACCAAAAGACAACTGACAGAATGGGAGAAGATATTTGCAAATGACATATCAGATAAAGGGCTAGTGTCCAAAATCTATAAAGAACTTAGCAAACTCAACACCCAAAGAACAAATAATCCAATCAAGAAATGGGCAGAGGACATGAACAGATATTTCTGCAAAGAAGACATCCAGATGGCTAACAGACACATGAAAAAGTGCTCCATATCACTCGGCATCAGGGAAATACAAATCAAAACCACCATGAGATATCACCTCACACCAGTCAGAATGGCTAAAATTAACAAGTCAGGAAATGACAGATGCTGGCGAGGATGTGGAGAAAGGGGAACCCTCCTACACTGTTGGTGGGAATGCAAGCCGGTGCAACCACTCTGGAAAACAGCATGGAGGTTCCTCAAAATGTTGAAAATAGAACTACCCTATGACCCAGCAATTGCACTGCTGGGTATTTACCCTAAAGATACAAACGTAGTGATCCGAAGGGGCACGTGCACCCGAATGTTTATAGCAGCAATGTCTACAATAGCCAAACTATGGAAAGAACCTAGATGTCCATCAACAGACGAATGGATAAAGAAGATGTGGTATATATACACAATGGAATACTATGCAGCCATCAAAAGAAATGAAATCTTGCCTTTTGTGACGACGTGGATGTAACTAGAGGGTATCATGCTTAGCGAAATAAGTCAATCGGAGAAAGACAACTATCATATGATCTCCCTGATATGAGGGAGAGGAGATGCAACATGGGGGGTTGAGGGGGTAGGAGAAGAGTAAATGAAACAAGATGGGATTGGGAGGGAGACAAACCATAAGTGACTCTTAAGCTCACAAAACAAACTGAGGGTTGATGGGGGGAGGGGGTTGGGAGAGGGGGTGGGGTTATGGATATTGGGGAGGGTATGTGCTTTGGTGAGTGCTGTGAAGTGTGTAAACCTGGCGATTCGCAGACCTGTACCCCTGGGGATAAAAATATATGTTTATAAAGCTGTAAAAAAAAAAAAAAAGAAAAAAGAAAGGATGAATACCCAAGTTTTGTAGCAACATGGACGGGACTGGAAGAGACTATGCTGAGTGTTATTTGACTTATTTGTCAAGCAGAGAGAGTCAATTATCATATGGTTTCACTTATTTGTGGAGCATAACAAATAGCATGGAGGACAAGGGGAGATGGAGAGGAGAAGGGAGTTGAGGGAAATTGGAAGGGGAGGTGAACCATGAGAGACTATGGACTCTGAAAAACAATCTGAGAATTTTGAAGGGGTGGGGGGTGGGAGGTTGGGGGCACCAGGTGGTGGCTATTGTAGAGGGCACGGATTGCATGGAGCACTGGGTGTGGTGCAAAAATAATGAATACTGTTATGCTGAAGAAATAAAAAAAATTAAAAAAAAAAAAAGGTTAGGCTTCTGGAGCACCTGGGTGGCTCAGTCAGGTAGGCATGAGACTCAGGTCATGATCTCAGGGTCAGGGGATCAGACCCCACAACTGGCTTCACACTCAGTGCTGAGTTGGTTTGGAATTCCCTCTCGTTCTCCCTGGCCCCATGAGCTCCCTCCCCACTCTCTCCTTTAGGAAAAAAAATAAATAGATAAAGGTTGAGCTTGCCTTTCCTAGTGAGACTTCTATTACACATTTGATTTAAACCTATTTTTATTATACATCTATGGTATCTATAGCAATTAGAATCATATCCCGTAAAGGCAGAAATAAAATTAAATACACTGTTTGATTTTTTTGTTTATTGGTTTCTTTTAAGCAAGTTCTGATTGGGATATACAGAACAACAAGCCAATGAAATGGTTAATGACATTTCTCAGTGGACATCAACGTAGATGTCAAAAAGTATTAGAAAGTTCCAGAATGCTATACAGGTTAACAAGTTACCCTGACATTCTTTTTGGAACTTTTAGTATGTATGTATGTATTTATTTATTTATTTATTTTTTAGTATACATGGAACTCAGTATGTTTATAAACCAGACCAAACCAAACCAAACCACATAACAATAATATGTGTGAGGATTTCTCTTTGTTTTGAATACTGTTCTCAATACTGAGAAAACCAGAACAAACCAGATTTGCTTTACTAAAGTGTGTGTAGAGTCCGAATCTTTTGACTGCCCTGAACCCAGACTAGCACTTGAAAGCAGATCCCAAATATCTTTGAAACACCATTGTCTCTTTGAATTCTAGCCAGAATCTCATTTATTCATTTACAGTACATGATGATATTCAGTACCTTCTTTTTGGTTAATGCAACAAATGTTATTTGCCAGAAAGGCAATCTCGATAGCCTTAAAAAAGAGTCCATTCAAAGATACAGCTCTGGATTTAACATTTCATGTGGTTTTCACAGACAATGACTTCCAAATATTTGATTATTTGTCCATATTTTAATCCAGTTTTTAATTTATTAATGAAGTTTATTTTAAAAAGAAAAAGAAATAAGAAATAAAGCTTATTTGTAAATTTTTGAGCTTTTGTCTTTCATATGTATTAGGTTTATCAAAGGTATCAGGGCTCACAAGTTCAGGTCATGCATAGTTTTTATGAAGCATATTGAAACGACAGAAGGTACGTTTTATTGCTACTGTTTTTTTATTGCCCACATCATTCAGGTCTGAAAGGAAGTGTTTAGGATGCTGCTTGATTCATGTAGAGTTCATATGGAAATTTATGGCAACATCTGAACTACAGCTATATTTCCATATCTATCTATCGTCTTTATCTATCTATCATCTATCTATCTATCTATCTATCTATCTATCTATCTATCTATCTATCTATCTCTTTTGTTTTCCTTTTGCATCTTGGGATTTCAACTATATTTTGTAAATCTGTGAATCCTTTGTGGTTCAACTGCCTCCTTCTTAAGATTCTGTCCCATTGGTGGGTATTCTGGCCAGTTGGCTGAGTTGGACTATTCCAGGATACACGAAACTCTGTATGCCTTGTGTGGGGGTCCATAAATAATCCTTTGGTTATCACACAGCACACCAGGGTACGGTGGGGGAGGCAGGAATGTGGCAGATTTCTGAGATGTTTCACAAGGCATTCAGCCTCATCTAAAACCTGCCCAGTTGGAATTTGGGGCTCCCACTGAATAGTTGAGATTTAACTGTTCAGACTCCTGGCCAGGATGAAAGAGAAGGCCAGGCTCCAGGGTTTGTAAAAGGAAGCAGATGTTATTTTAATGAGAAGAGAGTATTATAGTCCAGCTCCCCATGATGGTTTCTACCAGCTTGGACATGTCTTCTTTTTGAAAGAGACAGGAATCTTCATAACAGATTAGTAGAGCTGCTTTCATGGTATAGTGAAAGTAACAGACTTGGGGCAGCAAAGGAATTTCCACACCAAATGCATGAGACACTGAGTGTTTCTTGGTCCATGTCCATGTGGTAGATTCATAAGAATCACGGGGGAGTGAGCATATATGCCTTGAATTGTATTAAGTCTCTACCAGGTGTAGAGGGTTGTCAGAATAAATTAAATTAAAATTGCTTTCTCAATTACATCAAACATCAATGTGGTAAAGCACAATAATGATAGCAATTTAGCCACAAGTGTTTCCAGCAGACCACGTGCTGGACTTCATTCAAGTGTACAGATAAATCAAAATCACTACAGTTAAGAGTTTAGGGATAGCTACACTATGTGTGTGTACTGGAAACTATCTGGAAGGTTATTACAACTGTGATATTTAACAAGGGATTACTACTTCACTGTGCATTCTGGTTATGACAGCAAGGTCCCTCATAGTGTTGCTACAATCATATTGCCTCCTGAGAGGACTTCATCTAGGCAAACTCCAAAGCTAAAATTTATTTACAGATTAGTTGTTTTTGGGGTGTTCTGTTGTATCAGTTCTTTGTAGATGTTGGATACTAACCCTTTATCAGATATGTCATTTGTAAGTATCTTCTCCCATTCCATAGGTTGCCTTTTAGTTTGGTTGTTTCCTTCTCTGTGCAGAAGCGTTTTATTTTGGTGAAGTCCCAATAGTTTATTTTTGCTTCTATTTCCTTTGCCTTGGGGGACATATCTAGAAAAATGTTGCTATGGCCAATATCAGAGAGATTACTGCCTGTGCTCTCTTCTAGGATTTTTATGTTTTCAGGTCTCACATTTAGGTCCTTAATTCATTTTGAGTTTATTTTTGTGTATGGTGTAAGGTAGTGGTCCAGTTTCATTCTTTTGCGTGGAGCTGACCAGTGTTCCCAAAAACATCTGTTGAAGAGACTTTTTCTCGTTGTATACATTCTTTCCTCCTGTGTTGAAGATTAATTAACCATAGAATTGTGGGTTTATTTCTGGGTTTTCTATCCTATTCCATTGATCTATGTGCCTATTTTTGTGTCAGGACCATACTGTTTTCATTACTACAGCTTTGTAATATAACTTGAAGTCTGGAATTGTAATACCTCCAGTTTTGTCTTTCCTTTTCAAAATTGCTTTGGCTATTTGAGGTATTTTGTGTTTCCATACAAGTTTTGGAATTACTTGTTCAAGCTATTCAGATGGTCAAAAGACACATGAAAAGATGCTCAACATCACTGAACATCAGGGAAATGTAATAATAATAAAAATGAGATATCACCTCATACTTGTCAGAAGAGCTAAAATCAAAAATGCAAGAAAAAACAGGTGTTGACAAGGTTGCAGAAAAAGGGGAACCCTCGTGCACTGTGGGTGGGAATGCAAACTGGGGCAGCCACTCTGGAAAACAGTATGGAGGTTCCTCAAAAAGTTAAAAATGTAAGTACCCTACGACATAGTAAACACACTACTGGGTATTTACCCCCAAAATACAAAGACACTAATTCAGAGGGATATATGCACTCAGATGTTTATTGCAGTCTTATTTACAATAGCCAAACTATGGAAGCAGCCCTAGTGTCTGTGTCTGTGTCTATATATTTACATATATGTAAATTAAATCTTGCCATTTGCAACAACATGGAAGAAGCTAGAGCGTATTAGACTAAACGAAATAAGTCAAAGAAAGAAAAACACCCTATGATCTCATTCATATGTAGAATTTAAGAAACAAAACAAACGAGGAAAGGAAAAAAAAAAGAAAAAGAAAGAGGGAGAGAGAGTCAAACAAAGAAACACACTCTTAAGTACTGAGAACACACTGATGGTCCCCAGAGGGGAGAGGGTGGGGGATGAGTGAAAGAGGTGATGGGGATGAAGGAGGGCACCTGCTGTGGTGAGCACCGGGTATTGTATGGAAGTGTTGGATCACTCTATCGCACACCTGAAATTAATATAACACTGTATGCTAACCATACTGGAATTAAAATTTAAAAACGTAATAAAATAAAAATAAATTGAATTTATCTATCTACACAAAATCAAGATGATTAAAATGTGGGGAAAAATGCGTGAGAGATATAGATACAGAGCACTAAATAAATAAAAGGTTATCCCAGAAAATGTCCTGTAAATGCATCAATCTAACTTGTGAAGTAAATTCAATATTCAAAACGGATTTGAAAAAAATCATTATCTTATGCAAGCTGGTTTCGGAGAGATGTGCACATAGACATGAATACATTTAAAATATTTTAGTGACATTAAGATATGAAATGAATTAAATTGGTTAAAAGCAGTATCACTAGTAGTGCCTGTTTTACTGTGTAAACACATTTTTATATTAAAAAGTGACTTCAATAGTTACTCTAACAACCTATTACTATGATACAAAGTATGAAATATATGATCTGACTATGGGTAAGAGCGAGATTTTATATTTTGTTGACATAAAGCACACAATATGGGATTTCGTGCTCAGGTAAGCAGTGCGATGCTAACAGGTTATGGGGTATCATTGTGTGTGGGAGCTCTTGACCAGCAGCAAAGAAGCAACTGGATCTGTCAGTTTCTGACAGATGATCCAGAAACTGGATCATTCCTGAGGCATGGTGCAAATAATTCTCCACCAAGGCTCATACTTAGTTATACAGCTGCAGAGAAGGTCTGATCTAGGATTTGTGCCAAATGTTATATTCTATACAGGAAAATGGGACAAATCTGCAAAATTCTAGATGCAGCTGAAATTAGTAATTTATGTCTCAGTTGTTCAATTAGATTTAATTTGATAATTCCTATTAAATTCAGAATGACATTTAAAAAGAGTTCTGGTTATTTCCAGTCTTTCTTTTTCTACCATGAGGCAAAAAGATGGCTGCCTCCATTGCTGAACTTGGTGGACACGGCATGTGAGCGTGTGTGTGCGCATGTATGTGCATATACACTTACAAGAACTATCACATACACATGCATATAAATGCATAAAATAGGGCTTAATCAATGTGTACTTTCCATCTGTTTTCTGAGCTCACGGGGTTGATATGTGATGAATATGGGCCTTTTTGTCTTTCAGAATGCATTCCTTCTTTAGAAGATAAGGAGGACGGGCAGACTTACTGAAAAAGTAATGCATGGTTTTCTGTCAGATTGTCTTTGTGTGACATAAAACTCCATGGCATGTGTATTAGAAAAGGTCATGATGACAAGCTTATCGCTGCAACTCTGGAGCCTTCTGTAGGGTGAATGGCGAATGACTTTACATTCTCACTGTACAGAATGCTGGCAACAACAAAATGTATGTGTTCTTTGCATTTTCGCAAACAATTCACACAGCTTCATCTGCCCCCCACCTTCCTCCGGCCATTCTTGGGGACCATTGCCCATCTCCTGATTGAGGACATTTGGAGGAGAAATGTGCCATCCACCTGAGCACTGGTTAGTACAACATCAATAAATATGTATTATTGATAATGAGGACATATAAATAAAGTAGAGCATCAGAAGTGCCACACTCTTTCCGTAGGGACAGATAACAGTCAATCAAGAAACATTTATACAGCAGTTAAAATCTTGAAGCACTGAGGTGTATAAAGAGCAAACAGACTTTGCCCTCCTGTAAAATTATCTTAACTGGAAAGATCAAGAGACAAACGATCCCTCACTAATAAGACTGAAGAAAAAGGAAGAGCCTTGGTCCCTGGGTTAGCAAAAGCACTTATCATGTCTAAGTGCAGAAAGGGGGAGTCCTTGGCTGGGAATCTTCATGTCTCACAAAAGCCCTTCCACTTGCTGATGGGGCCCCAGGGTGGAAACAAGGTCCGTAAGTGCCCTCGGATCCCTGCCCAGTGGGGATGGAGAGCATTGCATACTAATGAGTGGAATCATATACTGAAATGGAAAGATATAGATGAGCCAATTAGACAGTCTGTCACCATGGCAAAGCCTGCTCGTGATAAATAAGGGCAATTTTCTATTTTCTCTAATCTATTTCAAATGTCAAAGCTCTCACCAAGTTCTGAGAGCTGTTTCTTGTGTTTGTAGCTGTTTCGGCTACAAGGGTTGGTGCGCTGGAGTGAAGTGGGCTGTCAGGAGCTCACTCTGCTGCGTATTAGCTGTGGGATACTGGCCATGGCAGGTGCGTTCCTGGAGTCTCTTCCATTCGCCTAGAAAATGGGGATGACTATGCCCACTTTGAAGGATTATTGAAAAGAGGAAAGCAAACTATGTATATGGAAGTTTTCTGTCAGGACGACTCTAAAGGAAAACACCCAGTTTTCTATTATCTAAATGCCCTGCTTTTAAAAATGTAGGATTAAAACAGAAAAACTAGTATAACAACTTTAGAGACACTACAGAGAACAGAGGAGCTCTACCAGAAAGAGGCAGGAGGATGGCGTGCACATACTTCTCAAAAGGAGAAGAGTTTCCAAGTGGAATAAATGCACCAAAAGGCGCTTTCCACATATAATTTGTCTTCAAAAAACCCAAAGAGATTTCCATTAACTCAAACGACTTTCCAAAAGCCGCGGGAGAGAGAGATGAAACTGTGGGAAGTGACCACAAAAAAGTTATCTGTAGCAACTCAGGAAGAGCTAACAAAGCATCCTTCTCAACGAGCGGGACTCAGACTACAGGAATAACTAATGGCTTAACTAATCACTAACTTCAGTAAGAAGACAGTGGATGCTAATGTAAGCTTCTCCGGAGCTTGTCTGGCCCAGTGGGACAGCAAGAGAGGTGGGGCTGGATAATTTCTATCCCCCTTCTCTAAAGGGTAGCCTGCATTCGAAGCAGCCCAGGGCCTGCTGACTTGTGTGAACTGGAGAGAAATGAGGACAAAATAACGCACCTGTGAACACAAGCTGATGTCAGAGGTTGCTTCATCATAGAGTGGGAATAATTCTTGCTAATCCAGTTATGGTTGCGTTCCTGAGTCAACCTCTCTTACAAGTACCTGATCTAGGAAGGTGTTCCATCAGAAGATATGAAATAAATCCAAAAGTTCCCAGCATGGAACACACACACACACACACACACACACACACACACTACATTATATATATATATATATATATATACACACACACACATATGTATAATATGCTATACATATGCATATGTAATATACATATATATGTACATGTATGTGTGTATGTATATTTATATATATAAATGATATACAATTTATATTGTATATAAATACAATACAAGATAAGTTTAGGAAAAGCACAGGAAAAACAAACGAAACATCGACACTGCACCAGAACAGGTAGTTACTGAGCCAAATCGTTTAAACAAAACATACAACAATGGATGAAACTAACTAAAGGAAACACTTAGCTTTGAGCAGAGCTAAAACCTCAGCGAAGACAAGGAGATGAAGTATAAGCTACTTAAAAGCAAAGGAAAAGAAAAGGAAGATTTTTTTTTTTTAATCACAAACCGACTGTCAAGTCATGGTCACCACAAAGAAAGTAGACATTGTCCATAACATGTAGGACTAGATTAGGAAAGTAGCCTAAGTGAATAAGTTGATAGATAGATAGATAGATGATTAAAAGGACTCAAGATGGACAAGGAAGAAGAGAAAAAGATCCAAAGTCCACTTAACTGGTATGCCTGAGTAAGAGAAGCATATATGTGCACTGAACAGTATTAAAAATGTCATTTAGGGGGCGCCTGGGTAGCTCAGTGGGTTAAGCCTCTGCCTTCGGCTCAGGTCATGATCCCAGGGTCCTGGGATCCAGCCCCGCATCAGGCTCTCTGCTCAGCAGGGGGCCTGCTTCCCCCAACCCCTGCCTGCCTCTCTGCCTACTAGTGATCTCCGTCTGTCTAATAAATAAATAAAATCTTTTAAACAAAATGTCATTTAGGAAGTGACGCAGAAATGCGAGGAGGAGAAGACTTGAACATGTAGGTTAAAATGGTTCCATTGTCCTAAGAATATTTGATGTAGAAAAGTCAACAGGAAACTTATCTCTATTAAGATTTATTTCTCAGGACTTTTAAAGATAAACATTTTTTTTTTTTTGTAATTGGGTGAAAAGAAAAACAGAAAGTCACTTAGAAGAAGAAACTACATCATAATTACACTCATCTTTTTCACAATGACATCCCCCATTTGAAGAGAGTAGGACAGTGTAAAATATTCATGTAAATAAAAGGATACACCCAATCAAAAATAGCATTCAACTATAAAGACTTCAGAGCACATTTTCAAATGGAAACATAGTCAGAAATTAGAGTTGCTGTGAAATCGTTCTGACAATCAGAAAAAAAAATAGCTAATGGAAAAACTGAATGAAGACTATTAATATTGAATTCTAGTTAATGATGTGTTGGCTGAACTGTTCAAGAAGCTACTGATACCTGCAAATTATTCTGAAATGCATTAAGAAATAAGATGGATAGATGGTAGAGGAATCACTGCGTGGATAGTCAGATGATGAAGCATATAGAGCAAAGACCAATTGTAGCAGCTAGGTAATGGTTCGTAAGTGTTCGCTACACAACTATTTTAATTTTTCTATATGTTTTAAAATGCTCATAGTAAAATGATGGGAAAATGTATCAAGAAATCATGGGAAAAGCACTGAGTCTGCATTAGTTCATTTAACCATAGGATGAGGAGTAAAACTGGAAATTTTTAGATTCAGATTTGCTAACCTTACTCCCATATTGGATCACAAATTAAATTATGTACCATTTTGTTGAATTTCAAAGTGATTAAAAGTTCTGAATATTAAAAAATATGGAAAGGCATATTGGGCAAAGGCAAACAGGGAAGAGCTGGTCAAGTTCTCAAGTAACAGACAAAGGTAAAACTAGGGTAGTGAGCATTAGCATTACAAAGAATGGCCCTTTATGATGGCAAGGGGTATAATCTGCAACAAACATACAAAGGTATGAATATAGATACATAATACAAATATCACATCAAAATTCGTAAAGCAAAATCTACAAGAAAAAAAAAACAGGCAGAAATAGCAGATTTTAATTTACATCTCTCAGCCCATAACTGATCAAATATACATAAAAAGATAATGAAGATTTGTACAACACATGAAGTACTTTAGATCTATATGTAATTTATTGAATTCTATAACCTGAAGACAGATACTCTGTCTTCCTCTCCATCGTCCACAGAAAACCATTACCAGTCCTGAAGACACATTACACCACAGAGAAAATCATTAAATTTCTATAAGTAGAAATGGTGTAGAAGACAGCAGTCTCTGAACTTAGTACAGAACTGCAACTAAACAGGGTTTCCCACATGGAACTTTCCCCAAAGTAACCACAGAAACCAACGCAGACACTGGAGAACATCTAAAATACAGTGGCGCTTGTGGTGAGCACTGAGTGTCATATGTAAGTGATGAGTCCCTGAATTCCACTCCTGAAACCAATATTACCTTATTTGTTAACTAACTAAAATTAAAATAAAAACTTGAAATAAAAAAGGAGTTAAAAATAATAGTAATGAGTATAGTTCATATTGGAACCTGTGTAATATACCCAAAGCAATGCTTAGAAAAAGATTTAAAACCTTGTACACTTATATAAATAACAAGAAAGAATGAAAATAAATGAATTTAGTATCCAATGAAAAAAATCAGAAAAAAGATGAATAAAATATATACAAGTAAAGCAAATAGAAGAAATGAGCTAAAAATCAATGCAAGAATCAATGTACTCAAAGCAGACTGGTGTGAGAACTATTACACAGATCAAAAGTTTTAAAATAATAAATAAAATAGAAAAAAAATGGTTCAGCTAATTGGGAAAAGAAGGAAAAAACACACAGAACTGACAATGGCACTGGGATGGACCTAGAGTGACAAGACTGTTTACAACGTGACGAGGGGAGGACATCAGAACAGTGTCTACTCAGACGGAGAAAGGGCTCGGCTTTGCTCGCACACAATACAATTGCACAACTGAAAAGTCCACGAGGATCAGAAAAACCATTACAAACGGTAAAGATAACTCCGTGAAGTGACTGAGGGAAATTTAAAAAAAAAAAAAAAAGGCAAACAAAGCTGACAGTCTGCCTCAGTACTACAACCACTCCCCGGAGGCCTGGATCCTATTCACAACGGGGACAAGAAGAACAAAGGTAACAAATATGTATGAGCCCACAAACAACACGTTGAATTGCTTCTCTGATATTCAAAAGGACCTTTGGATAAGTGGAATGGCAGACCCTATTTAAGATGAGAACACGATACCCTGAGAAGGGCAATTCTTGAATTAATCTATACATTTCAGGCCACACTCATGAAATACCAAACACGTTTTTTTCCCAGATAGATAGATAATCTGATTTTAAAGCAATCATGCAAAAACAGACGGGGGGAAAAAAACCCTCAAAAAATGAGTAAATAAGGCAGAAGTAGTTCTGCCAGATATTCAAATGCATTTCGAGGCTGTAGCCAGGTGCATGAGTAGACAGAAGCATGGGGGAAAACAAGGGGAGACCAGGAAAAAAAAAATCATATATATATATAGTAGCATGTGATAAAAATGGTGTTGTCTATTCCTAGAAAGAAAGCAATCATTCAATACATGTTGTTGAGGTCCCATTTTTCTTCCAGAAAAAAACAAAACAAAACAAAACAAAATAAAAACTGAATCCATATCCCTACTTTAATTCATTGAATCAAAACAAGTTTTGGAGATTTTAACAACACAAAATAATGTAATTATTAGAGGAAAAATAAGAAACCTTTGTCTAAAATAGGAAACTTGTTTCTAAGTATGATACAAAATCAAATACTTCTGTAAGGCAAAAATGAAAAGCAAACAAAGTGAGAAAAATTTTTGTAACCCATACCATGGAAAAAAGATAGTTCCTGAACTGTGATGAAATCCTATCACTTAACCATTAAGGAAAGCAATCCGACCATCAAAAGAAACGTGGAGGAGGCACATAAATTGATGGGTAATTTTTAAAAATATATGCTTGCAAAAGAATATATGAAAAGATGCTTGATTCACTCGTAATGAGTGATGTTAATGCAGTGTATGGTACTGTTTCCACCTGTCACAGGGAAATAAAGATCCCTCATGATGTAAGCCAGCCCAGAATGTGCGCACACACACACACACACACACACACACACACACACACACACACGCATGCACGCACTGTGCTTGTTTGGAACAAAAATGGATAAGAGCTTTCCAGAGCCACATTTGGCAAGATAGGTAGGTACATAGATAGGTATCTCAGATTTTAAAATGCACACGATTATCTTTGACTCAGAGGGTTCACTTCCAGGAATTCATATAACAGATATACAGATCATGTACAGACTGGTTCATTTATAAATATTAGCTCCAGCCCAATCCCTAATTGCAAAGAACTAAACAGCACTCCATGTTTGTCCATAAAGGACTGGCTGGGTAAACTGAAGCACCTTCAGGAAACAGAAACTTCACAGCTCTTTAAAAAGTGAGGGAGGAGACGTTAACCAAATTATTATTCAGAAAACTTCCTTCTGGTCTACCACATGTGCAAATAAACCAGGCATCTGCATAGGTTTATAAATGCATACAACATCTCCGAAAGAATCCCCCAAGAACTGGTAATAGTATTTGCCTATGAAGTGGGGACCTGGGTGACAGCAGGAAAGATGTAGAACTCTTAATAAAAACGATGACGATTATTACAAAAGTAAGAACAGCTAAGGTTTTCTAACATCCCTTTGTCAGCATCGCATATCTATCTCTCTCTCTCCATCTGCCTTCTAATGAAACATCCATAATTTAACAGCGTCTCCATATTGTGAGGTAAGCACTTTAATTCTCTTACTTCCGTACATTTAGAGAAGTTCGATAGCCTGCCCCTGGTCACACACCCCTGGTTTCAGCTGGTTTCACACTAAAGCATCTGTCTCTGTCATCGGGTGTCCCCAGCACAAGGGAGACAACGTGATAAATGTCCCTGAAGGTGTTCATGCACTAACCGTAGAAGCTGTGACCCAGTCAGCTGATCTTAAAGGAGGAAGGTTATTCTGGATCATCCCAGTTCACCCGGCGTAATCCCAAGTGGAAGAGAGAGGAAATGTCGGTGTCAGGGTGGCGTGAAGTTAGGAAGACCTTACCAGCATGGCTGGGTCTGAAGACGGAGGCAGCCGTGAACCAAGGAATGCGGGTGGTCTGCAAAAGGAAGGAAACTGATCTTCCTCCGGGGCCTCCAGGAGGAAACAGTCCTGCCAACTCCGTGATTCTGGCGCACTGAGACTCAGCTAGCTTTCGTCCACCGCTGTGAGAGGATAATTTTGTGTTGTCTTGAGCTTCTGAGATGGATGCTTATTTCTTAAAGCAACAGGGAGTTAATATAGTGGAGAAGAACAGAAGAATGACCGCAGGAAGGTAAGAAGATGGTCGGGGCAGATGGGATTCAAACCCACTTCTCCCCTCTTGGAAGTCCCTTCCCGTGAGTTTCTATGAGATTTCATGCTGGACGCATGTGAGTCTCCGGCCAGGCCACCTGCAACCGCTCACTTGGGCTCCTATGAGCCAGGCACAGTGCTTGGTTCTCAAGGTGCAGTCCCCCAACCAGCAGCGGTGGGTCACCCAAGAATGGGTTACACGAGCAAATTCTTGGACCCCTCGCCAGATGTCTGCAATCAGACACTCTAAGAGTGAAAACCAAAAATGTGGTTTAACAAGTCCTTGGAGTAATTTGGATGGGGTGGAGGTTGGAGCACCACTGACTCAAGGCAGCTGTTGGTTTAGCCTGAGCCCTGGCTCCCAAACGTCACAGGACATTGGAATCACTGTGGGCTTTGGATGAAATCTCAATGCCCTGGTTGCACCTCAGACCAACTGAACTGGGATGATTCAACGTGGAAGGTAGGTATCAGCAAAATAAGCTGTTCAAATGGATATAGATTAACTTCAGAAACTGTGTCCAATTAAAATGATGAGTTGAGTTCACACAACCCCCTTCTAGAGAATAAAATTATGTTCTCTCTTCAAAGGCCATTACAGCTAACTCTTGAAACAGTTGAAGGAAGGAACAATGACCCCTTGCTGTACCAACTTGTTGGATTATAAACACATTTGTTGAAAAATATTTTCTGCAAGCTTGTCAAACTCTAAGGTCTGTTTGTTTTTGAAAGCATAAAAGTTAAAAAAGAGGAGCCTATGCTTGCTGTTTTGGGTAACAGAATCATGCCTACGAGGATCTCAAAAAGGCTGTGAAATACGCAGATGTGGTCACAAGGAGTGCAGTGCAAGCGGAACTGGTGCTCGGGAAGAAACGCCAGCATCCCACAGACATATGCACGATCCCATCTGTGATTCTAAATTCATGGCTCCTGAGCGGCTGGAGAGTTCCCAGAGATCAGGAGTGATGTGTGCGGTTACCCTTTCAGAAATACGGCAGCCAGGAGCCCGGATACATCTACACTCCTGGAACTGGAGACGAGTGACGTTCACCCCTGCTGAGACCCACCACCTGCACGGATACCTTTTTCCCGAAACTCCCGAAACTCCGGTTTAAACAGAAAGCCTCCAATGCCTTCAGCTTCTCCCACATGGCTGTGGATTATTAACTAACATGGTCCCGGGGTTGGAAGGTCTGAGAGGATCACGGAGTCCAGGATAATCCCTGGAAGCTCTGACAGGCAGGTCTCCATCCTCTGCTTGAATACTCACAGTGATCAGGAACTCACTACTTCCCAAGGCAGCCCATTTACATTTTTTTGTTCTATTTATTATTGATTATGTCATTATTGTTTCATTATTACTGTTTTTAATAGGAAGTTCTTCCTTATATGGACCTGAAACTGCTTCCCCTCACCCAGCTTCTACTTCTGCCTTCACCGGCCAGGTGAGGAGTGGAGTCAGTCGGACTAATATGTCCCTTGTGACCCCAGCCGATAACTAACACAACTCCTCTTTACTCCAGCTAACATTCCCTCGCTTCCTTTAAGGCCAGGCAGTAGTAACTTCTTTGAGGCCATCTCAAAGGCCTTCGAACTGCTGAGAGTGGACAGCAAGACCCCAGAGACACTGGGGCTCCTCTGTGACTCAGCACATAAGCTTGATTTCTGTTGGCTTCCAGGAATGCCCAGAAGAACTTGGTTGAATTTAGATGATCATTGTCTTTAACAAGATGGGATTGGGAGGGAGACAAACCATAAGTGACTCTTAATCTCACAAAACAAACTGAGGGTTGATGGGGGGAAGGGGGTTGGGGGGGGGTGGGGCTATGGATATTAGGGAGGGTTTGTGCTATGGTGAGTGCTGTGAAGTGTGTAAACCTGGCGATTCGCAGACCTGTACCCCTGGGGATAAAAATATATGTTTATAAAAAATAAAATTAAAAAAAAAATAATAATAATTTTTTTTCCCAATGCAGTTATATTAAAAAGTTTAGGTAACTTTGTTCACTTTTTGTTTAAATTTTTCCTACATTTTCAGGAACTTTAAAAGAACTAGATCGCATACATCTAGAATTTAAGCCTCAGGATAAATACATGTTGGTCTGTTTCTGAAGGTGTTTTCACCACAACCACCACCAGAGGGCTCCCATATTTTGGTCTTTAGTGCTTGATTTATAATGTAAAGAAGAAAGTAAAGGAAATTTGTAGAAATAGTCATCAAATTTAAACATAAGCTGTTACTGACACGAGACCTCAAACATTTTTAAATGATTTTTCCTTGTTTCCTAACCCCAACACGCCGTGTCCTCCTTGCACACACGTACATACACAGGCACAGATTTAATCCATAAAGGAACAAATACTTAATAGCTCTTTATCCATAAGTTTGCTTAAAATTATAGGATATGCTGTCTACATCTGTAGAAACCGCCACATGACTATTTTATGTGAAAGAGTGAATACTCTATTTTCAGAAACAGGCACCTATTGGGGGCCCTATCCAGAAGTTCGAGTGATGACAATTTGATGAAATGAATTTACCTATCAAATGGAAGACGATGAGTCCTTACATCTGGGAAGCAAAGAGCGGAGGGGACACTCTTGTACATACTTGTGGTAAGTGAAATTCATAGATTATGAGAAAGTAGTTTTTTAAAAAAATGCAATTCCTTGGTGTGGGGAAGGGAGGGAGGGAGAGCCACAGGAGGGCGAGGAGATGAAGAAGAAGGGAGGGCATCCCATGGCAGAGACATGGAGTTCTGCAGAGGTGAGTGAAAGGTCCACACACACTAGGTCCACGCTCTGGGGCCAGAAGTAGATGGAAGGGCAGTGGGTGTGTACACGGAAGAATGAGGGGGTGGTGGAAGCTTCTCTGAGGAGACATTTCTTCACCCACATGGAACCCTGGAATGCCTCAGGAGTCCAAGACACCAGATCCTTCTGAGATGTGAAGTGAGGAGGGGCTCACCCAGGAGACGCTGCCTGGATATCTCCAGGTCCTCCTTCCTTGCCCTGCATCCTCTGACCTCTCTTCTCCCACCCACTCAGGAGCCTAAAGGTGTGTTCTCTAGCCTATAAGCAGAAACAGAATTTGGGAGTCGTTAAAAGTTAAGTGGGGAATTTTTTTAAATTCATATAACAACAAGAAGGAGAAGTTGGAAGAAATGTGTGGGATATCAAACCACTATGACAATAAAATCTGGACAGCAATAGAATAAAGACTTAAAACATCATCATCTCCCTCCCGAAGGTCTGACCCCTGGATGACAGGAGTCCCAGCGTCGCGGAAGGTGGAAGAAGCAGGGATGGAATCATCGAAGAAGCCGTACAAGGCAGGTGCCCCACCATGAGGGACAGGAGTGTGGGCCCACAAGAGCCCACTGGAAGACCAGCCCCACGGATGAGACAAAGGAGGAGCCAGACACATGCTGATAACATCATGGGATGTCAGGAAAGGAGAGAAGGGCCTACATGTTTTCAAAGAGAAAAAAAACTAATTTACACCCAAAGGTCAGGAATCAGAATGACAACTAACCTGGAAGCTAAAAGACCATGGGGAAAATGAGTTCATATAAAAATTATTTTATATTTCTGAGAGAAAAAGTATTTTAGAACTTAAAGTCTTTTTTGCAAACAGTAGTTCTTCAAAATGCACTTCTCATGCACCCTTTCTTGGAAATGACTGGTTGGAGGTTGTGCCTCATTGAAAGGAGAAAGAAAGAGACAGTGGATGAAGAGGTAAGACTTAGGAAATGGGGAAGTAGCTTCTGGGGTGGTGAGGAGAACATAGGCAGATGCTGGCCGGGCTGCCCAAGGAGAGCGGCTCAGATGGGAAGCCAGTGTGGGTGCCAGGAGATGCCTCTGTGGGGGAAGCAAGCCGGACTGATCATCTACCTGCCAGATCTGACCAGGTGTGCTCTGGAGCGTGGAAGTCGTCACTGGGCAAAGCAGGGAGTTAATAATATATACAATGGAGTATGATGCCTCCATCAGAAAGGAGGAATACCCAACTTTTGTAGCAACATGGACGGGACTGGAAGAGATTATGCTGAGTAAAATAAGTCAAGCAGAGAGAGTCAATTATCATATGGTTTCACTTACTTGTGGAGCATAAGGAATAACACGGAAGACAATGGGTGAAGGAAAGGAAAAGTGAATTGGGGGAAATCGGAGGGGGAGACGAACCATGAGAGACTGTGGACTCTGAGAAACAAAATGAGCGTTTTGGAAGGGAGGGAGGTGGGGGGTTGGGAGAACCCGGTGATGGGTATTATGGAGGACATGTATTACATGGAGCACTGGGTGTGGTGCATAAACAATGAATTCTGGAACACTGAAAAAATAAAATTAAATTAAAAAAAAATTCAATACAAAAAAAAATGTCCATGCCTATGATGCATTGGCTAAAACTTTTTAATATACTAGAAGCAGTGACAGTGGTGGCCTCTATGGACAAAAATGGGGGGATGCTGTATATAAGCTCTTTATAATGGGGTGATGCTGCAATTATTTGCATGTGGTATCTGATTCTGAAGGTAGCAGTGAGGTGTGTCTGGGTGGCTCAGGGGGTTCAGCGGCTGACTCCTGATTGCAGCTCAAGTCATGATCTCATGGTCGTGGGATCAAGCCCCACCTGGGGTTCTGGGCTCAGCAGGGAGTCTGCTTGGGATTCTCTCTCTCTGCCCCTCAGAGAGCTGCTCATGCTCAGAATGAATGAATGAACAAAATCAATAAAAAGATTCTATTTATTTATTTGGCAGAGAGAGAGACAATGAGAGAGGGAACACAAGCAGTGGGAGTGGGAGAGGGAGAGGGAGAAGCAGGCTCCCCACCAAGTAGGGAGCCTGATGTGGGGCTCGATCCCAGGACCCAGCGATCATGACCTGAGCTGAAGGCAGATACCCAACGACTGAGCCACCGAGGTGCCCCTAAAATCTTTTAAAAATAGATTAGAAAATAAAAACTTTAAAAAAACAAGGAAAAAAAAAACCCACCAGTGAGGGGTATATACTCTATGGAAAAGTGTTTTAATAGGTTCTGTAGGAAAAGTAAATGTTGTATAATAATGTAATCTCACATATTATCATAGGAAGAAACCTGGATAAATTTACTCCAACATGTCTGAAAATATTCATTTCTGAGAAACAGGATGGTAGGAATCCCTCACTTTTTAATCATCATTCCTGTTTCTAAATGTTTTGCATTGCATCTACCTTTGTTTTTTGTTTGTTTTTTACCTAAAAATGACAGAATTAATATAAATGTTGCAATGAATAAAATAATGAAACCGACATATTTTATTTATTTCAGATTTAGCGGCTTTGTCAATGTGGTACGGAGAGCTTTCCAACCAGTGAGAGTTTAGTAACTATGCAAAACTCCAGGGCTCTACCGGCCCATGAAGTCCGTGTTTCTGCCTCATCAGAAACACAACAACATGGAGCCGGATGTCTGAGAGCCTTGAACTCTACAGTTGATGCCGGGGATAGGCTTACAACTACATCCCACCAAAGCCCCAGGCACCCTTTGGTGCTTACTCTGGGGGCAGATCGGCTCCTTGAATGAAGGTGGCTGTCAGGATCCAAGAGCCTTCTGCTCCCTGGTCTCCATCAGGGTCAGCCCCGATTTGGCCCTGCCTGTCAGGGTCCCGTCGACCCTTCTTAGGAGTCCCACGGCTTGAGCCCAGCACTATGGCTCCTCCAAGTCACGATGCCTGAGGAGTTTCGGTTCTCTTTTAATTGGTAGGATTCATTTGAGGCCAACGAAAAGCTCATAATCTTAAACAAGCAGCCTCAGAACCCCGCAGAGGTAAGGAAAATCATTATGAATTATTTTGGTTTTGTTTAGCAACTCTGCTTTCATTACAGACATTCCACGGTTTTTCTTCCCTAGACTCTGGTTGTCATATTCAATTTTATCTCGCCATTTCATTTCTGGTATTTTCCCTTTTGATGCATCAGAGGGGCTAAAACGTAATTGGTCAAGATCTATAAATGGCAACTTTCTTTTCAGAGGTTTAGCTGAATCCACACAAACTCTGACCAATTAGCGGCAAATTACCCCAGCAATTGGAGCTCCTTGCTGAAGTTCTGACCTTACGTGACCAAAAGCTAGTTTATTTCATGTGCCAGAGACTGGAGCTCCTGTCAATGCTGCAAAACCACTCTGTGCCACAAGCAGGGACCAGCTGACTTAATGAGGTCAGGGCCAGGAGCCACTCCCTGTGACACAACTGAGGACAGTCTGCCCTCTTGCCACTGGCTAGTGAGTGGCAGATCTCAGCGGCCGTGATTTTTAACCCAGTGTTGGCGAAACAGCGACTGTGTATGACCAGGGTCCTGGTCCTGATCCAATGGCTTCACGGGGATTAAATCATTAAAACAAACAGATGCACTGCGTGCTGCTTTTTCTTGCTTTTTTGATGGAGACACTGAGATCACACACTCCAGCTGCCCCAGGACACGCAGCTTAGCTTCCAGGTAACCTGGCCCCACAGCCCTGCAAAGCTACCCTCCCACCAGATCCTGGGCTTAGAGAGAGAAGAGACCTGTCCATCATTTCACCAACAGGGAAAGCCCCGAGGGGCAGAGACCGTCCAAGTCACCCCATGACCTGCGGTCAGGGGATAAAGCCGGATGAGAACTCGCTTTTCTGACCCTTACTCTCTGGGGCAGCTTTTAGTTCCGTGATGTCACTCAGATGGTGTCAAGGAAGTGAGTGTATCTGTGCATAAATATGGGGACACAGCACTCTTCCGTTCTGAGATTTAGAACACAAGATTACATCGTGTTTCAAAACATATGTTTCTGAGGAGAAGGGTGTGAATTTGTTTCACACTGAATCATATTTTGCATTCACGAAGAGCTATTTAAAGCAATCCTGAAGTAAATCAGATTTTGAACTACAGGAAACTTTTGGGAAATCATCATCTTTTAAGCTATCAGGGTATCAGGTCTGATTTGCATCAATATGTTTAAGTTAACTGGAGAGACACACGTCTCTTGTTGTATTGGACATATTGCATCTCGAACAGAAAAAAAAAAAGAAAAGAATGGTAGAACTTCATTTTGAAATAATTTTATCTTGGATTTTGAAATACCGGGTCTGTGGGAACTGGAAGACAGTTCCAAGTCAAACACAAGAATAGTGGATTGGGTTTCACTCATTAGTCTGTTTGGAAGGGGTGGTTTATTTGAGAGATGGTTAATTTTTATGTGTTGATGTGTTTTTGAATTAAAAAAAAAAAAAAAAAAAACAAGAAAACCAGGAGCCCCTAGGCCTCATTTCTCAAAACAATTACATGCTATGCCTCCTATCCTGTCCCCGTCTAGAACTCCGGCTCTCCCCAACTGTGTGCAGGAGGCGGAAGCTGGGTGCAGACTAACATACGCCCCTGGGAAGGGACAAATGAGAAGGGGGAGAGCCCAGCTTCCCAATGCTTGTTAGCACAAACACAGCAGTGAACCTGGTATTTTTGTTGCAAAGGTCATACCGGTCAGCCTTCACAGTGGGCTATGAGCCTATTTCCCAGCTAACCAGACCGTGCATATGGGGCACTAATTTATGGGAGCAGAAGTATCAGCATCGTTCTGGGGGAACAAAGGGGCCATTCACCAAACTGGCAGAGACATTGCTTATAAAGCAGCCATAGTCACTCAGTTTCCCTGCTGGCAAAACCACCAGCTAAGCTCAGTTCATGGATGGGAAATCGTCAGCCAACAGACACAGACACACAGAAGGACCTGTGCTCTCGTCAGAGAGGCGTGTTCTTGCAGAACTACCGGTGACTAAGATTATATCAAATGTGCAATTTGAATATAATGAGACAAATATTGGGATTCGCTGTGAAACTTACTGAGGATCTCCCGCCATGACCGAGGAAAGGGGTTTTGAGTAAGATGTCCTCTGACAACAGAGCAGACCAACTACGCAATGAGCTAGGGGTAAACCCTGACCAGAACGAGGGCCCTGAAGTGAGGTGAGGTCTCCAGTACGCAGATCACATATGGATCTCAGACAACTCTTTCAGGTGATGGGCTGAATTATATCCCCCAAAATTGTATGTTGAAGCCCTAATTCCCACTACCTCAGAATGCAACTGTATTTGGAAATAGGGTCTTGAAAGAGGTGATTAAAACAAGGTCTCTGATGTGGGCCCTAATCCAAGGACCAGTGTCCTTCTAAGAAGAGGACGTTAGGACACAGACACATGAAGAGACGACCATGTGAGGACACAGGGAGAAATGGTGTCTACGAGCCAAGCAGAGAGGCCTCCGGAGAATCCAGCCCTGTAGACACCTGGACTAGGGGCTTCTGGCCGCCAGAACCATGGGCAAGTATGTTTCTGTTGTTTCAGGCCCCGCCTGTGGTCCATCGTTATGGTGGCCTGAGCACACACACATCGACGCTCATCAAAGCAGACATACACACAAAGGTCCAGAAGATTCTAGAGAACAGTCTGAGGATTCCCTTCATACGTTTCCAGGTGGCAGATACTATCCCATCCCATTGTTTTCTAACTTTTTTTTTTAGTAGACAATGCTTACTTTTGTTCATCCCAAATATGAACAAACAGTTATAAACAAACATAAAATGGCTAAAAACGGAGCAGCAGCCACGGGAGCTGCCACCCCCTCCCCTTTCCACGGGGAGCCAGCGCAGCCCCTGGGGCTCTGGCCGAGCAGCACTTGAAAAATGCGGCTCCCATTCTGGTGCCTCACAAAGATCTAATATGTCAGCAAATTACCTCAGGTTTGCACATTATCATTAATCACAGTTGTCACGGGGGATGGTAGCATTCCCCCAGACATAATAAATAATGATGACCTTAAGGCTCGTGCAGCCAGAATGATGTGTGTGTGTGCACACGCGTGCGTGTGCATGCGTGCGTGTCAAGGGGGTCCAAGTCCACAGAGACAGAGGGAGAAGTGCCTCTTGACACGTCCGCTGAGGGTCCCTGCAAGGAGACCCCCTCCCCCCAGGAAGGCCTGCAAACCCCCAGCGCCTGCGGGTCATCAGGACCCGGGCGGGCAGCCTCCAGCTTCTCTCTGCAGACTCTCAAGGGCGTCTGAAAATCTGCGTCACCACAGAGAAAAAATGCCCATCAGCCCAAAGAGAAGAGGGCTTCAGTTACCACACCCGCCCAGGGTTCTGAGGAGCCCTGAAAGTTCTAGAAACACCCGCAGCAGGGAGGCATTCTGCATCCCTCCTCCAGCAGGCCATGCACAATTAATGACCTGCTTCCTGTCTTAGGGCGTGTGCACTGCCGTCAGCCCTTCTGGGACGCTCCTGAGTTCACTCTGTGTTTAAACCTTCCAACTCAGCTCTGACTTAGGTCTTAACATTCAGACCAGCGTCCTTCAGGAGGGCGCCGAGGGTGGGGCACTGCATCTTCGAGGGCTGACTGGTCCAGCAAGCGGATCCTTCCCTTGGACACTCTTAATTAAACGTGGCAGGGAAAGCTCTGCTTAGGATAGGACTTGTGATCACGGATGCGAGTCAGAAGCTCCTTCTCTCGCCTTCTTGCTACTCCACTTACTATTTGGATCACGTTATCCTCAAGTGCATCATCGTGTGTTCATTAACGAATGTGCTCAACGTTACATACGTACAACTGCCCATTCAATCTGGGGAGTTGCAAGTTTCCTGGGTTTTTCATCCACTCTTGACTTTGTGGTGTAGTCCCACTATTCATTGTCAATTAATCACCCAACACCATAGGCTGCTTTGTTCCAGATCAGGCTTTATCTTTGTGGAAATGCTGTTTCAATGCCTGACGGGATGAGGAACCTCATAGGGAGAAGGAACTGGCTCTGGGACTTCCTTCTGTTTCTACTGAAGTGTCCCCAGTAGAAGGCACTTAGTCAAGATACATTAATAAAGTTTAGAAAAACAATAGAGTATGGGGAAAGCAGTAGACTCTGAGTCTGAACATCAGCATGTGAAGCTGGACCTTTTTTTTTTTTTTTTAAAGATTTTTATTTATTTGACAGAGAGAGACACAGCAAGAAAGAGAACGCAAGCAGGGGGAGTGGGAGAGGGAGAAGCAGGCTTCCCACTGAGCAGGAGCCTGATGTGGGGCTCGATCCCAGGACCCTGGGATCATGACCTGAGCCTAAGGCGGCCACTAAACCGACTGAGCCACCCAGGTGTCCCAGCTTAAATATTTACAAAATGCATCCAAAATGCCTAGCTAAGTGCCTGGCACAGAGTAATCAATGTAGAATGATAATATTGAGGAGGAGGAGCACTGATGACTGTAACACTTAATGATGTTTGTAGACATGATGATTGTAAACACTTAATAAAATGTGGGGTTAAATAGAGTTTACTCACAACTTTGTCAGCTACAGTGTGTGTGGACTAACTGACCAAAGAGCTTTTAAGTGTTTATAGAGGTCAGAGCTAGACGATCAATTAATGATGAATGGGGAAGCAAACTTGACGGGAAGTTCAGAGCAGGCAGCGAGAAAGTTTACCTCCTCACCTGCATCAGGGGCCAGGGTTTTGACAAACCTGGACCTCATAAAATCCATATTTATTTGTTTGTTTGTTTGTTTACTTACTTATAAATATATTATCTTTAAGTTCAAATCAAAAAGCAATATATTTTCATTGCAACTAGTGAATCGTTAAACACTACATCAGGATCTAATGATGTGCTGTGTTGGCTAACTGAATGTAAAATACATATATCTATAAAATATATAAAAATATATACATGTATAGATGGAATTGGGAGGGAGACAAACCAGAAGTGACTCTTAATCTCACAAAACAAACTGAGGGTTGATGGGGGGAGGGGGTTGGGAGAGGGGGTGGGGTTATGGATATTGGGGAGGGTATGTGCTATGGTGAGTGTTGTGAAGTGTGTAAACCTGGCGATTCGCAGACCTGTACCCCTGGGGATAAAAATATATGTTTATAAAGCTGTAAAAAAAAAAAAAAAGAAAGAAAGAACGGATGAATACCCAAGTTTTGTAGCAACATGGACGGGACTGGAAGAGATTATGCTGAGTGAAATAAGTCAAGCAGAGAGAGTCAATTATCATATGGTTTCACTTATTTGTGGAGCATAACAAATAGCATGGAGGACAAGGGGAGATGGAGAGGAGAAGGGAGTTGAGGGAAATTGGAAGGGGAGGTGAACCATGAGAGACTATGGACTCTGAAAAACGATCTGAGAATTTTGAAGGGGTGGAGGGTGGGAGGTTGGGGGCACCAGGTGGTGGGTATTGTAGAGGGCACGGATTGCATGGAGCACTGGGTGTGGTGCAAAAATAATGAATACTGTTATGCTGAAAAAAATAAAAAAAATTAAAAAAATATATATATATACATGTATATATTCAAACCTCATTGACACATACACGTTAAAAGGAATACGAAAATAATCCCTTTCACTTAACAGTCTAAAGAAAATGAAATAATTCACAGCCTGCCATGTGAAAAGCTCCAACCTGAACTAATGAAAGTTAAAACCAAAAAGCGAATGGGGGGAAAAAGGGATCCCATACAAGGAGGAGGAAGAGAGCAGGGTTGGGGGTGATGATGGGTGAGGGAAGGCGAAAAAAGTTAAAAAACAAAACAAAACTTGATAATGGCTAAAACGGTATTTATCTGCTAGTTTTCTTTGCTCCAGAACTTTGTACTTCCTCCGATGTTCAAAGCTGGCATTCCAAAGGAATGTTTAATTTTCATTAATGCCTATGAATGGCCTAGGGTTATTTCCATCATATGTACTTCCATCCTTTCCAACAAACTTACCCATTAGAAGGAGCATTCAAAACTTAATGTTTCACTTTTCTCTGTTTTGGAAGGAAATGATAACCCACCATACTTAGTGTGTTCAGTTAGAGCACAAATGTGTAATTATGTTAGAATTTTATCAAAATTGTATAGTTAATTTAAAATCCAAACATATTTCCATTTAAACTGTTAAAACTGTATTCAGTATTTTTCTAAATTTTTTTAGTTTTGCATGGAGCCTAATGTGGGGCTTAAACTTATAACCCTGAGATCAAGACCTAAGCTGAGATCAAGCCTCAGACACTTAACCAACTGAGCCATCCAGGCAGCCCTATATTCAATATTTTAAAAGATACAAATGATCCATTTTCTACATTGATATTTTTCTGCATTATTTTTTAAACTTGCTAGTAAAGTGTAATATACTTAAAGAATACATTTCTTTTAAGTGAAGAGTTCAATTAGATTTTCACGAACTGACCCACCCATGTGAGAAATACTTAAGTCAAGAAGCATAATGACCAGCACTCCTGAGGACCCCTCCTCCAACCTTATGCCTTTGTGCGGCATACCCTCCAAGGTAACGCATTCCCTGACTTCTAACAACATAGGTTAGTTTTGCCTATTTTTGAACTTTATATACATAGAACCACACAGTACATATCCTTTTGTGCCCTGTTTCCTTCACTCAGCATTGCCCTTGTGAGATTCATCCACGTTGTGTGTAGTTAGTTGGTGGCCCCTCATCCTTGTTTCTATGTTAAGTATTACGTATTGTGTGAACATGCCTTGATTCCTCTCCATTCAGCTTTTTGGAGAATTCAGGTGGCTTCCTGTTTGGGGGTCTTATGAAGAATACAGCAAAGAACATTCTAGTCCCTGTGCATGATGAACAGAAGTGAGTATTTCTATTAGGGGCGTACTTGGATGGGGAATGGCTTTGTCAGAAGTCAGCGTATGACCAGCTTTATATGATACTGATAGTTTTCCATAGTGGTTGTACTTGTTTTACTTTTTATGTGCCAACTAAATGAGCAAACTACAAAAAATGTTCTTTCGTACTAAAATTATGGCCATTTCTTTGTTACATATAATCTTCAAAATATATAGAACATCTCAAAAAGTCAATTCGTGGCAATAAGGCAGATTTATAATTTCAGGTGTTAAACAGATTTTGAACAAAAACTATATATCTATAAACACTGATTATTACTATTGTATCATCACTTCCACAAAATACAACTAATACTTCCACAAAATACAACAACATAACACATAGTAATGGAACCCCTTCTAGGCACCACTCCCTGTGCTGCCCGCTTTACTGCAATAATGTGTTATTCTCTCAATAAGTGTCTGGGTTCTACTATTGTCCCCCCAAATTTTCCATGATGAAACCAGATATACAGAAAACAGTATGGGTGTTCCTCAAAAAAATAAAATAGAAATACTATATGACTCAGTTCACTACTGGGTAATTACCAGAAGAAATCAAGGGCACTGATTTGAAAAGACCTAGGCACCCCTGTGTTTATTGTAGTATTATTTAAATTAGCTAAGATATGGATGCAACCCAATAAATGTCCACTGATAGAGGAATGCATAAAGAAGATGTGGTATATATAATGGAATATTACTCAGCCATAAAAAAGAAAAATGAGAGCTTGCCATTTGCAACAATGTGGATGGACCCAGAGGTGTCTTATGCTGAGTAAGTCAGACAGAAAAAGACAGCATATGATTTCATTTAAATGTGGAGTATAAAAAACAAATAAATAAAAAACTGAAACACTCATAAATATGGACAACAAACTGGTGGTTGCCAGAGGGGTGGGGGGCTGGGGGATTAAATGGGTGAAGGGAGAGTAAGAGGTACAAACTTCCAGTTATAAAATAGATAAATCATGGGGATGAAAAATATTGCATAGGACTATAGTCAGTAATACTGTAATAACGTTGTATGGTGACAGATGGTGATGATACTTATCATGGTGAGTGTAGCATAATGTATAGACTATCAAATCACTATGTTGCACACCTGAAACTAATATAACATTGTATGTCAACTACACTGCAACAGAAATTTTTTGTTTTGTTTTTTTAAATAGTACATGTTTTATTTGATTGGAAGCAACAAATTTCTTTAAAAAAAATTCACTTAGTGAAAACCATAAAATCTAATGCGTATTTTTATCACAAAATTTCCCATGCCATATATATTTTGGGGAGTTGACAAACTTTTATCAAGATGCCTGGTATTTCTTTTCTTTTTTTTTTTTTTTATTTTATTGTGTCATGTTAGTCCCCACACAGTTCATCATTAATTTTTGATGCAGTGTTCCACAATTCATTGTTTGCATATAACACCCAGTGCTCCATGCAATCCATGCCCTCCTTAACACCCACCACCAGGCTCACCCATCCCATCACCTCCCCTCTCTTCTAAAACTCTCCGTTTGTTTCCTGAAGTCCATAGTATCTCATGCTTCATCTCCCCCACTGGTTTCCCCCTCTTCATTTTTCCCTTCTCCTAATGTCCTCCGTGTTATTCCTTATGCTCCACAAGTAAGTGAAACCATATGATAAATGACTCTCTCTGCTTGACTTATATCACTCAGCATAATCTCCTCCAGTCCCATCCATGCTGATGCAAAAGTTGGGTATTCATCCTTTCTGATGGCTGAGTAATGTTTTAAGAAGATGCATTTTTAGCCGTTAGAGAAATTCCTTCTCCCTCATATATCCCATATTAAAACATGTCTGGTTATATAATGCATATGATTTTGATGGCAGGAATTTGGCACTGTTGTTGCTGAAAACAACTAAGGTAGGGTCCAGGGCTACACTGCGTTATTATTCCAGAACAACATGCCGTATAATTTGAGGGCAAAAATTTACAGCAATGCATACAGAAGTGTGTACACTAGGAAGGCCACCACTAATCTGCACAAAGACTTTGGATAACTGGACCTTGAAGATGATATCGGTTCGAGGACAGAGAACATTCTAGATAGTAATATTTGTATATTTTCCTCTAATACCATTGGAAAACGTTTTAGTCAACCTACCACATAAACGGATTTGGAAAAGAGTTAACAATGTCTATTCACCAAGGGAAAAAAAGAAATTATTTTCAAGCTATCAAATTCACTTTTAACAAAAGTCTTGCTCAGGAACACGGAAATATACTCAAATATCCAATATTATTCAGAACTGGTGTAAATGCCCAAAGTAATCCAACGAAACTACAAGAGTATGATTTTCTTCCATTTTAAAAAAATGTACAATAGAACCAGAACCACATTCAGTAGTGCAAACAGTAAATTATGACAATAAGAAGGACTATCCTAACTCACGTCACTTCTTTAGAACTGGGGCTTGGGGTCACCAAAACTGACTACCCCGAGAAGCTGACACGATGGGAATCAGGTTCCTCGGAGGAGGCAGCTGAGAGAGGAAACTGAGCAGTCATGAAGCTGCCAGCAAATGAATCACAGAGCCAGAACCAGGAGCCACTGCCCTGACTTCTGATACAAAGCTGTCCCCTCACCCGGTGTGTCCATTCCTGAGCCCCCCGTTGAGCAGAAAACAAGAAATCTCAGAAGTCGCTGAAGTCACTCTAATTATTATTAGAGCCACACAACTCCCATGCGAAGAACAAGAAAGCCCTCTCCTCTGCCTGTGAGCCTATCTATGGCTCACCACCACCCTTTGGTGGCCACGCTTCCACAGAAGTGAAGATCAGTCCTGGTCTCTTCATTCACATAAGTGAATTTCTTCCTATTCTCTCTTAATTTCATGTGGCCATTCTCACCAGTATTCTACACATAACTACTGCATACATATCCACTCTGTGAAGCAGCTTTTCTAATAGATTCTTAATTTTACACACTTAGAGCTATAGGAGAACACCATTAAATTGGGCCCATTTTCTTTGAATACATTTAACTCCAAAATAATAAGACTAACAATTGCTTTTGTCACATGTGGGTGCTTCACACTGGCCTTTCTTCTCCAGGTTCAATTTTTTTTTTCCTTCTGTTTTCTTTCCTTTTCGTTTCTTTCTTTCTTTCTTTCTTTCTTTCTTTCTTTCTTTCTTTCTTTCTTTCTTTCTTTCTATTTTTTTTAAAGTAGAGAATTGCTCAGAATTTTCCCTCACTACAGCTCAAACATCACTTGAAACAATTTCATGTTTTTGAAATTGGACGAAAGGAAAACTTTATTGGTTTTGAGAAGAAAGACCAGAGAAATCACGGCATTTTCTCATTCTCTGAAGCCACGTCAAAAAGAATTAGAGCAAAAAGTAGCCCAGGGTCCCTGAGGTTGGGTCCGACAGGAGGACAATCAATGACCTGCTTCTACAATTTGTGATTCCCTTTGTTCACATCCTGTGTGAGGCCCCTGTGTTTTTTCCCAAAGCATTTTAGCAAGACAATATCTAAGCCTCAGCTTAGTGCCACAACACTTGCAGAGGTGTGAGGCAGAGAAGAATGGAGGCACGGGGTGCCTTGCTTCTAACAGTGCTTGAAAATGAGGTGATGATACTCCGGATACTATCAGAGAGACTAATGACATGCAGTCTGCCTAATTGTGAAAATATAATTAAGGGAGCGCTACTGTCCTGCAGATAGGATTATTTTCAAAAACACATCTGACTGGCTTGTTACACATTGGTGGACTCTGTCAGTGAAAGACAGCTCACAAAATCAGACAATGAATTAGTTGACTAAAATAACACATGATTCTTTTTTGTTTCTAGATTACAAATATAATAAAATGTAGTTGTGTGGAAAAGCAAACACACATGTGCAGAAACACATAAGGACAAATTCTGAAAGATTTTGTGTAACGTAAAATCAATTATCTATCTAAAAATTGCTAAATAGCAATTATCTATCTAAAAATTTGCAAAAGTGTTTCACTGCTCTGAGGTTCTACTTTAATTCAATTTTGATTCTATTTGCAAAGTAAAAAGGGAAGAATAAACATTTATTAGGAGCCTGTTCATATAAGCATGGTCTTAGCCATTTAAAATATTGCCACTATTTTTTGTTTTAAGAGAAAAAAATGAAGCTAAATGGGCCAAAGTGACTTAAGTGTTAAGTGGGTTTGGTTTTACTGTCATTGACCTAAACAGTTTAGCAAGAAATTACAATGGGAATTATATCTTTATCAGCTACTTTCCATATATATTGTACTGTATGGATTGACAAGCCATGATGACTTCACCCAATTAAACAACTATGAAAATTTTATCCTTAATAACATGTTATTTTCCTACATAATAGAGGCATACTATAATTAAACATACACAATAAAACTGCTTATGCTGTTTATCAGACACATTTTTATATAATTCATTTAGCAACTATGAATGTCCAAGAATAAATAAGGATTACTACTTTTCCATTGAAATTCTCATCTCTGGGTTGGGTATGAAAGCTTTTCTGCTTTCCTTATCATTTTAATAATAGAGCTGAAACACACTTCGGTTACCCTACCAAAGACAGGTCTTGAGTACCGGGAAGCTTTCCGTGAAAAGGAGTTTCATGACTGTGGTTCTTTTAAAATTTGAATGGGAAATTTAAACATTAGGTATTTAAGCACGCATCCCTTTCCCTATCAAGGCACCAAGCAAGCACTTTTTAATTAAGCAAGCACCAGGAATCAGGCTATTTTAATCTCAATATTTCTGTAACTCCCCAATATTTATGAATTATTAATTCTATGGAGTAGGAGGGCTCCTGTGGATGGTAGATCTGGTGTGATTCTTGCTTTTAAGAATGTCCCAACCCCATAAGGTCTTCTGACCTTCAACAGGCATCCTACCTGTTGGCAGACCAAATCTCATGACACAATGAAAGGTCAGGCCCAATATTTCATCAATTCAAGTATGCTGTCAGGAAAAATTGTGAGGAATTAAAATGGGCAAGAAATGATTAAATGGGCTTTGGATGTCTTATCTCATTCACCCGCCTTGGCTGTCCGTACCTTTGCTTGCCTGTGAGTAGGTTTCTACAACTCCAAAGAGGAAGACACGACTAGAAGACAGAAATACAAACATTCTCTGTCTGTTCATGGAGGTGCAGGAGAGTTTGTTCTGTAGAAAATACAAATCCTATGAGTCAAATCCCTAACTGAACCAGTTTACCCCTTACTGGCTTGCTCATTTATAAATAAGTTAAGTAAAATCTCTGACTCATGTTCATGTTTGTGTGAATGCCATGATTTTACCTGCTAGAAAAAAACCCTTTGATGGAGTTTGTGAGTAGCTTTTTGCTCTGCTTTCCTGCTGGCCACATCCCCTTTATAGCTGACCTTTCCCCATCTCATGTGACACCAAGCGTGACCCTGAAAACTACTCACAGAAGGCTACTGTGGTTACCTGGCTTTATTTAGGAGTCTGGAGATGCAGTATAAAAAGGGTCCTATGACTGTATGAGATGACATTTTAAAGTTTATGTTTTTGCCTTGAAATGCACACAGAGATCTTGTGCTCTGACTTATAATATAGCAGAGTTTTAGCTTTAAAATGAATGCTTGCATTTCCATGGAGTACTGGTATACCAGGAGACTGGGCAGTTCTTCCTTTCCAGCTCCTCCTTCTCCTCCTCCTCCTCCTCCTCCTCCTTCTTTTTCTTCTTTTTAAAGATTTTATTTATTTACTTACTTGAGTGAGAGTGAGAGAAACAGAGAGAACAGGAGAGGGGGTGGAGGGCAGAGGGAGAGGAAGAAGCAGAATCCCCACTGAGCAGGCACCCTGATGCAGGGCTGGATCCCAGGACCTTGAGATCATGACTTGAGCCTAAGGCAGACACATAACCAACTGACTTACCCAGGTGCCCCACCACCCCCTCTTTCCAGCTTCTCACATCTGCTGAGCAGCACGAGAGCCTGCAGCCCTTGTGCTTTTGTGCTCAGTAGCAGTCATCAAGCAGTGCTTGAAATAAGCTAACGTCAGGGAGGACATCTGTGCAGCAGCTGCAGCCCTGTGGGCTCCTCTGAGCTCCTACTTTGCTCCTTACTGGGTTTCTGCTCCTTCTGAAGCACCTGACCCTGGCTTGATGGCATCAGCACTTGCTTTAGTGACCAGGCTTGTCCTCACTTTCTGTTCCCAGGAGGAGGCAGCACAGGAGACGGGGAGGCTCCAAGTGCCTGCCACATGAGAGGATGAAGTCAGAGGGAGCTCTCCCCCGCCTGAGACGCAGGATCTTCAGCACAAAGTCTCAATCCCTTCCATGTACCCTTTTGGGGGACTTAATTCTTAGTTCTTGCTTTTCTACTGCCACCTGAAGAACAGTTGACATGGGGGGTTGCAAGAAAGCACAAGCCAGAACCTACTCTCCACGTGCACTGAAGTAAGGTCAAGTGTCCTGGGGTCCAAGAAACTGAGGAAATGTGTAGAGATTGGAGTATTATTCAGCCTTAAAAGGAATGAAGCACAACATGGGTGAGTCTGGATGCTGGGTGCTAAGCAAAAGAGGAGACACAGGAGAACAGACACTGTTCGACTCTGTGTGTAGGAAACATCTGGTACAGATAAACCTATAAAGACAGAATACAGAACAATGGTTGCCATGGCTGGGGTGGGGAGGGATGGGTGCCCACATGATGGATGTTCCAGTGCCACTGCATCCTTTGGTTAAAAATGATCAATTGTGTATTAGGTCAGTTCCACCTCAATAATAAAAAAATAAAGTGGAAAAAAATCGAAATAATGTCAGGATGAGAGAGATCTCTCCATCTCCCCCTTCTTCCCTCCCTCCCATCTTTCCTCTATCTCCCTGTCATGTGTGTACATGTGCGTTCCCTCTCTCTCTCTCTCTCCATGTAAAAGTAAGCATGCCAGGTAGCCTTATGACTTACCAGGTAAAGTGCCCTATGGTAGGTTTGGGTGTTTGGGGTTTTGCACAAGGCAAGGCTGGAGGGGAATAACAACCCTTGGAAACTGGAAGCCACCAGGCAGTGTGGACTTTCCTTCAGAGCTATGGGGAGCCTCCCAAATTTTTTCAACAGAGGAATTACATGAACATATTTGAACTCCAGCAAAGTCAGAATGACTGCAGAGTAGGAGGTCCACTGGAAGGGAACCAGACTGGAGGCGAAGAGATTGTGCGAAGGCTAATGATAGGAGACAGAGAACCAAGCCTGTGGCCATGAGGCTGGGCACCTTCTGGAGATCTTCTAGATGGACCCTGTGGAGAGCTGTGAGGGAGGGGACAGAAGTTTCCAGAGAGCCACCCAGGCTCAGGGGACTGAGAAGAATGGATGCTTTTGGCATTCAAGGTGCGAGAAAATTGGGGGAGCAGAGCCTTGAGGAGCAGATGGGCTGCCACCGCCGATGTGGTCGAAGTCTGAAGTCCAAGCCCCTGTGCACCCTGGACCAGCACTTCTCAAACTCCTGCCCATGCACCCTTGTTCATCTCAGGAAACACAGACTCTGATTCAGGATGTCTGGAAGTTTCTGCCTCTTGAACTAGCTGCCAGGTGATGCTGATGCTGCTGGTCCAGGCACCAGATTCAGATTAAGGCTCCAGATTCATCTAAACCTTCCTCTTGTTAGGGACCTGTCCTCAATGAACCTATCCTGCACCCCACGAGAATGTTTTCTCTCCCTCCCCACAGCTGGAACAGCAACAGTGGCCTGTGGTGGAGATACACAACTTTGTTGAGAGAACCAGGGCCCAGAACAAAGTCCTCCCTCCCTGTACTCCTGTTTCCACAGCGAGGGATACTGCTGCTGCTGAGGCAGAGTCAAAGGTGCTGAGAGGTCTCCATGGAGACCATGGCTCCTCCCCATCCTGGGGACCAGGGAGAAGGGGATTTGGCTGCTGTTAACTATTATTTGGACACTCAGTCTTGTCCAAGTTTCCCTGTCAGCATGATTGCTTGACAGTTTGGGGGGAAAAAAAAGACAAAAACCCCTTGGCTCTCAGGTTTGACTCTGCTGCATTGGATAGGGAGGGATAAGGTTTTTAATCCAATTCTGGCTTCATAGACACCAAAAATCACGTGCAAATCAAGAAGAGGAGAAAGCCTTCAGCCCAAAAAGACAGGAAAGGTAAATTATCCTGCAATAGATACCATGCTGACGAGGGTTCCCTTTAAGGATTACTGCCTGAAAACCTCTAACCTGAAAGGAAGAGGGAATGATTCTGACTATAGCTTCAGCAGAGAAAAGGAAAACCTTAATTTTATTATTCTCTGCTCCAACTCCCACGCACACCCAAAGATTAACAAGATGGCTTGTTTTCCCTTGGTTTCATTTCCAGAATCATCCTCAGCAAACACAATTTAAACTCTATATATCTCCCCACCAAAAGGCAACAAAGACATGTTCAGGAGAGTTCATGGATATTTGATAGAAAATTCGGAGCAATTTGCCAGCTATGTGCAGAGAATATTCTATGAGATTCTACCATACTATGCTATACTCACATGTAACTTGGTAGTCAAAAACCACAACCCACTCTTCTCTAGATGTATACCTGAAAAAATAATGCCATAAAATATACATAAAGAAAAAAAATCTTCCATCTCCTAAATTTTGGAGATGTCAAAAAGATAGAAGGTACATTATTTCAACCAGGATACAATGTGAGATTCTATAGGTCTGTCTGATTTGCTAAGAGCAATGTTGTGCATGATAAATGTAGCTTGCTTTAAAAATAAACAAACAAACAACAACAACAACAACAAAACAGGTCTACAGTTGGAGTCTAGGCATTTTCATTTTTTACCTAACTAATCCCCCATAGTGTGCTTCCATTACATGGAGCTTAACACCATGACTTTCCCACTTTGAGGCCAATGGTGTACCGCCCAGCTCCTGGTCAGGATGTACTGAGAATGGTGAGTAAAGAGGGAGGAAGGAAAGGGCAGGGGTGTCCTCAGGCATGACCCCCCCAACACTGCCCCATCCCTCACTTTACCACCACCACATTGCTGAGAAAAGACCTGAGCTCTATCTGGAATTCTTCATCTCCAGAGGAATACAACCATGTGGATGTCCCAGAGGAACTAGACTGGTGGACTAGTGTAGGACTTGGATGTGCCCTCAATCTCCTTTCTTTGCTCTCCTCTTGGCCCAGGACTCTTGGCCACAGCCCTGGGATTATGTACATCTCAAGTGTAATTCTCTTAGAAGAATAGATATTTTCTAGTGAAAAATCTATTTTTCTATTTGACAGTAAATGATTCAGAGCATCGGCGAGTCATCGTTAATTGAGATCTTTTTCTCGCATCTCATATCCAGGTCATCAGCAAATGCCATTCATTCAGAGTAAACCAGGAGCGTGACCCCTTCTGCCCACTTCTTTGCTGACCCTGCCATGCTGTCCTGTACTTCCAGGACCCCTTCTCATAGTCCTCTTGCTTCCAGTCTTGACCACCCCCGTCCCTACCACTATCTTTACTCAACTCCACAGCTACAGTAGTTTCTAAAACAGAAGTCAACCCTCTGCTTGAATTCCTGCAGTGTCACAAAGATCCTACAGGGCTGCAATGCCCTATAAGGCCCGGCCCTCCCTTTCCTCTCTGAGCTACCTGTCACCCTCCTACTTCTGCCCCACTCATTCATCCCAGCCCCATGCTGGCGTCTGTGCTGTTTATGCAACATGCTGGTCACACCCTGGCTCTTAAATCTTGCCTCGATTTCTCTTTGCTCTCAACTACTTTTTGCCAGCTACCTCTCCTGTTTGTGTTGTCTCAAGTACCACTTTCTCAGTGATGCCCATTGTGACCACCTGCCCTGTCCAACACAGCCACCTGCTGAGGTCTAGGGTTCATTCCAGCTCTCCTTCTCAGCTCTGTGCAGTTAATTCCCCCATGGTACTTATCTCCTCCCAACACACAGCATCATCTGCATGCCAATGGTGTTTCACGGAGATACCCTTTCTCCAGGCAGAAGCCACAGGAGTGAAGATTTTTGTCTGTTTCATTCACTAAAGTGTCCCAGATAACTAGAACAGTGTATCATGTTTAATAGGCATTCAATAGTGTCTTTTGAAGAAATCAAGGTTTTTTCTTTTCATTGATTTAAGAAAAAAATATTATTCCAGATCTTGAGTCATTGGTAAATTACATTTTACAATGCATAAATTATTAGGTCTAGATTACACATAATGATGATCAGTTCCATTTAAATTAAAAACTTGGTTTGCTTTGTATTTGTATGCCTTGAATAAGCATGCAGGTCAGTGAAGGACAATTATATGAAAATAAGAATGGGAGAATAACTGAGCATAAGGCTTACTTCTCACGCCCAGAACTGAAGGCTCCCAGCTGCTCTGACCCCTCACCTTCGTTTGCATGGCTTTTAATGGCAGGATATATTTTTCCTTCATGCCCTGCCATTGCATGTCAGTGAGGGTCCCCCTTGCCACTCTCATAGGGTATGGAAGCTCAAACAGGCACAGTACAGGGTCCCCAAGTCAGCTGCCTTTAGATCAAAACCATGGGGCATCCAGTGCCCATGAGATAATAGTAATATTTCAATTAGAAGGCAATCATTCTCTTTACGTGGGAGCACATGTGAATGGTGTACTTCCAACTGGTCTTTCTGCAGTGAGCGTTTAACTAATTTATTCTCCATGACTGAATAAACATAAACAATTCAAACCATGCTTTCAGAATTTGCTACAGTTAGCACTTATTATATATGTCACTCTTCTCTTTTGCTCAGCAGAATTCAACATTGCATACTTGTGCTCCAAGGAGCTCAAATCTAAAGATAATTAGGATATTTGCTTTCCATAAAAATCAGGTATATACATTTGCCTTTGCACCGCTCTGTGTCACTAAACAGAAGCTTATTTCTAACATGGATTTTCAGCTACTCTGGGGAAATTCCACCAAGCTCTGTCAAAGTGCCGCTGATTTTCAAACTTCTGCACTTGTGAAACGTGAATGGATAGATCTTCAAGGAGAGAATCTGTGGTGTGTCATCCAATGTACTCATAAAGATGAGTCCAGGGTAGGACAAATAACACAGTGTCAAGAACGTGTGTGGGCTTTGACGTGTGTCGGTCTTGGGTTTGATCCAGTGGGACTCAAACTTGTTTGGCCTCAGTTTGTAAAATGGGATTAATAGCAACACTTGGTTATTATTGGGTTTCCTAAATGCTCAGCACGGAGCCCCTGTTTACAGTGGGGGTTTAGGGAATATCAGCTATGGTTATCACAAGGATGCCGTGACCACTATTAGATGGTGTTCTGATCCTACCATTATTGACCTTGGAAAGCTGACCCTACCTCAGTTGGCCTCAGGTTTGTTTTGTTTATGTTCAGTTAGCCACCATAAAAAAGTAGAGATAATGCCCATCTGCTATGGATGACTGCTATGAAGATGAAGCAAACTAAGGCATATAAAGAGCTGAATGGAGTGAATGGCCCATGGTAGAAGGTTCAGAGGCAGAGGGTCTTGACTTCCCTAACTCTTTACACAAGGCTATTTTGGACACAATTTCTGTAAGACCAGAAGAAAATTAGTAAAAATTGATTGAGATGATCAAGAAACAGTTCTCTACCACTGTTCAGAATTTATAAGCAGATCTCTAATAAATTATATTTTTAGATTATGCATACCTATATTGTAATATAAAATATTTTATATAGGTATCCATCACCAGTATTGAGAGAAGATAAATATTAAAAGGAGAATAAATAAACACTATAGCAATTCTCAAATAGAATTTTAGAATCCACATAATGCCCAAACCTATCAAAAGAGGGGAGATTAATTAGAACACACGAGCACTTCTCATTGTTAACAAGATGATATGCAGTCCATTCTGCACCAAGGAAGGAGCTGGGACTCTACACAGAACATCATCAGGATGTGTAATAATTCCAGGAAAAAATAGCTGGGAATAAAACAGATCAACTCAATTAAATGAGATCAACTAAATGTACCTAAGCTAGAAAACAGACTACAGTAAAATTCACATATAGATACTTGCAAACTATGAAAGATTGAGAAGAAACTCTTCTATGTGTTTATGTAATCATACGGCATGAGAGAGGCAAACACAATATGGCAGATCTGGAGGAAGCTGCTGAGGAATCCCGACCCAGCAATACAAGTGATTCCGGCCTCCAAATTTATCAGGGCTGAAGAATTTTGACAAGACCAGTCCACCTCTTTATTGACTGCTCTCCTGACGTTTTACCACCTTGTGGAATACTCAACGTAAAACCAAATGCAACCAAACAAACTTCTAGAGCCCTCCTACATATGTGATGATAGTAGCTAAAACCTTCTAATTTGGGCCAACTCTAAATAGAAGATCCTTGCTCTTAATTAAGAATCCACCCACTGGCCTGGTGTATGTCTTTCCTACTGTGTGGGATCAGCCATGCTTCAAGATGCCTGCTAATTCACTGTGAAAGTTTAGAGAAATAATTTGGGGATTTAGCTATGTATCTGTTGCTTTTCTCCCGACCACATCTGAAACAATTGTGTCAAAGGAGCAGAAATGCAATTAAAATTAGCAAATATTTCTTTAAAACCTCCTAGAGTCATCCGAGTTCTGAGCCAGGAGGAATTGCTGAACACCATTTTGGGGGAAGAGAACTCTAGCACAGTGAGGGACAAGCAGGAAGGTGGGGCTGCTGGAAGGAACGGTAGAGACAAGATGTGAGTTGTCTGCTAGTTTTTCCTCTTCACTTACTCAGCATTTTGATTTCTGGATTTTCTGAAGAAACTCCCTTAAAAACACAGGTTCTATAAACATAGGATTTATGGTTTTGTTCTGTGGGGGACATGGGCATTCTAGTGATAAATTGTCTTTTTCCACAGAGTTTACTCCCCCCCCCCCGGCTGGTTAAGATCCCTATTTCCATTCATTCTTCCAGGAAATTTTTGGGAGCAGATATCCATTTTATAATGCAGAGTAAGTGTCCACCAGGACCTCATCATCTGAATGGTGCAGCCAGAATGCCAACTTTGCCATTTTCTCCCCAAATCTTTTTTTTTCTTTCCAATTCATGATTTCATGATCACACATCATACACTTGACCTTGGATATGTATCACATAGCCTTTACTGTATTAAGTTACAGCAGGGAAGAGATGGCACCCTAGGCTCAGTAATTTGAAGAGAATCTTAAAAAGGAGTTGGTGGGAGATAAAATACATTGTTGGCACTTTTCTGCCTTTCCATCTCCCACTGGTGCCTCGTATTAGCTGAATCCAGTGGGAAGCCAGTGATCAGGGAGCCCATTAATGCATCTAGCCACTGGGGTTCCAAAGCAGGATGGAGACAGGTGACAAATGCCCTGGAGAGGCATATGGAAGGTGTGCAGCCAAGGATGCTTTTCCCAAGCAGAGCAAAGTCAAAGAGAATGGTGGTTGCAAGGACTTTCAACACAACCTCTTGCTACTACTGCAGCAATGATTCTTCACAATCTAGAGATAATGAGTCAATAGCCTTTTCTTTGTAGGACTGCCAGATTTAGCTAACAGAAATGCAGGGCACCAGTTAAACCTGAATTTTGAATAATATGTAATTTTGAGTGTAAGTATTTGGGATTTGCTTAGACAAACATTATTTACTAGTTGTCAGAAATTCATATTTAACTGGGCATCCCATATTTAATCTGACAGCCCTATGTCTTTGTGTAAAGTTATGACTTCTGTCCCAGAGGAGGAGGACAAATGATGAATTTCCATCAAGTGTGTTATATTTAGTATTAATCTTGAGTTTCATATTTTTGCTTCCCTTTCCAATTTAATTCTTGGGTTCTCCCTTTTAAAAAATTATGCTGTCTATTTTTACTCATTGTGATATATAAAGACTGTCTCCATTGAGAATGTACCAATTTTATTCTCATTGAGGTCATCCGTGAATTGCTTCTTTTCTCATGAGAATACATTTTTTTAAAAAAGGCATTAAACTTAGTGTTCTCTTGCAAGGTAGTGAAGTTTTGTTACGTGTCTTCTGTGTGCAAGTGGGAAATATGGGTTTTAAAAATGAGTCCTCATTCAAGGATCTTCAGTATGCTTCCACAGATAAGAAACAAATGAATCTATAGAAACTAGTATAGGAGCAAGCAAGACACTGGTTCCACAGCTCCAAAGGCCATCTTCAGGATGGATTAGAGCATGACCATTCTAGAAACTCTTTCATGGTGCCAACACTGCTCCTACTTGTCCAGGGTGAGAGATGCTGAGGGAGAAGGGGACCCCCATGACCAGACCTGGGTGAAGGGTGAGAAGCCAGTGCAGTGGAAGGGCACACAGATGGTGTCTGCTTCTCCCTCCCATTTACCTCTTGGTAGCTCCCATTTGAATCCCATCTCACCCAGAGTCAAGCCCAAAGTCCACAAAGGACTTCTCATGACTCGGCCCAGTAATGCTCTGACCTCAACTCTTATGTCTTCATTTTCTTACCTGCTTTCCTTCAGTTACAGTGACCTCCTTAAGGGTCGTGAATTTCCTAGGTATGAAATCATGACAGCACTCCTGACCTGCTCTTTTTATTGCCTGATCCCCCATTTCCATATGGTCCATTTCCTTGCTCTTTCATTTTTTATGGCCTTCCTTGATCAGCCCCTTCAAAATGCTACCACCTCCATCATTCCCTGACCCTTTACTTGTTTTATTTTTCTTCTGGGAATAGACCATTACCTCCCTGTGAGGTAATCATTAGTTTATCTTCTTCTGTATATAATATAAGCTTCATGAGACCAGTTATTTTTGTCTTTTTTTTTCCTACCTCTGTATAACTAGTATTTCCTCATATATGGAGACAGGCCCCAACAAATTGGTGTAAGGTCTCTATCCTGAGTAATATCACACCACATATTTATTCTAAAGGTATGCAAGTTGTGTTCACCTTCTGGCTTTGCAAGTGTCCATCACTTGAAGAGTTCACCTCCATATAACCAAGAGAACCACACCTGTCCTTTTTGTTTGTTTGTTTTGAATAAACACTAAAATCAAATCAAGTTGCAGTTGGGTGCTACCATGTTCAAAGCCTGGTATCTCACCATGTAGATATGTAACTAGTCCAACCAATTTTTTTGTTGTTGTTGTTCATTTGATTTCACCTTTAATACACTGTATTACCCCTTTTGAGTTTTGCTGACGGTCTTGCTGATACTTTGACAATACAAACTCACTGTCTTCTTCAGAAGATGATTGGTTATATTGTCCTATACTGAAAAGTGTTTTTGACCTCTGTTGACCCCTTTACCAACAGACCTCTAGATTTCTTCAGTCTTACCTCAGAATCAGTCTTATTTTCCCTGAAAATGTTTACACTAGTTAAAGCCTCGAGACTCTTGTTCTCAGTGTCTCATCCTCCTTGGTTAAGTTCATCATAAACTAAAGGGTCCTGAGCACAAGGGGTATCAACTCTACTGGAAACCCCATCAATGTCTTTTGGGTCTATTTAGAAATGCTCAAAATAGTAATTCCTGACAGCCATGCAGCCCTTTCAAATTTATTTTAAAAAGTTTGGATCTGGGGACCCTGGGTGGCTCAGTGGGTTAAGCCTCTGCCTTCAGCTCAGGTCATGATCCCAGGGTCCTGGAATCGAGCCCTGCATTGGGCTCTCTGCTCGGTGGGGAGCCTGCTTCCTCCTCTCCCTCTGCCTGCCTCTCTGCCTAGTTGTGATCTCTGTCTGTCAAACAAATAAAATCTTTTAAAAAAAAGTTTGGATCTGTATTATTGTATTCAGTCTTCACAGTAGACCCAAGATGAATTGTTTCCCCAATTGCACAGATGAGGAAACTTGCCAAGTTGGAAGGGGTTGAAGCAGAGCCAATGGCTATACCCAACTCAAGGGGGCTCTTAGCCCACACTATGAGTGTGAGACTGTGTGTGTGATGAATCTGGTTTTAAGTGATTTGGTCACAAATTACTTCAGTGGGAAAGGCAGTGGCATATGATTATGAAATCTAATTTGAGGCATTTTTCCCAACTGTCCTAATTTCCTATACACAAAATGAATAGATCCTTTAAGCAATTTGCCATGGTCAAAGTGCCTTACTGGGGATCCACCCAGCAGACACATACTCCACTTAGACATATTTTTCACACGAGCCAGTGAAATAGTTTCAATGAGTGGTACTTTAATTTTATATTAACTCATTCTGGAAGTGCATATTTTGGCAATGACGAAGACAAAGGGGGACTTGTTGGGGTCCTCACACACAGAGACACAATCTGGTCTTTAATGATGTAAGCTATACATGAACAGCCCCAGGAGTCTCGGTTTTAGGGCTGGAAGGGACCACAGATAGCATAGCCTCACTGTTTCCAGAGGTCCCAGTAACTAGGACATGTGATGGTGTGTAAAGCAATATGAGTCGTAACACTAATGCTTCAGTAATAAACAGTTTCAAATATTATTTAATATTAAACCAAAAACATAATGTGGAAAAGAATTAAGTCCGCATGAATGTTTAAGACTTAATATAGGTTTCACAGATGGTTTAAGCTGGTGGTGGGCTGCTCTGGGCAGATCCCAAACTCTCTGGGGTTTTATGCTCTATTGCCCTCATGGGCAGGCAAATGGAAAGATTTCAGAAAAACTAAGCCCCCTCAATTAGCAGATGAATAAAACTTGAGCCCCAGACAAGCTAAACGATTAATAAAGGTGTTAGAATTAGCCATTGCATGAGATGCCATGGCTTTCCTGTCTTTTTAATGGGATAATGTGCCGAGTGTCTGAACTGCTTGAGCACCTATGGGTAAAATTTGGCTGGAGTGCGCTGGAAGGATAGTATTGATTTTCTAGGGATGTCCCAACTAAGAACTGTAAACGGAGTGACCTAACAACAGTTCTAGAGGCTATAAGTCCGAGATCAAGGTGTCCGCAGCGCCATGCTCCCTTTGGAGTCTCTAGGGAAGGATCTGTTCCAGGACCCTCTCCTAAGTTGCGGTTCTTCCTTGGCTTATGGCAGTGAAACTATCTTGACCTTACTTTCTGTATGTGTGTGTGTCTGTCTGTCTGGCTGTCCAGATTTCCTTTTATAAGGGCATAAGTCTTTTTAGATTAGAGGCCCACCTACCCCAATACACCTCATCTTAATTTAACTGATTACATCTACACTGACCCCATTTCCAAATAAGGTCACATTCTGAGGTACTGGGGGTTAGGACTTCAATATCTGAATTTGATGTGGGGATAGGATTCAACACACAGCACACATCAGGTCCATTATGGCCCAGACTTAATGAACCAGGTGGTCTTGAGAAGGGGTAGCCTAGCTCAAAGACCAGAATGAGACTTTCTAGTGTCCAACACTTAGGCTTCCTCAAGCTCAAAATTAAAGATTATCCTCATTTCCAGAATTCACTGGACACCCCAGTCTAAGATTTTCAACTTGGTATCTTTTTTTTCTTAACATCTTTATTTTATATTCGTCAGTGTTCCACGACTCACTGTCTCTGCACCACACCCAGTGCTCCATCAACTTGGTATCTTATGTGTGCTGTGCTCAAGAGTCTGTTGAACATTTGTTGGTCTTAGGTCAACAAATACAGTAAGAAAAGCAATGGGGGCTTGAGTCAGCTGCCTCTGAGACAGCAGAGGTCTATTTGCTTGCACTGTATTCTCAAAGGAGGCCTTTTTGAGATTCCCAACTAGTCCCTAAGTGATCGTCAAGAGATGGAGAAATCTGTCACTTTTGAGTTAATTCATCTTTCGTTTTCGTGGTCTAAATTTAGGCTTATTCTCCTATCTCGTATATTTTACATTTTTGTGGATGAGTCAGGGAATTCGCCATAACTGAATACACAAGCCCTGGTCTGGCGGAAGCACCCAGAGAGGTGCTCCACGTCCTGGATTTACCGGCATTTCAGCTTCCGCTCATCTTTGTGTATGTAAGCGACATCTGGCTACCCTCCGTGTACCACCTTTTTTTGTTGTTTTTGTTAAAGATTTTATGTATTTATTTGAGAGAGAAAGAGAGAAGATGAGCAGGGGGAGAGAGAGAAGCCGGTTCCCCTCTGAGCAGGGAGCGTGATGCAGGGCCCAATCCTGTGGCCCTTAATTAACTGAGCCACCCAAGTGCCCTGCCTCCACGGCCCACCTTTACCTTCTTTCAACCTTAAAGTAATGAAGATCATCTAACAATTATTACGTGTGTATCTTTTGTGAGACTTTCCTCCTTTAATTGAAAGGACAGCTGATTTGCAACTCTAATTCGCTCTGCCACCTTCGTCTCCCCTTGCCATGTGATGCAACATACTCGTAGGTCACAGGGAGTAGGACCCAAGCGTCTTTAGATGTCATTATTCTGCCTTCCATATATATTTTACTACAAACTTGGTAAGTGACTTCATTATAACACGATGTACTTTGTTCTATGCATGGAGACTCAACACTGTGCTGAGGAGGGGTCCCCGGGCTTTGCCTCTGAAGAGCTCCATGGCTCTCACCAGGTTAGGAACACCTGACCTCCAGACAGTGAAGCGAAGCTGACGACAATGACCACTACTTCCTCTAATGAAGCCACAGGAGATCTTGCGTGTGGTCTACTTAACTCCTACCTCCCAGCAACCTTCCACATTCAGAGGCTTTTGTAGGTATTTTTTTAGATGAGGAAACTGGGGTGGCAGAGAGTGATTTGCTCGTGGCCACAGCACGGGCGAGGGATGGATCTGAATTCAAAGCGCTTCATTGTCCCCTGAGCTGAGAATTCTCCTTCAAGTCTTTTAACCCCACAATATATTCATTTACCAACTAAGGCTAAGTATCAATATCAGCATACAGTGTGTTTCCCTCTCTTCCTAATTCATCTGACCACACTTGAAAAAAAAAAAAAAACACATTCCAGTCACTTCTGTCACCAGCTTTCTCGAATTATCAAAGAAGACCTTATTAGCATGAGTTTATGAGAAGACAGCACATTTCCCTCAGTGAACGTCATAGCAGGAGTGAGCCAGCGAGCAGGTGTTAAGACTTTCAAGGGGCTGTGGCATGCCCCCTCCACTATCTACACCCGCTGCCTTTGCAGGCTATTACCTCCCTCGGGAAGCTGTAAAATCTCCCCAACAAAGTACACTGGGATCTGGAGCCGGCTCTTGGTCATTGATGACTGGTCTCATTCATTGAAGTATTTAATCAGGATTCTATCTCCTCTGGATTGTTCAAGCCACAGAGATTAAGATCTGTCTCTGCCTTGTGGCCATAATGCTGGGTAGCTCCTTCACCATGCGACTTAGAGCCTGGTGGACACACTGGGATTCGGCTCTGAGTTCAGCGCTGACTGACTGCCATTGTGGACTGATTATCCTCCATTACCACTGCTGTTTACCATCACCACTGAGTCACTGACTAGTAGAACTTCTCTTCCAGGCCGTCAAAGGAAAGGTGTTATTGGATAGTCCATAACAGCTCAGTTTCTCGTTAGCATCTCTGAAGAGAGTTGGAAGAACCAGGCCCGGGACACAGACATCTCATGCTCACTTTCCCCTCTGGCCAGCTCTAGAAGCTCACAGGCCCAATCCTGGGGTAGTGAAGGAAGGAAAAGGAAGAGGAGAGGACAGAACAGAAGAGGAAGGGAGAGAGAGGAGGGAAGATGAGAGAAATTTCTTTGTAGTTTTCAGATATGCGAATGACACATGTATTATTTTGTTACCAGAGAAAAATTATTTAAATTAGTTTTTTAGAAATACAAAGCTAAAATAACAAGATCCTATTATGAAAAAAATAAAGATGTAGTGGAAGACTTATGCTACACCAGCTCTCATGTTCTCCTCTGCAAGACAGGAGGTGAGGCCCTGTTCATGATTTGGCTTTGGGGTTGCAACTGTACCCCACAACCTGCTTCCCTTTGCACCAGTGGTTGATAGACTGCGAAGGTTTTGAGACATCTGGAGAAGAAAGAGTTTGAGGATGAGTGGAAATGGATGTAGCCCTTCATGCATGAAGGGCAGCAAGACCCAACCACTATGGGCACGTAAATCCAGAATCCCTCAGAAATTCAGCCCCATTGTAAAACTGCAACTTTGCCTCATTTTACCTTGCAAAGATAGACACAGGGGATAGAGCTATTTCCGTGTGGGCAAGTATTCTCACAGGCTGAAACTTCCTTCCAGTTATTTTTAACAGGTTTCTTTGCCATTTGACTAGAATAAGGAAGTCTAGAGATGCTTGTAATATTCATTTATACCATTCTGAGAAAAAGTCCGGCAAATGCTAAGAAAAATTCTATTTCTCAGGCCTTTCTCAATTGCTCTAAAATCATTTGTTGTTTCCTTCAACCCCACCTTACAGATTTCAGAGAACACCCGAACACAGCAAATGCTGTTGTGCATTTTCTCCACTTGATGAACACTGGAGTCCCTTAATGTCTCCACCTGTTTACAGGAGTGGCCACATTCCTGAGATACCCATCTGTGGCTAAGGGAGAAGGTGGCCGTCAGAACCTTCTAGCTTGAGCTATGCCGATTAAACTGTTCTTTGGGGATCTTGGCTCATCACATAAATTCACACAGGGAGTTGCTTAATGATTGTGACACACAGCGCTCCTCGCATGACATCCCACCATGCTTCATGGACCCAGTCCCTCCACATGTGGTGGTAAGAGCACCCTCGTCCTTTAGCGCTTCTCCAATAATGCTATTAATCAAAGTGAATCTTTGAAATGAGCAAAGTAGCTATAGTTGGCTCTTTTAAATTCAGGAAGATGCTTAACATGATGATAAGAACCAGTAAAAATGAGAAAAATGAGAGACAAAATTATCCACCATAAAGTAAAAATGGAATATAATACTCTTGGACCAACTTGTGCTTCTTCTGAGGATCCTAAAGGCTTACTACAGAAGTTTCATTGCTAATGTATTGCATGTTTGCATTTCAAAAATATGTAACCAATTTTATAAGCTACCTTGTTAATCTCAAAGACAAATGAGCATTGTCAAAGCTTCCTCACACTGATCTCAACTGCCAAGCTTGCCTGCGCTGGGATAGCAACAATGCCTATGGTATCTGGTTTTCAGATAACCAGTAAAGAATGGGGATTCCAGCAAATCAGATTGTCCATTTTAAGGTTTGACACCATTTCCTGGAACCCACAACTACCCATGGCTTCCCTGATAAACACAGAAAATGCCAGTGAGTACTGCTAACCCGCTGACCTCACAGAGGAAAGATGAAAAAAGCGAAGGTGGTTTGACCACCTATTTGCTCATCTTGCTTAACTGGAAAATCCAAGTTGTTCAAAGTCTGCTTCATTCAAATATGAAGCAATAAACTATATTTGAGCATCAATTACTGATGGAAAATAGCAAATATGGAAGCGTTAGTAGCCCTTTCCTCACTTCTGACACCATTCTGCTCACCAAAATGTCACATCCATATATACAGCCAAAGGAAGAGGTGATTATCTATGGGGAAAAATACATTTTTGACCTTACTATATTAGCAAAATATTTACCCCAAGTATAATGTAGAAGATACTGATCTAATAGTAGTCAAAGGAGGGAAAAAAACCTGTATTGTGCCCCACTGTTACTAAAACATTAACCACAAATATAGAGCATATTATTAGATAAGCTAGACTTTGATTTTAAAATAGACCTTCCTTGTTAAAATGACATCAATCATTATTAAATACCACAGCCTGATTTCAACAATAGTCTTATCATGAAGACATGCAGCTCTGCTACTTGACTTACGGATGACAAACATCACACTCACATATTTACATATATGTTGCTCTTTTTGTGTAGCAAACTCCTGCATTTCTAATGTGCCTTCCCATTGTTTAAAATACCTTGCATTTATAGGAGTTGGTCAGATGTGCCCTTTAGACAGACCATTCTGTGCCTCCTCAGAGAATTGCTCTATAAAAGCACCAAACCCTAGACCCTCATGGCCAGAAATCCACAAGTATTTGTTCAATGTAGTTGTGGAAATTGGGCAGAGATGAATGTTTCACTTATTTTTTTTCCTACAGTGGAACAAGCCTCGCTTGAGAAATCCTATTTATTCTGGGTGTAGGGAAGTGTGTGTACTAGGATCACACTGCCAGGAATAGAAGGAGGTTTCTAACTTGGGGTATTCACCACTCTGAATCATTCGACTGTGAAAGCAAATGGGCATTTGCTTTTGTAACTTTTGGAAAATCAATCAATCAATGATGAAATTGATAAAATGAAATATGTTGAGGTTTATGCTTCACCCATACTTTAAACGGGAATTACCATGCTATTCCTAACCCCAAAGAGCCTGTTTCTGATCATTAGAATAACTTATTTATAAATCATTACATGTAAACTAGTAATGATAAAAGAATTCCAAGTATGGATTGATTTAAGTCACAATTTAAAATATGTTAACTAGTTTGGCATTTAAACATGCAGAAAAACAAGAGTTCACTAGAAAGATAATGGCAGAATTGTGCGTTTCTGAAATAAAGGTTTGGTTACTGAGTTTAGCAAGAATCTGGTAAAAATGGAATAGGGCCTGAACACAGGTAAACTACTTAATGTCTGAGGCACAGAGTTATCATGATTTCCTCTTCAAATAACAAATTTCCTCATGAAGAATTGTTGCTCTCCACTCTCCCGAATTCTGTCTATTTTTGGAAGTCAATGTTGTCCAGTGAGAGTCATGTGTGGCTTTTGTTCAACCCTCTGTTTCCAAGAGCACTGCCATCTGTAGCCACAGAAGCAAAGAAAATAAACCACTAAGTAAAACTTAAAATGAGTACAGGAGTGATGCCCGAGATGATGCCAAACCTTGCCACCATTTCCCAGTCACCTCCTGCTTAGCAAAGGGTCTTCCTCCAAGACTGGTACTCCTGTTCACTGGAGAAATAGCTGGGAGATGCCTGCCAACATGCAGGGGTCTACAGAGACTGGATTTTCTGTTCTTCACTGGAGGGTGTTGAGTGGGGAAAGATGTCTGCCCTTTGTTAATTTCACCCAGAGCCAGATGCCTGTCCCTGATTTCCCAGGGGGCCTGCACATGCTCACCCCAGGGGCAAATGTCAACACGCAGTAGGAGCAGATTGATAAGGAAGACCATACACAAACATGGACGTGGTCAGTATGCAGAGCTCCACATACAGCAGCTAGCTGGTGAAAATTCTGTAGAACAATCATAGAGGATCACAGTAAAATGCAGAATAGAAGCTCCAGCACAATGACTTCACACTTCGTAAAGTTAAAAAAAATTGCATTTGTTCATCTTGAAGCCAAAAAAACCCCAACCAATCAACCAAACAAAACTAAACCATGAAGTGGATTTTATAAGAAATAGTTGGAATTTTATTGTTTTTCTGAAGGACTCCAAAATGAACGTTACAAAACAAAACAAAACAAAAAAGAAACAAAACAAAAACAAAAAATCGCTATGAAATCACTGATGGGATACAGCTAAATCTAATATAGGAATAAACTCTATATGGGCTCCGACAGAATGGGAGAAGATATTCACAAATGACAGTACAAAGGGCTGATATCCAAGATCTGTAAAGAACTTCTCAAACTCAACACACAAAAAACAAATGATCATGGCAAAAAATGGGCAGAAGACATGAACAGACACTTCTCCAAAGAAGACATTCAGATGACCAATAGACACATGAAAAAATGTTCATTATCATTAGCCATCAGGGAGATTCAAATCAAAACCACATTGAGATACCACCTTACACCAGTTAGAATAGCCAAAATTAGCAAGACAAGAAACAATAAGTGTTGGAGAGGATGTGGAGAAAGGGGAATCCTCTTACACTGTTGGTGGGAATGCAAGTTGGTACAGCCACTTTGGAAAACAGTGTGGAGATTCCTTAAGAAATTAAAAATAGAGCTACCTTATGACCCTGCAATTGCACTACTGGGTATTTACCCCAAAGATACAGATGGAGTGAAAAGGGCCATCTGTACCCCAATGTTCATAGCAGCAATGGCCACAGTCGCCAAACTGTGGAAAGAGTCAAGATGCCCTTCAACATAAAGAAGATGTGGTCCATATCTACAATGGAATATTACTCAGCTATCAGGAAGGATGAATACCAAACTTTTGCATCAACATGGATGGGACTGGAGGAGATTATGCTGAGTGAAATAAGTCAAGCAAAGTCAATTATCATACGGTTTCGCCTACTTATGGAACATAAGGAATAACATGGAGGACATTAGGAGAAGGGAAAGAAAAGTGAAGGGGGAAAAATTGGAGATGAACCACAAGAGACTGTGGACTCCAAGAAACAAACTGAGGGTTTTTAGAGGGGAAGGGGGTAAGGGAATGGGTGAGCCTGGTGGTGGGTATGAAGGAGGGCATCTACTGCATGGAGCACTGATTGTTATACGTAAACAATGAATCATGGAACTCTACATCAAATACTAATGATGTACTGTATGGTGACTAACATCACACAATTAAAAAAAACTTTTTATGGGCTCTACTTCAATCACAGGCAATCAAATTAAGGGAAATATTTATTAATTTCAGTGGATCTAGTACTTTTATCACTGATATTCTAGCTGTGTAATCAAACATGACTAGATACCACTTTCTAATGAATCTCTCTTTTATGAACTAAATAATAGCTTAATTTTTAAAATAAGTTGTTTAAGAATTAGTATTGTGCTTATTTACATATTAGAATAGAAGCAAGGCATTTTTGTTTGATAATATCATGTCATGTTTGTTCTATAATCCAAAAAATTCTTCATAAAATCCTTATTTAAAAAATTATCAAAATAATTTTGTATTGTGCACACATGTGTTAATACAGATTGGGTTTAGTTGGGTGGATAATAAAATTCTATCAATTTCTGTAATTCTGCATGTGGTATTTTGCTTTATAGTTTATAAAATGTTTTCACAATTTCTCAGTTACTCTTGAGAAAGGAGAATGGAATAGAACAAATAATCCTGTGAACATTTGACAGATAAAAAAATAGAAAGAAATTTCCTAACAGCCCCCAAGGAAACACAACTGTTAAGAACTGATGTTAACAAATATATTCTCATATAAATACAATTAAAAATAAAAAGAATTAAACAATATAAATCATTACATGAGTTTCTTTATCAGATCACATAAGAGTTCCCTTTGAAAAAGAAATGCTATAAATTTAATGCATGCTACGTAACAAAAATAGTTGAAGTGAGCACGATCTTGGTTGGGCAACTTTAGCATTTCTTCAAAGAAAAGCCTTCTTCAACTACAAAAGAAATGGAAAGGATTGTACCCAAATCAAATCACTGATGTCCCTTTCTGCTCAGTTTTGTAACTCTCACTGAATAAAGTCAGGGTCCTGCACTTCCACCAAAACCAGCCCCTGCACCTCTGGCTACCCATCAGCCGCCATTTTGCCTCCTTGCGGGTATCAGATTGAGGTCTTGTTTCCATAGAAAAAACTTACACACAGAAGTTATCCAGAAGGGAACAGAGAGGGAAACAGGCCACATGGTTTTGCAATAAGAGGGTGAATGTGTTTGAATCAACCTAACAATGATCTCCTTCCACCTGGACTCCATTCAGTGGCTGCCAAGGAAAAGAAAGGCTTTTGTGTACCCTGAATGAGCCCTGTTCTTTCCCACACACAAAAATGAGGGAGTCTATTTTCCTTCTTATCTGTTCACAAGTGTTAATTTAACACCTACTCACTGTGGTCCCCTGTTGCTCATTGGGAGATGCAACAGCCGTGGACGGGCATACCCACTGTCCTTCCCAATCTTACATCTATTACTTCCATCTGTTGGAAATATGGGCATCTTGTAATGTCAGAGACAGTAAAATTCAATAGTCGTCAAAGCTTGAAAAAGAAGGGGCAGAGGAGAGTGTGCCAGGCTTCCTTCACACCACATGACTCCATGCCATCGATTGCCAGGAACAAGTAAATCTCAGACGGGTTCCTGTAACTGGATAGTGTTTGGGAAGCATCAGCCTCTGACTACCTGGTTATCAACAATGGAAACAGGCATCAGTTTGCACCCTTGCATGTAATCTTTACATCGTACTGCATATTTTACCTTTTTATAATGAATTTATGTCATTTTATAGTTATCAGCCTTGGGAGTCTTTAGCCTCTTCTGTTTATACCAGGACAGCACTATTAGCTCCATTAATGCTGTTAATAGCGCCACACTGTCCCTGGTGGCTGCCCTCAGAACTGCAGAGAGGGAACCTCAGACCTGCCTTTTTTTTTTTTTTTTTTTTTTTTTTTATTTATTTATTTGACAGAGAGCGAAATCACAAGTAGGCAGAGAGGCAGGCCAGGGGCGGGCGGGGGGGGAAGCAGGCTCCCTGCTGAGCAGAGATTCCCAATGCGGGGCTCGATCCCAGGACTCCGAGATCATGACCTGAGCCGAAGGCAGAGACTTAACTCACTGAGCCACCAAGGCGCCCCAAATCTGTCCAATTTTGACTAATTCCTCCAAAACTTCTCTCTGACAGCAAGCCTAAGCAGGGCATCACTGGGACCCTCGTGTTCCTCTCCTCTGCTTTTTTCTTACCACCTCTCCCCGCCACTCCCCACTATTAGTTTGTCTGTCTTCTGGCACCATATATTTTTTTAAAAGATTTTATTTATTTTTTTGAGAGAGAGAGAGAGAGTACACAAGCAAGGGAGAGGGGCAGAGGGAAAGGGAGAAGCAGACTCCCTGCTGAGGAGGAAGCCCAATGTGGGACTTGATCCCAAGACCCTGGGGATCATGATCTAAGCCAAAGGCAGATGCTTCACCAACTGAGCTATCCAGGTGCCTGCATCCTTTCTTTTGTTACCTCCTCTACTTCACTCAACCAGCCTTCTCTCCCCGTCTTTCTCCTCTTTGCCATGAATACCACAAAATCCCACCCTGTGCAGATAGGTAATTCCCAACCACAGAGAGCACACATCATAAGAGGGGAGAGTGATGATGTCACTCAGGTCATGCATCATCTCCCAGGAGATGCTATTTGCCCCTGGAAAGAAAGAGGTGGGTGTTTCAGGCAATCTTGCCAAGACTGGATGGAAATTACCACCCCAAAACATATGCGCACGCTATTTACATCAGAGTGCAGGAACCACAGTGGTTAAGAGAATAAACTCCATCTTGGGAACAAACAAAAATCTAAGAGCAAAAACACGCATATGGGTGTTGAACACATGGAGAGAATACAAGAAAAATAACATATTTAGAAGGAGAATTTAGAAAACTGGAAAATGCATGTAACAATGAAGAAAACATAAGTTCAGTTGAAAATAGTCAAACGATTTTCTGGAAACCAGATCATAGATTGGACGAGGAAACAGAAAGGCACTTCATAAATTTTCAGCACTCTGCTCTCAGGACCACTAGGTAAATAGTGTGGTGATAGATGGTATACAGATCCACAGGGAAAATCCAAGGACATTTGTGCAAACGGGGGCAGGCATCAGCTGGGTGGGAATGAGTAGGCATACATTTGTTTTCAAAAATTTGCCTTTCAAAAAATGAAAGCAACCTTCTGAAATAATTTAAGAGAAAAAGGACAAGTACCAAGAAAATCCAACATGGTCCAACCATATTCTTTGTTCCCAAAGAGTTATAGGGGAGCTCTTGTCTCGGTCCTCTGTGCTCCGTTTGCAGTTCCTGAATCACCTTCTCTCTCTATGACAACTCTATGTTGTCACTGAAACAGGAAACCATGTGATGCTTCATCGTCCCAGGGAAAATGAATAACTTTCCCTTATTAATTTTAGTGATACATACTTATTCCTCTTAAAATGTGGCTCATTGTTAAAACTCTGCGTTATTAAGAAAATGCCCCAGGCTCCAACTCAATATGTCAGAACAGAAGAGATTGTCTCCCTACTCAAAGTAAACCATGGAAACCCTGGATCTTTGTTTTCCCTCTTGACGTTGCTTGAAACTGGTAAGAGTTTTCAGTCAAGACCTGTCAGACAGTGAAGGCTGTGCTGGCGCATACTCTGAGGCTCTGTGGCAATATCCAGCAATAAGATCAAAGATCCCAACCTGCATTTAATGTTCAATTTTTTTTCTTTATGGGGCATGGTGATAGCAAGCACGAATGGACCCTGCAGAAGAGTTTGCTTTCATTCCTTGTTTTCTGTCTCGTGACATAAATATGGAATGTGTATTGAGGTATCTGGATGGCTCAGTCAGGTGACCCTCTGACTCTTGGTTTCGTCTCAGGTCTTGATCTCAAGACCTGAGGGTCTTGAGGGTTCAAGGGTTGTGGGTTTAAGCCCCAGACTGGGCTCCATACTGGGCATGGAGACTACTTAAAAAATGAATTAATAGGGCTCCTGGGTGGCTCCGTTGGCTGAGCGACTGCCTTCAGCTCAGGTCATGATCCTGGAGTCCTGGGATCGAGTCCCACATCGGGCTCGCTGCTCAGCAGGGAGTCTGCTTCTCCAGGTGATCTCTCCTCTCATTCTCTCTCTCTCTCTCTCTCTCTCAAATAAATAATAAAATCTTTAAAAAAAAGAATTAATAAAAAAATTTTCAGAAAACACATAATGTGTTAAATAATAGTGGTTATTAAACCACGACTAATACAAGTTTATCGACAGAGCTTATGAAATCCCAGGTATTGTTCTCCAAAGGACCTTCTGAAGGGAATGACCCAACTTAGATAAGGAAGTTTGAGTGAATCATCTGATCATTTGATCCCCAAACAGTGGCAAGGGTGAGGTCTGGGATGGCAGGGGGAAGAGATGGTGAAATTTTGTTTCCAAGAAGAGGCAGTGTGCTGAAGGTATTTCTGTTTTTCCTTAAAGAGGGAGCTCCCAGCCTTTGTTAAAATCTAGAACATGAATACTTATAAGTTCATCACTCCTCGGGTTTTCAGAACACAGCAGTAACTACTCTGCTGTTCCTCTTATATAAGAGAGAGCTTTCTCTGAAGGTGTCCCATTTTCTGAAGTAGCTCCATTTCCAAGCAATGTTTTCTTCACTTTGTTTCTGCAACTCTGACTCCCCTGCTCAGTGGGGAGTCTGTCTATTCCCCTGAATCCCCACCCCCACTCGGGCACATTATCTCTTGCTCTTGCTCTCTCTCAAATAAATAAAATCTTTTTTGAAAAAGTAAAAAAAAAAAAATGCTGCATATCTGATGCCCTTTTACCTCAAATACTTCAACATTATCTTCCAAGAGTAAGGACAGGCTTTTATATAGCTATGGAACAATGGACAATTTCAGAAAATTAAGCTGTTACTGTGAATGTCTTTGGTTTTAAGTGGTAGTGTCATCGAACTCCAATCAAAGGTAAAACTACTTTTCCTTCTTTATAAACCTAGTCTTTTCTGACTCCTCATGCCAAGGAACTAAGCAAGGTAAAAATTCCTGAGGGCAATGATCTGTCTTCCTTATTCTTCCCAGGTGCCCAGGAGCCCTCGGGGACAGCCGTATACCTCGAACATGCATAGACAGTGTTTGCTGACTGCGGAAGTCACTCTTGAAACCGTGTTAATGCCTGCTGAGTATCTTGTGTGTCCAGAACAGGTATGCGAAACAATTCTCCATGATGCTTATGTCAGAAATGCTGATATAACCCATACGTTTGGGAAATTACATGTTTTTTTTTTTTAAAGGATAATATTAAACATTTTTTTCCCACAGATAACCCTCAAACATTACCCTAACTATTGACTTATTTTTAAATATCCTGGACATTTGTGCCATTGCTTTGGATTTTTAATATCTAGTGAGAGTTACCAACAGTAACTATTCCCATGTTTCCATTGGTAATACCCAGGGATAAGGGGAGTTATTGGTTTAGGTTTATTGTGGAATTATTGAATGGTGTTGTCCTTTGACTTCCCCTCAATGCCACAGAGATAGATAGATAAATAAATAAATAAATAAATCTATCCTTCAAAAGAAAAGTAAGACTCTCCAAACTGACTTCTATTAAAATTAATTTTTTAATAACTGCTTGGTTTTCTCACTACTTCCCCAAATGCTAATTAATTCTAACTCTAAGCTATGTAATTATAATACTTCTGAAATACAAAGTATCTGGTGCCCCTGGGGTGAACGAGCTAGAATGTATTTCATGTTCCATTCAGCGTTTCAGGGAGCTGGGAAACAATGGAGCCGCCTCTGGCTGGCTCCCCTCCCCCAACACTGGCAAGCCCAGCGCCTCCCTCTTTAGCAGGGAGACAGGAGCCGAGCTGACAGCTGGCATCCCATCAGTTAATGCCCATCTCCGTGGGGCTGGGGAGAAACGGTGGCATGCCAAGTTATTTTTGGCCAGAATCTTCAGGAGCCTTCATTTATTCCGTGGCCTAAGTGGCCGCGATATACCTGCAGAATGTGAATTGACGTTGCCATGGAAATAGAACAACTCTTCCTGGTTCTGTCAAAATCCATCTCTCTCTGCGACCAGGCAGGGGTCAGAGAGGAAAGAAATGCAAGCTCCAGGGAGAAAGCCAGAGAAGGGGAGGGACTCGCAGCGCCCTACAGCGTCTGAGAAACCCAATTGGCTTTTTCTGCTAAGATTCACACACATTATTGCCTTTAGAATTCAAATCTCTCAGTCTCTCTCTCCCTCGCTCTGTCCTCCTCCCTCCCTCTCTCCTCTCTTTTTCTCTCCCTCTCTTCTCTTTTTTCTCCCTCACTCGTTCTCCTTATCTTTCTCTCCCTTGCTGTCCTCCTCCCTTTCTCTCTTCCCTCTCTTTCTCTCCCTCTCTTCTCTTCCTCACTCTCTCTCCTCATCTCTCTCTACTTCTCTCTCCCTTTCTCTCTCTCTCCTCCCTCTCTCTCTCTGCTCCCTTTATCTCCTCCCTGTTTCTCTCTCTCTCCCCCCCCCTTTCCCTCTCTCTCTTTTCTGTTAGTAGTGAATTCAAGCATCCCCTCTCCCCAGAACCTAAAATCAACCTTTGCTCACCTGCTACATATCTTCAGGGGCCCATTTCCTCCTCTGTCACAGAAGGAAGGTGAGTGACCCAGATCAAACACTAAACCACCCCATTTGAACATTTCCACGTTGTCCTTTAATGTTCTGCTTTCCGTTAATAGACATTAGCCTGTTCAGCCTGGACCTAAACAGAAATGTCATGATGTGAGCACATGAACATAGGACCATGGATGTCAGAATAACAAACCAGGAGAAGGTAACTCCCCCTGCCTTCCCCCTGCCTAAGGGTTGCAGCTTTGTTGTGGCACAGGGACCTGCAGCTCAGTGCTGGCAAAGCCTTAGCTCTCTAGACAACAGTAGGAAGGTTGGAGGTGTGTGGCCCATGTCACAGGACCCTCCATTCCCAGCCGCTGGGAACCTGGGGTGGATGCCTCCTCCTGCTTTCCTGGATCCAGCCCACTGGTCTCACCCTCAATCCCCTGTTTAGCCCTGCAGGTGCCCCTGACCATCAGCTAGCACCCCAGCCTCTGGGCTGATAAGCTCTGGTTCGAAGAGATACTGATACTTAACACAGAGGGCGCACCCAGGATCTGGTGGTGCAGGTGCTTGTGCACACACGCACACACATACACACACACAGCCTGTTGGTTCTGTTTCTCTGGAGAATCCTCAGAGGATACATTTTTGACTAATATTTGAACAAAAACAACAAAACCCAAACAACAACAAAGAGGCCCCTTTGAAGCTTAACCATCACCTGGGTAATTTAGATCATAAATCTTCCCACATCCTCTGGACCCCAGCATTTGTAGCCCCTTATTTCAGACTTCTCATCTATTAGAAGACACTGAACGACTCCGAGCCAGTATGTTGTCTGAGTGACACCAGTCATGGACCCTATGCTCGGCACAAAGTGGATTAGGTCTCTATACAGGGATGTTTCCATTAGAAGAAATTCTGTGAGCCAGAGCCCTATAAACTTCAAGTTGAATCGCAGGGGTGCCCCGAAACACCCACACATCAGCACATGCATCAGGTTTGAGTGCCAGTAGTCCTGCCTTACTCAAATACTCTCCTGGATGAAATGATTCTCTATAATCATTGCAAGTCAAGTGAGGGGAGAGGTTAAACGTGATGCTGCCATATTCCAGCAAATGTGTTTCCCATGAAACTATTTCAAAATCAAAGATTGCCATCAACAATTTAAATGCTTTTATAAGTTCTTGAGGGGGCGAAACAAACACACTAACAAAAACACCAATGTTAAATGGAGACTGGATGAAGACATGAATGGTGTGTATGTAAATCCCAAATGATAAATCCCAAATTTGAGTTAGTACGTGAAAGCTGAACGGAAAGGGTCCTTGTTTGCTTAGCTTCTAACAGACTCTAATAAGATTGCAAGAGATTCTAGAAGCACCTTCTCTCTCTGTGGTCTTACAAAAATCCTACGGTCCCTCCTTTACCTAGAACACTGGTTCTCAACTGAGGGGCAATTTTGCACTCCAGAGGACACTGGGTTAATATTTGGAGATATTTTTGGTCACAACTGGGAGTGGGACGATGGATGATACTGACATCTAGTGGGTAGAAGTCGGGGATGCGGCTAACTATCTTAAAATGCACAGGAGAGCCCCCCTCCCCCCCAAAGCAAGAATTATCTGGCCCCTAATGCCAACAGTGCTGAGGTTGACAAGCACTCTAGAACAAAACCGGGCATAAAGTATGCGCTCTCCATTGGCATGTGTTGTAATTAAACTGAAGAGGGAGGCACAACTCTTGATTAAATCAAGTGCAGCACGTACTAGGCAGTTAGTAGACAGAGAACCACTATGAACTCAAGGTGCAAAATCCATGCCATTCTCCTGAGGAGGGGAGCCAAGCAAACAAAGCCCATTTCAGCTCAGTTATCGTGTGCTAGCTCAAATCAACAAGAAGGGATAATAGCAATGCAATTTGTTCCACTTGATTATAGTTCATTTCACTCAACAGGGAAGTCAGATTTGATGTTCACGATCATCAAGCACAAATCCTACAAAATGTATTTAATAAGAAGGCAATGTAGTTTTCAATGCCTTCATTAATTTGATTTTCCCGCCTTTGAAACAATAAATATTGATAACTAAATCTAAGTCACGTTATCTCTTTGGGCTTCATCTGCTCGGTTTGGAAACTGGAGAGTTCTCCTTGGAGAGTCTTTTTGAACGGGAGTGCATGGGCCCTTACCGGTGTACAACAAACATCTTCCCTCCCATAAAACTGACCAGCTGATGTCGATAGTCAGTCATAAGCACAATGAATTTCATTTTAGGAAGGTATTATATCTCTTTATCTACAGGGGGCTGTGTATTAGTTAGAACAGGTATATGCACCCTTAAGTTTCTTGCAACATTATTTGCAGTAACCAAGATGCAGAAGAAGCCCAAGTGTCCACGAGATATGGGTGAATAAAGAAGATGTGGGATATATATGTACAATATGCAATGTACTAATATACTCAGCTATAAAAAAGAAGGAAATCTTGCCATTTGTGAAAACACTGATCGACCTAGAGGGTATTATAAAATAAGTTAGACAGAAAACGACAAATATCATTTCACTTATGTGTGAAATCTAAAACCCAAGCCAGCCAACCAACCAACCAACCAAAAATAGAAAGTCTCATAAATACAAAGAACAAACTGGTAGTTGTCGGGGCAGTGGGGGGAGCGCTGGGGGGCAGAGGAGATGGACGAGAATAGGTCATGGGGATGAAGGGGCACAGACTTCTAGCTGTAAAACAAATATGTCACATTGAAGAAGAGTACAGCAGAGGGAAAAGAGCCAATGATACAGAGTGACTCAAGAACTTGAGTAAACGTGGGAGCTTACTCTGATGAAAGGGATTTGGTTTATGACAAAAATGCCGTGTCTACTTTAAAAAAAAAAAAATTAGTAGCAGCAGTTTGGGTCCCTAAGAAAATTTAGATCATGAGCAACTTAGAGTTTGAATTTTCATGAACAAATTTTCCAAGTTAAGCTTTTTAAAATTTTGGTATTTTCCAACACAACTTATCAAAAAAAAAAAAAACCCTAAAATTTGGAAAAGTAAAAATAGACATTCAAAAACTTTTATCGCTAGTGTGGTTATGAGAGAACACCACAGGTGAGAAGTCCCTTTATCCTTTTCTTTTCTTTATTTCTATTTCTTTATTTCCTATTCTTTATTTCTAAACTTTTCCACCAATTTTGCTGGTGCAGAGATACTAAATGCACAGAAGTAACATAATAAATATTTGTAGAGTGAAGCCTCCCCCCTTTTTCTTTTCCTTTTTTATTTTTTTGCTCAGATTGATGTACTATATGTCAGCTAATTGGTCATAGTAAAATTAGGAAGTTTAAAATATTAGATTTTTTATAATTTTTCAATAATTGTAAAAATTGTATTGTAGATATATGCATTACATATACATATAAACCTTAACTTCTTTTTTTTAAAGGTTTTATTTATTTATTTGGCAGACAGAGAGCACAAGTAGGCAGAGAGGCAGGCTGAGAGAGAGAGAGCTCGGAGGAAGCAGGCTCCCCGCTGAGCAGAGAGCCTGATGCTGGACTCAATCCCAGGACCCCAGGATCATGACCTGAGCTGAAGGCAGAGGCTTAACCCACTGAGTCACCCAGGAGCCCCAAACCTTAACTTCTATTAATGTATAAAACCCTAACTCTACATAAAATTTAAATATACACATACGTTAAATATAAACAATAAAATATATATAAACATTTTACGTAGATTTAAGCTTTTCTGGCATTTTTTGTGTTGCCATGTATTAACATTTGTGCAATCTCTTGGTATACAGTTGTCAGCTACACATATTACTTGGACTAGCAAAATTAACCATTCATTCTTTTTGCTGAAGTTTTCTTAAAGATTTTATTTATTTATTTGACAGAGAGAGAGCTCACAAGTAGACAAAGAGGCAGGCAGAGAGAGAGGAGGGGAAGCAGGCTCCCTGCTGAGCAGAGAGCCCGATGCGGGGCTCCATCCCAGGACCCTGGGATCATGACCCGAGCCGAAGGCAGAGGCTTTAACCCACTGAGCCACCCAGGCGCCCCTTTGCTGAAGTTTTCTGGTGAAAGGTGAATCACTTTGTTGGCTCAGGGGAAGAAAAATTCATAGATACCCATAAAATTCAAAAACATCATGTTCATTCACCTAAGGCTGATACCACCAATATGCTAGAGAGAGCTCAGGAAGGCTCATCATATCTTCACAAATAAGTGTGCTTATTTCATATTAAGATTCCAAAGTGGATCGTTCTTTGTATTTATCTCATATGAGTAGATACATACTATAGTGCATCCGATAAATATACTTGGCCATGCAAAACCAAACTTATAAAGATTGACGCCATGCCTCCAGTTTCTGGAGGAGCGGACTCCCTGTTCCCTGTGTAGCAGCGAGCAGGGCGTAGTTAGAACGTATATGCAGGGATCATCACAGAACATGGGCTTTGTGCCTCAGGCCCCAGACTGCCATGCAGCAAACACGGTTTGGGTAAGAAGGTCAGTTGCTCATAAACCCTTCCCTGAATGTATCAGAGGTTTGCTAAGGTGTAAAGCAGTCACTTTTCAGAGTGAGTTTGCTTTTCATCATCAAGATTTCTGCACACCCAGGGACTCCCTTGGGTCCCCACAACAACAACAGGTACATCACCATTTCTTCTCTCCCATCTTTTTCTGGTTTGCTGACTTGAACTCCATTTCCACAATGTCCACCTCCTCCATCCATAGGTCCCTCAGCCCTGCCAAGCTCATTCTCCCTTTGCACAGCATACTTTGTTCTCTGGTCTTTTCTTCTCATCTGGGGGCATTGCATTCTGTGGTTGGAATGGTGCCTAGTCCAGTAAAAAAGAACGAGGACTTTAAAGTCAGATTTAGTTCCTGGCCATGTGGGCTCATGAAGTTCGCTGAATGCTTTGAGGCACGGATATTCCAGTTCCAGAGGGGTCCCAGTACACTCAGCTCCACTCTATACCTACCTCTAGCCAGCAAGCAGGACGGGGAGTGCTGGGGGATCAAAGTCCCCAGAAGCCCTCACCCACAGACACAGCAGGTCCCTCCTCCCTCAGGTAGGAGCCTTCTTTAAGGATGCTCTGCCAGGCCTTTCAGTGTCCCAAGTGGTGCTCAGCCCCATTTCAAATGTCCAGTAACCCACTGGACAGCAATTATGTTATTGTCTTATTTCCTCCCTCTCTCCCTCTGTCTCTCCCTTAATTCCTTAGGGTATTTTCTGGGACTGCCTCTGAATTAAATTGCTTGCACTCAATTTCTTGTCTTGGGGCTTCAGGGAGGCCCCATCAGCTGCTCAAATGGGAAATGGCCCCAAATGCAGAACTGTGACATCCCCAGAGCTAGGTGGCTCTCACCTAGATGCCCCTGAGCACTTGGCAGGGACCAGGTTTTTCAGGAGAGTCCTGAGTTCAGAGGAGAGGGAGGGATATTGTTCAGACTATGTGTGGCTTAGCACAAGGCCAAGCCTTCCAGGGAAATTCAAAGTATCTTCACCCCTTTTCTGGCTTGTTCAGGCTAGGGACAGAGCGGTTCCTCGGGGGTCCTGGCCTTGTGGACCCTGATTTTGTGATGAGAATATGAAGCAGAATTGTTCCATTATTTCTCCTTTCTAGCTATGTGGAAATAAGGCATCTTCGAGGAGAGAATTGGGGCGAGGGTCAGCAGCAGGTGGGTGGGATTTGGGGTACTGAAGACAAGGAAAGCAGTCTAAGTGAGCACCTCCTAGAGAACCAGGAACTTTGCTGACCAGACATTGAGACAGTTTGAAGAGAACTACACACAGCGGCATTGTATGTGGCATTGACCTATATAATGAGGAAGAAGTCACCATGTGCCAGCACCTGGCTGGGGTTTTAGAGATCTTAAGCACTTTCTCTCTCCTAGAACATGCTGAAATGCCTCATGGCAAGCCCGGGCCAGACTGCTGATGACAAGAGGCAACCAGCACACTTTCTTCCATCACCCAGAAACACAGCTGGCCAACCCCAAAAGCAGAGTCACCTTCCTGACAAGCAGCTGGTCACGGAATCATGCCCAAGCCCAGCTGAGCCTAGCCCAGCTGCAAACCTACAGAAACATGAGCTGAATAAGTAGCTCTTGTACGAGGACACAGAGTTTTGAGGTGGTTTATCACACAGCCACGGAAAACTGAAATGTCCTGGAATAAGTCCAGCCTCCCCATCCTGCAGTGCCTATCTTGGCTGTCATACCCCCGGTTCAAAGGACACTTGGGGCCACCCTTGCCTCTCAGGGATGAACACTGCATGGGAGTCTGAGACAGGAGCCCTGCATGGGTTCTCCTTCCTCTCTGAAGAATGCTCTCCTCGGAGCTATGAGAACATGAGAGCATCTTATCCGGACATCTCTAAGATTTCCAAAGGGTAAAGATATACATGCTGGCCACCATCTTCGTGTCCCAAAATATCAGGGCCCCATTTTAAAATTCTAATCCAAGGGACGCCTGGGTGGCTCACTGGGTTAAGCAGCTGCCTTCGGCTCAGGTCACGATCCCAACGTCCTGGGATCGAGTCCCACATCAGGCTTCTTGCTTGTCAGGGAGCCTGCTTCTCCCTCTGCCTCTGCCTGCCATTCTGTCTGCCTGTGCTCGCTCTCTCTCCCTCTCTCTCTCTGATAAATAAATAAAATCTTCAAAAAAAAATTCTAAGCCAAAACGCAATCCTTCAGCACTCAGGATGACCTGATAAATAAACATCATTTCATTTCACAAAGATCTCCATGGATTGGACATGGCCGCAGACACACGTCCTGGGCCACAGTGAGTGGTGAATTCCAGAATTCCCTTCCATGTGGAATTCTCTTTCCTGCACATGTCTCAAATAAGATGTAAGAGACAAGGCATGACTCACCACATTAATTTAAGGACTAAAGCAGCCCCTCTAAAAGCATCACAGAATCATTCTGCTATATTAATTCCTGGCCTCTGATATTTTATTATACGTATTTAGGAAGTGTAAAAAATAAACTTTTTTTTTTTTTTACAAATAGAATATGCATAAACATTTGCTCTGGATTTTCTAGGACAGCCCTGATTCAAAATACCCCCTCCCAATACATACATAGAGTTCTCCCTTGAACTAAAAGAATTGTTGTATGTTGTTGGCACCGCTAACTCACATTACTGATAAACTGGGCGTGCTTATGCCCCATCTTTCTAATTAAATGCTCTGTTCCTTAAGGCCCACAGGCTTGAGAAATACCCTCTCATGTCTCCCCCCGCACATGCTGAGGGAAACTTCCTGTGTTTTTTGCCTTTGCCGAGTGGGTCTTGATAAATCACCTTGTAAACCAATGTCTCTGGTTTCCAAATCCCAGAAGACAGGGGGGAGTAGCGTCAGAGGATCTTCATGGGTACAATTAAAGACATAGTTTGTCCTTAGCAATGTCAAGTCTTTCCAATTTGGGGCCTTCCTCTTTCTCAAAGTGTGCGGTGGCACTCACCTTGGGGAAGGTTCTTAAGCAAGTCACCAGAGAGCACTCACCAACACCCTTCAGCACTAAAAGGCTCGAGCATGCATCTGTCATGAACTTTGTGTGTTTCTATTACAGAACATAGTGGGGTTCCTTGGTGGCTGTTAAAATAGTTTTGTTTTGTTTTTTTCTCTCAAATAAGAATTATGTTTGCAGAGATTTCACTCCAAGCTCTAATATTTGCTTGTGTTGATTAGGAGTAACCTTATCTTAAAAGTCTTGGGTCTTTTCAAAGCCTCTCAAAGCCACATGGATCTCCTTAATACTAAGTATTTAGCCGATCAAAGGTCTGCATGCTGATCCTCGGAGACTAGTGGTCATGTCTGTCCATCACTGGATATTTTACAATCATCTCTCCCACATCAGCTCCCACCTGACCCTAATCTGGTGGGATGAGAAGTATTCAAGGTAAATTCCTAAGCTTCTTAGCCATTGAGGTATAAAACACTTTAAGAATGTTGCGGACCTATCTTTGGGTTTGGAAGGATGTTTGTAACCACCTTAAACATCTACCTTGCTTCTTAGAGAAAATAGTTTTTTGTTTTTTTTTCTACTCTACAGTATCAGAGGATTAGAATGACACTTGGCCATCTCTCTCTCTCTGGTACCTCCTCTTTCTTTATGAATGAAAAAAACAAAACAAAACAAAACAAAACTAAGAACTTGTATTTACCTGGAAAGCACAGTCACAGGAGTTGATAAGGGCTGTGGAAAACAGGCTTGCTATTGTTTACTTCCTGCTGCCCCAAAATTACTTTGAAGAGGCAGTTTTTATATCAGAGAAATACTGTTTTAACTCTGAGGGTGCTGTCTATTTCAAAGGGGCACCTTACCGCAAGGATAAAGTAGCGGGCACCAAACCTTTCCCAGTTGCCCTGGGTCCACCTCTCAGCTCCACACTGCCCTCCAAGGGGCTGGACCAAATATGCACTAGAACGCGGAATTCAGAGACAGCACCCCTGGTTCTCCCCATATATTTATCTCTGTCGAAGACCTAGACTTGATCCTCCTCCTCTGTTCATAAAGCCACATACAGACTTGACTAGCTCCCTTCTCCATTGGACCCTTACCGGGAAATGAGAGTGGGAGCTAGAAAATGCGCTCACGCGGTCAAGAAGAGAAAGAATGCTTGTCCCTCTGGTTGACCAGTTGTCCACGATTTACCCACTGGGAACTCCCATTTCAGGTGATCCTTCTAATTGCTTTTGCACTAAAAAAGTAAATCCTCTGCCCCCATTTGATGTCATGTTAGGAAATTTCTGAATTATCCTACATCCACCCTATAATAAGATCCAAGTGCCTGATTTACAACAGCAAATAACCTATTTCCTAGAGGAAAATATTTTCTCATATGCAGTCTCCCCTCCACCAAGAAATCCTGGAGACACTTTAAAATCAGCCTCTCCAATAATCACACTCCTTCTTCTCTGCCCAGAACTCACACTTCACCTGTTTCCCTCCCTGTGAATGGAAAGTCCCACCACCCAACCTGTACCCAGTAAGGAGGTCACCTCACCCGCCCTCTTTTTCTTCTCCCTCTGTGTCAGCAGATGTCACCAAGTCCATGCCACTCTCTGCCACATCATCTCTCAGTTCTGCCAGGGTCCTGTCCTCTGGATTAAGCTCCCCTTATCTGTGACCTGGATTAAGACCCAAGCGTCACGCCACTTCCGGAACAGATCAGTCCCTTTCCCCCAACCACCTGATACAGTGGAGGCAGAGTGAACATTTATACTGAAAATTTGATGGTGTCTCCCCAGCAGTGAAGTCTCTGTGATGCCTCCTCCATACCTCCAGGACTATTACCAGGGCTCACAGGACATCACAGGGTAAGTGCCTGCTGGCATCTGCCCCTCCCCCAGGCCCTTCCCCACCACAAGTACACTGTGCTCTCTCTCTCCCTCAGGTCCCCTCTGCCTGACACACTGCCTCTGCTATTGTATCCATCTCACTCCAAATATTCCCCTGTGTGTCAGTGTGCTTGCCTTTTCCTACAGCCGACATACCCGTGAAACCTGACCATTTCTTCTCCTAGCACCAGCACACCTCACTGTCCCACTGGAGCCTTGTGGGTATCACCGCACTCACTACAGACTGGGGAGAGGGGCTCATGTTGGTGTCTCCCACTCCTGGGCCCCATGCCTGGCAGTTTCTGGCTCACAGAGGGGGCTGCTCAGTAAGCATGGGCAAACAAAGGACAAAGTGGATTCCACCAGGGAATTTCAACCCAAAATTCCAGGGAGGGCAGGGAAGCAGACAGAGCTGTCCACCCTGATCCCTGAGCCCTCTCCACCAGAAGTGAACCCACACTTCGGAGGGAGCAGGGCTCTGGTCCTTAGAACCTGAGCCCCATGGTAGACAATGCGGGTCTTGCCCCCTCCCTGCTTCATTCCAGGCAGAAACTCGATGAAATTGATGGACCAACAACAAAGTGCAATTTGACACCCTACTCGGCCCTCCATACCACTGACATGGGTGTCACTCGACCACGGGCCACTGGGCTAGGGGAGACAAATGTGGAGTCCAGGACACAGGGCCACCAGGAGGCAGAGCTGAGGTCTAAGCACCCCAGACTCCAAATCCTGGCAACCAAAACACCTGTAATACTTTTAAGGTGAACATTTTCAAATACTTTAGTTTTAGTAAACTCTTTTATACTCTCATTACTGCTTAAGAATAAAATTAATGGGGTGCCTGGGTGGCTCAGTGGGTTAAAGCCCCTGCCTTTAGCTCGGATCATGATCTCAGGGTCCTGGGATCGAGCCCGCATCAGGCTCTCTGCTCAGCAGGGAACCTGCTTCCTCCTCTCTCTCTGCCTGCCTCTCTGCCTACCTGTGATCTCTGTCCGTCAAATAAATAAAAAGAAAATCTTAAAAAAAGAAAAAGAATAAAGGTCATAAAAATCAAGAAGCTCCAAATCAGTGTTGTTAGATAAAAGAGGTTGTTGTAAATACTTTACATAAGGAAATTCCTTCAGAATTCACAGCGATGGGCAACACGGAGAATGAATGATGAAGCTGAAATACTAATGAATCTCAGGTAAGACAGTTTCATTTTCTAGGAAAACTAACAGTTAACCCCCTACCCACCTGCAAATCCCCTCAACTGTTATGAGGCAGAAATCTCTCTGGCTCTATTCTATGACTGGGTTACATCACTGAATGAGCAGGTGACACGCATGCCCTCGATGAGAGGGACAGAGCACCAAACAAGATAAAGGAGTGTGAGGTGTCATGAAGGCTGCAGAGAAAGAGAGAGGTGAGAAGAAATGTCCCACGCAGTCATGATTTTTAAAACAGCAGTCATACAGTTTAGGTGGAGGGCCAAGAAGGCTCTGGACCAAAGAAGAATCAGGGAAGGGAGATTGAGGGTGATGGGTGTACTTTGGTATGAGATGGTGAGGGCCCTCCTGAGAAGGTGACCCAGGAGCATAAACCCAAAAGAAAACAGAGAGAGACAGTGGCCACCGGAAAGAAAGCATCCTCAGCAGCAACACCTACAAACAGAATGACACTGAGGTAAAAGTGTGTGGGGAGTATTTGGAAACATTCAGAAGATTTTGTGGAGTGAGCCAAAGAGACAGGGACAGAGGGCGAGTCTAAGGGCAAGGGGTGATCTCACAGTGCCCTGGGACCACTGAGAGAGCCTCAGTTAAGGATGTGATGCTTGGACCCAAGCCTGGATTTGTGCACGTGTAACAGAAACAATATCGTTCGACTTAACTGGCTTTACCAGTAGGACAGAAAATTATCTCACTTGTAGCTGATCAACAAGGGCAGGAAAGCTGAGTTAAAAAAAAAAAAAAAAAAAAGTGATTTTAAGGATCCCTAAATTGTTTCAGGATACTCTAAATACAATGATGCTTCATTATCAAAGGTTATAAAGGGGGACGCCTGGGTGGCTCAGTGGGTTAAGGCCTCTGCCTTCAGCTCAGGTCATGATCCCAGGTCCTGGGATCAAGCCCCGCATCGGGCTCTCTGCTCAGCAGGGAGCCTGCTTCCTCCCCTCTCTCTCTCTGCCTGCCTCTCTGCCTACTTGTGATCTCTCTCTCTCTGTCAAATAAATAAAATCTTAAAAAAAAAAAAAAAGGTTATAAAGGATCAAAACGACCCTCATCTCCTGCCTGTGAGTGTGATTTTATTTATGCATGTGTAAATGCATGTGAAAGTTGTTTCTTTATATTATGCTATAAACATACACACATATATTTTAAATATCCCAAGCCTATTTAAAATTTGTTCTCTTTCTCCAGTTTCCTAACTAAAGTTTAGAAGCACAACATTTAACCAATGTATAAGCATTGTTCAAAGAAATGAATCTACCTATCTGTTCATTCCCCATCCATCCTTTCACCCATCCACCTTCTCACACTTCCATCCATCTACCCATCCATGTACACATCCACCCACCCATCCATCCACCTACCCATACACCCCTCCATCCATCCATCCACCTAGCCATGCACCCACCCATACACCCATCCGTCCATCCACCCATACACCCATCTATCCATCCATCTACCCATATACCCACCCATACACTCATCCATCCATCCATCCATCCATCCATCCATCCATCCATCCATCCACCTAGCCATGCACCCACCCATACACCCGTCCATCCATCCACCCATACACCCATCTATCCATCCACCCACCTAGCCATGCACCCACCCATCCCTCCATTGATCCATCCATCCACCATACACCCATCCATCTACTCATATACCCATCTACCCATCTATCTATGTTCAAAGCATTATGAGTCATTATTTTGAAATTTACTTAAATGACTTTGCTTTGACTTTATTCCTATAGAAGATTAGAAGTTTATAAAGTAGATTATAAACTCTTAATACCAATGTTCTATATTTTTAAAAATGTAAATAGACAACTATATGGTTTTTTTACCCATTGAAATTAAGATATTCCCAAGTTATGGTATATGGAAAATTTTTCTATGAAAATTGACTTTTGTAACAGGAATAGAAAATTTCACTCCAGGTGGCAAAATCAATTCAGATTCTTTTTGACATTTTCTAACCTTCGGATTTCTCTAGGAGCAAAGTAGCTGTATAAAGATTATATTCTTGGTTATTAATTATTTTGAGTAGTTTCCACAGGGAAAAAAAAGAAGTGTCATTGTGACAGTGCAGAAGAAAGTCAAGGTTTCACTGTCTGTCATTTATAAAAAAAGGAAAAGGAGGAAGATCAATGAGAAAACACATGCACCTCAAATGTAGCTGAAGGGGCCTTTGATACCTTGAGAGCTTTGACAGCGTAGGCCCTGTTTCCAGATGCCAACCTGAACTCCGCAGGCCAATGGCATTCATCACCAAGAGCTTGCTTTCATGAATGTGTTTTTTTTTCTTTTTTTTTTTTTTAAGATTGTATTTATTTATTTGACAGACAGATCACAAGTAGGTAGAGAGGCAGGCAGAGAGAGAGAGCAGAGAGCCTGATGCGGGGCTCAATCCCAGGACCCTGGGATCATGACCTGAGCCACAGGAAGAGGTTTAACCCACTAAGCCACCCAGCTCCTCATGAACATGTTTCCTGACCAACATTATTTTCATTTGAGAAGTATTTAAAAAACAATATTATCCAGGACAACTATTTAGGAGTGGTATATGTTTTTTAATTTATTCATCATTTTATTCAATAGTTTTCTATAAGGTAATTAGCCCCATATAGTTTTCTGTATTATCTATTTTTTTTATTATTCTCTGATTTGAAAATAATGTATAGAAGAGTATCAAATAATGGGTGGTCGTGATGATCTCTGCCAGCGTTATCCCTAAAGCCATCATGGCATTACATCGAGTCTCTGAATATGTAGAGTCATCTAATATAGGACAAGAAAAGAAGAAAGTTCTAGTTTGGGAGGAGAGGATGGACTTCTGTGACAGACATGTCCCGGCTGGACCTGGTTCCCCAAGACATGGTCAGGGTTGAGGGTGTGACCTCTGACCCCGAGACACTAGGTTTTGATCATTGTCTGCCATTTATTCCAGTCTAATCTGCCTCTGTGCCTACATCCTCCTTGCTCAACTGGACTTACTTGTAAAGTGAATGCAATAACACTCCCTGTCCTAAAGGTTTGTGGGAGGATTAGATGAGATAATACATGTCAGAAGATTTAGAACAGTGCTTCCTGCAGAGTGAGCACTAAAAATAAATGTTTATTCTGTTTATTGTAACATGTAGGAACGTGGGCAAATAAATTCCTTGGACACCTGTCCTCATCCGTCATCAGGCAAAACCAGGACAAGAGCTAGGGTGAGGAGGTCAGCTGTAATAGCTCATGATTCATTCCCAACAAATACTGGCCAATGCTGGTTTCATCTCTGCCAGCATTAGCTTCTCCTGCATTTGCTAATCAGGACAGATTTATGATATTTGATTGGGTCAAAAAATAAATTATTACCATCATAAATACTGTGGAAATTCAATTAACTTCAGGTATGAGAATATATTTTTCAAAACTGTGTTCATCTCAATTCTTAACATTAATTGAACATGTACTATATCCTGGGCACTGAATACAGGGCTGTATAAGAGCAAAAATCTGAGCCTCAGATTCCGTGCTATTAAAAAAACAGGTTTAATTTCCCTATGGGATTCTTTTGAGGATCAAAAGGATAATATATGCTTTTTAGGTCATACGCATTGGTAAATATATTGATCAGAGGGACCTGTGTGCAGACAGTATAATCTGTTGCTATAGAGTGTATTGTTATCCAGGGTGGAGAAGAGTGGTGGGGACTCAGGAGCCCTGGTCTGTCCACAGCTTGTATCATTGGTGACAAAGTCCCATGGTGCAAACCTGAGCCCATAGCAAAGCTATCACGCACCAGAGTTTAAAGGTTCGGGGATTTTTTTTTTTTTTTTTAAGATTTATCCATTTGACAGATAGAGATCACAAGTAGACAGAGAGGCAGGCGGAGAGAGGAGGAAGCAGGCTCCCCGCCGAGCAGAGAGCCCGATGCGGGGCTTGATCCCAGCACCCTGGGATCATGACCTGAGCCGAAGGCAGAGGCTTTAACCCACTGAGCCACCCAGGCGCCCCAGGCACCAGAGTTTAAACCAGACATCATATGATCACTATTCCCTTTTTTTTTTAATGCAAATTTTTAGAAATCTGATCTTAAAGGCAATTCATGCTCATGATAGAAAACTTCAAAAGAAACAGAAAAGGAATAAAGATGTGATGACTTAGATGACTAAGTCATCTAAGTTCTAAGATGACTTAGAACTAAGATGATTGAGAACTTCACAATATTCACAACTCAACATTCCCAGTCACCCAAGGGGCTGGTATCACTATTGTCTCCACTTTCCAGATGAAGACATGGAAGCCCAGAGAAATCAGCGTGCCCATCACACAGGTGAGACGTGTGCTCTGCACATTAGTATGACCTGGTAAAACCCTTTCTGTGCAACCCGCTTTGCAGTGCTTGTCATGGTCCATACATTGTCAATCTGTGTCCCTCCAGTTCCTAAGTCCTCGCTGCACTCACTGACACAGCAGCTACTTTTGAGGAAACATACACTCCTGGCAAGATCTGCCCCACAGGCTGAGGCTAGAGCAGTAAACAGAACAGCCTGCCTTCAGGATGAGGAGGCAGGGAGGACAGGAAGAAGGTGTACACTGGGTCCAGCAGTGTTAAGGTTCCATTCCAGGGAGTCAGAGGTGAGGGACACAGCTGAGGAAGAACTCTGTAGAACTTTGGCTTCTCCACTAATGAAAGAGAAAGCCATCAGAGGGTATGAGCTGAGAGTATGATCTGACTTTTATTTTCACAAAATCATTCTGTCCGTTCTCAACATGTGAATTTGGAGGCCACAATTTGGCTTTCACAGGGTAGCATGTACTTCCCTTAATTTCTTCTTGTGACATTAGTCCTGCCACAAGGGAAAGAACAATTTTAGTTTTCTCACAGTTCTTCAAAAATACTGACCATTTCTGGAAACATTTACAAGGACAAAAGCCAATAATTCCCATTCATAAGTCAGTCAGCCTCCCTCTTCTCTCCTCTCTTTCTCACACCCCCCCCTTTTCTTTAACACCTATTCACCATATCATGTTCAGCAATATTCTATTTCCAATCCCCAGTACTTTAGACCATGGTTGGGAAATAGGGTTGCCCAAGATGTCATCAGAAAGGATGTCCTCTGGATTAGGGTGGGCCCTGCTCCCTGTGAGGATGCTCAAAAAATGGGGTGATGCAGCTACAAGCCTAGGAACTCCCAAAATGCCAGTGAGCACCAGAAGCCAGGGGAGAGCATGGAGCAGATGCTCCCTCCTCACCCTCAAGAAAAACCAGCCCTGCCCACACCTTGATCTTGGACTTTTGGCCTCCAGAACTGTGACATGAGACATTTCCTTGGTGTAAGCCATCAGTTTGGGGGAATTTGTGGCAGCTTCCCTAGCCAACAGAAGCACTGTCCAAGTACTTTTCTTTCTTCCATCGGGATTTAGAGGTTCTTGGAGTGGGGCCCAGAGCCATGCATCTTCGGGCCTCAGAGAAAGTACTCAGTCAACACAGACTACTAGGTGAGTAAGTGAGCTGGTGAGCAAGGGGATGGCTCCAGGGACAGAGGCAGGGCTTAGCTAACACTGGGACAGAGCAGGGGCTTCCCTCTGGGTAAAGAAAGGTCTGCCTGCTCATTAAACAATGAGGGGTAACCCCTCCCCCCTTGGGTCACTCAACCCTGAGAACCCTCTGCTTTCAGAGAGGCCACAGTTTTGATTTCTAGCCGAGAGAGATGGTGGGATCCTTACTAACCCCAAGCAAATCACAAGGAATGGTGGAAGAGAAGTAACATAGATGCAGCTGGACCCCTGCATCCATCATTGTTGAGAAAAATTCCACCCTAATAAAGGATTCTGATTTCTCCACTGTGGTGACAAGTAGAATTTGGACCAAACCTAAAAAAGGAACAATCCCTTATCCATTCGTCCGTTGAAGGGCATCTTGTTTCTTTCCACAGTTTGGCAACCGTGACCATTGCTGCTATAAACATTGGGGTACAGATGGCCCTTCTTTTCACTACACTATAGAGTATTATGCCACCATCAGAAAGGATGAATACCCAACTGGAAGAGATCATGCTGAGTGAAATAAGTCAAGCCGAGAGAGTCATAGAGAGAGACTCTCATATCATGAGAGTATCATATCTCATGATATGAGAGAGTCACATCACATGGTTTCACTTATTTGTGGAGCATAACAAATAACATGGAGGACATAGGGAGATGGAGAGGAGAAGGGAGTTGAGGGAAATTGGAAGGGGAGGTTACCATGAGAGACTATGGACTCTGAAAAACAATCTGAGGGTTTTGAAGGGGCAGGGGTTGGGACGTTGGGGGAGCCTGGTGGTGGGTATTATGGAGGGCACATATGGCATGGAGCACTGGGTGTGATGCATAAACAATGAATCCTGTTACACTGAAAAATTAAATAAAAAATTAATTGATTAATTTTTTTTAAAAAGGAACAATCCCTATGTATGAAATGAAAATCCACTCTGATACTGTGCTTACTCTCTTTGCCATCCTGTGAATCCTACGCAATGATCTTATTTTTCTGTTTGTTTGTTTGTTTGTTTGTTTGTTTTTCTCCAAGTGGTCTCTGGACCACCTGCTATTAAACTCGTCAGGGGTATTGTTTTCAAATCAGATCTATGGCCTCTCAGCCTGACTTGCTCACTGAGACTGGGAAGCAAGGCATACAGAGGGAGAGACAGGATAGCATCATGCATTTCAATGAACTATTCAAATGATTCTATGCAGTAAAGGTTGAGATCTATTTCTCTGGGTTCCATCTTCCTTATATAGGCAAAGCGGGTGGAGGATAAAGATGGCATTAAGGTAAATTAACTCATATACTGAAAAGAAACACCTGCCGTTCATGAGACAAAAAGAAATCCAAACACAGACTTCTTATAGATCAGGATTTGGGGCTAGGAAGGAGCCTCATGATCATAGTCCAGTGGCTGTTCAGGGAGCCCCACACAGCAGGAGTTCCCAGGGATCCCCAGGAAAAGAACAGGTGGTGGTGGGATGGGGTGGGATGGGGGTGTGGCGGGACAGGGGGGGTTGAGCAGACTGGACTCTGGATCCCCAGACGTTCACACGGGCTCAACCAGAGCATCAGCTAGAGATTATCCGTTAGAAAGACTGAGATTTCAAATGAGATTTTGAGAAAAAGATTTTATTGCTTAAGAACAAGGCTGCCATCCTATTACCTTTTGTAAATGAAATAAACAGAAGCACAGCAAGATGGAATATTGCTAAAATCACCGTTAATTAGTGGCCAAGCTAGAGCGAGAACTCTGTTTTCTTTCCTGTGCATGTGCTTTTTACGGTATGAGAACGGATATTGTCATAGGTAAATTCATAAAAATCAATTTGTGAGTTTTTTGAAAAATGGAAATACGGCATAGGTATCTACATTTAGACTAAGGCATATTCTCTGTATCTGGACATAATCCAGAGCATTCCTGGTGTGTCTCATTTTACCTAATGGCTTTATTAAGAATTTTTTTTTTCTTTTTCTTAATGCTATGGGAAAATACAATAAAGAAGAAACTGTCTTTAGGCTCATTGTACCTATAACTTTAGAATGGATAACTTTTTGCAAGTGTTTTTACACTGAGTTGCATTATTCCTTTAGGGATGCTTTATTTTCATGTATGATCCATCCTTAATATCCTGATTAGAATTCATGAATTCCTCACAAATATTGACTAATTATCAGCTGTCAGACTTACGGGCTGTTCCTTCTACATCTGAAGCCAACTCACCTCCCCTTTCCGTGCACAACCAAAACACAGAGAAACAAAACACTCTCTATTCATTAATTCATTCACTAAACATTAATTAAGGCGCATTTAGATTCTCGAGTAGGTAGAGTAGAGATCAAACAGCAATTCCTCTAAGAAGCCTCCATTGATTTTCCTGATAGAACCAATCTCTCTCTCCCTGTTCCCCTGGCACTTGGAGACTCCACGCTAACACACGGCACAATCTGCTTCCTGTCGATCTTAATTACCAAGTCTATCCCCTCCACCACACTCACATGGGACCGAGCTCCTGGAGCACTAGAACCTTAGTTTTATTTTCTTTGTGTGTTCCACTCTCATTAAATGTGGCCTTCATTCTCCCAGATTATAGGAAGCTTGGTAAAGGAGCCAACAATATAATTTTCTAGGTTACAAAAGCTGAAAAATGTTCATGAGAAAGAGACTGATAATAGGTAGGAACTTGTATACACTTCGATCTACCCCTCTCTACTGTATCTTCTTTTTCCCAAAATGTCAGAGTCCTCCTCCTCCTCAGCTGTCCCTGGATGCACTCCAGTCTGTTTTCAGTCACATTATCTCCACCAACAAATAATACAGAGTGAACCACTGAGTCACCAAGAGAACATACCTTATTAAAAGAAATCGTAAATATATGTGAAAAAGGAACAAAGAATGTTCTGGAAGAAAATGTCAATATCACCTTGGCACAGGAGAGGCCTTTCTATACATTGAAATATTAACAAATGTCATTATTTTTACAGGCCACCATTATGTTTTATTTTCGTTTATCTGTGTCTTCTCCATATTCCAGAGACGACCACATATGTACCTTCACTAGGAGAAAAGGCAATTCACGTGACTACAGTCTAACGAATCTGAAAGTTTCTGCACTGAAGCCTATTTCAGAATCTATCCGTGCTTTCAGCATCTTAGGTGGAAGGTGAACTTAAAAATGGAATAACACACATCACATAGGCATCAGATAATGTTCTAAATACATGAGAATAAACTGCAAAACTTAAATGCAAGTATTTTCAGAGAGGAATCTTAATAAGTTCACAAACCATTGTTTTTGCTATTCTTTTGGTCTATTTTCTTCATAAATTAAAAGTTGTTTTCTTGCTAATTAAATAGAGGTATTTTCCAGATCTGAACTTTTAGCCATACTCGCTAAAAAATTTTGAAAGGTATGCTTATCATTATTAGGCAGTAGGTTTACATAATTTATAGGGATAGATTTTCCTTTCCGATAGGGTCTTAAGTCTGAGGCACTCTGCATAAATGAATTTTGAGAAGTCCTAGAAAAGAATACAGGGGGCTAGAAATAATAAGAAAAATCTGGACATCGTTAAGGAGAAAGATACTTTGGGCTAACATCTGCAATCCTGTGGGCTTTCAGATACAGATAGGCGTATATATATGTATGCACAGAAACAGACGTGTTATAAGACCTAAGGCCAACTTTATGAAAGTTGTAACGTTATTAAGTGTATGAAAATGGGGGTGCCTGGGTGGCTCAGTCAGTTAAGCATCTGCCTTCAGTTTAGGTCATGATCCTCAGGTCCTGGAATCGAGGCCCAAGTCAGTCTCTACACTGGGCATGGAGCCTGATTAAGATTCTCCATCTCCCTCTGCCTCTGTGCCTCCCCCTTCTCATGCGCTTTCTCTGTCTGAAATAAATAAATAAATAAATAAATAAATAACATATTAAAAAAAATTAAATCTATCAAATTGAACTTTAATAAGTAAAACAGTAGGACTCTCCTTAAGTCCAGCTTATTAATGTCCAGAAATACTTTGAAGAAATGCATGCCATTTCAGCAACATTGACTGCCCCGAACTCAGGAGAGTATAGAACAGGCATGTGAGGTAAACCTACAGGCATGTTTACTTCGGACCTGGACATCTCACAACGGACAGCAACCGTTGCTGGCTGTGCCTGCCTCTTCAAACAAGAGAAGTCTGTTTGCAATAACATGGTGTCCCCGACGCTCAGGAAGAACACGGCCTATAGAGCTCAGTAGCTAGAAACAGAGGGAGCAGGGCAAAGCACACAGAGACAGCAGAGGAAAAGGCACCGTGGCTCAGAGATTCAATGGTAGAAACCACTTTTCTAAAAACACATTTTTGCTTCCCTTCTTTCTCCCAGAGGCCACCTCTCCAGGACTCTCAGATTGACTCACTGACTTTGGAAGTGGTGCTGGGAGGCTCAGCCTCTAGAGAACAGTGCAAAAATAAATAATCTTGAAAGACAAAAGTTAAAATGGCATTTGTAGACATGGGTAGAAAAGGCCTATTCACTGTGCATCGGAAGAAAATATTATCACCCTCAGCATCATTATTATTATAAGAGAAAATGTTTAGGGGAGTAAGGATGTCACAAGGCACACGTTTGCTGGCCTGGTGCCTTCCCTCCCACAAGGTAGAAGTTGTACCGACGGTTTTCAACTTGTGCTCCCAGGGGTCCCAGGAAAATGAGGAGGGTCTTTGGATGTAGGGGCTGTGGCAGGGAAAATTCACTGAGATTCCGCCAGAACAGCTCTGTCCTTGGACATTTTATGTCCTTGGTGTGCACTGAAGAACAGAAAGCTTCAAATAGCTTCTGGGTTGTGGGCTTTTATTCCTTTGGAGGGAGGCTTTTCATTTTTCTTTAAATTGATTAATTTAATAGAAGGCTTTATAAAAAGAAAAGACACAGAGACACAGAGGAGGGCCACGTGATGACAGAGCAGACACAGCGGAACACATCTACTAGTCAAGGAATGCCGGTGATTGTGCAGACACCAGAACCTGGACAGGGGAGGAAGGACGCTCGCCTGGAGCTTGTAGAGGGAGCCTGGCGCCTTGACGCTGGATCTCTGGACTTCACAGCTGTGAGTTCAAACAACATATCTAATGCATTAAGGCAGCTGTGGGGAAACGGATACAGTAGCCTTTACTGTGTGGCTGTGGACCGATCTGTCAAACCATCCCAAATGAAACGTATCTCTTGATTTGCCTTTGATAGTCAAATTGAACTTGGGAAGTAGGTGTCATTTTTTATGTTCCAAGTAAAAGAAGTGAGGCATGTGCTCATCATCACATCACAATCACGTCATGAAAAGAATGCAAAGCAAAGCAGACGGGGGGTGGGGGGCAGAATTCCATACCAAAGAACCCACCCAACGATTGTTCATCTTCACAGATCGGGGAAACTATTTCTTCCCTGAGATCCTCCGCTGGAGATCTCAGGTCCTGTGCTTTCTGGAACTTCCTTCTCGCAAATGAAAAAGCCTGGCTCGCAAGTCCCACCTGTTCTCCAGAGTCTTTACAATAAAGACAGAGAACACCATGAGAGGTAGAGGGGCTGTGGAGTAGCAGCCACAAGTATGGGTTGTGCACCTGCCCCTGACCCCAAGGAGCCTCCGTCTCCTCTGCCATGAGGGCCATGCAGGGGCTGTGACCACACCAGACATGATGCACAGGTACACAGCCCACCCAGCATGGCAGGCAGGGCTGCAAAGTTGCAGGAGAAGGTCAGGCACCTGCTATCTACTGCTACTGCGTGCACACAGGGGAGAGGAAGGCATGTGTCAGCAAGCCGACTGCTTCTGTGACTTCTGGAATGACACTAGAAGCAATTCGGAGGCAGCACGTGTGTCTCTAGGCATCCACGGCATTTCTGAATATTGTTCCCATTTGTCCACTGCAGTAGTCTCAGACCCCCCAGACCCCTCATATGTGGTGGGTGAGCCTGTGGCCTCAGTGGCAAGTCAAGGGCTTTATGGGCTGAGAGGGGGTCCATCTGGGCTTCCCCTGTAGGCACGAGGGATTGGAAGTCTTTCCTGGCCTTGCTAAGCCTTCGTCCTTCTTCAGTTAATGAAGATCACGGTAATCCCCAGTAAGAGGGTCTTCAAACTTAAATGAGGGGATGCCGTGCCGGGGCTCTGCGCAGGAGTGAGTGCTCATTGTGTCTTCCCCTCCAACACCTCCTGCATAAAACTCAGATTGGAGATCCTCTCTCTTCTAGGACACAGGCATTTGAAGAGGGCCAGTGGGCAGGAAAAGTCGGTGTCCTGCAGTATGTGGATTTCAGGTGTCTGCATGACAGTGATTTGGAGTAGGAAACCATGGAAGGGAGCAGGGCGTGGCTTCCAGGAGCCGCTTGTCTCCGGGTCAAGGGGGATATCTAGTACGGGGCCCTGGACCAGTTAGAACATCACCAATATGTTGGGCAAGCTCTAGCCAGAAGCAAAATAGAACTACAGGGACTACAGGCTTTGGGTGGGACACACCTGGATTTGAATGACAGCCACCGTCCAGCCTCTTGACCTTGGGTAGGTTGCTGAGGCTTCTCTGGGCCTCAGTTTGCCCAGGCAGATAGTGGGATAATAACAACTACACCACAGGGCCTGGTCCTCATGAGCACAGCTCTTGGCACCAGGAGGACAATAAATAAATGGGATCCTCTTCCCCAGTCTCTCCACAGGCCTCAGATTTGCCTTCGGTGTGTACATTAGTTTTATTCAAGATGCAGCCTGTTCACTTAAAAGATAAGTAGAATTTTTTTAAAGTCTGTAGACTTTAAAACTTCTGCATTCCCTAATGCTGGATTTGATTCATGTAATAGTTATTGGGATCAAGCCCCTGCCAGCCTCACCCCAAAACCCATCCGGAAAACAGGCAAGTGTGAGTCTTTCTAAGGAAAGTCACATCTTGCACTCCCGCTGAGTACATTTTCAGAACAACATTAGTGAGTGGGTGGCTTCGTTCTGGTGCCCAGGGCGGGAGTGGGGTCTGGAGGACATTTTAAGAAGGCGGACACCCAGCTATGGGGGAAGGATCACTGGTGAACATTTCTTCTTAAGGCCTAACCCAGCCCCTTCCACACTCCTCCAAAAGACCAAGTAAAATCACCAAAATGGTGCCCAAATGCAGCCAACTCTTGGTCAGAGAGGAATTCTACCATCTGCTCCAGGAGGACCCCTACCACCCTCAGGAGAACATGTCATCATTGTCACCAGAGTGGAGGTCCAGCTGGACAGGAAGGTGGCTCCTGCCATTTCTTATGTGTCCCTGTGCCCTGCACACCCTCCCTGCAGCTCCCTTTCCCTTCTCATGCACCTGCTACTAGAAAGGTCTTGATCCCAGTGACAGACGGAATCATGAAAAGGCAGCTCCAACTCCAAACCCGAATCAAGTCCAGAAGTGACCCTGTACCCAAACTTTTCACCTGGAGGGACCTGAAAGGGAATTCTTCAAAAGCCAAATGCACTCATCTCCTTTTCAAAGCCCTGGGATGCAGTTGTCAGGCTGCGTAAAAACCATTCTCCTCAAGGTTAAAATTTTAATGCACTGTTTACACATTGAGGCAAAAGAGGTGTGCATAATTAATAGAGCACAGAAAATTGAGAGCCAGAGCACAAAATATGTTTTACAGAAAAACAGTCTGTGAAGGATAAAGGATGCCGTCCTGACGTGTCCTGTACAGCTACAAAGAAACCCCTGGAATCAGAGGCAGTTGCCTCTCCTACTTGGAAGTGTCACAGGGGACCCCGTTCCCAATACTGCCACCCTCCATGGTGAGGAAGCCTGGCAACTTTTGGGAGCAAAGCTTCCCCATGCTTCAAATGGGCATCAGATCTGTTAAGCAAATTCCCGAGGTCCCTGCCACAGTCCCTGGGACAATGGGACGTCCTGGGGAAAGGTGGGCAGGGAAGGAGGAGGGGGCAGAGCTCGCATTCCCTCTGCAGACTTCGCAAGGGGCTCCCGCAGCGCCCTGAGCCCGGGAGGAATTCCTCGGCGTGTCGTCAGAAGGGGCGCCCGGCAGAGGCAGCCTGGCATATGGTGCCTCCAATTTTTTAGTGACAAGTGGCAGGCTAGCAGAGCCATGGAGGAACAGGCAGAGAGCCGGTTGGCTAATCACTCCCTGTTGCCTGCACCCTCAGGCAGAATCATATTGCTTTATGCAGATGAGCTCATAACAGTTTCTTCAATTTGGCTTTTATATAAAAAAGTGCCAGCTCCTCACACTGTGTCAACAGCCACCCGAGGGCCTACCACTTTTACAACGCGAGTGTATTACTATTTAAAGACAAGCTTTTAGCTGAACATCAGTGATGCCTTCGGAGTTTAATTACCGCCCTCCCCATGGGGCCCAATGAGCCAGCGACTCTTCCCAAGGGGGTTCTGCTTGGTGATGATCTTTAACTAAGTAAGTAAATGCCAAACCAGCTTGGCTTAAAGCGCCTGCGTCTGATTTCCTGCTCTGCTGCAGGATTGTAGGTGACTGGTAATGAGCCATGAGCAATTTAGGATCCTGGGGTAATTAATTTCCAATTGGAAAAAAAAAACACACAACTAGTAGAATGTGTGTGCGTATGTATATGCATGTGCATATATATTCACATATATATAAAATATATGACTAGAATGTAATATATCTTATGTAAAAATATGTTATTTATAACATATACTAATATATATATTAAACTTTTATTATCTCTTCTGAAAAGGAAAGAGGTCCATAGCAGGAGCTACCTCCTGCAACCATTTCCAATTTTATTCGGACAGTCGTTTAATTCTGATGCCAAAAAGAGGTCCTTCTCCTCTTAAAATCCTTTCTCAGTTTACTGAGTCGAATGAAGAGTTTAGAAAGGGTAAGGTCAAGAATGCTTCACTTTCTATACAGTGATCATTAAATTAGTCCTTTCTTCCAAAGTACCATGTAATAGACACAACTTTGGGACATGTAATTGTTTCTTACAAGATAAATTAACATGTCAAGAGCGGTACACATTGAAATTTTACCTGGAAGTGGTCCAGACAGTTAAAAATCAAATGCATTTTCCAAAAGTCACCTAAGAGTTGAAATAAGGCAAAACAGAAAGAGCTACTTTTATCATCTTGTTTTGGGAAAATACAAACAAAGATGAATCAAGGCATAAACTCAATTTTTAACGAAACCCGCTTGGCAGAATACTCGTAAGGGATTGACTGAGCTCCAAATAGGTCAAGGTATTAAGCATTCATTCTAGAAAATTCCAGCAGGTTCTTCGCTCCCCTTGTTGGAGATCACAAAATGGACCCAAGGTTGTGAAGCTGGGCTGATGCACTGACAGCAGCTAAGGAGGATAGCAGTGGTCCTGACGGACTGTCTCTCTAAATCAAATAGAGCTCTCCACTACGCTTCTTTGTGGTGCCGAGTCAATCCAGTCACGTGTTTGTTCAGAGAGACTGAGGCGGTGGCAGTGTGGGAGGGCTCACCCCTGGGATGGGAAGGCCCAGCTTCCAGCCCTGCCCCGTCCATAGATAAGGTCTGAAACTTGGGAAGAGGTCGTCTGGATGTTCCTCCTTATTTAACAGAGACCATTGTATCTGTCATACTGAGGTTCTGAGCCTCCAGCCACACCACTGGAGACAAGGGTGGGCTGAAGCAGGGGACAGGAGACAAAGCTCTTGGAGTAGGTCTGCTGCACGAGACATTGCTGACAGGTACTGAACCCCCAGGCTGACAAAGGTGCCTGCTAAGTCAAGACTTGACCGTGCCTACCATGTCAGCCATGCATGGAAGTTAATGAACCAAGTACTGAAGGGGATGAATTGATGAGAAGTGAAGTGAAGAGCCTGGCTTTGTGGGATGTCTTGGAAGCATCGAGCACTGAGCTTGGTCCTTTATTCTTCGTCTCACTGACCTGTGAACACAACCCCATCAGAGTCCCGGCCCCGTTCACAGGAAATGCCCACTACCAACCAGCCGCTAATTGGGCATTATAGGACCCCACTCCAGACCAACAGGTAGGCACAGGCCTGACACTCAACCTGACTCCATACCCTTTCTCAGAGAGGCCCTGCCCGTGACTTCTACCTCTCATACACTGAAAAATAAAATAAAAATAAAAAATAAAATAAAATATTGAGTTAAATTTTAAAATATTTTACTGAAAGTTTAATAAAATTTTCCATAGCCTTGTAAATCTCTTTGCATATAAAAAAATTGCTTTTTCATAAAGAGTCCTGCTAAGTAACAATGGACCCTTCTAGTCCCTCTTAGGATGCCGCTTCTTCCACTGGAGGAGACGTTCCCAAAAGACACACGTTCTCTGTGGGGAGCACTTCTGGAGAATACCAGCTGCCAGGACGCAGGGCCGCTGCAGGCAGACCTCAGAGATGTGCTGGGAGGGTCCTTCTAGGCCAGCAGCTCAGGGGCCTGAGGCTTACCAGAAAAGGTCACACAAGGTGACTGATGGCAGACGGGCTGTGGTGGGGGTGTCAGGGCTCCGCGGCAGCCTGATGCTGCCAGCCCCCACCATCACCCAGACCTCAGATGTCTTAACCAGGGTTGCACAGATGAGACGGGAAATCAGGGCTACCGCAGGGTTCATCAGAGTCTGCCCTTCTGAAAGGGAGGGCGCTTCCAACGATGTTCATCCGCAGGGTGCCTGGGCGGCTCAGCCAGGGAAACGTCCGCCTTCAGCTCTGGTCATGGTCCTGCGGTCCTGGGACGGAGCCCGCCACAGGCTCCCTGCTCAGCTGGAAGTCTGCTTCTCCTCGGCTCCTCCCCCCCTGCGCGTGCTCCCTCTCTCTCTCTCAAATGAGTAAAATCTTTAATAAAAAAACAAGCATCCTTTGACAGAAGGGCCAGCCACTGGAGGGGAAGTGGAGGTGAGCTGGCTCGGACAAGGGGGTGCTCCTCGGGCTCACAGCTGGCGGCTGTTTTCTACTCCCTCCCTCAGGTTTGCTTGCAGTCCCAGTTCCCCCTTCTCTGGGACAGCTGCATTCGTCACCAGTGCATGCTGCATGGGGTGGCAGCCGAGGGAGTGAGATCCAGCGCGGTCAAACCCTCTCTTCCAAAGGGCGCTGTGTGGCTGCTGGGAGCTTCTGGGTCCCTGCTTCCTGCCCAGCCCACAGAGTCTCAGGAAGAGAGTGAAGAGTGCGTCCGTCAGGGCCGAGTCAGGACAACAAGAACCCCTCTGGGACCTTCACAGGAAGAATTGAACACAGCGAATGGTTAACCGGGTACTGAGATCGGAAGGGCCCACGGGAGGTCCTGCACCTTCAGAGAGCTGGTGACGTTGGGGCGGAGAGAGCAGAAGTGGACGGGTGGAGTTACTGGGACCCGGAGGCTTGGGGAAAGGGCCCACAGAGATGGACTCCAGCCTCCAAGGGACTTATGAGGTGACACCCTGCTGGCTGGCAGATGCCTGAACCTCAGGAGTTCAGAAGAGGGACCTTATAAATTCGGACCTGGAAGTAGAAGATGCTACTGGCTGGCATTTGCGTCTTGGAGGGGGTGCCGTAGGCTGATTTCGCAGGCGCAGAAACGATAGCGCTACAAACAGAAACTGAACGCGGCTCCAGGAGCCCCTGCCACTGCTGGGTCAAGTGTAGATGCCACCCAGACGAGCATGAGTCAACAGCTGGGAGCCCGCCCTCCCCTCTCTGCCAGCCTCCAGACACCCGGGGTCCTGGATGGAAGAGCCAGGGGCCAGAGCTGGTGAAGGAGAAGGTGGATTTGCAAAATATCAGCTTTAGGATCAGCACACAGAATAGAGAGGGTGTGGGTCAGAGCTGAAATCCTTAATCAAAGAAAGGAAAGTGTTCTACTGACTATAGTTGTGCTTGAGTGTTAGTTTTCTATCATGGTGGACACCCCCCCCAACCTGTGCTCAGCAGCTTAAAATGATGATCCTTTATTCGTGCACAATTCTGTACATGAGATGTTCTGTGGGGCAAGGCTGCATTGTCTGCTCAGCACGCCGCAGGCCTGGAATCAAGGTCAACCAGGTGGGGTTCTCATCAGGAGGCTCTGGGGGGAAATCTTCTCCCACGCTCAATCTTGTTTTCAGAATTCAGTCCCTAGTGGTTTGGGGACAGGGACCCTATTTTCTTGCTGGCTGCCCCCTGGAGGCCATTCTAGCTCCTCTAAGGTTGTTCCCATCCCTTGTCACATGTCCTCCTCCCCTCAATTTCTTCTCATGCTCTGACCTCTGATTCAGATTTAAAGGGATCATGTGTGTAGGTCTGTTCCATCCTGGTAATCTCCCTATCTTGAGGTCAGCTTATTTGGGACCTTAATCACATCCACAGAATCCCTTTTACCATAAAATATAACATCATCCCTCGCAGGTTTCTCAACTCTCAATGGGAGGAAATTATATAAGGGCAAGGGTCTTTGGAGGTCATCAAGAATTCTGCCCGTACGCAACTAATGAATTGTTGACCACAACAAAAACTTATGAGGTACTGTATGCTGGCTAACTGAACATAATTTTAAAAATTAAAAAATAAAACAAAACACCAGAAGCAAATAAATAAATAAATAAATAAACAAACAAACAAACCATTTTGGGTAGGGGAAAAAAAATATTCTGCCTACCACAAACAGCATGTAAGGAATCCCTTCTGCTCTTTTAAAAGAACTTTGAGAATTCCCAGGGAATTTCGTCATGCACACAAAGTAGGCCCCAAGCTAAGTTCTGATAAAAGTTAAAGCTAAATTCTTAGAAGAAATGCACTCAGATCAAAACTTTAACCTCTTAGGGGCACCTGGGGGGCTCAGTCAGTTAAGCATCTGTCTTTGGCTCAGGTCATGATCCCGGTGTCCTGGGATCGAGCCCCGCATCGGGCTCCCTGCTCAGCAGGGAGTCTGCTTCTCCCTATCTCTGACTCTCCACCTCGTTCATGCATGTTCTCTCTCTCAAATAAATAAATAAAATCTAATAATAATTTAAAAAAATACTTTAACCTCTTAGAATATTTTGAATACAAAATTAGGTTGTGGGGTCAGGAAGGCTCCAACCTCATATATCTTGGATCCCCAGTAAGATCAGCAGAATCCGTGAAGTGCCAGCATGATCTGTGTGTACGAGAGCTGGGCAGACATCTTCGTCTCTGGTGGGGAACGCTGTGCTACACCAGCTGATCTCTGACCTGGTTCTAAAGGATGATTCTTTTTATCTACCTGTTAGATAGAGCTTGAGAGACACGGCTCAGGAGACGGGGACCAGCAGACACAGCTCTGCGGACGTGCCTTCAGCATCTGTCCTCGGAGAGGCACTAGGGCTCCAGAAGTGGAAACGCAAACAGCCAGAACAGAAAGTGGAAGTTCCGAAGCAAGAAAGCCAGAAAAACCACAGCGCCCACCCCCACAGCCCCGGACCCATCCGGGCCTCAGATCTGTGATTAGAATTGGGCTGGGTGCCTTCCTCAACTCTGATTCAACCAGAAACTCCCATCTCTGTGAAGCGACAGGTCCCGGAGGAACCTAAGTGTATGTCCCCATTGCTCCCTGCGGGGGCGACGCCAAGAACCCGCCACCTTGTCTCGCCATCCTCTGTGTCGGCAGGATTTCTATCTTCCTCCACAACCTGGTAGTCAGCCTCAACAGTCCCTTCTACACCCTGTTGCCTAAGGTCAACTGCTCTGTCAACTTACCATGAGAGCCAGAGCTCAAACCGCGTTTAAATCTATTCCGGCTGACCAGATTTGCAGGGAAAATTCTCTCGCTCTTTCTTATCTGGAGGAAGTGGGTCTTGCAGACCCTGGATATTTCTTCACATTGTTATCTACCTCCGTGAGCTAATTTCGTGATGATTTAAGCTGCACAGTTTTGAGACTGAGATTCGATTAGTGTCTTTCTAGTCACCTGACCCCGTAAACGGGCATTATCTCCCTCACTCAAGGACTTCTGAAGCGAGTGTTGGGAAAGAACATTACAGATCATCTGGAAACAGTTTTCTAATTTTTTTTTTTTAAGTCTAGGATTAGGATGCAAATCCGACCCGGAAATTGAGCCATCCCTAAACTGCGTCTTCTTTATCTGATTACTGCTCAAAACCATCTGCACTTAATTGTAAGAAGGCAAATCGTGTAGCGGTCAGCTAGGATTAAAGGACAAACCTTCTTAGGAGCCGTGTCTGTTGGTCGAACTCAAAAATTAAAGAAGAAAGAGCACACAACCCAACATTTCTTTCCCAATTTTAAAACCCCATATCATGGAACACTACATCAAAACCTAATGATGTATTATAGGCAGGCTAACTGAAGGTAAGTTTAAAAAAAGAAAGAAATACACATAGATTAACACACCACCAACAAAACACTCCATCCAAGGTTTTTGTTGGCTATATTTGAGTGACGTTTTTATTAAAAGTACTGAGGGGCTTATCGTTAATACCTTAGAAAGGGCATATGCACCTTCTGCGATTCACTCCTCCCTTCTGATAATTTCCAGTGAGCTCCAGAGACCCGCACAAATACGAGCATGTCACCTGAACCACGTGGCAGGGCTGGTGGCAAGAAGCCGGTCCACCAGGGCTCTGTGTGGAAGGGCCTCCCGGTGCTGAATGGGAGTTGGGCTGCATTCTAACAGCTAACACAGGGACAGGTCTATATTTCTTTTCTTTAACATTGTGCAAACAAATAAGAGATACTTTTGAGATTATTAAACTGAACCCATAGTCACCTCTTCTCTGACCAGTCCCTCCTCTCTTAACAAGATTTGTAACATATCGAAACATTTCCCACTCCAAATTCTCAAGATGGGACACCGTTGTGCATCCAAACGTAACCTGCACACTCATGCCAGCGCCCCGATTGCAATTTTCAAACCCAGCCCCACCTGTAATGTTTTCCTTATGAGTTATTTCTTTTCGCCATCATAAGACAGAGTCGTAGTATTACTAAAACATGACTTGAAAGTGGAAGTTTCCAACGAGAAAACAGAATCCCAAAGGGTGACCTGACTTGTCTAGGTGACAGAGCCAAGCCAAGAGGAAATTTTTAAAAATCCCAAATCCCACAGTAGGGTGCTTGTATTGTCACATTTGTAGAAGTTAAGTTTGGGGTTGTGTTTCTTAATTCGATTGTTGGTTTGGTTTTTTATGATACTTCAAATTGTTATATTGAACTAACTTAAGAAGTTCTAGACCATAATGCAAGCTGAACAGAACTGGACCCTTTTCTGGTGAATTCTGACTGAGATGCAAGACCCAGGGTAGCCATCACTCCTACACAAGTGAAAACAGGATGGTTTAATGCACCTTGGAAATGTCTGCTGCTGGCTACGGGAATTTTTGCTCCCAGAGAGTCCCTGGGGTTTGTTGCTGCGTAATCCCAGCCACTTAGGCCCCTCAAGGATCTCACCATGTGGGCAACTCTGGAGAAATCAGACCAAGTTCTAGTCATTTGGCTAGTGGTAACTGGGATTCCATGTGTGGTCAATATGCTATTCAGAATGTGAATGGCAATCCCCACTCAGAGAACTACACACAGATGATGATTTTACTCACGTATGTACTCTCCTCACAGGCTGTAGTCCCCTGAATCACGTCTTTTAAAAATTACACAAGTCATTGCTATTTTTTAGGTGTTCTTAAAAGATGGTAGACCCAACTATATGTGAGGTATGAAGTGCCTTTTAGTAAACTTCTGTAGGATACCAAGCATGATTCCCCTACCTCCAAGATATGTCACGGCTTTTCCGCAGCCTCTAACACATTGTACTGAAGTTTATCACTCAACACATTGTGCTGGGATTGAGTATTTACTTCCCAGTTCCCTCTGTGACACTTGAAACTCATTACAGGCATCTCATTTGTCTTTTAGTACCTAGAAGCAAGCCCAGATCCTAGCACACAGAAGGCATTCAAAAAATGGTTGACGTATGAAAAAACCAATGAATCTATTAATGAATCCATTAATGACTGAATGAAATGATAAATACCTTACACTTTAAAACACTATAAATTATTGACATGTGGATTTTAAAATTAAATATTTAAGCCTTCCTGTCTCCATTTTTCAGACAGGCTATGAGGTTGAGTCCCCGGCTCAGTAGGGTCTCTACAAGAGAAACCCAAAGCTTGAATCAGGTAACACTCTCTGCTCAGGGAGCCCCACAAAGATAAAAGTACGTATGGTCTTGAGTGCTTAAAACACACGCACCTTTGCTCAAGCAAATATTTTGCACATGGATAGAAAAATGTTTTGATGCTAAAACCCAAAGGTCAAAAGTAACCCTTTCCACTAGCAGAGACCTCTCACACATGACCAGCACAAGACTGAGTTACTGAGGGCCATTTAATCAGCTCCTGAAATCTGCTTTAAATTGCATAATACTTTTACTGACAACAAAATAAAAATCAGAATGAAAATGTGATTACCAACTCCTGAAATGTTTTACTGAGTTACCGAAGATGAAATATTAAACTTTCTTACATAAAACGATTATTCTAAATGTGAAGACAAGACACTTGGACAGATATGAAACTAACTTTTGTCCTGATAGTAGAAAATTCATTAGCTGAGTGAAAGAGGTACCAACTGGATAATACTGTTAGATACTAAAGAAACATTTCTGTGCTTAAGGGAAAAAAAAGGAATGTATAGAACAAAATGTGATATGTAATATTTGCTTCAAATATTTGTTCCAAAGACATTTATCTTTTTTCTACCTCCAAATCAAGATCGCTATATAGAATCACGAGCTTTAAGGAAAAAGGTATGTTTGATGTTAATGATGATATAACATTCAGGACATGACTACAGACACATGGGCATCTCACTGGAACACGTGAGAAAGATCCACCATGGACCCACACACTTTGATGGTCAAGTACTAGGAAGGCCTGCTTCGTGATCTGAGAGCATTCTTATTTACAGCTGTATTTGATCTGCGTGCTTTGGGGCATATACCTAAGGACAATGTTTAAAAAACATCTTGGGTCTTTGTATTAATGACTTGAGTCTCCCTAAATGACTAGTATCCAAGGATCATTAGATAAATGAATGTCCATCCCTTTCTTCAGCCTCAGAAACTTTCCAGCATGCATTTCTTTTTTTTTTTTTAAGATTTTACTTATTTATTTGACAGATGGAGATCACAAGTAGGCAGAGAGGCAGGCAGAGAGAGGGGAAGCAGGCTCCCTGCTGAGCAGAGAGCCCGATACAGGACCCTGGGACCATGACCTGAGCCGAAGGCAGAGGCTTAACCCACTGAGCCACCCAAGTGCTCCTCCAGCATACATTTCTATCAATAAAGAAATGACGTCATCACCAGATTGTACCTTTCTCAGTTTTCACTAAAATAGTCTAAGTTAATTATGTTGAAACAGTCCCCACTCCTACCCAGTAGGATGAGACGGTAGCGGCATGGGATGGTGACTATGTCTGCAAGCACAGAGAGGTCAGACGGTAGGCCGATGACCAAGTGGTCCCGGTCCCACCGGGCAGACCTCCCTTACAGCAAAACAGAAACACTGATGGTTCTCTTTATAACTTAATCTAGATAAAAACGAATACTGGAACCTTGCATAGCTACATTCTAACAGAGCTGGTCTTTCTTGCTCTATACTGTGAGGCACTTCATGCTACTTTTTATCAAGTTTCCATCCCTTTCCACAAACCATCCTGGTGATTTTATCACCTCTGAAAATGATTTTAAACCTTGATCGTTCTTGTCAGCACATGGAGAAATGTCCTTCACTAGGGATGCCAGAATGAAGTGAATTTATGAGCCCATACCTAGATCTGATAAGCAGGCAGAAATCATTTTTATTATGTACATAAAACAGTGCCCGATTAAAGGACAGCCATATCATCCCCTGACAACCTGTCCTATGTCACTCCAGAAAATAGGCTTTCTTTTTTAAGGCAACCTTATAAGAAAAAGCTTAAAATGAAAAGCCTTAAAATTTAAAGAGATCCAATTAAGCAAAGCCGCAAATGCCCAATGGGAATATTTGAAAAATCAACCCACCCAGTTCAGGACAGTACAAGTGTAGACAATTGATTATAAGCAGAATAAGAAAGTGAGAGAAACATCCTTTCCTATTTGTGTCCCTCACAGGGTCCACAATCTTGTCAATTTGTAAGAGTGAATCTATACCTTCCCGAGTTAAACAGAACATCAGTAGATTTAGAGTCAAAGTCATGTTTAGAATTCAAGGCTTATCATAAACAAATACCTAAATGAGTAAAACCATACCCTAGTGGAGATGACCAAGCTGGGTGCCCCTCTCAGTACTTTCTGCTGTGGGAGGAAATAAAATAGAGAGAGACAAAAAATGTGACATTGTGTTTCATTTCTTTTAGGAGTTAAGAAAATTTATTAACAGAAAACTATATTTTAAAGCCAAACATTAACAGGAAAAAGAAAAAAAAAACAGCTTTGGGAGAACTAGACAGCACAGGAACATGAGTTGGAAGAAATTATTTACTCAATAATGGCAACCATGTGAATAACTGCATTGCAGCTGTTTTTGGTTATATTTTTAAGAAGCAGGTAGAGCTATCCCACTGCTTACAAGCTCCCCAATCCCATATATGCATCTTTAAAAAAGACACATATTTTGGGTGAGCCTGGTGGTGGGTATTACAGAGGGCACGTATTGCACTGGGTGTGGTGCATAAACAATGAATGCTGGAACACTGACAAGAAATAAAATAAAATAAAATGGAAGAAAAAGATATATGTTTATGGATAAAACATGCATAAATATACATGTGAGTTTAGTTTTTAAATGGTCAATGAGATGACATAAGAAAAAAGAAATCAAGTCCTAACCAGCAGACAAGATCAAGGGCAGAGTCTCAAAGTTTCAGCAGGGAGCCTGAATCCATGTTCCTAGCCCATTCTTAAGGCTCTCTGATTCTGTGCCTGGGCACCGCTGTGTGTGTGCATGTGTGTGAATGTGTATGGTGTGTGGTGGGAGAGATCTAGATGTCTGCATCGCCAGAGTTCGCTAAGAACTTGTTATACGCTTTGAAAAATCAATGTTTCAAGATGTCCACCACTCAGCCTGAGCTTTGCCAAGACCCACGCACCCAGCAACTTTCCACTTTAGAAGCAACAAGTTCCCCACCCACCGAGGCAAGTCAGGTTGCCTCACAGAAAGGGAAGCTCTATTCCAGACAACCCTTCAAGTGCTCCTTCTTCTTTCTAGTGAGGATGATGCACTACCCGACCCTGAAATCCTGGCAGTGTTGTCCCTGCAAGTGATGTGGGGAGGGCGGCCTGCAGGGACAAGTGAATGCAGGCTGTCCTCTGAATAGACATGAGCCTGGGGATTTTAGCTACGGAGCACCTTCTGCTCAGTGCTTAGCGACATCTCCTGACGTCCTCTTCAGCAATTCTGGGGCACGAAATATAAAAGGGATGGTTTTGGACTTCCCCAGAAGCTGTTTTGAAGATTCCCCGTGTGACCCTTTCTCTGTTGGTAGGGTTGGGGAGTGAAGGTTTCCCAGTGGGAACATAAACTGGATATTGTAGGGAGCCTCCCTCTTTATGTCTCTTCCCGCCAGTCAATTAAGGCAAATCAAATATTAGAATGGGTCCCATTTTCTTTGACATGAAGGCAACAACAAGCAATTTGTTACCCTTTGTTTTCTCTTGAGTATCAGCATATGGTCAAGAAGAGAGAATTACTTATTGTCTACCTGACACAGCCAAAACAAACTGGAATTGCTTGAGCTACCAATTTTGGGAAAGCATATTAAAAGATTGTTTTCAGTTATTATTTTTCTTTATTCCTCCTGTGGCACATTTGACAAATTAGTTCATTGCTAACAAAATGAGTGTGTGCGTGTTCACCACTGTCTTGCTTTTTTCCATTTTGCAATAAAGCAGATGGAATTGTAAGTTGATACCTCCTTTTTGGTGGACATCAGTAGGAAGTAGAAAGGAAATGATGAGTTTCCCCCATGTATGTAGAAACAACTCATTAGAAGTTCATGTTGTAGTTCTGGGGCCTGATGGTCTCATTTACATAAAGACAAAAATTTGCAGGCACAAAATATGATTCAGGACATATGAGTCATACAAAAGTCATTACGATATCTATTGAAATGGAGCAGCACAACAATATTTAAGTACTTTGTTGACTACTTATTAAGGTCTTTTGTGCTGTCAATAATTCCTGTGTTTTAAACTCAACAACTTGGGCAGCTGGGTGGCTCAGTGGGTTAAGTCTCTGCCTTCGGCTCAGGTCATGATGTCAGGGTCCTGGGATCGAGCCCCGCATCAGGGTCTCTGCTCAGCAGGGAACCTGCTTCCCGCCCCACCCTCTCTGTCAAATAAATAAATAAAATCTTTAAAAATTTAAAAATTAAAAATAAATAAATAAATAAAGTCAACAACTGTCATCCACCACTGCTCTTAGACCAGTAAGATGAGAAGATGTCAGAGCCGAGTGGCAGAATTCACAGGGAATCCTCCCATGTTTCCTCAATACAAGGAAGGACCTTCTGTCACTCAATGGAATGAGCTCCCTGTGAAGTAAGATTTGCCTAGAAGATCTTGGAGCATGACTAGAAGACAAGCAGTCAGGTAGGCCAATGACCCTTGGGGAGACTCCAGGATTGGGTGGGGACTTGGGAGAGATGATCTAGAAATTCCTGGCTAGCTGCACATTCTTGACCCCATGTTCCTGCTAATATCCACAACCACCTTGACACTGATGTCTACCCACACTGAACCAGGTGAAGACATGGATGTTTTTAGTCAATCCATCGTTAACATTACACTAAGTCCTCTTTCTTTATGGTGATCACACCAGGGGTCACGAGTCAACGAACCTCAAGGGCTTAGCCTTTGGAGATGAGGAGCTAGGCTAAAGCCTGGGAAGTGTCACCTCCATTCCCACACCCATGCACTGACCTGGGCTAACAGGAGTAACCAATCTGCAATGGAAAGCCAGTCCTTTAGACTAAATGTGCACACATCCAGTGCCCCCTGGTGGCCACATATCCCTCCTGCAACAGACCTCTTGAGGGGAACATCTTTCAAGGTGTAACCTACAAGAATGTGTTCAGGCACATATTTTGAATACATGTTGTTTCACCATTTTCTCATAGGAAGGGTGTCTTAGGAAGAACAAACAGCCTTGTTTTCATTTAAGTCTGTTTCTGGTAACTCTCTTTCCACTGTGATCGATCCCTGCTTTCTGGGCTGTCTTTTGAAACAATTTATATGGTCACTTTTCAGCCTTTTTTTTTGTGGAATAACACCTCATTTCCTCTACTTTCCTCTGTCTTTTCTTCAAATGGTTTATATCTTAATAAAACGGGGGGGGGGGAGTGAGGTTTTGTCACAGTGAGATGGTTTTCTTTTCTCTCTCCCTTTCTCTCTCATTTACTTGTTTTTTGGTTTCAAGATTAGCTTATATCCTAGATCCCCCAACAGTGATGGTATTCTTTTGTGAAACATAATAATGACAAAAGCAAGTAGACAAAGTGGTTGTTTCTGTTTTTGGAGATGGGAAGGTGTATACAGGGAATTACTGATATTGCTTAGGGGGAAACAGAACCAATGGAAAATGCATGAAGGGAGCCTGGAATTTGAGACCCTTTGTGTACATTTCAAGTTTAATACATTCAGGTATAGCTTGCTTTTAATATTTCAGTTTATGTGTTTTTTTTCATTATTTAAAAGTGACTTCAATCATAATTGCCATAACTTGGAAGCACCTGAGATGCCCTTCAGTGGTGAAAGGAGAGATACGCTAGTGCAGCAGACAATGGGATAGGATCCAGCACTATGGAAAAACAAACAATCAAGCTAGGAAGAGACATGAAGGAAGCTGACACACATATCACCAAGCAAAAGGGGCCAAGGAGAAGTCTCCATGCTGTAGGATTCCAACATACATGACATTCTGCAAAAGATAAAACCATGGGAAAGTAAAAAGATCAGTAGCTGCTAGCATGTGGAGTAGGTGTAGAGGGATGAGAAGGGGGAGTGTCAATGATTTTTAAGGCAATGCAACACTCAGGATGATACTATCATTATGGGCACCAGTCATTACCCCTTTGTCCAAACCCACACAATGCACAACCCTAAGAATGAGCTTGATGTAAACTGTGGACTCTGGGTAGTGATGAGATGCCTGGGCCAGGTCATCACTGGTAACAAATGTACCTTCTGGTGGGGCTGATAGTGGCTGAGAGAGGGGGAGGCTGTGTATCAGTAGGGGTAGGGGGATATAAGAAATCTCTATACCTTTCTCTCAATTTTGCTGTGAACCTAAAACTGTCTTAAAAAGAACAATGGTTTTGCTAACTTTTGCAAAGACTGAGCAATCCTAGCCATCTGTCCATTTTGCTGACTTTCTCCACGTATTAGCCTCTCTTAGTAAGGGAGGCTCAGCTCCTCTAGCATAAGCTCGCACTTTCCAATGTCCACGAACATGCAGCACCGCTCCCCAGACACCCAGACACCCAGACACTGTCCTCGCTCAGAGAAAGCACAGGCTTCCTCGCAAGTCCCTTCTTCACACCCTCCTCTCTTCCTGAACTGATTTGTCTACTATCTCTGAAAATAACAGCTTGTTAGAAAGTGATCAGAGGCTGAGCAAGCAATTGAATACAATTAGACAAAATTATACCAAACTTAAACCAGGTGCTCAGTACTGTCTGAGCATGGGAAGCCAAAGCACTGTATTCTCCCACCCAGCTCTGCTAGAGGTCACCTTGATGGCCTTAAAAGGGAAAAGGAGATAGGATCCTTCATTGCAATACACACAGAACCTCATTTTTTACTGCACACTTCCCTAGAAAAGGGACCATCAGAGGTCCCTGTGGTGGGACTTCTGCAGCCCACATGCTGAATATCAACAGAGAGGGAGACAGGCTAAAATAAAGCATGTCGTGAATCTGGCATATGAAGGCAGTGGCCAGTGGATGTTGGGCAGGCTGACTTATCATCAGGAAAAGCTTACAACGAAGTAGAAGATAATCTGGTGTCATGGGGGAGGAAGGGGCACAATGTCTTAAAAAGACAAAGCTTCCTGGGTATTCTTACTCACCAAAACCATTTCTAATGTGACCGGCTATCCAGGTTTGCCCAGAATTGTCCAGGTTTTTGCACAGAAAGTCATGCATCCTGGTTACCTTCTTCGTCCTTGGTTAACCAGGATGGTTAGTCATCCTGTTTAAAGTCACCTGAGACTATGAGACCTAGTAATACATGCTAGAAAAGCGGCAGAGGGCCATTCCAGGAATTGGCAAACTTACACCAGATCGACGGTATTACATAAATTTGGGAGGAACTATAACATAGATGTATTATAAAATTTATCACTGGATGAACACCTCTAGCTGATTAGGTAACTCATGGTTTTCAGTTGCATGCTTAAAAGACTACAAAAATGGGAAAAGCAAAACAAAAAAGCCTCCTGTGAAAGTGCATCCCACTCGAGAAGCCAGGAGCTGGGGAGAAGAGCTGAAGCTATGATTTCAAGTCCCAGACACGGTGTGAGACAATGACCAGCTGGACCGCCCTGATCCTCAGCCTTCCCATCTACCCAAATCTGCCCTGCTATCTGTTCTTAAATACCTAGCGTTTAATGATTACCACAATAAAAGTATTTGGTTAGGCGTCCCAAAGATGGGAAACAAGATCACCCAAACATCTTTGAAGGGGTTTCCCCTCTGAAACCTCATATCAGAGGGAAATACACAGTTATACCAGAAACAAGGAGCCTTGGGATAGTTTTCAAACAGACCATCCTCAGGGGGAAAAGAACAGTGAAGCATGAATTTCCCCATGAGGAAGAAAAATGAAAACCACAATAAGTTTGTCTCATCAAAGTTCTTCTCAGAAGCTGAGTAAGTCATCTTCAGAGTAAACCTGAGGAAATGGTTCTAGTCTTGCACACAGACAAGTGGGAGGGAAGGAGCGGGGTGACTTCCTTATTCAGCATGCCTCCCATCACCCTCTTCCTTCATCACCCCTGCTTTCCTTTGTCCTGTGGTGGACACACTCTTGGACATGGAGTTGGTGCCAAGTACGTCCCCTGTATCCTAGCAGCCCTGCCTCCTAAGACCCGGCTCCTTGGAGCCACTTTGCTCCTCTCTCTCTCTCTCTCTCTCTCTCTCTAGGACTACCCTAGTTCATGGGATTGTTGTCAAGACTAAAGGGAAGGAACATATAGAGCATGAACATGGTGACTGGCTCATATAAATAGTCAATAGATGTCCACACTTTTGAGTTCTATCAGTAAAATCTCAATGGGGCAGTATCATCCTGGGGGGCTTTCTGGAGATCTAAAGGGATTTTGTGTTTCTGTTATCACTGGGGTACCAGTGTGCCTGCCCAGGTGAGGGAGAAGCAGGAATTCTCAGTGTTCTAATCGTGCAGGCCACTCCCACATGGCAAATAATGGCACCAAGTCTCACAAGTCTTTCAATGACCTGTTGTGCATTTATATAGATGAACAACCTGATGATCTCTATCAGAGGCTAGACTCTAACTCTCTTGGGTTTATAAACATGAGTATTTTGTACCCAGTTCTAATTTGTAGGGACTTTTTTCAAGAACATGATCACATTATCAACTAAAAGAAGTTTGTATGATTTTCAGCTCAGAACTTTCCAAAAGGTCTTTCAATCTTTTAAAGACACCAGTGGCACTCTTGAAAAGCAATAAATGATATTACCTTCCTACCCAAGTAATGCTTAAACACTTGTAAAAACTTATGTATAATTGTTCATAGAATCACCATTTATAACTTGTGAAGAGGTAAATGAAATGTAATATATCCACACAATGCAATACTACTTGACAATAAAAAGGAACAAAGTGTTGACTTCACCTCAAAAACACTATGAAAAGTAAAAACCAAGACATAAAAGACCAGTGGTATGATATGATTCCATTTGCATGACATGTCCAAAGAAGAGAAATCTGCAGGATATAAGTAGGTTAGTGGTTGCCTACAGCTGGCCATGGGATGGGGAAAGATCGCTAATGCATATGGGGTTTCTTCTGGGATTGATGGGAATGTTCTAAAATAAGTTTCTGGTTATGGTTTCACAACTCTGGAAATATAAACAGTATTGAGTTGAGCACATAGAAGGAAGTGAAATGACAGGGAAATCATGCCTGAATAAACCTATTAAAAACTCAATATAATGAATTATAACCTAAAGACAAGATAACATGAATATTATTTCACAAAATACACATTTCATTATGTAGATGCTCAGACACAGGAGGCCTGAGGTTTGCCCCCTCATCGAATGGCTGTGCTTGTGAGGTCTAGGAACCCAACGATGGTGCATGGGTCGGTAATATTACTTACAAATTTCATGCCAGGAAGTAAAGGGCTATTCTGAAATACTTGTTATCAAAAGGGAAGATGGACTTAGTATTAGGAGCCACCGGTAGTGTTATTTCTTTCAATCACCGCACATAACCTTGCATACGATATTGTCTCTTACAAATCACCTCAGAGAGGTTTAATAAACTACCCAGGCTCAGGCCCACAGTGCAAGGCAGACATGGGTCCATTTCTGGTTTATCGGCCTCCAAGGGGAGACTCAGCACCATGCTGTGCTAGGTTTCCCACATTACCCACTCGAGGACACATCCTAAAGCTTACATGCTTCCTAAAGCATGAAACTCTCTCCTGTTTTCTTGTGGGACAAAGGCATTTGGCTCTCAAGGCTTGTTCAAAGGTGAGATTTGCAGCCTATGTTGGCAGGTGGAAACAGAGATTATGCTAAAAATGGCACATAACACAGAGAGAGTAATAGCCCCTGGGAGGGAAGAGGGAGGGGACTGAATGGACTCCAAAGTCATACTTGTCAGACTATGCATGCAACCTCTAGCTCCCTGGCCCCATCTGAGAAACTCAGAAAGGCTCCCTGATCTCCTAAGCCCCCAGTGTTTCCTTCAGGAAGGTCGGGCCTTGCACGATGGGACTCACTTCCTTGGCCACAGCTGTTCAGACCTGAGACAGGTAAGTGTGGAGGGGTGTGTGCTGTGTGACAGGTTGAATAGCACACCCTCTGTCCCAGGGAGGCAGAATGGGTGGCCTGCAAAGGATATCAGCAGACATGGATTGGGCAGAAGCTGAAAGGCAGCCAGACAGTGGTCTGAGGTAGTAGAACCCTGATAGGAAAGAAAAGTAGAGAGCTGCTTTGGCAGGAAGACAAGAGAGAGGCGTAAGGAGTTGGAAGCACCATGACAGACTCACACGGCTCTGGACAGGGACGGAAACTGCTGGAGAAAGAGGCTCCAGGGTCCCATCATGGGTACCAAATTTCTCAGTTTTGTGTCTTGACTTAAAAATGCATGAGACCATATTTTGTTTTGTTTTATTTTTAAATATTTTATTCATTAATTTGAGAGAGAGAGAGAGAGAGCATGAGCAGGGGGGAACAGCAGACTCCCTGGTGAGCAGGAGCCCAAGACATGGGCCTAGGCTCAGGACCCCAGGACCTGGGATCATGCCTAAGGCAAACACTTAACCAACTGAGCCACCCAGATACCCTGACAAGACCACATTTCATGCATAATATATGCAAGCCTGCTTTGACACAGCATTAGGGTGAGCAATTGTTTGGCATTAAGATGTACCATATTGATTAAGTTGGTTCCCATGCCTCCAAGCTGGGTACCTGGAAGCTGGAGGGGAGGGAGGCAGGGGTGGGGTGAGCAGGGGCAGAGTACAAGGTGAATGTTACTTCGCTAAAGCAAATTACACCAAAATGGCACCTTTTCATTAATACTTAAGGTCATATATTGTTAAGTCTATAACATGAAGACAAAAGACGAAGGAGCCAAGGGCTGTAGCCTTTGTACATGTGTTCTCTTCTGCCATCCAAGGTATGGGCTTCTCTTCCTGGGATACCTGATCTCATGTCCCAGGGCTATTTGGCATCTAGGACTAAATGACCAATGTGCCCAATGAGGTTTATGTCATCTGATAGTTTAGCAGCCATCTGAGGAAATTAGATGAGATGATGCACAACTTGGAGAAGAGAACAAGGGAGAGGAGGTCCTACTCTCACAGGAAGGAGAAGAAGCTGTTCATAATCTAAGTAATAAATTCTCAGTGGCTGGTGGGGATGGTGACCACAGGCCTTCCACCTTCCACCTGGATTTCTACACAATCCAGGATATCAGCCTGATGACAGTTCCCACCCAAAAAATGCTAAGATGCTAATGTGTTCATGGAGAAGTCTTGTGGCACTTGTCATAGAGATAAATCTCACATAAGGAACATCCTGGGATAAGGAACATAACTGATTTAAATTGGGATTTATTTCCACAAAGCTCAATTGCTGTCCATACCTTGTAAATGGCTTCTGAATTATCATCAACAGCCATATGTTTGCAATCAGTGCCTTGGGGTCTTCAAGATGTACAAAAACACCAGCCAGATTTTCTTATCTGTGGAAGCTCATGGTTCCTTCACATTGTTATTTCATGTTATATAAAAAGGAAAGATTTAACTTTAAGAAAGGAAAATACATTCTGCTGAATCCCTTTCACCTGCACTTAGGTCTTCCACCAAAACCTCGGGCTCCAACCTTACCCTGGAAAATTATACCATTAGACTCCCTGTCAGCTCCACATATGCATGTCCCCATCCCCAGCACACACACCTACAACGTGTGTCTTTTTAAGGGTACTTGGGGGGCTCAGTTGGTTAAGCATCTGCCTTTGGCTCAGGTCATGATCTCGGGGTCCTGGGATCAAGCCCTACATCTAGATCCCTGTTCATCAGGGAGCCTGCCTCTCCCTCTGCCCCTCCTCCCTGCGCCAGCTCTCTCTCCCTCAAATAAATAAATAAATAAATAAACTCTTTAAAAAAAAAAGGTCCTTTTAGATAAATTTCACACCAACTAATAGATGCTGGGGAGGGAAGATACATAAGCCTCCTAAATAAAGCTAAAATGTGAGTTCTCAAACCAAAATGGTAGACATAAAAGTCCAGATTTTCAACTCTGTTCCATTTCCCCTACTAAACGGGTCCTTTAGCTTTCACCCTGTGACACACTCACATGTTATTATCACACTGAATTTCATGGCTCCTAATAAGCCTGCCATAAGCACGTGCCTCAGGAGGCAGAGCAGAAGTGTGTGGGGTGCTATTGGAGCCCGGAGAGCACAGGGTCTGGGAGAATGTCCTGAGACGGTGGCAGGGTGCCACAGCCCAACACCCAGCAGAGGGAGAAGGTCAAAAGTCATAAAAGGAACTCTTACTAACACAACCAGGGGAAGTCCATGTAATCTTTTCTCCAATGAAAAGACAGAAATGGCTGAACTCCTGACCCTCAATGGCTCCTGAACAGTTTAAGACCAGCAAGGCTTAGGGGCATCACGATTTGGCTCAACATCCATTCTTCACTGCTCAAGAGTAATTTAAATTGATCATGCACTGGATTTAGCAAACTTATTTCGAACTGGGTTCCAAATGATTTCTTCAGTTCAAGGCAATATGCATTATATGGCGTAGAAGGCTTTTAAAACTGCCTCATTTTCTGAAACATTCAGTGAGTTTGATGCTACATTCCTCTGGGGGCGGGGGGAGTCAGCTAGGAAAAGAAGAAATATCACCAATGCCCCAACCCTGGCATCCCAGGTTTCACTCACTCACATACGCATTCATGCAGTAATTCATTTACTTATTCATTTGCCTATCCATTTATACATTCATTCATTCACTCATTCATTTATTCATCAGGGCATTCATTCACTATTTACTCTCCCATTTATTTTTATTTATTTAATAATTTAAAAAATATTTATTTGACAGATTATAAGCATGAGTGGGGGGAGGGGTAGAAGAAGAAAAATTTCAAGTAGACTCCCCACTGCTGAGTGTGGAACCCAACAAGGGGCTTGATCTCACAATCTTGAGATCATGGCCTGAGCTGAAACTGAGAGTCTGATGCTCAACCAACTGAGCCACCAAGGAACACCCTCACCCACTTAATAGACAGATGTCACACGACTACCTAGAGCTGGGTACTGTGCAAGGTGACAGTCCTGGCCTCATTGCTCTGTAGACATCCTCTGTAGACACCCCTGGATGGCATACAAGGAGGCATGCACATGAGCATGGGTTGAAGATGCCCCCAATCTATATACATAAACATCTTTCATTCAGTGTAGAGGAGAAATGTCAAACAGTAACAAAACAAATGGAAGGGGTGTTGCCCATCAAAGTGAAAGACATGGGGCTGTGGGCAATGCCACATCAAAACATTCATGGATCCTTCCTCCATAAAATATTGTTAGAATATTATATTTTATGACTGCATCAGTATAAAGACAAATAAGGAAAACAGTGTGGAGATTCCTCAAAAAATTAAAAATAGAGCTAACCTATGACCCGGCAATTGCACTACTGGGTATTTACACCAAAGATACAGATGTAGTGAAAAGAAGGGCCATATGTACCCCAGTGTTCATAGCAGCAATGGCCACAAGAACCAAAGTGTGGAAAGAGCTGAGATGCCCTTCAACAGATGAATGGATAAAGAAGATACAATTCATATATACAATGGAATATTACTCAGCCATCAGTAAGGATGAATTCCCAACTTTTGCATCAACATGGATGGGACTGGAGGAGATTATGCTGAATGAAATAAGTCAAGCAGAGAAAGTCAGTTATCATATGTTTTCACTTTCTTGTGGAACATAAGGAATAACATGGAGGACATTGGGAGAAAGAAAGGAAAAGTTAATTGGGGGAAACTGGAGGGGGAGATGATCCATGGGAGACTGTGGGCTCTGAGAAACAAACTGAGTGTTTTGGAGGGGAGGGGTTGGGGGTATGGGTGAGCCTGGTGGTAGGTATGGAGGGCACATATTGCATGAAGCACTGGGTGTCATACGTAAACAATGAATCTTGGAACTCTACGTAAATACTATTGATATATTGTATGGTGACTAACATAACACAATAAAAAAAAAAGACAAACATGACCTTGGGGGGATTGTGTTCAATTTTTCTTGCTGGTTTTAAAGGAAATTAAAATATTTTCATTTGTATTTATTTTCTTTCTTAAATTTGTCATGGCCCTGGATGCTCTGCTTACTGTGCTTGGAAATAAGTTGGCCCTGGCTTTGGGGTCACATAAGTGTCCCAGTCTTCTAGCACCATTAACCACAATGCCCTTGCACACAACAGCTCACTTCTTCACATCCCCATCTCTACTGCTAAGACAGGAAATGGGAATGAGACCATGTGGCTTAGAGATGGGGACATAGCTAGGACTCTGTATCTGCTTCCCCTTCCCCTCCAAACAACAACAATAACAATTCACTCTGAAAACTACTGAACACAAAGGGTGGCAAGATCACAGACAATCTCCCCTTCAGAGCTCAGGAGACATGAGAACATTGAGACTAAATTAAAGTCCCATGAGAGTGAAGCCATTCTCATCAGTTACCCACCACTGAGTACACAAAACCAGCAGGATCCACTACATGGAATGTAGTAAATAGGGTCTTTATTTCACCTCCTTAAAGTAATTCTCACTTTATACCAAACTCCATACCTCCCTAGCTTTTATCTCCCTCCCTTATTTCTTTAAAAATACTTTTCAACTGATTTGTTGATTCTGCACATCATTTGTCTCTCCTCACTGGAGCATTAGCTCCATAAGGGCAAGAGTCAGTGTATTTTGCTTACTGCTATATTATTATTCCTGACACTTAGAGCAGTGTCAGTCACAACATATGCACTCAGTGAATATTACTTGTTAAATTGATTTGATTTGAAAATTACCAGAAACACTAGTTTCAAAATTGTGAAAATTTAGCCTTTCAGATATTTTTGTTACTTTCTTTGAAAATTTCTTCTCTACAAACTGCAATGCTTGATCAAGTATTCCTAATAATGCAGAATACTATTTTTTCTGTTTATTCTTCTTTCCATATTTCATACATTAACTATTTTTGACTGAAATGTTCAGCAAAGGATGCAGAATGCCTGTCTACCACCCTCTTCTTCCCCTGCCAAATTTTTCTTCATGTGCCAGAATTTCTTAGCTAAACTTTATGCCAATTTGATATTTCCCCATAAAGCAAGAAGAGCAAAGAGATCACATTAGCAAAGTTAATAGGGTTAACTTTATTAAAGTACAAGGCATTTGAGAATATGGTTCTTTTAGGATGGCTGCTCTACTAAAAAAAAAAAAAGAAAGAAAGAAAGAAAAGAAAATGTCTTTGGATTAATTATTTCTAATATCCTGAGCATAGAAACTGCCCCCATTTCCCACATGGGGGGGCTCGTTCAAGGTTTAGGGTGTCCTTTGTCATCCCCATGAGCCACTGATACCACAAAGCACAGTATAGTCATAGATGCTTATGATAATTATAGGTGGAGACTTAAAGAAAAAGCAGAATATTAAGAATTCTATTTTCTAAAAAAAAAAAAAAGAATTTTATTTTCTTCCTTATTGAATGTAAACTCATTTCCTTGTTTATCCAAAATGTTAACAGTTGTCTTCACTTCATTATAAAATTAAAATATGCATACTGTAAGAACTTCACTAAATACAGAAAGGTAGAAAAAAATGACCTATTATCACATAATGACATCTTGCAAAAACAAAATGCCTTCTGTTAACATTTTGATATGCACTCCAGAGGCTGGGTGCAATGAGCAGAATGATGCGAAGTGGCCTTGGGAGTTCACTCAAGCTAGTCTGGATGGTAAGCCAACTGGAAGCAGGAACCCCCTTTCTGCTGGCATAAGGTGCTGCATCTAAACGAGACTTCTTCACGCCTGACAAGAGGGATAGGACTTTCCCATGGGCCTCTGAGTCTCCAGGTGCTGGGCAGCTGGCTGTCCCAGACAACTCCAGTAACAGCTGATGCCTAAAGGCAGATGGGATGCTTGTCTCCCTGTTTACTGGGATTTCTCTCAGGTTCATAGCAAAGGAGAATGGGGGGATGTAGAGGGGCCCCTCAACTTGATGCAAACCTACCCACTGTCCAGAATACCTAGCCCCAGCATGCCTCCCATGGGATGATGAATGAATTAAGATCCCTTTTATTTGTTAGTTTATTTTTATTTTCTTCCTTAAAAATTATTTGCTAGCATGTGCTGTACCATATTGTACAATATGCCCTTTACCACAATGACAGTCCCTTTTATGCATCAACTTATAACTAGGCAGTAGTACCAAGTTGTTCAGTCAAAACCTAGTCTAGATAGTGCTGTGAAATTATTCCAAAGATGTGGTTAAAATCAGAAATCAACTGATTTTAAGTAAAGGAGATGACCTTAAATAATCTGAGTTGACATTATCCAATCAGTTGAAAGGCCTTAAGAACAGAGCTGGGGTTTCCCTGCAGAAGAAATTCTAACTGTGGACCACATCAACTCTTACCCCAGAGTTTCTAGTCAGCCCTTGGCCTGCCCTATAGATTTCAGACTTGTTGATCCCAGCTCCAACTTTTTTGTGTGAGCCAATATTTTGAAATCCATTCATCTATCATTTATCAATTCATCTATCTCTATCTAGCCTACTGATTCTGTTTCTCTGGCAGACCTCTAGTATACCACTTTGCATCAGTACTGCATAATATTTTTCATAAGCTTAAGTTTTGTATAAATGATAAATGACCTCTTTAGATAAAGTTTATGAAAGTTTTCTCTCATCCACCCATTGCACACTTATTTGCTTCCTTTTTTTAGGTCCCCCTTTCCAATCTGGATTCAAGATATCAACATAGGAATATCATAAATTCAGAATATAAAAATAACACATAGAATGTTTATTAATAAATAATTAATAAATATCAAAAGGAAGTTTATTGTAAGAAAACAAGGAGGTAAGAATATATTTATCAAGCAAAATAAATGCCAAAACCTGGAGAATAGCAGGAGAATTGAGACAAATCCTGCAAAGATACTAGACATACACCAAGTATGCTGAAATGGCTCTGTAAAGACTTAGAGCAGTCTATAAGGTGAAAAGAGATTTCCCCGCACACAAAGCCAGGAATGGGTCTAGAGAGCAAAGAGAAAGCTCCAGAAACTCAAAAAGCTGGCAGGCAGGCTATAAAGCAGAAAGAGAATTCCCATAGTTTAGAAAGCTGGTGGCTGGCCCTGCAAAGCATGAAGAGATCTAAAGAATCTGGCTGATGCTCAGATCCCAGGCCCTTCTGAAGGTAGGTTTCAGCCCCACCTTCACAACAGGTGAACCGCATCATGTAAAGACTCCAGCTCTGCAGCAGAGTCCAGGACCAGCTCAGCTACCACTGCCCTGGCTCAGCCTCACACCATCAGCCTGGCAGAGTGGCAAGTCCTTCTCAGGAGGTAACTATCCCTTACCCCCAAAACAATGTTTAGTGTAAAATAAAAATCACAAGATACACAAAGTTTAAAAGAAAATAGGGTCTGAATTTAAGAGGAAACAGGTCATAGTAGCAAATGTGGTAATGGCCCAGATGTTTGAATTATCATTCAGGGATTTTAAAGTAACTATGATAAAGGATCTAGATGAAAATGTTGACAACTGTGAACAGATAAGGAATTCCAACATGGAGAGGGGAACGGCAAAGACCAAGATCAAATGGAACTATTAGAGTGAAATTATATAATACCAGAGAGGAAGAATTCAGTTGATGGGTTTACTAGCAGACTGGGTACAACAGAGGAAAGAATCAGTGAAATCAAAGGTGGGCCAACAGACACTATCCTGAAATATAATGAGAATAAAAAGTGAAAAAAAGAATAAAATGAAACAAAGCACCCAGGCCTTTTATATACTATCAAGCAGTATAAATAATTGGAATCCCAGATGGAGAGGAGAGAGATATTGAATAAAAAATATTTTCAGAAACAATTGTTCAATGATTTTCAAATTGATGAAATACATCAGCATACATATCCAAAAAGACCAGCAAACCATGAACACAATTCTTTTAATAATATTTTTAAAATTACACCTCGTACATCAGAGGCAAATTGGAAGATGAAAAGGAACTCTCAAAAGTAGCCCCAAAACATTCCAGGTCATCTGCAGAGGAAGCATGAAAAGAACGATGGTTTAATTTCTCACCATGGAATGGAATTTTCAAAGTGCCAAAAGAAAAAGAAAAAGCTGCCAATATAGAATTCTATATATAGCCAGAGTATGCATCAAACATGAGAGCTAAATAAAGACATTTTTGGCCATAGAAAAACTCAGAAATTTTTACAGCAAGAAAACCCATGTTACAAAAAATACTAAAAGAATTTCCTCTGGGTGAAGGGATGTGATACCAGACAGAAGCTCCAGTCTGCATGAAAAAATGAAAATACAGGAAATTCAATATATGGTTAAAAACAAAGGACTCATTTATTATTTTTGATATGTGTTTGTTTATATATGTGTATATTTATATATTACATATGTATATAATCTATAGACTTAGCTATAATTGTTTAAAACAAAAATAGTAACGTGGAGTTTATAGAACACAGAAGAATAAAAGAGCTCAGGAGTGGGGGGAGGAAAGGAATTATACAACCATGAGGTTCCTACTTTTATTTTATTTTTAGATCTTTGATTTTATTTATTTTTTTATCATTTTTTAAAATTTATTTTCAGCATAACAGTATTCATTGTTTTTGTACCACACCCAGTGCTCCATGAAATCCGTGCCCTCTCTAATACCCACCACCTGGTTCCTACATTTAAAAAAGAGTTTAACATAATTTGAATGAAATGATAACCCGTTAAAGATATGTATTGTAATTTTGACAAACCTCTAAAAATAACATAATAATGAATATTTAAAAATACATAAATTTCTAGCTGCTTTGACACAAAATAATGATGTCTACAAACATAACACAAAACTCATGTCACTACAAGGACATCAGTGGAAAACTGAGTATTTAAAATTAGTAGTACAAGGAAATCTTGAAATGCCTTGAAATCTGATGGCTCGTTTAAGAAAAAACTTGACAGAAATTGTATCACATTTGATCATTGCCCTAACCACTCACTTGAAATTATATTAATTTAATTATAAATTGAAACTTTTTCTGATATCTTCAGTAGAAAAAAATAAATTTTGATTAACCAATCTAAACAACACCCCAAAAACATTAATAGAGTTAAATAATTTCTTGATCATTCCAAAGTAAGGCAGAAATTAAGAAAGAGAAACATATACCAAGATGCAAGACCTAAACACAATTGAATTGATAATTACATTAAGTATAAATGGACTAAGCACCACTTAAAGATCAGATTAAAAAAGCCAAACCCAAATGTATGCTTCTTATGAAAAACACACTTAGAACACACACATACAAAATAAATGGTTGAAAATAAAATATTGAAAAACAACCTACTACTGAATCACTATGCATCATAAATCTAAATGGCTATGTTTATATCAGACATAGAATAATTCAAGAAAATTGTAACACCAGAGATAAAAAGAAATATTTCTTAATGTTAAGAGTCACTCTGTCAAGAATAAATAACAACCCTAAATCTGTCTGCACCTAATAAAAAAGCTTCAAAACATATGATGCAATAATCAACAGAACTAGGAGAAGAACTGCTTTCTAAGCTTACATTCATATTGGAGAAATTATGCCTCTCCTTATGACTGATGAAACAAGTAGATCAAAACTTCAAAAAATATAGATTTGAGTAACACTTTCAGCCAGTTTAACAAAATTAATATTCCACTTAAGATCTATATAATATTGAGTCTTGACAAAAGCACATGAAGCATTTGTCAAGATAAATCATATTCTTGTTTTTATTAAACATTTTATTTAAAAACTCCTAAAATTTATAATAATTCACACAAAGTATGTTCTCTGACTACAAAACACTAAAATTAAAACCAATAATAATATAATAGCTTTAAAAATACTCAAATATTTGGAAGCTAACCAACATAGTTCTAACTGGGTGATGACTCAGAGAAAAACAGAAAATATTTTGAATTGAATGATAATGAATACAATATATCAAAATGTATGGAATACAATGAAAGCAGTACTTAGATGGTGATACATAGCTTTAATTGCCTGTTCAAATAGGAAAAACATGTTCTAAAATAAAAAGCATAGGCTTCTAGCTTAATGAGCAGCAAAAAGAATAAATTAAAATAAAACAGAGGTAAGAGAATAATAAAAACAATAGGACAGAAATTAATAAAATAAAAAATATAGAAAATCAACAATGTAGAAAGTTATTTTTTCTGAAAAGATTAATAAAACTTTTATGACTCTAGCAAAACTATTAAAGAAAAACAGAAAAAATGCAAATTATCCATATTAGGAATAAAAGAGATAAACACCTCTCCAGTTCCTACAGGTATTTAAAAGATAATACAAAGATACTATAAACAACTTATGCCAATAAATTCTACACTTACATGGCTATAGATGTACCTTGAAAAACACCATAACTGATACAAGAACCAAAAAATATCTAAGTAGTTTGATTCCTGCTAAAGAAACCCAACACCTAAAAAAAAAAAAAAAAAAAAAAAAGAGCAGAGGACATGAACAGACACTTTGCCAATGAAGACATACAAATGGCTAGCAGACACATGAAAAAATGTTTATCATCATTAGCCATCAGGGAGATTCAAATTAAAATCACATTGAGATACCACCTTACACCAGTTAGAATGGCAAAGATTAACAAGGCAGGAAACAACAAATTTTGGAGAGGAAGTGGAGAAAGGGGAACCCTCTTACACTGTTGGTGGGAATGCAAGTTGGTGCAGCCACTTCGGAAAACAGTGTGGAGATTCCTCAAAAAATTAAAAACAGAGCTACCCTATGACCTGGCAATTGCATTTCTGGGTAATTACCCCAAAGATACAGATGTAGTGACAAGAAGGGCCATATGTACCCCAAAGTTAATAGAAGCAATGCCTATAATAGCCAAACTGTGGAAAGAGATGAGATGCCCTTCAACAGATGAATGGATAAAGATTTGGTCCATATATACAATGGAATATTACTAAGCCATCAGAAAGGATGAATACCCAACTTTTGTATCAACATGGGTGGGACTGGAGGAGATTATGCTGAGTGAAATAAGTCAAGCAGAGAAAGTCAGTTATCATATGATTTCACTTACTTGTGGACCATAAGAAATAACATTGAGGATATTATGAGAAGGAAAGGAAAAGTGAAGGGGGAGAAATCGGAGGCAGAGACGAACCATGAGAGACTGTGGACTCTGAGAAACAAACTGAGTGTTTTAGAGGGGAGGGGTTGGGGGATGGGTGAGCGTGGTGGTGGGTATGAGGGAGGGCACATATTGCATGGAGCACTGGCTGTGCTGCATAAACAATGAATCTTGGAACACTGCATTAAAAACTAATGATGTATTTTATGGTGACTAGCATAACATGATAAAAAATTAAAACAAACAATCAAACAAAAATTGAATTTGCAATCAAAAGTCTTCCCATAAAATCAAAACTCAAAGAAAAAAAATCTTCAGGTAATATATCAATTTTAAGGAAGAAGTGATACCAGTCCTTCATAGATTTCTTTTAGACAATAGAGAAGGATGGAACTTTTTCCCAAATAATTTTTTGAGGCTGCATAATCCTGGCATTGAAACCTAATGAAGACAGTATAAGATAAAAAATAATAAGCAAAATCCATCATGAGCATATATCCAAAAAATCATTAAAATATTTGCAATTGAATGCTAGGACATAAAAAACTATAATACATTTTGACCAAGCAGAGTTTATCCTAGAAATACAAAATTGGTTTAAGATGTAAAAACCAATAAAAATAGTACATTATAACAGAATAAAGAAAATTTCATATCATTATCTCAGTATATACAGAAAAATCATAGGACAAACTTTAACCCCATTCATGAGAAAAACCTCAGAAAACCAAGAATAGAAAAGAACTTCCACAATCTGATAAAGGGCATCTACAGGAAAGATGCAAAGAACTTTGTATCTAATGCTGAAATAATATTGAATGCTTTCAACCTCTAGGATTGGAAACAATGCAAAGGAATCCAACCATTACTACTTTTATTCACTCCTAATCAACATTTGACATTATACTGGAAATCTTAGCTAGTGCAATACAGCAGAAAATAAAATTTAAGAAGCCAAAATAATCTCAAAAAATCACTTAAGAGTACATGATATTTAAGATTGCAAATAAAGCTTTAGTAATCAAGACAGTATAGGCAAAACCACCTCCAAAAAAACTACATGGTTTGATTTTTAGACTAACCACATATAATTAAAACAGTGAGGAGTTGGCATAAATATGGGCAAAGATATTATTAGAACAGAATAAAGATACATAGATACATCACCTATATGATTAATTAATTTTTTTAAACCAAGGTGCAAAGTCAATTAAACGGGTGTGGGGGTGGGAATAAAGTCTTTTTCACAAATATTGTTGTAACAATAAGATAAATAGATGGGAAAAATTGATCCCCAAGACCTACCTCACTCTTTATTTAAAAATTAGTTGAAGATGAATCTTAAGATTTAAATGGAAAAGGTGGAACCACACATTTATGAACATAAAAATGCTATAGACATTTATAAAGGAAACACTTATAAAAGAAACACAAATAAATTATTTTAAAAAAGCCTTGGAGGATATCTTTACAACCTTGAAATAAGAAAATACTTTTTTAGGCACTAACTATAAAAAATTATGAATTAGACTTTATCAATGTTTTCTTAATTTGCTAATCGAGAAGTACCATTGACAAAATACATATACTACAACTAAGAAACAAAATATTATATCACACAAATGATCCATATCCTAACTATAGGAAGAACTCTTAGAACTCAGTTATAAGAAAACAAATAACCCAATTATAATTAGACAAAAAATTTGAATAGTCACTTCACAAAAGATATATGATAGCAAATGAGCACATGAAATGGTATCATTAAATGATCAGAAAATGCAAAGTAAAACCATAGTAAAATACTATTTCATATACATGGAAATGATTAAATTATAGTGTCATACTGAAAGTTGGGGAAAATGTAAAACAGTGAGAACTAGCATACATTTGTGGCAAAAGTTTAAATGGTATCCTTTTGAAGTTTCTTATAAAGTGAAAAACATGCACTCCCACTCCAAATATTTACCCCCCAAAATACTAATATATGTCCAAAAGACTTCTACAAAAATTTTCAATCAGCCTTTCTCATATTCGTCAAATACTAGGAATAACCCAAAAGCCTATCAACAGGAGAATTTAAAAAAATTGTTTTAATAAAGGAACAAACTTCTGAAACTGGCAATAATATGTATGAATTTCACAATTATTATGCTGAGAAAAAGAACCCTGTATCAAAGAATGCATATAGCTTGATTCTATTTATATAAGGTCTAAGAATAGGTAAAACCATTCTGTTCATATAAATCAAAGAGAGCTTGCATTTGGGGACATGACTGTAATGGGCCCAAGCAAACCTTCAATGATGATACTTAATTGAAATGTTCTATGTCTTGTTTTGTTTGGATGGTGTTAATATGAGTGTATTCAAATAACATAACACATTAAATTGAAAATTTTTCATTAGTACATTTGATTGTATACAGATTACAACTCAAAAAATAAACTAAGAAAATGTATGGGGTTCTCTTGAATGCAGGGGACCATGGACAAAGTTAAAATAGTGACAGAAAGGGAGAAGATATTTTTGATGTCTAAAGTCAACAAAACCTAATATTACAATATACATAGAACTTCTGAAAATCAAAAAGAAAAAGAAAATCAAAAAGAAAAAGCAGAGGAGGAGGAGTCAAGATGGCGGAGAAGTAGCAGGCTGAGACTACTTCAGGTAGCGGGAGATCAGCTAAATAGCTTATCTAAAGATTGCAAACACCTACAAATCCAACGGGAGATCGAAGAGAAGAAGAACAGCAACTCTAGAAACAGAAAATCAACCACTTTCTGCAAGGTAGGACTGGCGGAGAAGTGAATCCAAAGCGACGGGAAGATAGACCGCGGGGGGAGGGGCCGGCTCCCGGCGAGCGGCGGAGCAACGGAGCAAAATCAGGACTTTTAAAAGTCTGTTCCGCTGAGGGACATCGCTCCAGAGGCTTAACTGGGGTGAAGCCCAGGCGGGGTCAGCGCGGCCTCAGCTCCCGCAGGGTCGCAGAAGGATCGGGGGTGTCTCAGTGTCGCAGAGCTTACCGGTATTAGAACGGGGAAGCCGGCTGCAGAGACAGAGCCGAGGAGTGACTCTCAGCTCAGGGTTGCCTTGAACCGGTCGCAGGCTCGGTCAGCTCGGAGCGCGGCCGGAGGCCAGGGTGGCGGGAGTAACTGGGCACTGTTCTCTGAGGGCGCACTGAGGAGTGGGGCCACGGGCTCTCGGCTCCTCCGGGCCGGACACCGGGAGGCCGCCATCTTCACTCCCGTCCTCTGGACTCTACGGAAAGCGCTCAGGGAACAAAAGCTCCCGAAAGCGAACCCGAGCGGATGACTCAGCGCGGCCCCGGGTAAGGGCGGTGCAACTCCGCCTGGGGCAAAGACGCTTGAGAATCACAACAACAGGCCCCTCCCCCAGAAGATCAATAAGAAACCCAGCCAGGACCAAGTTAACCTTGGTCACCAAGGAGTGCAGTTTCAATACCAAGGAGAGCGGCGGAATTCCAGAGGAGGAGAAAGCAAAGCATGGAACTCATGGCTTTCTCCCCATGATTCTTTAGCCTAGCAGTTAATTTAATTTTTTTTTTCTTTTTCAATTTTTTTTTCTCTTCTTCTGCTAAATTTTTTAAACTTTTACCGTTTTCTTTTTTAACGTTTTTTAAATAGTTTATCTAATATATATATATATATACATTTTTTTCCTTTTTATATTTTTTCTTTATCGGCTTTCTTTTTTTAATAGTTTCCTTTTTTTTCTTTTTCTTTTTCTTTCTGAGCCCCTTTTTATCCCCTTTCTCCCCCCTCACGATTTGGGATCTCTTCTGATTTGGCTAAAGCATATTTTCCTGGGGTTCTTGCCACCCTTTTAGTATTTTACTTGCTCCTTCATATACTCTTATCTGGACAAAATGACAAGGCGGAAAAATTCAAAACAAAAAAAAAGAACAAGAAGCAGTACCAAAGGCTAGGGACCTAATCAATACAGACAATGGTAACATGTCTGATATAGAGTTCAGAATGACGATTCTCAAGGTTCTAGCCGGGCTTGAAAAAGGCATGGAAGATATTAAAGCAACCCTCTCGGGAGATATAAAAGCCCTTTCTGGAGAAATAAAAGAACTAAAATCTAACCAAGTTGAAATCAAAAAAGCTATTAATGAGGTGCAATAAAAAATGGAGGCTCTCACTGCTAGGATAAATGAGGCAGAAGAAAGAATTAGCGATATAGAAGACCAAATGACAGAGAATAAAGAAGCTGAGCAAAAGAGGGACAAACAGCTACTGGACCACGAGGGGAGAATTCGAGAGATAAGTGACACCATAAGACGAAACAACATTAGAATAATTGGGATTCCAGAAGAAGAGGAAACAGAGAGGGGAGCAGAAGGTATGTTGGAGAGAATTATTGGAGAGAATTTCCCCAATATGGCAAAGGGAACAAGCATCAAAATCCAGGAGGTTCAGAGAACCCCCCTCAAAATCAATAAGAATAGGTCCACACCCCATCACCTAATAGTAAAATTTACAAGTCTTAGTGACAAAGAAAAGATCCTGAAAGCAGCCCGGGAAAAGAAGTCTGTAACGTACAATGGTAAAAATATTAGATTGGCAGCAGACTTATCCACAGAGCCCTGGCAGGCCAGAAAGAGCTGGCATGATATATTCAGAGTACTAAATGAGAAAAACATGCAGCCAAGAATACTATATCCAGCTAGGCTATCATTGAAAATAGAAGGAGAGATTAAAAGCTTCCAGGACAAACAAAAACTGAAAGAATTTGCAAATACCAAACCAGCTCTACAGGAAATATTGAAAGGGGTCCTCTAAGCAAAGAGAGACCCTAAAAGTAGTAGATCAGAAGGAAACAGAGACAATATACAATAACAGTCACCTTACAGGCAATACAATGGCTAAATTCATATTTCTCAATACTTACCCTGAATGTTAATGGGCTAAATGCCCCAATCAAAAGACACAGGGTATCAGAATGGATAAAAAAACAAAACCCATCTATATGTTGCCTACAAGAAACTCATCTTAAACCCGAAGACACCTCCAGGTTTAAAGTGAGGGGGTGGAAAAGAATTTACCATGCTAATGGACATCAGAAGAAAGCAGGAGTGGCAATCCTTATAGCAGATCAATTAGATTTTAAGCCAAAGACTATAATAAGAGATGAGGAAGGACACTATATCATACTCAAAGGAACTGTCCAACAAGAAGATCTAACAATTTTAAATATCTATGCCCCTAACGTGGGAGCAGCCAACTATATAAACCAATTAATAACAAAATCAAAGAAACACATCGACAAGAATACAATAATAGTAGGGGATTTTAACACTCCCCTCACTGAAATGGACAGATCATCCAAGCAAAAGATCAACAAGGAAATCAAGGCCTTAAATGACACACTGGACTAGATGGACATCACAGATATATTCAGAACATTTCACCCCAAAGCAACAGAATACACATTCTTCTCTAGTGCACATGGAACATTCTCCAGAATAGATCACATTCTTGGTCCTAAATCAAGTCTCAACCGGTATCAAAAGATTGGGATCATTCCCTGCATATTTTCAGACCACAATGCTCTAAAGCTAGAACTCAATAACAAGAGGAAATTTGGAAAGAACCCAAATACATGGAGACTAAACAGCATCCTTCTAAAGAATGAATGGGTCAACCAGGAAATTAAAGAAGTATTGAAAAAAATTATGGAAACAAATGATAATGAAAACACAACGGTTCAGAATCTGTGGGACACAACAAAGGCAGTCCTGAGAGGAAAATATATAGCGGTACAAGCCTTTCTCAAGAAACAAGAAAGGTCTCAGGTACACAACCTAACCCTACACCTAAAGGAGCTGGAGAAAGAGCAAGAAAGAAACCCTAAGCCCAGCAGGAGAAGAGAAATCATAAAGATCAGAGCAGAAATCAATGAAATAGAAACCAAAAAAAACAATAGAACAAATCAACGAAACTAGGAGCTGGTTCTTTGAAAGAATTAATAAGATTGATAAACCCCTGGCCAGACTTATCAAAAAGAAAAGAGAAAGGACCCAAATAAATAAAATCATGAATGAAAGAGGAGAGATCACAACGAACACCAAAGAAATACAGACAATTATAAGAACATACTATGAGCAACTCTATGCCAACAAATTTGACAATCTGGAAGAAATGGATGCATTCCTAGAGACATATAAACTACCACAACTGAACCAGGAAGAAATGGAAAGCCTGAACAGACCCATAACCAGTAAGGAGATTGAAACAGTCATCAAAAATCTCCAAACAAACAAAAGCCCAGGGCCAGACGGCTTCCCGGGGGAATTCTACCAAACATTTAAAGAAGAACTAATTCCTATTCTCCTGAAACTGTTCCAAAAAAATAGAAATAGAAGGAAAACTTCCAAACTCATTTTATGAGGCCAGCATCACCTTGATCCCAAAACCAGACGAGGATCCCAACAAAAAAGAGAACTACAGACCAATATCCTTGATGAACACAGATGCAAAAATTCTCACCAAAATACTAGCCAATAGGATTCAACAGTACATTAAAAGGATTATTCACCACGACCAAGTGGGATTTATTCCAGGGCTGCAAGGTTGGTTCAACATCCACAAATCAATCAATGTGATACAACACATTAATAAAAGAAAGAACAAGAACCATATGATACTCTCCATAGATGCTGAAAAAGCATTTGACAAAGTACAGCATCCCTTCCTGATCAAAACTCTTCAAAGTGTAGGGATAGACGGCATATACCTCAATATTATCAAAGCCATCTATGAAAAACCCACCGCAAATATCATTCTCAATGGAGAAAAACTGAAAGCTTTTCCGCTAAGGTCAGGAACATGGCAGGGATGTCTGTTATCACCACTGCTATTCAACATAGTACTAGAAGTCCTAGCCTCAGCAATCAGACAACAAAAGGAAATTAAAGGCATCCAAATCGGCAAAGAAGAAGTCAAACTATCACTCTTCGCAGATGATATGATACTATATGTGGAAAACCCAAAAGACTCCACTCCAAAACTGCTAGAACTTGTACAGGAATTCAGTCAAGTGTCAGGATATAAAATCAATGCACAGAAATCAGTTGCATTTCTCTACACCAACAACAAGACAGAAGAAAGAGAAATTAAGGAGTCCATCCCATTTACAATTGCACCCAAAACTATAAGATACCTAGGAATAAACCTAACCAAAGAGACTAAGAATCTATACACAGAAAACTATAAAGTACTCTGGAAAGAAATTGAGGAAGACACAAAGAAATGGAAAAATGTTCCATGCTCCTGGATTGGAAGAATAAATATTGTGAAAATGTCTATGCTACCTAAAGCAATCTACACATTTAATGCAATTCTTATCAAAGTACCATCCATTTTTTTCAAAGAAATGGAACAAATAATCCTAAAATTCATATGGAACCAGAAAAGACCTCGAATAGCCAAAGGAATATTGAAAAAGAAAGCCAAAGTCGGTGGCATCACAATTCCGGACTTCAAGCTCTATTACAAAGCTGTCATCATCAAGACAGCATGGTACTGGCACAAAAACAGACACATAGATCAATGGAACAGAATAGAGAGCCCAGAAATGGACCCTCAACTCTATGGTCAACTCATCTTCGACAAAGCAGGAAAGAATGTCCAATGGAAAAAAGACAGCCTCTTCAATAAATGGTGTTGGGGAAATTGGACAGCCTCATGCAGAAAAATGAAATTGGATCATTTCCTTACACCACACACGAAAATAGACTCAAAATGGATGAAGGATCTCAATGTGAGAAAGGAATCCCTCAAAATCCTCGAGGAGAACACAGGCAGCAACCTCTTCGACCTCAGCCGCAGCAACATCTTCCTAGGAACATCACCAAAGGTAAGGGAAGCAAGGGCAAAAATGAACTTTTGGGATTTTATCAAGATCAAAAGCTTTTGCACAGCAAAGGAAACAGTGAACAAAACCAAAAGACAACTGACAGAATGGGAGAAGATATTTGCAAATGACATATCAGATAAAGGGCTAGTGTCCAAAATCTATAAAGAACTTAGCAAACTCAACACCCAAAGAGCGAATAATCCAATCAAGAAATGGGCAGAGGACATGAACAGACATTTCTGCAAAGAAGACATCCAGATGGCCAACAGACACATGAAAAAGTGCTCCATATCACTCGGCATCAGGGAAATGCAAATCAAAACCACAATGAGATATCACCTCACACCAGTCAGAATGGCTAAAATTAACAAGTCAGGAAATGACAGATGCTGGCGAGGATGCGGAGAAAGGGGAACCCTCCTACACTACACTGTTGGTGGGAATGCAAGCTGGTGCAACCACTCTGGAAAACAGCATGGAGGTTCCTCAAAATGTTGGAAATAGAACTACCCTATGACCCTGCAATTGCACTGCTGGGTATTTACCCTAAAGATACAAATGTAGTGATCCGAAGGGGCACGTGCACCCGAATGTTTATAGCAGCAATGTCTACAATAGCCAATCTATGGAAAGAACCTAGATGTCCATCAACAGACGAATGGATAAAGAAGAGGTGGTATATATACACAATGGAATACTATGCAGCCATCAAAAGAAATGAAATCTTGCCATTTGCGATGACGTGGATGGAACTAGAGGGTATCATGCTTAGCGAAATAAGTCAATCTGAGAAAGACAACTATCATATGATCTCCCTGATATGATGGAGAGGAGATGCAACATGGAGGGTTAAGGGGGTAGGAGAAGAGTAAATGAAACAAGATGGGATTGGGAGGGAGACAAACCATAAGTGACTCTTAATCTCACAAAACACACTGAGGGTTGATGGGGGGAGGGGGTTTGGGAGAGGGGAGGTGGGGTTATGGATATTGGGGGGGTATGTGCTATGGTGAGTGCTGTGAAGTGTGCAAACCTGGCGATTCACAGACCTGTACCCCTGGGGATAAAAATATATGTTTATAAAAAATAAAATTTAAAAAAAGAAAAGAAACATCAGGGGCGCCTGGGTGGCTCAGTGGGTTAAGCCACTGCCTTCGGCTCAGGTCATGATCTCAGGGTCCTGGGATCGAGTCCCACATCGGGCTCTCTGCTCCGCAGGGAGCCTGCTTCCCTCTCTCTCTCTCTGTCTGCCTCTCTGTCTACTTGTGATCTCTCTCTGTCAAATAAATAAATAAAATCTTTAATAAAAAAAAAAAAGAAAAGCAACACAGCAAAGGATGTGAAAGTGCAATTTTTCAAAGAGAAAAGCCATAAGGTTCAAATGAATATAAAAAAAATCTAAAATTAATGAATAATCAGAAAAAATAAAATTAACATAATGAGATATTATTTTACAAGTTTTTCATCTATCAAAAATTAGAAAACCAAATATATTCAAGAGTTGGCAAGGGTAGGGGAACATGGGAAACCCCATGCTTTGCAAGAAAGAGTACAGGCTAATAACAGCTATAGTGCAGAGCAATCTGGTGATATTCAGCTGAATCACTCCGTGTGTATATCCCCAGGAAACTGGCAAAAGTCCAGAAAGGGAGCAATAAAAAGATATCGACTGTGGTAAAATTTGTGGTGGTAGACTTGACGCTATACTGGGTGTCCATCCCTGGGGAAGTGGAGAAATGAAATGTGATGGTTACTAAACCACAGAATGTGGAGAAATTAATGTGGTCACTAAACCACAGAATGCAATGCAGCTGTAAGGTGTAAGAAACTGAACTGAGGAGTGCCTGTGGGGCTCAGTCAGTTAAGTGTCTGCCTTTGGTTCAGTTCATGATCCCAGGGTCCTGGGATGGAGCCCCATGTCAGGCTCTCTGCTCAGTGAGGAGCCTGCTTCTCCCTCTCTCTCTCTGCCTGCCACTCCCCCTGCTTGTGCTCTCTCTCTCTTTCTGTCAAATAAAAAAATAAAATCTTTAAAAAAAAGAAACTCAATTTATACACAGCAACATGGAAGAACTCCAAACGTAGCATTGATGAAAATTACAAGATGTATTACACCTTTCGGGGCACCTTAGTGGATCAAGTTAGTTAAGCTTCCCACTCATGATTTCAGTTTAAGTCATGATCTCAGGGATTGTGAGATCGAGCCCCATGTTGGGCTCTATCCTCAGAGGGAAGTCTGCTTGAGGATTCTGTCCCTCTGCCCCTCTCCCCACTCTATCAAATAAATTAATCTTTTTAAATTTAATTTATTATATTAAAAATATTTTAAAAGATGTATTACACCTTATGATTACACAAACTAAAACCAATATTTGCCCACAATAACATGGCACAATCTACAGAAATACATATAAAAAGCTGCACTTTAAACATACAAGCACATTTCAAATGAGGGGAGAGCATAGAAGGAAGTGGGTAATGGGAATAAAAGGAAATAAACAGCCGAAGAGACAGGACTCTGAAACCAATGAGCATGGGCTGCCACAGAATGACAGCAGAGTAGCTGAGTCCTCTGAAACCAAATCCAAACAGACAAAACTAAACACAATTTCATAAAAATGAAGAGAGAACAATGGGGGAAAAGGTGGTGTGTTGAAATGGCCCAACAAACAGCACAGAGAGGTAAAGACTCAACACTGTGAAAGAGGAGCTAAACTGAAAAAGGATAACAAATTCTAAAGCATCTTTAATAGGAATCTTGGAAAAAGACAAGAGAGACAATATTCCTGAAGGAAATTCCACAATTATGAACCACATGAATCTTCAGATTCCAGAAATATTATAAGCCATGCAGAACAAATATTTTTATGAGTCTTTTACTTAAATCCAATTAATTAATATATAGGGTACTATTAGTTTCAGAGGTAGAGTTTAGTGATGAATCAGTTGCACACAACACCCAATGCTCATTATATCACATACCCTCCTTAATGCCCATCACCCAATTACCCCATCCCCCACTCATCTCCCCTCTAGCAACTCTCAGCTTGTTTCCTATAGTTAAGAGTCTCTTACGGTTTGTCTCCCACTCTGATTTCATCTTATTTTATTTTTCCCTTCCTTTCCCTATGATCATCTGTTTTGTTTCTTAACTTCCACATATAAATAAAATCATATAATAATTGTCTTTCTCTGATTGACTCATTTCACTTAGCATAATACCCTCTAGTTCCATCCACATCATTGCAAATGGTAAGATTTCATTTCTTTTGGTGGCTGAGTAATAGTCATATGTATATATACACATACACACACATACATACGTAACCACACATACACATATATACACCACACCTTTATCCATTCTTCTGCTGATGGGCATCTGGCCCTTTCCAGGGATATAGCCCACATCTGGGCTATTGTGGAACAAATTTATATATATTTTTTAAATTCATGTCTTAACTATATGAAACTATATATTATCACAGAACTAGGGAAAAATATTAAATCCTATCAGAAAATATAACTAGCAAAGTAGGACAGATACATTGACAATGGACTGCTTATCAACAATAAAATACATGGAGTGCCTGGTTGGCTCAGTCGTTAAGTGTCTGCCTCCAGCTCAGGTCATAATCCCAGGGTCCTGGGATCGAGCCCCACATCAGGGTCCCTGCTCAGCAGGGAGCCTGCTTTTCCCTGTCCCACTCCCCATACTTATGTTCTCTCTCTCACTGTATCTCTCTCTGTCAAATAAATAAATAAAATATTTTAAAAATTATTACAATAATAAGAATATCATGAAAAGATATCACAAAAATTCTGAGGGAAAGTAGATGTCAATATAGAATTCTATACCCAGCTATTTTATCAGCCCCAAATGAAGCAAAACAGAAATCTTTTGAGACATAAAAATCATTTGAGATTGCCATTGAGGAAACTATTGGATATTATACCTCACTGAGAAGGAAATGAGGCCCACATTTCTCTGCTGCTCTGCTCAGCCTACTCAGCCGTGCCTACACTGACTTGTCAGACCTCTGTCCCAGCTGGCTAGACAATATGCCGTGCCAGATCTCAACTATTCAGATCATCCCACTAGAAGCAATGATGAACAAAGAACTCCATGAATACATGGGAAAATTTAAATAAGAATTTGCTTTTAAAAAGACAAGTGAGCATGTTAAAAAGAAGGCAAAATTAAAATTTTAGACAAAACAATGTGGAAAGTAGGAGAAAGATGAGAGTAAACAAAGTCAAGTTCAGGAGAAAAATACATACGTTCATCAACTGCAAGCTTTGTACATGAGCTATTGATGTCAAGGTCACTAGGTTACCAATGATACTAGACATGGATTTGCAACTTTCACACCAGTAGGAGAAACAGGGAGAACATTAGCAATCTAACAGCAGCAGAGAAGTTCAGGAAGGTAGGCAGAGAATCAGTGACAAAGTGTGACAAATGGAAAATGCTAATGTATCAGAAAACAAGGAAATATAAAAGGGCTTAAGTGGTCTACTGAAAACAGCACATTTTTTTTTTTAAATCTTGTGAAGTGAAGCTATAGTGTTCATTGGAGAAATGTATAATTTTAAACATATTTCTTTTTAAAAGACAGAAAGACTGGAAACAGAGTAGCTGAATAGTCAATTCTCTAAGCTGGAAATTCTCTAAGCTGAGGAAACTCAAAGAAATTAGAAGAAAGATATAAAATACAAAACAAGAAACTAAACTAAAACAAAAGTTATGTTTTTAAAGAGACAAATAATAGAGAAAATTATTTCAACACGGCATAAGTAATAAATAGGGATGGAGAAGGAGACTATGGGTCAACCAGGCCCTTTTCAATCAACAGCAAATACTTCAAAGGAGAAGATAACTTTTTAGTCCTCTCCTAAAGTTCAGCAAGTGCGCTGGAGTGGCAGGAAATAAGGTTTTCTTCTTAACGCTGAGCCAGAAGTGTCCACTTATCACCTTTTTACACCTTTTTAAATCTTTAGCAGCAGTGAGGTAAGCACTGTCACCCCTGTTTTATAGGTGAAGACACAGGGGTTTGGGACATCAGAGAACACATCCACACTCACTCAGCTAGTTAGTGAAGAAGCCAGGTTGCAAACTCAGGTTTGTCTCATTTCAAAACTCATAATCCTAACACTGCAGCACTTTTCCCAGTTTCTCCCACAGGTGAGGGTAGGCGAGCTGGGATAGGGAGAGAAACAGGGAGGAAACATAAGGTCAAAATGGAAGTTTTCCTTTACTCTTGACAAACTGTGACCTTCCCATTTTGTCAGCCTGGCACAGGATATTTTCCCACTGTTAGGTGGGCCCACCTGTACCCATACCTTCCAGAATACACTAGAATCTGAAAACACTGGCCTCACCTGGAAACAGAAGAAGAGGCATTAAAGCTGATAACATAACTAATGTTATGCTCAGTCTTGCAGTCTTTTAAAGCTTAATGATGACACCTTTACATTAGAATTCATTTACTGTAAGTCTTTAAAAAATATAAACAAATAACTCAGTCAAATGTATTTTCATTTCTAGAGTCTCATAATGTTCACTATAGAAACTATAGGATGTAATCTATTCCAACAGCATCTTATTTTTAATTCCCTGATCCCATATGCTAGTGAGAGGAACAAATCATAGGGAACTGTGCTCGAGTCACAGGTAATTACCTTAGATCAATGTGATTTTGTGGTTTAGGATTCTGGTCCTAAGTTCAATTTTTAATGGTACCCAATTAAGACCTCCTTGGATTGGCCACAGAGTCCTGGGACTGTTTGTAACAAAACCCCACAAAGTGACTCATTCATAAGTCTGTTCTGATGCATCTATCAGAATATTCATGTCTGAATCCAAATCTTCATGTCAGACACCAGCAAGAAGAGCAGAACCAGCAGGCACAATTGTGTTTAAGTAATGAGAATGCATACTTGAAAGACGCATACCACTGTGCAACTGTATCAAATGTTACCACTTTAACTTTCAGTTGGTAGTTATTCTATTTTCTTTTAGTGCCAAAATGGGGAAAAAACACACAAAGAAACACATACTCTTATAACATACACTCTAGATTCACAAAGCAAGATAACGTCCCCAACAAGAAGGAGCCAAAAGAAAATATTGCCAGGTTGTATGTCATAAACATATATGTGCTAGATATAGCCTTGGTGACAATTCTCAGAGAGTGTTTTTAAAAGACACAAGTAAGCAGAGGAAGAAAGACAGGCATTTGGAGGAGCAGATATGAAGACTCAGAATAAGTATTTCAGGGATTTCCTGTCACTGAGAGTCTGTAAGTAGCTCAGGCACATGAAGATAAGATCCAGGGAAAATGAAACTCTGGTTAGGTAACACGTGGCCTTACTCATAAATACTTACTAGACGTTGAAGTGGTGTCATAAACATTGCCTAACTAGGAACAAAATGCCAGTGTTAAGAACAAAGTACTCTAGATTCAGAAGGAGACGTAATGAGCAGAAGCCACAGCCTGGGCCAGAAGCCACACCAGTGAGAACAGACAGAGACTGGCCAGGAGTGGGCAAAGATATGATCTTCATATAGACTGCACACTGATCATGAAGCAACAGGAAAGTAGTGCAGTATTTGGAACAGACTATCCTGGTGAAGAAAACAGTATCAACAATGCAAATTTCCTTTGGGGGGGCCAACTGGCTCCAAAGGACATCCTAGAGTCTTTCCAAAATGTTCCATGAAACCAATGTGACATTCAGACAGTCTCAGAAGCATATTGAAGAGTTGGGCTCTTGTACCTACACAATGAATGAGTTCTCCTATAGGGCCTGGAAAACAGAATAGAGAATATTCTGGTTTTGTGCATTGCCTTGTGTTAGAGACAACAGTGTTAAATCCTGGAAGGGTTGGCTCACTTGTTCAAGATTTTCTTAATGAGTTGTTGTGTAGACCATTAATACGGTCAATGAAGAAGCAAAGCCTTCTTTTATGTGAAAGGAAATCAGCCCATTTAAGAAGGAAAACCACCAACTTAAGGGAAAAAAACCTCAATGTTCTCATCACTTCACAGTCCTACTTCCATTCCATTCTTGAAGATGTCTAGAGGCCCTGGGTACGATGCCCTCTCTAGAGTGAGGCAACCTTTGGGACTCATTGGCAAGGCTGGTTCACTGAGTTTGTGGATTCATGTTCAAAGTGAGTGTTCAAACTTCCAGGCATCTCAGAGGTTGACCATCGGGCATCACTCTGAGCTTGGTGGGAAAAAAAACAAAAAGAGAGTAAAGGATCAAAAGGAATAAAATTCAGTGATGAAAGGGTCCTTCTGTGTTTGGAAGAGTGTGATTACTATGCATTAAGGAATGAGGCAAAATTGCTAGTGTGGATGGAATTCTGCCTCAAGAAAACTAAAAGGAAAAATAATCTCTATCAGTCAGAGGAACACCCATAACTTGATCTCCACTGCCCTTGTGTGTCACGGAGAGATCTACAAGGGAAGGAGCACAGGAAAGGTGATATTTCCCCCATAAGCCTCCTGTTGCCTGCTTTCCCTGGTGGTATGTAGGGGTTTCAGCATAGCTCAGCTGAGGCCCCATTGGCTCTAGCTTCAAGCCCTGGGTGTGAGTTACTTGGTGGTAGAAAGCAGTGGGTCAGGGCTGGGGAATAAATGAATAACATATATTTTGCAAATTCACCTATAGGCAGGTGAAAGACAATTTAAATTAGCTCAAGGCTCGAGTATTATCATAACAAGAACTGAAATCAGCTGTTCTCCCACACATGTCTGTGGTGGGGTAGGTAGGTGCTGGTAGACCCGGGAGCTAGGAACTCGGCAAGAGTTTCCTCTTTCCATGGCAGGAAAAAGCAAAGGGCCCCATGCTGATGGGAGGAAGCATTGGAAGTTTGTGAAGGCCTCTTGTGGTTACCACTGTAACTGGCGCTCACTCCACACTCATCACTCAAAGAAGAAACAGAGGCTTTGCAAAGTCAGGTTGGTGGGCTCCAAACAGGGCCGACCACTAGAAGCCCCCGGCAAAATATATCCCAAATACCAGTGTCTGGGACTCTGTGGTGCAAAGGAGGCTCTTGAGGTGGGAACTGTGAAGCTGGACTTGTAGAATTCTATCTTGGTGATTCTGGTGATGCACAGAGAGAAAAAGACAGAAAGGGTCTGAGAGATGGGGCTTATCAGAACCCATTCGACCCATGAGGAAAGACTATTAAATGTTTTTTAAAATGCTTTTAAAAAAATATATTAAAAGACATATTTTTATTTTTTATTGTGTTATGTTAGATTAAAAAAACCTAAGTATTAATAGGTCTATAGGTTTGTTTGTTTGTTTTTCAGTGTATCAATGCAACAGCAAGAAACACAGATGATTTTGGAGAGGGTTTGTTTTCCCCTGTTTAGTGCTAAAGGGAGAGTAACCCCGTGCACCTCCCATCAGTGGAGAACAATGAAAGGAGAGGGTCGTGTTGGATCGTTCCGTGTCCCAGAGCAGAACTGGTTAAGAATGGAAAGCTGCGCCTGGTGGGAGGGAGCGTTCGGAAAGGCCTGGCCCAAGGCTGACTCCTACCACAAGGACATTTCTGCCCCATGCTTCTCAGGCTCCAGTGTCTGTAAGGATCGCCAGAGGATTTGCAAACACACACATCCTGATTCAGGAGCTCCAAGGCTGGGCCTGAGACTCTGCATTTCCAACCCACTTCCAGGTGATGCTGACAACCAGAGAGACCCTTTGAGGGAGTGAAATGTTTCTGGGAGGAGGCAGCAGATTATCTGCCAAGAAGGCAGGAGAAGGGTGGACAGAACCAGTGGGCATAACTCCATGAACCACTGCAGAACGGGGCACTCTCTCCTCGATATCTACACAATCCTCCGTTTGTCTCCAAAGCAAATTTCTGTGCCTTTGGCCCCATATTCTAATCATAAGAGCATACAGCTGAACCGCAAAGGAAGGCTAGACCCCGAACAGTAGCAAGAAGGACATCTGGGGCGGCAGCCACATGACGTGGCGTCCAGAAAAAGGAGCCAGGCAATATTTCCTTGATGCAAAAATTAAAAAGAGCAGATAGGTGATTCGAAGGGCTCACAGAGAATACAATATTGTCCAAAAACTAAAAAGAAATCTAATAAATAATTTTACTTAAAAAATACACCAAATACTAATGACACACACATGAAGGAGAATGATAGCTTTGTGAGCAAATCAGTATTTTTTGATAACCCTGTCCATAGCAGAGGAAATGCAAAGGATCAGAGACTGCAGACTTCTAACTAAATTACCTTGAAATCACACAACTTCTGATTACTCTTTTTTTTTTTTTTTTTTCTGACCAGAAAGTTAGGGCCATGGCCAGGCCTAAAGCTTATGATTCTTATGACAAAATCCAGGCTATAACTCACATAACTACATATTTTTACCAACATAAATACCAGTCTACACACTGATTTTTTAATGCATTCACACTTCATTATAACACATATCATTATAACACATATTCATGTCAGAAAACGTTTTCTCTGTTTTTTAAGTTTTATACAATATTTATTAGTATCAGTTAATTAAAAGAAAGAGATGATGTGTAGTTCATACCTGCATGCATTACTAGTAGAATGAGAATGCAAGGTCTTTATCAGAAAGGGTTAAATTTGCCATTTGGCAAGTTCTTCCTTTCCAAACCTTCATAAAGCCAAACATACCATTTTCTCTACTTCGTAGATATCTATCATTGAAATTGTATTAAAAGAACCATCAGCTATGTAATAAACAGGTTTTTAAGGATGCCAGAATTTCCATTTTAGTCTGTTCAAGTTGGAATATGCTATAAAAATCCACATGTTCTAATTTACAAACCAGGGTTTTCTTTTCACACACTTGCAAAGCCTTTGGGCAAGAGGTTGAGTTGAAAGTTAAACATCTATTTGCATTTGGTTTAGGAAATGCTTGTCACTTTCCCATGAAATTTCAGCTGTCTCAGTGGATTTGGCGGAGATCAAAGCTCCAATGCTCAGAGAGCCTCGGTTTTAATCCCTGCCAACAGTCAATCATTTGATTCTGGAGTACAAAGAGCTACTCCTGGCACAGTGCTGCCCACATGGTTATGACTTCATACGGCTGTTTCCACCTGCCTAGGATGCATTAGGTTCCAGGTATGGCAGAGATTTTGCAAAATGGGTATGACAACAATCTAAAATGCAGACTTGTGCTTGGAAGGCCATGCCAGGAAACACCGATGAAAGCCTTCCCTTCTCTTCCTGCCTGGTGAGCAAGCGACCTGGTATGGGGCTGTCAGGTGTGGGTTGACATCACGGCTGAGCCACCGAACTGGAGTTTCTACTAGGGGACCCTGGCAGGCTCCTCGGCCACTCCAAGAAGAGCAGGTTGCATCAGACCTCAGAGTCCACTTTCTTTCAACCACATTGCATAACCTCATGATATTATATATGCTCAGGAAAAAAAATACTTTGTGACTATCACTTGGTTAATATCAGCATTTTATAGGACATGTTTAACTAGGAGAATATGTGGGATGCCTGGGTGGCTCGTCGGTACAGCGTCTGCCTTTGGTCAGGTTATGATCCCAGGGTCCTGGGATAGAGCCCTGTGTTGGACTTCCTGCTCAGCAGGGAGGCTGCTTCTCCCTTTGCCCCTGCCCCTCTCCTTGCTTATGTGCTCTCTGTCTCTCTCTCTCTGACAAATAAATAAATAAAATCTTAAAAAATAATATAAATAAAAGATAAGGAAGAAGGAGGATATATATGTAATTAATCTCAAACGGGGAACAGGATGGTAAAAGATTTTATAAGCATCAGTGGATGCCTGAAGTTTCAGCTTGTGGTGATGGAGGAAATTGTATTGAAACTGTCATTTTTAGAGCAATGGACTCTCCTAGTTGAAATCATGGAGGCTGAGTCTTTATTTTTGTTTTATGGCAGGTTCATTAAAAATGATTGATAAAAATGTTTGATTAGTCAGGTAATAAATAACGATAATCTAATATATATAATTATAGTACCAAACACATAAATATTCTAGTCTTTTACTCTCTCATGACTTAGACAAAAGGGGAAAAAAAAGGATTTTCTTTTTCTGGGTGTACTATTCAGTGGTGCTATTCCACATGTGGAAAAATGTTTAACAAGGAAAATAACTGAATAAGAACAAAGGAGATTACTCTGACTGAGGAAAAGGGAAGAAAATCTTCATTCTCATAGAAAAGAAAGTGAAGCCATTGATGTGAAGAAAAAGAAATCGCAGTCAATTATCATTATTCTGTAGTAGTCGTATTTGCAAGAGCCAAATTTTCCGTCTTACTAATTAGGAACTCAGGACTGCATTTGTATGGAAAAAAAAGAAGACCTGGGCAACTGATACCATGTGACCCATCACAGCTCTGCTAACTGCAGCCTTTCTACTCCCCTGCATTGTTTCTCAAAGACCATGAAAGTAACGATTATTCACAATAGAATTGCAATCTATCAACAAGTCACTTTTTCCATAGAAATAATCAATGAAGAAACAGCAACAGAGCCTGTGGCTCTTGCCTCCAAAATACAAATTATAAACTTTGGATTAATGTTTTATTCATGCTTCCTCGCCAAACAAAATGAAAAGAAAAAATAAACAGAAATGAATTACCATCCTTTTAAGATAGAAGGTATTACACACAAGAAAGTTAAAAAAAATAAGCTTGTAATTTTTTAAATCATCTTCAGTAGCAAGTATGACATCAAATGCATAGAAATGATGAAATACAGAGCTTGCAGCCTAGCACCTATAATCATAACAGAACTATTCTCATCACTAAATTTCTGAATACAAACTATTTAAAAAATAATAGATACATTGTGTTCTTTCATCCTCTGGTGGCTGATGTCTGGATAATACAGCCAAAAATTCTATACCAATGAATGGGCCTTTCCTTTAACCACTATTATAAATTAACCCCTTTCCTTTGAATGACCATTTTCTTTTTAAGGATGCACAAAAGGAAATCTAAACATGTAAGTCCTCTTCCCCAGAACTGAATTAATAGAGGCCGGCAGGTGGTTTCTGCCAACTCATTAGGGAGCTCACACACTTGAAATGAAACTTCAGTGTACCTAAGAAATAGATCCAAGATGAACCAGTATTCATACCCAAAGCCTGTAGCCAAAAACCTAGATTCATTCACCAAATCTACAGCTTACTCAGAAGCATGTGAATAGAGAATATTAACATAATGGAGAAAAAAACCCACAGTGTAAAAAATGTGAGTTTCTAATATCCCCTATTTGGTGCTCTGCCATGATGTTCACTTTTTCCACTCAGGTACAGGCACATCCACCATTCATGGAGGCTTTCATAGATACAAGGGGAAGGGGGGAGACAGCGCACTGCTACTATAGCAATAATAGTATCAGTTAATATCACCTTGCAGAAGATGTCCCAAAGTCAAAAATACTGAAAAACTACAAGAGGCTGGATCCAATCTTCCTTTTTAAATACGAGTCTTTGGGTGTTTTCTCACTAGTAGAAGTCCTGTGCAACGGTGTCAGCCTCACTTCCAGACCAGAAATCACCTTAGAGGGTTCACCTCTTGTCCACCGGGGCATGGCCCTTCTTGTTCCCCATGTCTGTCTCTGAGCAATGTATTGGCAACATCCTTTCACGAGGAGGGGGCGATGAAGTGAATTCCTCATCTGGCCGTCATGCAGCTGACAGAGCTCTGTGCGACCACTCTCCTGGGTGCTAGGGACACGGTAGTGTGCTAAGCCAGCCGATCCCCACCCTCAGGAAGTGTCCCTTCTCGGGAGGATAAATGAACACACTCGGAGACGTGGCATATCCCACTGGGTAGTGATCTCTGCAAAAAGGTGAGGAGCAGCATGAAGCGTGAGGGGGTGCTGGCAGGCAGGGCCGTGAGTGAGGGCTTCCTGGAGGGGACAACCAGTGACAGAGTGAGATGGGAACGAAGCAGGGGCTTTACACTGTGTAAGGGGGAAATTCGGGGTTATTTCCCAGTTGTTGTTTTTTTTTTTTTCTAATATCCCCTTTTATGTAAAGAGTTTTCTAACTTCACCAGTTCTTAAACACCCTGCTCGATTTGGGGAGGATTTGGGGAGTGTTATGTGAGGAAATTGAATCTCAGGTTTGACAAGCAGTTATTTGGGAAGAAAAGATGTGGCCATCTCCCAGCCCAGCAGCAGCTCTCATGGGTCAGGTGACTTCACAGGTGGAGAAGTAAAGTCAGTGCACATCTGCTGGGGCTGAACATATCTGTTCCTGGATGCGGGGGCCAGAACTCAAGCTTCCCATTCCTGGCTGGTTCGTGCTGCTTCTGCCCATAAAGGTTAAGGTTTTCTCACTGACTGAAACCTCACAGAGGCAAGGAAGGAGAACATTTGTGAGATGTGGATTCCTCACACCTCAGGGGGGAACAAGCTGAAAGCCCAATTTCAACACAGGATTTTCATAGGAAAAAAAAAAACAACTACAAAGTATTAAAGAAGGCCAATGTCACCAGGTCAGGATTTTGGCTGACTGAATTCATGTGCATGGGACCCTGGGTATAGAGGAACTTCCTGACCAACTTCAAGAATTTTTGAAAGCTTTGCATCCAGTAGACCTGATAAAGGGTGACTGAGAAGAAATCACAGCTCTTCCATAGTAAAATTTGTACCTCTGATGTCAACAAATAAGCAAAAGCCATTAGTTGCCATTGTCAGCAAAGAATGGAATCCCCACACACCACCCAGACACAACACGATTTGTACATTATATCAGTTGTTAGAAGCCTCCTGCTAATTTGGGCCCATTCAATTTGGTCAAAGTTGGAGAATACTATTTAACTTGTATTCTATGACAATACCTTAAACATGTGAGATGCGTAAGGGGTTGTACTGGGAGAGAGAAGCAAGGGGCCCACCAGGTGAGGAATCCTGGAGTAATTCTCCTCCGCATGAGTTCTGAGAGCACCAGGTCAGCTCACAGAGTGAACATGCATGAACTCTAGAGTCATTCTGCAGAGCTGTGCATAGATATGGTAGTAGGGACACATTGAATTCTAATTTAACAATTTCCATTTCAATCCCTTAATCATATGCCAAGTACGTTTTGACAATATGAATGGTCCAGGATATCTGGAGAAGAGGCCTTGGATTTGTACGCCATTTAACAGCTTACCAGTCGCTTCCCCATGTATCCGATCGCAGTTAAGTCCGTGAACCAGGGCTTAGCCCCACTGTGCAAATGAAGGCATCACATGGCAGAGAAATTACATGATCTGCCCCAGAAAGATACAGCAAGGAAGTGGCAGGATTTACACAGACCTCACTCAGCCAGGACCCTTCACCACAGCCCAGCTGCCCAATGGCATTTAGATCTGCTACAGATGCTTCATTCAGGAAGATCTATGCCCTTCAGGAAAGGAGCAGCAGATATTCCAGTAGAGTTTTTGTACTAGATGTATTTTTTTTTTTAAATAGCTGACTATTATATGCATTAATCTTATACTTGTCAGGCAAGGGGCCATGCCTAAAATACGATTGTTCCTCAAGGAATCCTGGTGTTTCTCCTAAGTCAAGGTCCTGATAAGGATATTTCAAAGTCTAGAAACCACCATCTTTGTAGGCAAAGAAAATCCATTGGCCGAAGGTCTATCAGATATCCCATGGTTGCACAGTCTTGTGTATCTTAACAATATTTTTAATAAGCGGAAGAGACTCCAGCTGTCCATGAAAAGGGCAAACTGCTAATACCTGGTTTTGGTCAATGGCTTCCTGTTGCCATTACAATAAGATGTGAATACCCTCCTTCAGCCCACATGGCTCAGCTTGATTTCTCCCCCGAGGTCCCTCCTACTTCACCTTGAATCATCCTCCTCCTCAACTGGTCTTTCCAAAACAAACATTCTCTCTGTCATCTAGTACACCTAGCCCCTCCTGCCTCTGTATTTGCTGATGCTGTTCCCTTTGGCTTGCTGGAAAGGAAGATCCCTTCCATTTGGGTCTTAAAGATGTCACTTGCTCAGGGAACCCTTAGAGAGCTCTTGGTGACCATCTCTTCTATCAGGCCACTCCAGGTCCTCTCTAGTCCCACACCCTGGGTTATCTTCTTCAGCACAATTTTAGCATCCCTTCTGATGGTGTATTAATGCCTTTCTCACAGAATGGAAGCCCCACGAAGGCACTTCCCTCATTCTAATACATCCCTGTCCCCAGCCCTAAGAAGGGATCATAGGAACTCAACACAGGCACTCAATATGTGTTGACTAACAAACTGCAGATAATTTCTTAGCCGTTAAACTGAAATATGGTCAGAAAACATGTAAAACAAAATACGTTTGACTAATTTAAATGTTGTGAAAAACCAAAATAGGTCCTGAATTGTTGTTCAAAATTAGAACAAAAAATATTCTCTGCCCACAGTTGAAGTTTAGAACTGCCTTAGAAACCTTTTAGTTAACTTAAACCACACTATTTATGAGTTAAAGTGGATGTTTTACATATTAGAATATCATAAAAAGTTACTGGTTATTTTAAGTCTTATTGATAATTTTAGTGCTAACCCATGGAGTGAAGTCTGAACTCCAGGACTTAGTCGTGATTTGGCAACCTCACCTGTTGGTCTTTCAGTCTCCACCTTTGCCTGAGATGCTTCAACCTTACAAAACTATATGAACTGATCTGAAAGCATCATCCCATGCCATGCCTCCAGGAGAGCTCCAGCTTCACTCAGCCTGCTCAGCCAGGCTCACGACTGCATGTGCTCATGAGCCTTTGTAGTTGTCATTGAACTATGCTGAGCCAGAGGCCCTGGGGAGAGCAGCCTGAGCAAGGTTAGCACTGGTGAACAGCTGACAGGTACGCTGAGTTTCCAAGTGACCCATTTCAGATGTCCAGCAGGAAGCTGAGCTGTCGATCTCACGTAGCTGCTAACATCCAGTAGCTAAGCTGTGCGTGTTTTCCATGACTCTGACGTTCGGAAACAGAATCCTACACCTGCTCTGTGAACGCAAGTTGACCAGTAGGATATTGCGTCTGGTTTTGTCTTCAGCAAAGCATTTCAGTTCTTGTGCACCTCACACGACATTTGATACGAAACTCTGCTACTTCTCCCAAGTCCTCTTTCAGTTGAACACAGGTGCTTTGGTATTGAAAACTGTGAATTATTTCCATCTGTAAAGGATGGCCTATGCCCCTTTCCCCCAAAATCATTAGAATAAAGTCAAGAAGGGGTGGGGTGCTGACAGGTGGCAGGGAAGCAGGAGCCCATGCTGGGTTTGGAGCAACCTGCCCCATGCAGTGCAGTCTGGAAATGTGTTGTGGGCAGAGATTCTGCAAAGCCACCAGTCAGTAGAAAGTGACCAGGACAGACACCTGTGGTGCAGAGGGGCATTGCTTAGTGAAACATCATGGTAGGCGGGAGCCTGGGATTAAAGTCCACTCACGGGGGTGCCATTCCCAGTTCTGTCCTACCCAGAGGACAACCCTGGGCAAGACACCTCACTCTTTGAGACTCACTTCTTACCCTCTGAGAAATGAAAACACTGATGACGGTCTCATCAGATTGTTCGGAGTATAGGGTGACGCGACATTGTAAAGCTGTTGGCATAGTATCTGACATCGGGTGGCGGAGTGAATAAATGCCAGCTTCTCTGCTGGTACCGGGGTCGATAACGTGAAGAGGCCATCGGAACACACCTAGTCACCACCGGAGGAGTGAAGCGTGTTACCCCGCAACTGCACTGTCTACACAAAGAGGATGTATTGCCATCGGGGATAGCGATGGAAACCAAGGTGTGGGAGCAAGTCCCGTGATGGGGGTGTTGTTCGGGGGCTGATGCCAAGAAGATAGTCACAGTCCTTCCGGAGGGTCCCACATGTGCTCAGGGACACCACCGGAGAATGCTTCATGCCCTTGGCTCTGACTCTGCATTCTCTGATGAGACCAGGTTAGATGGGGTGGCCGTCATTCACCAACGCCTTCTCCCTGGGCACCTCTTGGAGTTGTTCCCATCCCAGGCAGCACCGATCGGGCCCTGTCTGGTGCCACCATGTGTCTTTGTGTTCACCTCTTACTTTCCCATCTCCCACCTTAGTCATTTCTTCCCATAACCACCCATCCACTTTGTAGGTACGAGAAATGGCTTCTCTTTAAAATTTAATCCGCAACACCACCTCGCCCATGGTAGGGTTGTCACAGAGGATGAGTAGATCATTACATGGCCTTCTCTGCATTAGGGACTTCCCAGGGAAGGGAACATACTGAGGTCTGAAAGGACCATCTGCACTCAACAGCGCACGGCAAGCTCACGCTGACAAAAGTGCCACCAAGCTCCACTAGGCAGGCCAGAGCTGGTGGGTTCTGCTTGGCTAAAGAATATGAATGTGCCCTCCTTACCCAAGAGTCAGGAAATTCTTCAGAAACTCCCCCACGTAATTTTTTCTTCCTAATGACCTTTTTTTTTTTTTTTTAACCATAGACGGTGAGAGCTGCTTTTTTTTTTTTTTTAATCCCTCAGAATTTGGCATAAGCTTTACTTTGGGGGTAGTCCAACTATGCCGGCAAACATATGTGAAATTGTTGTGCAAGACCCTTGACTTTAACTGAACATCCTTTCATAATAATGGCGTGCTGTTACTTTGACATATTGGGAAAGAACGGAGTTGTTGAAAGGCTCAAAACCACACATCTGTGCGCACATGCACTGATTTACATTCGAAGGGCAGCACACACTTGCTAGGAGGCCTTTGTGATCCAGGAAAAAAAATTTTTGACCTGTTCACTTCCACTTAATCCATACAGCCTGTAAATGTTATGGGTACTTCTTAAGTGAAATGACTCCTTCCTTTCAGGTGGGGAAGCCTTCAATATTTTGCTTATCAGATCAATGAATGTTTAATTCATGGATTCCGCCAACTCAATCTAAAGAAGGAATGCTTATCAGCAGAAAAGGCAGAAGTCAACCACCTTAGGGTTCCAGTTTATAAGAATTTGGGCCAGATCTAAATTCTGTTTAATGTTATACTGAAAAGAATGTCTGCCAGTGCAACATTTTTAAAAAGGAAGGAAGAAGGGAAGGGGGAAAGTGGAAAAGAGAGGAAGGGAGGAAGGGATAAAGGAAGGTAAGGAGAGAAGGAAGAAAGGAAGGAAAAGAGGAAGGAGGGAGGGAGGTAGGAAGGAAAAGAGGAAGGAGGGAGGGAGGAAGAAAGGGGTTCTATGTTTTTAATGGTCCTAGGACACAAACATCACTAATGATAAATTCTTCCAGCAAAGTACAACATATGAACTTGAGTGTCCTAGTCTCTAATGTCAACCCCACCACTAATGGGATATAGGCTCAGCAAAGTGTGGGCTCTTTGTTCTGGGCACATGTGCATCTGGCCTTCTTCTTATACCCCACCTGGCCTCTGGTTTTACTTTTGGACAAAGCCTAACAAGGCAGGGTGCTCTGAGAACCCCGTGTTTCCTGCAGTGGTGTGCTGAGTGCTACCACGAGGGTAAGCCTTGACATGGTGGAGTGCAGAGCTAGGAACCCCTAATATTATCCTATGAATGCTGCTGACTCAATTCTGCTATGAGGAGACATAGTCACTACCTATGAAAGTGGGTGTTTTAGAAAAATGACCCAAAGAACACTCTATCGACAGGATTCGTTACAACGTTTGGATACTTTCAAATGTAAAACTGCTCCCCCCAAATGATAACCTTTTGGGGAAGGATTGCTTTTAAAGCACAGTAGAGCCAGTATCCTGATCTGCACTGAAGGGTGGGAGCTGGAGCATCAGAGGCCCTCGATCCCCATTCTTTGTCCAAGAATTTCCTGAACTTTTCCATTATTAACTTCTTTGGTTCAGATTTAAAAAAAAAAAAGAAGAAGAAAGAAAGAAAGAAAGAAAGAAAGAAAGAAAGAAAGGAAGGAAGGAAGGAAGGAAGGAAGGAAGGAAGGAAGGAAGGAAGGAAGGAAGGAAGGAAGAAAGAAAGAAATCTCTTTCATATTCAGAGCTCTACAACACGAGGAAACAAAAAGCCTTCCCTGGACAGGTGGGGAAGACCGAACATGCTGTGTACTTGACAGGTATGCATCTTAGGGAGAAAAACAACAACAAAAGAAAACAGAGTAGACAATTGGGATAATTCCTTGCAGCAAAAATATTTTCTTGAAACATTGGCCCTCCAAAACAATCTGGGCGATACAGATACATTAAGAAAAACGGCTGAACTCTATTCATACCATTTTTAAGGCAAATATAATGTTTCTTTCTGTGATGTAAGGCCTGGCTCACATGATGGTTTCATAGCTGAAAATCACTCTTGAGGAAAAATGAAAGAGCTCATACATGTATCATTTCCTGAATGCATTATATGAATATAAATATATGTAAACTATACACAAAAATACATATAACTATGAATATATACCTCTCTTCATGTTGCCCCATGTTCCCAAACCCATCACAGTAAGTAAGTCAATATGAGGCTTTGTTAGAAACAAAATAGGGGGCCTGGGAGGCTCAGTCAGTGAAGGCTCTGACTCCTGATTTTGGCTCTGCATGGCGCCCACCGTCAGTGCGAGTGGGCCTGACATTCTCTCTCTCCCTCTGCCCCTTCCCCCCACCAAAATAGTTTGTAATTAATTAGTTAATTAATTAAACAGCATTGTCTTCTGCATTTCTTTTTGCCCTTAAAACACATCACAGTTTTCTTTGTAATTAAGGTTCTGTGGGTTTTGTTTTTCATATTATTTGCTAGTTTTTTTAAAACCAATCTCAATATTTTAACATATTTTAAGAATCCACAATCAAATCACACAATGCTCCTTTAATAAACCATAGCACTCATGACACATAGAATATATTTATGCCCTGATGTCTCACCAGTTTGTCTCTTACTGGCTTTAACTAGCTTCTGCCTAAGAAGACATCACCATTGTGTCTCAAATGTAAACAGCACATGGAGTAAATCAAAATAAGGTACTTTCCCAATGTAAAGTGACCTTGTATAGCTTACACTGAAGTCTGATCTCTTGGGAAAATGTCTTCTGGAAACAAATGAAAGCTTTCCTCTGTCGGTATGATTACAGAAATGGGCTACAAAGCATCTCATAGAGTTCTAGGACAGAAGAGTTCATGGCTCCAGACCAAGACTGGCAAACTTGTTCTCTTTTTCACTTTTCTTTTGAGAATTAGCAGACTTCATTTTTTAGAACAGTTGTAAATTTATGGAAAAATTGAGCAGATCGCAGAGAGTTTCCATATACTGCTCCCCCCCACCCCGACCTCCTAATTGCCCCTCTTGTTAAAGTTTTGATTCAGTGTGGTAAATTTGTTACAGTTGAAGAAGTTCTACTGATACATTATTACTAAAGTCCATAGGTATATTAAGCTTCACTCTATCTTATACATTTGATAGGTTTTTGCAGAAGCATGAGTCCCTGTACTCACCATTATGGTATCACACAGAATAGTTTCACTGCCCTATGAATTCTCCGTATTTCACCTATTTATCTTTCTATGGTTCATACCCCCAAATCCCTGATCCCTTCTACTGTCTCTATAGTTTTGATTTTTCCAGAATGTCATATCATTGGAATCATATAGTATATAGCCTTTTCAGACAGGTTATCTTCATTTGGCAATGTGCATTTAAGGTTCCTCCATGTCTTTCCATAGTCTGATAGCTCATTTCTTGTTATCACTGTATAATATTCCATTGTCTGGATACACCACGAGAGGCTTATCCTTTCGATTCTGAAGGACATTTTTGTTGCCTCCAGTTTGGGGAAATAATGGATAAAGTTTCTATAAACATTTTTTATAGGTTTTGTTAGGACATAAGTTTTCAGCACACTGAGTAAGTACATAGGAACGTGATTAATGGATTGTATGGTAAAACTTCACGTAGTTTGAAACAAACTGACAATGTAACTCTACCACTTTGTATTTCTACACGAATGAAAGTTTCTCGTTGCTCCATCTCCTCATCAGCATTTGGTGTTGTCAGCGATTTCAATTCCAGCCATTTTAGTAGATATGTACCAGTATCTCTCTGCTGTTTTAATTTGCAATTCCCTAACGATGCATGATGATGAACGTCTTTTCATATGCTTATTTACTATCTATATAGATCTTCTTTGGTGAAGTCTCTGTTTAGAACTTTTGTCCTTTTAAAAACTGGATTTTCTTATTGTTGAATTTTTAAAGTTCTTTGTATATTTTGGATACAAGTTTTTTTCAGATGTATGTTTTGCAAAGATTTTCTCCCAGCCTGTGGCTTGTCTTTTGATGCTCTTAACCAGTGTCTTTTGCAGAGCACAACTTTTTAATTTTAATAAAGTCCACATCAGTTTTTTTTTTCTTTAATGGATTGTGCTTGTATCTAAAATGTCCTAACCAAATGTGAGGTCACTTAGATTTTCTCCTGTATTCTAGACATTGTACAGTTTTGCATTTTATATATTTTTTTAAGATTTTATTTATTTATTTGACAGAGAGAGATCACAAGTAGACGGAGAGGCAGGCAGAGAGAGAGGGAAGCAGGCTCCCTGCTGAGCAGAGAGCCCGATGCGGGACTCGATCCCAGTACCCTGAGATCATGACCTGAGCCGAAGGCAGCGGCTTAAACCACTGAGCCACCCAGGCGCCCCTGCATTTTATATTTAAGCCTGTAATCCCTTTTGAGTTAATTTTTGTGAAATTAAATTCTGTAATATTATTGTTAAAGTTTGTGTCTAGTTTTTGGTTTGGGGGTTTATTGTTACTGTGTATGGATATCCAATTGTGTTCAGCACCATTTGTTGAAAAGACTGTATTTTCCTATTGAATCTCCTTTGTTCATTTGTCAGAATTCAGTTGGATGTATTTGTGTGCATCTGCTTCTGGGGTTCCTCATTCTGTTCCATTAATGTATTTGACTATACCTTTGCCAATAGCACACTGTTGTGATTGTTGGAAGTCTTAATATCAAGTAGTGGTAGTGCTCCGACTTTGTTCTTCTATGATATTATATTGGCTCTTCTGAGTCTTTTGACTTCCCAAGGAAGCTTCAGAATCAGCTAGCTGATATGCAAAAATTGACTTGCTAAGATTTTGATTGGGATTGCACTGAATCTATAAGTCAAGTTGGGAAGAAATGGCATCTTTGCAATATTGAAACTTCTTATTCATGAACATGGGATATCTTTCCATTTATGTAGCTCTCTGATTTCTTTCATTGCAGTTTTATAGTTTTCTTCATATATATCTTGCACATATCATGTTAGATTAATACTTAAGTATTTTTTATTTTTTTGCTAATATAAATGATGTGCTTTTAATTTCAAATTTCAGTTGTTTATTGCTGGTATAGAGGAAAGGAATTGACTATGTGTATTAATCTTATATCCCAAAACCTTGCTATAAATGCTTATTACTTTCAGGAGCTTCATTGTTGATTTTTTGAATTTTCTAAATAGACAGTTATGTCATCTGTGGACAAAGATATGTATACCTATTGTCTCCTTTTCTTGCTTTGCTGAATTAGCTAGGATTTCCAGGATGATGGTGAATAGACACAGTGAGAGGGGACATCCTTGTCTTGTTCCCAATCTGACAGGGAAGTACTTACTTTCTTGACATTAAGTATGATGCTCACTGTAGCATTTTTTTTGTGGGTATTCTTTATCAGGATGAGAAAGTTCCCTTCTATTCCTAATTTGTTGAGAGTTTTTAATCATAAATGAATGTTGGTTTTATCAAACGTTTTTTCTGGGGGCTCCTGGGTGGCTCAGTGGATTAAAGCCTCTGCCTTCCGCTCAGGTCATGATCCCAGGGTCCTGGGATCAAGCCACACATCGGGCTCTCTGCTTGGTGGGGAGCCTGCTTCCTCCTCTCTCTCTGCCTGCCTCTCTGCCTACTTATCATCTCTGTCTGTCAAATAAATAAATAAAATCTTTTTAAAAAAGTTTTTTCTGCACCTATTTTTATGATCAACTGATTTTTTTTTTCTTTAGATTGTTTATCATGATGGATTATATTTGTTGAATTTCAGATGTGGAACTAGCCTTCCAGACCTGGACTAAGTCAATTTGGTTGTGGTGTAGAATTCTTTTTATACATTGTTGGATTGGATCTGCTAATATTTCATTGAGGACTTTTGTGATTATGTTCATGGGAGATGTTTTTCTGTAGTTTTCTTTTCTTATGATTTTTTTATCAATTTCTTTTCAGCGTAACAGAATTCATTGTTTATGCACCACACCCAGTGCTCCATGCCATATGTGCCCTCCATAATGCCCACCACCTGGCTCCCCCAACCTCCTACCCCCCATCCCTTCAAAACCCTCAGATTGTTTTTCAGAGTCTATAGTCTCTCATGGTCCATTTTATTTGTTTTTGGTATTAGTCTCCTAGAATGAATTAGAAAATATTTCCTCTGCCTTTAGTTTTATCTATTTAATTTTAGGAAGAGATTATAGAAAATTTGTATCATTTCTTGCCTAAATGGTTGGTAGAATTCACCAATGAAATCATCTGGGCCTGCGGTTGTCTTTTTTGGAAGGTTATTAATTACTGATTCCATTTCTTTAGTATATATAACCCCATTAAAGTGATCTGTGTCTCCTTGCATGAATTTTGGTAGTTTGTGTCCTCCAGGAAATTACATTCTTTGGGGTTTTTTTGTTGTCGTTGTTTTGTTTTTGTTTTTGTTTTCATTTAAGTTATCAAATTTGTGGGCATGGGTCTTTCATAATAGTACTTTATTATCATTTTAAGGTTCATGGAATCATTAGTGATGACCTCTCCTTCATTTCTGATATAACTTATTTGCATCTTATCTCTATCTCTATCTCTCTCTTTTTTTTTTAATTTTATTTTTTATAAACATATAATATATTTTTATCCCCAGGGGTACAGGTCTGTGAATCACCAGGTTTACACACTTCACAGCACTCACCATAGCACATACCCTCCCCAATGTCCATAACCCCACCCCCGCCTCCCAACCCCCCTCCCCCCATCAACCCTCAGTCTCTCTCTCTTTTTAATTTTTTTTTTATTTTTTAATTTTTTGGGGTAATCTAGCTGAAGGTTTACCAATTTTATTGATCTTTTCAAAGGACTAGATTTTAGTTTTGTTGATTTTTCTTATTGGCTTCCCACTTTCAATTTAATTGATTACTTTTCTGATTTTTATTATTTTTCTTGTGCTTGCTTTAGGCTTATACTTTACTTCCCTCTCTATTTTCCAAAGTTGGAGGCTTATATAATTGATTTTAGATATTCCCTCTTTTATTATACACATGTTAAATGCTGTAAGTTTCTGTGGAAGCAATGATCTCATTGCAGTCTACAAATTTTTATGAATTGTATTTTCATTTTCACTTAATTCAAAATGTTTTTAAATTTCCCTTGAGATTTTTTCCTTGATTCATGTGTTTAGAAGTGTTCTGATTTTCCAAATATTTAGAGATTTTCTAACTATGTTTTTGTTATTGAACTAAATGTAATTCCACTGTAGTTTAATTCTGTTGTAGTGTGAGACCATGTTTTGTGTGATTCTATTATTTTAAATTTGTTGAAGTGTATTTTATGGCCCAGATTGTGATTTGGGTGAATATTGCACTTGAAAAGAATGGGTATTCTGCTGTTAATGAAGTGCTCTATAAATGTCAATTAGATTCAGTTATTTGATGGTAGTGTTCAGGTCAACTATACTGTTACTCATTTTCTGTCTGCTGGCTCTGCCACTTACTGAGAGGTGTTAACATCTCTATAATAGTGGATTTGTCTATTTTACCTTGCAAATTTTATTCTACTATCATTAATTCCTTCTCTGATGTGCCCCCTTTTTGTATATGGATCTGAGTTTCTGAGTTTATTTTCCTTCTCTCTGAAGAATATCTTTTAACATTTCTTACAAGGTTGGTCTACTGTTGACAAATTCCCTCAGTTTTTGCTTGTCTAAGAAAATATTTCTCTTTCACTTTTGAAGAATAATGATACTGGATATAGAAGTCTATGTTCATAGCTTTTGTTTTTTCTTTCCACACATTATATATTTCACTCCACTTTCTTCCTTGTGTTATTTGTAGCAAAAAGTCCAATATAATTCTTATCCTAGTTCTGCTACAGGTCAGGTCCCTCCCACCCCCTGTAGACTTTTAATATTTTCTCTTTTTCTTTAGTTTCTGCTGTTTGGATATGATAACATGATATGCTTAGGAGCAGAATTTGGAGGTATTTATCACTCTTGTTGTTCTCTGAGCTTCTTGGATCTGTGGTTTGGTGTCTTTCAATTTTGGACAATTCTCAGCTATCATTTCTTTTTTTTTTAATTTTTTAAATTTATTTTCAGCATAACAGTATTCATTGTTTTTGCACCACACCCAGTGTTCCATGCAATCTGTACCCTCTCCAATACCCACCACCTGGTTCCCCCAACCTCCCACCCCCCACTCCTTCAAAACCCTCAGATTGTTTTTCAGAGTCCATAGTCTCTCATGGTTCACCTCCCCTTCCAATTTCCCTCAACTCCCTTCTCCTCTCTAACTCCCCTTGTCCTCCATGCTATTTGTTATGCTCCACAAATCAGTGAAACCATATGATAATTGACTCTTTCTGCTTGACTTATTTCACTCATCAGCTATCATTTCTTGAGATGTTTCTTCTGCACCATTTTATTTCTTCTCTGGCATTCACACTGTGCAGACCTTATATCTTTTGTAATTATTCCACAAGTCTTAGACATTCTGTCCCTCTTGATTTTTTTTTCTCTTTGCATTTCAATTTGAGATGTTTCTATTGACATATCTTCAGACTCACTGTTCTTGCTTGGTTGTGCCTAGTCTAGCAACAATCCCATCAAAGGCATCCTTCATTTCTGTTACGCTTTTCTATTTTAGCATTTTTTTACTCTCCCTTAGAGTATTCATCTCTCTGCTTATCTTACCCATCTGTTCTTGCCTGTTGCCTACCTTTTCCACTAGACCCCTTAGCATATTATTCAAAGTTATTTTACATTCCAAGTCTGATAATTCTAACATCTGTGTCCTACCTGAGTCTGGTTCTGAGGCTTGCTTTATTTCCTCGTATGTGTCCTTACTTGTACTGCATTCCTTGTAGACTTTTATTGAAAGACAGACATGATATATCGACTCATAGGAACTGGGATAGATTCTTAGTGCGACATTTGATGTGAATCTGAGCAGCACCTGGGCTATATTTAATGCTGCTGTAGCTGTTGGGGCCAGAGACTTCAACTTTCTCTTGTTTTATTTATTTATTTTTTTATCTCTTTATTTTTCTTTTATTTCTCTATTTTTCTCTTTTGTTCTCGTGTTTCTGTAGGAACCCTTGGAGTCTGTGTCTTATGGTTCTCTCAGTTGTAATACACTGCTAGTACTTTGGAGTCCTGTTGGTGTGGTGGAAAGGGGTTGAGAGGAGGAAGCTTTCTATAACCTTGGGATTAAATCTCAGCTTTTAGTAACCTTGAGTCCCTGGGTTGTAACTTCCAAATGTGTATTTGTTTGCTCATTTTTTTCTCCCTTTATGTGAGATAAGAAAGCTAGAAGGGGATGCTATTGGCTAAGTGCTCTTCCCCACATTAGATAAGGCTCTGGAAAAATAATTTCCCCTCAGAAGACAGGGCTTTGTTATAGAGAATGTGCTGGGTTTATTTCAAATTGTTGTTTTTCCATTCCCCATGCTCCAAAAAAGTGGGTGTTTCTGTGATCTCTGTGTGAGAATTTGATGAGACTCCTGGAGGTGAAGCCAAGGAAAGTATATGGGAGCATCCAGGAAATGTTAACTCCTTAGCCATTCACACTTAGCTGCCAGCAGTTTGTCAAACTCACCACTTAAATATTCCAACCAGTTCTGCTCCCAGTATACTGACCTTAGCTGTCATTCTCTGTTTGGACCTAGCTCTCCAGATTTCAGAGTGGCTGTTTGCCCTGTGACTTCAATTCTCTGATGGCTCTAAGAAAAGCCATCAATTTTCAGTTTGTTCAGCATTTTTCTTGTTGTAAAAAGTTGATGACTTCCAAGTGCTATATATTTCAGAGCTAAAGTTTCAAAAGAAAAAGTCATCTAATTTTTTCAAGAAAAGATCAAATAATAAATGTTGTGGCTTTGTAAAATATACAGTCTTTATTTTGGCTACTCAAGTCTGTAGCTAAGATGTGAAAGCAATCATGGATAATACATGAATGAATAGGTAAGTCATGTTCCAATAAAACTTTATTTACAAAAGTAGGTGGATATGGCCTGTGGGCCACAGTTTAGCAACCCCTGCTCTAAACTAAAGGCCACAAGTTGAAGTGCCATCTGGGGCCAGGATGGTAGCAAATCTGAGCAAAGTTGGATGGGTTATCAATAAAAAATAAAATATATTTTGCCTTTATATTAAATACATACTCTTTACTTCCATGAGGTAATAGGGTATATCTCATTTTTCTTGAAAACAAATATTTTATTTTAGATAGAAATGTGGGTACCACCAATCATTTAATAATTCTAAATTACTATAAACAAATAGTATACATGGTGAATATAATTGGTGACTGGCAGTTTGTGTCAGTGCCAAGGACACCGTGGGTAGTAGGGATATTGATGAACTGGAGAGCAGGGCACTGCAGCCACAGCTGACTCCTGACCCATAGAAATAGGAGTCTGCAATGCCACAATTAGTTTTTCGAGAAGAGATGGGAATCTAGATTTTATGGTACTCTCACCATTTTAGATGTTGCCAATTATTCAAAATAGACTTTCAAGGATCATACAGGCCAATGGTGTGTACACCAAACACAAATATTCCAGCTGGCTGAACTTGGCTCTGGGTTGAATTCATTCTCCCATCTAGGATGACTCCAAGTTAGGAGTTAAGAATTTCCCCAAGGTCACACAGCCTTGAGATGGCCGGGTGTGATGTGCACTGGAGCTTCAGAGGAGATCGTTTCTCTGGGTCTGTTTATATCTCCTGTCAGATGCACCTTTAGCCTCCACAGGACTAACGTCCCTGCTCCATGTTTGGTCTGGCACTGTGTCACTTTCTTCCACTTAGATGATATCAGTAATTCCCAAGCATGTTCCTAAGGTAGCTTTTTAAATTAACCAACTTCATAATCTTCTTCGTTTTTTTCAGAGTACAATTATATTTCACTTAAATCAGCAAAGAACAACAATCACAATTATATTGTGAAATCACAGCAAGATAAATGATTCCAATCAGATACAGGAAGTCTGCAAAGAACATCGTATTCAAAAAATGTGTTTCAAGTTATTCATTAACTTACTTTCCTGTACAAAACAGTCCTGCTTAATTTTGAACTGCTCTAAGAAAAAAAAAAAAAAAAAACTTTCATCTTTCTAGGGATTACAAGGGCAAAATGAGAGCAAGAGCATGGTTAGAATGTCTCCCGGCCCCCGACCATGTGCTATCCCAGGTGGAGTAGGTAGTTGGCCCAAAGAGGTAAGGCCAAGATCACTTCATAGAGGCTGATGGTGGAGGGTGGAGGGACAGGCAGGAAAGTAGAGCTTTCACCCCCGGGGACTAACAAAGGGCCCCGGGCTTGCATTCTTTGTTGCCCTCTAGCTAGAGCCTTTGACTGGGAGTTTTTCAAAAGAGAGAAGTAACAACTCTAAAAGGCACTACAACTGGTAGGGAGAGTGATTATGACATAAAAACAATCATAATGAACTCGAGGGAAAGATTCTCGTATCAACAGCAGAAAAAGAATTATCCTAAAAACCTGCTGACATCACAGTATGTTTCATTGCTATAATTTTGGACTGCCATAGAAGTACTTTGCAGTGGAGTTAGAGAGAAGGACTGGATATTTTAAAATATATTTCAGGCAGGAAAGGAGAACAAAATATTGCAATCCAATGTATTCAATAAAATTAGGGAGAAATAGTTGGGTCTACTGAACTGAATAAGAAAAAGACACAGCCCATCACACACACACACACACACACACACACACACACACACCATCACTATATATTTTAGCATTTCTCAAGTTGATAAATAAGAAATGTGGCTCAAAATAAATTGTTTTGTGCCCAAACATATAGTGGAAAATACAAGTTAGATAAAGTGAAACAGGTATTTTTACTATAAAATCTCAGTACTTTTACTACACTTGATGCATTGTATTCTCAGCAAGAGATCTCCGTTATGAAGTAATTTTCAAATCTGTTGACCATCAAAGTCTGTAGTCAAGTCCGCAAATTATAAATTCTCCCAAAGAAGGGTATAATGGAACATAATTTGGGTAATACTGATTTATTTAATTTGTTGGCAAATTTTAATAACAACTTCACATATGAAGAATTTAAATTTGTGGGTTTCTTAAACAAGGCAGCCATTTTGGTCATGAGAGTACCAGGCCACCTTTTCTTCCCTCCTTCCTTAAATGGAGGCAACTACTAGAAGTTACCATGGGTTCCACACCCAGTGAAATTCTCATGTTCTTTCTGTGTAAAATATTTTGAATATGATGAAATTCTTTGGATTTCTAAATCAGTGTTTTCTTTCCAGTTGGGTCTAGAATGAGTTAAATATGCACATCATATGGAATTTTCAATACCAGGAGAAGTAGTTACACAAAATTGTTGTCATAAAACTCATACTGAAGTGAGATAGAACACCTGGTTAGTTATCAATTAATACCTCTTTTATTATGTTCTGCCTGGCTTTCCTCCTTCTTATGTAGGATGAAACTTGGGCTAAGGTTATTTATGATTTATAGGAAGGATAGAAATAAAGATTTACACTTAGGGAATCCTTTGTATCTCTGCTTCAGGCAGAATAACACAGTCCAACGTTCCTTCTAATCACACAATGGGGAGGAGAGCCAAACCTCCAAGAGAAAAAGAAAAATGAAAAAGAAAAATCTTGGGGAAGAGGATGAAAATGACATTGGAGATGCTGAATGAAGAGGAGAGCTCTAAAATGGAAACATTTTGTTGAAATTAGGTAGACAAGAGAGGCCAGGATGGGCTCTGGCAAATGGCTGGCCACCCCTGCTGTTAAAGGCTAGTCCCAGGATGGGCAGAAAGTGGTGAGATTGTCCAGATCGTCTCAAGCTCAGGTTGGAATTCTTATCACTCTGTGCTCTTACATCAAGATCATTCTAGGAACAGTCCATCAAAGAGTGTCACAGTGCTCTGGGGATTAATTTATAAGAAGCTACAGTTCTTCCTTATGGGGAAATGGATGATTTCCCAGGTTCAGAGAGCTGCAGAACACAATTTCATGAGGCTTAAACATTTTTAAAACAAAAATGAGGCACAAGACCAGTCCAAATGGCAATCTTGAGGATTCTGTGACAAGAAATGGCACATTTACATCTCTTGTCTCTCCCATCAAGAACAAAATGTGGAATGCCCAGTGAGAGAATATCCATCATTGAGGATAGAATAAAATGTCCACATATCTGGCAGCCAGTTCAAGAAAACTACAGGACAATATGGCACTTTGACCATAACACCATCTACATTTATTCCTTCTTTGCCCCATCCCTTGGACACACCTCTCCATACACATTATATATCCCAAGTTGTATGTTACAACTTAGGTTGCTTCTTCAGTAAACTATAGCAAACTAAATAAAGAAAGAAAACCAAAAAATAACCCAGACCTCTGCCAAGAGCTCAGTGTGGGCTGTTCAGAACTCTGGGGCTGGTAAGTCTCTGTCCATCTGAGTGGGCATGACTTCTACCACCCAAGGGAACATGCATGTTTTATGTGGCTTTATAAGAGGAGTTGTGAAATTCTGGGAGGGTCCCTAAATCTGGCTTTCTCTTGAACACCTCCTACCACCAATGAGGAGGTTCTCAGTAGGCTCTGCTTCTAATTTTTGCAATGAGATTCAGTATTAGGTGAACCACATCCATGACGATAGTGTCAGGCATTCTGATGACAGGTGCCTAAGCATGTTTCCCAAAGTGTGCTTCATGGAGTGCTAAAAAGAAATTACTTCCAAAAACATTGGCTTAAAGTAAACAGGTGTCTCCCTGCAGGACTTCTCAGCAACTTTGATATATTCATTATAAACCTTCTAAAAGGGAGGACTATTTGTAGCATTTCTTCAGGCATATTTCACTGCAGAACCTTCTGTCTGGGACAGCCTTGTTCAATAGATACATGACATGATCCCCAATGGAGAGTCATGCATGTGATTTTAGATTTTAAGAAAGTCACCCTAAATATGTAAAAAGAAGCAGGTGGAATCAGTTTTAGTAATATACTTCATTAACCCAAGATATCAAAACTATTATTTCAACATGGAATCTGTATAAAATGTTATTAATGAGAACATTTACATTATTTTTTTTAACTGGGGAATGCAGTAAGTAGCACACGCTTTGGGCACTCTCAGTTCAGACTAGCCTCATGACCAGGGTCCTGCATGACATCACATGCATCCATTGCCACCCTACTTGGTGCAGGTCCAAGTATCTTAGCAGACAATTGTCTCATGGAATTGGTAATGTGGGATGTACAGCTAAGCACTATTTCTGCATTTAAACTCATATGATGTTGACTCACTTAATAAATATTTATTAGACATCTACTGTGTGCAAGACACTGGGCTAAGTGCTATAGAAATAGTTCAGAACAGTATTAAAAAACCCCTAGTCTAATAAGGATTTCATTCCAGTGATGTATGCAAGTACCAGATAAATATTTAATACAATTAACATTTAATACTAAATGCTAGGAAAGAACAGGACAGAAGCAGCTGACTACACCAAGGGGTCAATGAAAACTTCCCCAACCAGGTGACATTTAAATAGATCCTGGAGGATACTGTAGCTTCAGCCAGACAACATACAAAGAAGAATGTGAGGTGGGAAAAACCACTGTTGTTCAAGGAAATGCCAGAAATTTGACATATTAAAATAGAACAGAGCCAGAGAGAGTCATGGTTAGATGAGCTTGGTCAACAGAAACATCTAGAGTGCCCCAAACTAGTACTGGATTTTATCTGAAAAACACTGGGAAGCCTTGGAGAGTTTTAAGCTGAACTGAAAAAATCCATTGGGTTTTTGTGAGGAACTAAAGACAGATCCAAATTCTTCACTACACTTCTCATTGAAAGCTGGAGTTTAATTCCTCTCTTTGAATCAAAATTGAACTTAATGATCTACTTAACCACAAGAATTTGGTAGATGCCAAGTTGTGGGGTTTCCAAGGCCAGGTTATAAGAAGCCTTGCAGCTTCAGCCTAGTCCCTGGACTCACTCTCTCTGGGAGCCCTGAACCACTACATAAGGAGTCTAACTTCTGCAAGAAAGCCAGATCAAGAGCCATACCATGGGGAGAGGGCCCAAGGCAATGAGCTAAAGAGAGAGAGGTCATCTGTGCATGAGAAGTCTCTGATAGTTTCCAAATCACCTTTGCCCCGAAGAGAGAGTGGATTTCCGTCCTGCTGGTCATTCATGCCATCACAGCTAAAGTCCACACATCTGGAGGAGAGGTGAATTGTTCTACTGAGCCCTATCCAAAATCTCCTGTCTGTGAACAAAGTAAATGGTAGTTATGTTAAGCCACCAAGTTTGGAAATGTTTGTTTTATGGTAGTGGATACTTTGAATGGTTTCTGATAATTCACCTTCAGCTCAGGGTGGAGGTGGTCTATAAGGGAACAAAGACATGTGGAAAATAGTCACCAAGCCAGAGCTTTGCTGTAGAAAAGGAGGGAAATGATCAGCAACACACAATATTGTCTTCATTTTACCTTTCTCATCTGTAATTCTTTTCCTAAAGATTTATTCATTAATTTTAGAGAGGGGAGGAGGGGCAGTGGAGAGAGAGTCTTAACCAGACCCCCTGCTGAGCATGGACACTGACACTGGGCTCAATCCCAGGACCCTCAGACCATGACCTGAGCTGAAATCAAGAGTCAGACGCTTAATGGGCTGAGCCACACATGCACCCCTCATCCATAACTTTACTTACAGTATTGGAGAAATAAGATGAGGATCTTTAGTTCTCTTTCCTTTGCCACCTTTCTCATATGTTTTCGGGGGTGGGGGTGGGGCTCTCAAGAGTGTCTGTGGCCCCATGGCCATGAAAGTAACTTAGATGTCACAGTAGATAAAATGCTTGTGAATCCATCCTTGGAAAGAAGATGTTTGGATTTACTGGAAACTCTACTTCCATGGTCAGGTGGCTGAAGAAATAATAAAATTAATCTAGAAAAAAATTGAAAACATCGACCTTCACCCCATTGTAGCTAAGTAAAAACCATTACAATGTCTCTAAGTAATATTACTAGTGTCAAATGGCAAGAAGAAAGAGTCCCCAGCAACTGGCATCCCATTGGGTAAGTCTGCCCTTACTGGGGCAGAGCACCAATGCGATACCATCTCCTAGCACCATTTTGGAAATTAAATGCGGTGGAATTTTGTTTAATTGGGTTATTTAATAGGGAAATTTCCATTTGTATTTATCTATAGTAGTTTCGTATTCTCAGTTCTTAAAGAAGCTGTTTTTATTATGAAATCCAGGGCTCACGTAAATAAGAGATTTCTCGGATATCCCTAAGAAAGCCTTCTGCGCATCAATGAAGGCCACAGTTTTTAATTCATCGGTGTATTGCAAATTAATTGCAATCACATTTTTAAAGGGAAATTGTTAGAATAGAGATTGGGATGTAAAACTTGCCCTAGCATGTACACCGCTGAGAAGAGATATTACGGCCCACTTTTCCACTTCACATTTGGGGGATCCATAGCCATTATTTCTTATTTAGGAAGTAAAATTGGCTGCACCTGGGCATATTATTAGCTGTTCACCACAGGGAACCTCATGCTGATGGGCTATAATTTAGCAGAGAAGGAAAAAAAGCAAGCCAATTAAAATGAAGCACATCACTTGGTGCCCATTCGCTGATTGTTTGTCAGAATTTATTATCTTATATTGAACAAATAAGGGATAATTAGAAAAGGAATAAGTGTGACATAATCAAAATCTGGAGAACAAATTACTTCTCCTGCACATGAAGAAAAAGTCTCTGTGAGTTCTGAAAATCAGTCCTGCCCAGGGAGAAAAACACATCAACCGAGATGCCCCCTGAGATTCAGTGAGAACTTGAGAGGCACCCCATCAACCAGAACCCAACTCTAGCCCCAGGGGCTGGCCGTGTAGACCCTGCCTGCAGCGTGGCCCACACCTGGCCCACTGGGCCACAGAACCCAGGCTTCTGGCAGGAGTACCTGAGCCCTGGTCACAAAAGTCTGGGATGTTGGGTGATCATCCACGCTAACACCTTCTTTAGGGCCAAGAACCATCTATTTTGTTTACTTCCTCATCTTATTTGGTAAATTTGAACAGGCTGACATCCTGATTGAAAGAAAAGCCAATGAAGTTCATGTAGGGTTTTCTGGTGGTTCCTTACTAGTCAAAATTATTGCACGTTTTAAATATAATGAGAAGCCATTTCTGCACATGCATGCGCTAATCACTAAAATCAGGAAACAGGTGAGGAAACAAGCCCTCTGTGAAATGTGGAATGACTTCTATGCAGGACAACTGGCCATAAGTTTCTATAGGAAAAAAGGTGCATATGTGTTAATTCAGAAATTCCCCTGGTAAGAACATCATCCCGAGGGAACATCATATGTGCACAAGGATTCGATGAAAGATTGTCATCACGGTATGACATGTGACATAAAACATACAAATAGCTGTATGTCCAATACCAGGACTTCTAACTGTGACACAGTCATGGGAGGGAGACTCCTGAGGCCAGGTAACATTCTTCAACAATGCGGATGAATACAGAATGTTCATGTAGTGTCAGTAAGATAAGTGAAAGGCACGTCACAGGACATCAACATGAGCCAAATGATATAAATGACATACAAAGTACAACCGTATGGACACACACCCCTAGGCACACATGTGTGGCTGTACATACATGTACACATGTAGCATTCCTGTCTATATGCCTTCAAGGTAGGTGGGAATACCATACACCAAAATCGTAGCAATTCTCTGAATAACAGAATTACAAATTTTTTATGATCAACATTACATTTTTTGTGTTTTTATATTTTTAATAATTCTGAATTCCTTTTATAATCTGAAGAGAAGTGGGGAAAAGTATTTTCAGAGTAGTCTCCTCATCATCTTCAATGTCTTGGAAGGAGAGGAGTCTCACTCAAACAAACACAGCCCAGGCATGGTCAAACACCTCATACTGAACTCTTTCATTACTGTGAGTGCTAATTCTGCTTTCCTCGGAGATTATGATCTGCACTATACACATGGTTAGTACGCACACAAGAGAACCAGGATACCTTAGACCACAGCAATGGTAGACCCGTGAAGAAGCCTGGGACTTGCTCCAACACCCAGACACATGAGGCACAGGGCTACACAATAACAAAGGTCTAAGTGGGATGTGAGCGATACCTGTGCAGGTCTGCTGGCTCTGGTCTATGGGGCACATGGGTGGCTCAGCGGGTTAAGCATCCAACTCTTGGTTTCGGCTCAGGTCATGATCTCTGGGTTGTGGAATTGAGCCCTGTGTCAGTCTCTGTGCTCTGTGAGGAGTCTGCTTGAGATTCTCTCTCTCCCTTTCCCTTGGTCCCTTCTCCCACTCTCTCTCTAAAAGAAATACATCTTTAAAAATCAAATTCTCTCTCTCTGCCCTCCCCCGCTCATGCTTTCTCTCTCCCTCTCTATAAAAAAAGGAAAAGTATTTTAAATACAAAATTTTAAAAGCCACAGGGAGGTGAATGGAATTCCCTACTCCACCTCCCCATTGACTCGTGTATGGTCCCAGCGGGGCCTTCAAAGAGCTCACTTTGGATGGAAGTGATAAAAATATCAATTTGAAATAACATACACGCACACGCACACACACACACAAAATCAAAGCAAACCACAAACGTGGCCTTGGGGATTTTGTGGGTGACATCATGTACGAGGCAGCTCCTGCTCATTGGCTGTGGGCCCCAGCAGCCAACCCTGTCAGACTGAAACACAAGGGCTTGGCCTAGAGGCCATCGAGGACTGCAACGTGTGGGAAACAGAAGCCGATGTCACTCGTCTCCAGAATCTTCCAAGGGGCAGCCTGCTTGCATAACTGACCTTGGCCTTTGCCCTTGGAATCTTCCCTATGCTGCTTGTACACAGGAAACATGGTGCACATGCTCTCCTTGCTTGTCCCTTCCATCAGTGTGATCAAAGATGGTCAGCGGCTCACCTCTGGTCGTGCGTGCCTATGTGCCCCCCAAAAAGCCACAGCCTCAAGACTCAAGCGGACTGCTCCAGCCTGGGATGCTGCCCATCCACCACACAGATCAGAGCTGGGTGGCATGAGTGGGTCCTGAGCAATTACATGGGAAGGATTTTGGAAGCCACGCCCCATCTCCTCCAGAATTTTCCTGGTGCCTCTTCCCCCTTCAGTAACTCTGCTGGATATGTTTTCATTGTAACAAACTTCCCCTGAGTTCTAAGTCCTTTCCATGACTCACTACACTTGAGGGACATCACAGGATACCAGAAACAGAGGGAGAAGCATCAACAGAAGTCAAGACCCAGGACAAAAGAAAGTCAGAATCAGTGCCAAGTGGACACCACCGCCAGCATCACTGAACACCCCTGCCAGTCCCCCTAACACCAGCACTGGACCCTAGAGACCAGGGGCCCTGATCCCATCACTGCCCTGGACACCTGGTGACCTGCCATCAGAATGGACCTGAGATCCCCAATTCTTGACTTCACTGGCTCCCTGGTACTTCAGGGCTTCTCGATCTCAGCACTGTAGACATTTGGGGCCACATAATTCTTTGTTGTAGGGACGTTCTGAGCATCGTAGTATGTTAGCATCATTCTTGTCCTCTGTAAGCCTCTAGTTCACTCTCTCACAGTGGTGACCATCAAGGGTCCACTGACATTGCCACAGTACTCATGGGGGCAAAATCGCCCCTGGTTGGGAGTCACTGACTTAGAAGAAGCTAGTTCAGGGGTCCAGTGGTAGCTACAGGTGCATCTGGAAACCAAGACTCTGCTGACTCAGCTTCTACAATTTCCTCCCTCCACCAAAATGCACATGACAGACAAATCCCCAGACAGAGGAAGGGCATTTGGATGGGAGTCATCATCCACCTTGAAGCCCCCCTCAGGGTCTCCATCAATATGGCTGCCTTTGTTACAGAAAAGAGCTGAAAGCAATAGAAATGTTAATTTCTGCTTTCCAAAGAACATTTTCCTTACTCACTTTCTGGCTCCTGAATTGGGAGCTGTGTGGAACTGATTAAAATATGGCATTGCTTTAAGAAATTAAAGCATCATGTTTCAATAAACATCTTTGATAAGAAGAAAATTGCTAGTTAGTGCACATAAAATCAATAGGCTTCTCAGTGCCTCTCAAAATGCACGCTACTTTTTCATAAAATCCAAACGAAGAGTGAATAAATGCATTTTAAAATGTTGCCTCGTGAAATCCGCAGATATGAACTCTACATGGTCTGGGCTCTGCCCTTAAAAAGTGCTTGCACTGGACATGGTCTCAGGAAGAATGGGAGGAGGGTGGCAGTTCAGCAGCAGCTCTAGTATGATCAGGATGAACTCAGGCTCTACCTTAAGGATCTCCTCCCAGTGAGCATGCAGCCCCTTACCTTCACATTGGTGGCCTGGGGAGGGCAGGAAGGGGGTGGTAGGAGGACAATAAATCCACATTCTGGACATCTGGGTTCATTCTGCTGAAGGCTTTCCTGCGTGTATATGCTCTGTCAGGTATGATCTACACAGCACTTAATTTTGGATAACTTAACTTGAATATTACAGATGAGTAAGTTACAATGGGCCAAGAACATCCCTCCAGGTGGACAGACTCAAAAAAAATATCAGTATCTTAGGGTAATATTTTTTCAACAAAATACAATTCCCTTTAATCTTATTGTTATGCAGTCCACATTTCTCCATTTTGTTCACAAGTCTGAAATATAATGTTAAATCTATGAAATTATTTTAATATCCAACTTAATTAACTCATCAGAAAGGAAGGAAATCAGGTCCCTTCGGCATAACTTACTTTTAGTGAAGGCTTCTGTTGATTACAATTTTGTTTAATATCTACTCCTAAAGGGTACAAAATAATGTGTTCCCAGAAGCTTGCTTTCCCGTCGCGTCCACAGGCATTGTAAACATGCCAACCCATAACTGGTAGACTCAGGGCCTTCTTGTTTGAGGAAAGATAAATTTTGATTGGGAACATTCTTTTTTAAAAAGCCCAGTCAGAAGGTTTGAATAGATATGCCAGGAAAGAAAATACACAAATAGTAAATAAGCAATGGGATGGAAAAATCTCCAACATATTAGTCATCATCGAGGAAATGCAGTTTAAGTCACGTGAGACAACACTACACACCGATTACACCTATTAGAATGGCAAAGTCCGAGAAGGAAGGGGAGGTGGGATCTGACAGTATCAGGTACTGGTGAGGATTTGAGGATAAGGGAACAAGGGGGACTCTCGTCTGTTGCTGACAAGAACCCAAGCTGCGTTAGCCACTCTGGAAAACAATTTTGATAGCTTTTTTAAAAGATTTTATTTATTTATTCAGCAGAGAGAAACGCAGTGAGACAGGGAACACAAGCAGGGGGAGCGGGAGAGGGAGAAGCACGGGGCTCGATCCCAGGACCCTGAGATCATGACCTGAGCCAAAGGCAGGCACTTAATGACTGAGCCACCCAGGGGCCCCAATCTGACAGTTTTTTACAAAGTTAAACATTCACCTACACTACCAACTCAGAAATGCTGCTCCTAGGTAGTTACCCAAGTGAAATGAAATTGATGTTCACATGAAAGCCTGTAAATGAGTGTTTATATTCATAATCTCCCATAACGAAAAAAAACCCCAAGTGTCCCCCAGCAGCTGAGATTATGAATAAGCCTGTACAGCCATACAGTGCACTATTTCTCATCAATGTAGAATACTCTCCAGCCTACGGAGTCACGTAGACAAATCTCAAGTGAAAGAAGCCAGGCTCAGAGGCCACAGAGTCGGCACCTGCCAGGGGCCAGGGGGTTGGGGTGGGGAGGGATGCAGAGACGAGTATTGACTCTACAGTGGTACCAGGGTATTTGGGGGGCTTGATGCCAGTGTTCTTGCTCTGATTGTGGCCATGGTTATATGATTCAATGCACCTGTCAAAACTTGCGGAACTGTATATTAAAAAGAGTGAATTTTTTATATGTAATTATATCTTCATAAAAAGAAAAAAAAAAAAACAAGCCTGTATGCAATAATGAAGCCAGCAATTTCGAGGTGAGTTGAGTTTAGGAAGAGTGACTTGGGGTGTTCTTCTCATACCAGAAATTCTTCTGGACCTCCTTTCCCACATTTCAGCCTTTGGGGCTCATGATCATACTCTCCAGGAGCCTTTCATAAAACCTGTCCTGAGGTCAAGTCAACGTTCTGCCCCCTGGGGTGACATTTCATTCTGGGCCACAGAAGAAAACAGAAAATACTCAGTAGTGTAAATGCCAGGTCATAGGGAAGCTCTATTTTTAATTTTTTGAGGAACCTCCACTCTGTTTTCCGAAGTGGCTGCACCAACTTTCATTCCCACCAATAGTGTAAGAGGATTCCCTTCTCCGCAGCCTCTCCAACACATGTTGTTTACTGTCTTGTTAATTTTGGCCATTCTAACTGGTGTTAGGTGGTATCTCAATGTGGTTTTGATTTGAATTTCCCTGGTGGCTAGTGATGATGAACATTTTTTCATGTGTCTGTTAGCCATTTGTATGTCTTCATCTGAGAAGGTCTGTTCATGTTTTCTGCCCATTTTTTGACTTGATTACCCCAAAGATACAGATGTAATGAAAAGAAGGGCCATCTATACCCCAGTGTTCATTGCAGCAATGTCCGCAATAGCTAAACAGAGATGCCCTTCAACAGACAAATGGATAAGGAAGATGTGGTCCATATACACAACAGAATATTACTCAGCCATCAGAAAGGAGGAATACTTTTGCATCAACATGGTGGGACTGGAGGAGATTATGCTGAGTGAAATAAGCCAAACAGAGAAAGTCAATTATCATATGGTTTCACTTACTTGTGGAGCATGAGGAATAACATGGAGGACATTAGGAGAAGGGGAAAATGAAGGGTGTGGGAATCAGAGGGGGAGAAAACCATGAAAGACTATGGACTCCAGGGAACAAACTGAGGGTTTTAGAAGGGAGGGGTATAGGGGGATGGGTGAGCCTGGTGGCGGGTATTAAGGACGGCCCGTATTGCATGGAGCACTGGGTATTATATGCAAACAATGAATCATGGAACACTACATCAAAAACAAATGATGTACTGTATGGTAACAAAACATATAAAATAATAATAATAAATAACAACAACAACAACAATAATAATAAAGAAGAAGAAAACAGCAAGGAGACGGGCATCTTAGGAAAGTTAATATCCCCAGGACCCTGCTGGAAGAGGCCCAAGGATCTTGGAGTAGGAAGTTCTAGTTTACTAGAACCTGGGTCCCTGGCCTGCTGGGTCCCTGGCCAGCAGGTGCCAGGCCTGGACTGCCGAGCTCTCTTTGTGTGGTTTAAGTTGACAGGGAGGGAGGGACAGATATTTTGCATCGAGGGTATCTGGTAAACCTATTTGCAGGCAGGGCACAGAGATGGCCACAAGTGTCTATTCAACTGCACAATTCAGGACTGCTTTTATGGAGAGACAGAGAGATCAGCATGGAAGTGAGGGCACGTACGGAGTCCGGGATCAGCCACATGGACAGTGGGAGAGACAGGAGAGAGGAATGGCGACAGCCACCTTTACATCAATTACCATTGCAATAAAAAGTCTCTAAGAGACAAAAAATATTTAAATACTAAGTGGGATGCGTTGCTTATTTTAGGCCGAATTTCTTTCGCTCCCCACAATTACACCTTCCTGCCCTTTTCTCACTCCTTGACCTTCAGCTGGTCCCCTGAGTCAGGTGCTTTCCTAGTTTTAAAAACCAAATAAAGGATTTGAGTATCAGCCACCCTGTCGGAGGTGCCGGGGGTAAAAAAAAACAAAAAAATAAAAAACCGTGCTTCAATGAAAAACTGCAAAATGCGCAGAGCTTACCCTGGGCTTTCATTACCTTGGAGCTGTTTTACAATTTTGTAGTTTGTATGTAAGTGAAGGACACAAAATCTGCCTTATCTGGGAGGAGACTAGCAGACTTCCCCCGGAGCATCCCTCCTACCTCATCCCCATGGGAAAGGCGGCTCTGACTGAATTGGCATACCAGTAATCCTGGTGAATATTGGAGCTGGTCACAATATCTTCTCTGCTCCCTTATTCAGTAAGTTACATAAAACCTTCAACACGTGTTCACTCCTCTGCCAGAAGACAGAGGTGTCTTCTGCAGATAGGTATGTCAGAGCTGCCCACCTAACCCAACACCTGGGACCCCGTCCATTCAGAGGAAGGCCTCCAGAGGTCTCTGATGCAATAAAGCTCCTTTTACCTGGGGACTAGACTGGACCAAACCCTACTCTATCCTCCTGCTCCTGCTTTTGCCTGAGCTGGCTCTGAGCCTACCCTCAGGGAATATTTGTTTTGAATTAAAAGAATTTACCACTGATTTTTATGTATGCACCCCTTACAAATCCAGGTGGTGGGTGTTGGAGAGGGCACGGACTGCACGGAGCACTGGGTATGGTGCAAAAACAAGGAATACTGTTACGCTGGAAAAAAAAATTAAAAAAAATAAAAATAAAATAAATAAAATAAAAGTGATACTGTACTCACAACTTATCATCTAATTGGACCTAATAAAGAAACATCACATTAGTTACCCAAATAAATTTTAATTTATTACTGAATTAATAGCTACCTTCACATACATCAAATGTTGTTGACACTTTCCTGGAAGCTGGTACCACCCACAAATGTAACCAATTAAGTAATTAATCAAAGTGAAATGACTCCTGTCCAACAGAAGGGACATCAGGCACATTTGAAATTGTGTCCGAAATTGAAACACTCTATGAAATTCCCCCTTTTCTCTGTTGTACCATTTTCTGAGAAGCAGGGGATGGGGGGGTCAGCTACCTCTCCCACCGAAGACTGCATCAAATATTTTGAAATTATTCAGAAGGATCGCATTAAAATCAACTTTCAGACCGGGGGTTAAGTGGCAGAAGTCTTTACAGAGAAGAAGTCCCTCTGTGCGGTACGCTACTTCCTGAGTGCAGCGAACTTATTAAGCACTTTGATGTAGCAAAAATGTGATGTGCATATGTACAAATGATCCAAACACAGCAAAAAGCAGCAAAAAAAAAAAAAAAAGATCAATGAAGCGGCTTTTTAACAAATGCATTCCGAACTGGATCAAAGGGATAGCCTCCCAGCTACATGCGACTGATCTAACATTCTTTACATTTTCATTTCAAGGAAACATCTTTGGCAACAGAAAGGTGAAGGCTCTCTGTAATGAGCTTCTTCCAAGGCAAGAGGAAAGCTTCTTTTCCAATAAGAGACTGAATAAATATAGGGCCTCAGAGGCTCTGTAAACACAGGGCTGCAGAGGGCTCACCTCGGAAACACGGGCCTCTTGAAAGCAACTGTGGATTCTGAGGGCAGCTCTGCAATCATTTGTTGCCTTGTTCCTGCCCCAGAAGAGACCCATACGTGTGAATGTGTAGGTGGTCAAGACTGGCCGAGGCACGGCAGTGTTTTGATTTGGTTTTGTTGTTGTTGTTTAAGGTATGATCCAGGACTGCAACTCTGTGCTCCAAAGAGCTCACCTCCCATCCAAGTACTAACCAGGCCCGACCCTGCTTAGCTTCCGAGATCAGACGAGATCGGGCGCGTTCAGGGTGGTATGGCCGTAGACGAAAGAGCTCACCTCTAATGGGCTTGATCATGACTTTCACCACTCATCCTACAGCCCAAGGGATGAGATCCTCTTGGAATTTTTAAGGCATGGGATTTTTCCAATGAGTTACTCTTAGAGGGTTTCTTAGTTTCCGATATTTGTGTGGGACTAGGCCTTGATGCTGATTTGGGGGGCATGTTCTGAACACACCCACACCCCCCATTCCAAGCTTTGTCCCACAGGAGTGCCCGCCTATCCCAGGAACATAGTACCCCAACAGAGTGCTAGACTCATCAGCTTTCTGTCCAGACCCCGCTTCGCCCCTCAGCCTCCCTACTCATTGTCTGTCTCACTAACGTAGAAACCTGTCCTTGCCTCTACCCTTGTGCTCACAGGGAACAAAACAGAAATGGCTCGCCGTTAGCCTCTGGGTAATACAAGTTAGAAACAGGTGAATAAGGCACAGTGATCAAAAGTCCTTTTTCAGACCTGCCTTATCTGAACATCTAACTAGAATAATATGTCCCCAGTATTACTGGGAAATAATCTAATTTAAGAAAAAAACACCCACAAGATTTTTCATTTTTCCCCCAGACATGGAGACAGAGGATTACAGAAAGTAAGGAAATAAAGCAGCCTCATCTCCAGATCGGGTGATGGGCACCCGAACAGCATGGCCACCCCGGCAGATGCCCAGAGCAGAATCTGCAGAACACGTGTCCAGAGAAAGGGGAGAAGCACAGAGGAAGATGACCGTCAGTGCTGGCGCCTTTTGTGTTCTTAAACATTGGCTTTTATTGACTCTAACAGGTAGCTAGTTATTCCAAGGAAATGTCAGAAGCACTCTTTGTGCATGCACACACACACACACACACACACACACACACACACACATGCATGTGCCAACTTTATAGGCAAATCCAAATTATAAAATATTTCAAATATATTTTGAAAAACTGAGATGGCAGAATGGAACAATTTTCCAAATGCCTTATTCATAGCAATCCTAGCAAAACAACCTTTGTTTATATAAATTAAAATGAGCTTTCATAATCTAACAATATTTTTACTGTGTTAGTTGTTAGTGTTTATATATATATATATTGTACAAATATATTCGTATTATAAAAGATGCAAATAATATATACGTCTTGAAGTCAGGTAAAGTTTTACTTTAAATCTTTATTTTTTTAGGTGCCCCAATTTAACAAAATGAACATTTATGCAATGTTGAGAGAAAAATGAGTGTCCTGGAAAAATGAGAGACATTTATGAAATTCAACAGATACAAAACCCAAAATACAATTAACCTAGGAGTGGAAATACCACAGAGATAAATGTGGAAACCAATCTGTCCAGGTTTTCCAAAGGGAAATAAAAAACCTTGGGAATGAGAGAAAGACATTACATAAAGATGCACGACAGTGCACAATACAGTTACATTTATATCCCTACACCAACTCTCCCAGAGCCTTCCTTACCTGAAGCAGTCACTCAACCTTGGTCCACAACCCTGTGTTTGTTTCTCATCTTCACTTTCTCTCTTAAAAGCTCCCCCAAGGCCTTCCCCACCCTTTCTCTGAACAGAAACCTCGTCTTAAACCTCATCAGTTAGCATCCCCCTCAACTCTATACCCATCTCCAATTTACCTCCCAAGCCAGATCCCTCTGCTGGAGCTCTAAAAGCCCTCACCTTATGGGCTTCTTGGGACCTAAGTCCTTCTGTTTTCTTCCTTCCTTCGTAACTGCCTCTCGCTATCCTATCACCGCGCTCATCATGCAAAGATGCTTGCTTTTTGTTTTACGAAAAACACATAAACAAGTAACAGCAATAAAACCAAATTCCCTTCACTGGGTTTTCTCTATTACTACTCCACTATCCCTTTCTGGTGTTTCTGGTTTTCGTCTTTTTGCTTCTCATGCACAACAATATTTTTCAAAGATGTAGATCAAATATGCATCTCCACAGTCTCACTAGCCATCTATCTTCAACCTCTTCAATATGGCTTCTGCCACCTACCCCCACCCCCAAGAAACTGGCCTTGTCCTGGTCTCTGATGATTTTGATGGTGTTAAATCTGACAATATAACATGGATCTCAGCTTGACCTCTCAGCAACATCTGATAGAGTCAAAGCTTCCCTACCATTATTCTCTTGATTGATGTCCATGATACCCCCACATTCTTACATTTCCTCCCAATCCACTGGATATTACCATGAAGTCTCTTCCCTCTTTGGCCAATCTCTAAATGTTAGTATTCTTCAGGAATTCATAGAGCATCACATTCATCCAAAGGCTTTACATACAAATACATAGCTGATGACTCACAGATTTGTGTGGCCAGATGAAATCCACATACCTAACTGCCATCTTGCCTCTTCTACATAAGTGTCTGTTATATTTAAAATGTAATCTGTTTAAAAGCATTCTTAATTTTCCCCCTACAACCTCTCACATTTCTTCTTCTTAGGGAAATGGATCACCATTCACCTAATCCCTCAATCCAGGAATCATTCTTGATTTCACCATCCTCCTGCCTCTGGGTTCCTTCCTTCCTTTCATCCTACCTCAATGCATCCTGTAACAGAACCCATTCTTTCTATTTCCAAAATATATCTCAGATCTCAGCCCATGTGCCTCTACTCCCAGTTCAAGTCAACATCTTCTCTTAGGTAAACATTTCTCTCTCTGCATTCACACTTTCTCTTCTACAACTTACTTCTCCTTGTCTTCATTAGTGAAAGTGACCTCTTTAACCCAACATCAAATCATGCTATGCTCCTTGTCAAAATCCGTTGCTGCTTTCCCAGTAACTTAAAATAAAATCAGAACTCTTCCCACTGACTCCCAGCCTCTGGGCAACCTAAATCAACTCTCTCTGTGACCTTGTCTCCTTTTCAGTCTCTCTCCGTTCCAGCCACACTGTCTCTTCGCATTTTCCATTGACGTCCCTTTCTGCTCTTCAAGTGGCTGGTCCTTTCTCATTTTGCAGGACATGGAAGGACCTTCCTGCGTCCCCAACTAAAAATAGATGTTCTCCCACCCTCTGCCACCACTCTCTCTCTCTTTGTCATTTGTTTCCTTTTGTAACAATTTATTTATATTTATATATATTTAAATATATATAAATTATATATATTTATAACAATCCTTAATTACTCAATTGTTTTCTGGAAGTAGGTCTTCTGGCTGTGAAGTCATGTCTTTTACCTTTGCATTTGGAAAATTGTATGATTTTTATTTATTCTGCCTTAGCTACAAAAACCATCTGAGTAATCCCTTGCCTTGCCCTGTCTCTCTCCCCTCCAACTCATCCAGCACATTGATGGCATTATTTTCATTTATTATATGTTTCAGTTATTGGATTTTTTTCTCTTATCTTTGCTACTGGACTATAAGCTTCTTGAAGACAGGAGTTTATGATCAGAATATCCCATCATTTTCCCAAAGTGACCATCACATAGTAGGTACTAAGTAAGTATTTGTTGCTCAAATCATAAGGAATTTGGAAGCTAGTGGAAATAAAACTCTCAGTGAGGTCAGAACAGGTTGTACAAGGCCAATGCTATCAAAATTGGAAATTTTATTCATAAAAAAATACCTTGAGTTCTTAGATTCTTGCCTTATAGACCAGGAAAATAATAACTACAATAAATTGGACATTTGGTTTCCAGATCCTCAGTAAAGTAAGGAGTACCTGTTGTGCCAAATAATTCCAATTCTAGCTGGGAAGAGAAAGGTGTACAGAGGACAGGAGTCATTTCTATTTCAAATTTCATTGCCTTTGTTTCCCAGTGGCTAGCATATTGCCTGACCCACAGCAGACAACTTCATATTTGTTGAATGGACAAACAAACAAATGTAACCCCTGGTAAATAGAGGCAACCTAGTAACCTCTCCTAGATAGAGGCTATTACAACTGACAAGGTAAGAACAGAAGAATCAGTGACAAGTCAAGCCAAGAGCAAGCCAAGTCTTAAAAGTTATTAGGCACTAGAACATGCAGCAAAATGAAAAGAAAGCTGTCCACATAAAAGAAAAACTACAGGAGCAAAGCTGACAGCTTCTACCATTACTTATAAGAAAAGATGCTCTAGAGATCCTGAACATTCTGACCTCTTCTAGGAAATCGCTTGAGATTTAAAGAGTTAGTTGTTTTCCTTAAATAAGTATGAACAAGTAGGAATTAAATGGCTCTCAACTGCACTGAGTACATGGTTGCAGCCTTCCCTCCATAAACACAATCAACCTAGAAATACAACACAAGTAAAACCGTACGTGAAGCCAGCAAAGATGGTGAGGATCCCTTACTGTCCTCGGAGTGGTATAATTCACCCAGCAGTTGTGTTTACCTCAGCTCGTCGGTTATCCCCTGCACACCAGCAGGTAGATATCTTAGCTCCACTGCTCAGAAGAGAAAACTCAGATTTCGGGAAGCACTGAGCTTTGTACAGTCCCACGGCAGAAAGACTGCCGGCCACTCACCTCCAGCCCCTGCAACCTCAGTTGCTTACCACAATGACTCTTCCTCACTGCTGGATGGAGTTCCTCTATGGTGTTTTTGCCTTTTAATCTCCCCTTGTGGAGAGGCCCCAGAAAGAAAGCCGAAGTTCCCCTAAGCTGTGTGTACGCATGTGGTGGGAAACATTCAGAGGGTGCATTGCTACCTCTTTGTATATTTCCCAGTTTTGTGCCTAGCCTGTTTGTGTTCACCAGGGCACACAACCCCAGCATGAGGGAAGCTTGAATAACTCATGTCTTTGTGTAGATAGCCGAAGAATCGCCCGTAAAAAGACCAAATTATTAAATACCTGGGAAGCCAACCCCTCTGTCTCTGATCTACACTATCTGAACCCACCAGAGCAGTGGGTATCACAGAAAAGCAGTGCGTTCCAGTGGTCAGGAACATGGGCCTCAGAGCCGGGGTGCCCCATACAAACCTGGGTCCCCCACTTACCAGTTGGGTGACCTCTTATAAACTACTGTACCTCTATGAATCTCTGTTTCTTTATCTATAAAATGAGAACAACAAAAGGTTGTCATAAGGAAAAAATAAGCAAATACAGGGGTTAACACACTATAGCCCCAGAGTCAAACTAGCTCACGGCCTGCTTCTGTACGCAGATCTGAATTGGAACACTGCTATACTCATCTGTTGACAGGGTGCCTATAGAGCCTTCTGCTCTATCATGGCACAGTCATGTAGTCAAGACATAGATCTCATGGCTCTAAAGATTAAAATATTTAGTATCTGTCCCTTCACAGAAAAACCTTGTTAACTCTTGAGTTAATATATGTGAAGCACTTACAACAGTCAGTGGCACATCCTAAGCACTATCTATGTATCTAGCCAGCTAGCTAGTTAGCTGTATTCTGTTATCTATTTCCTGTCTTCCTATAATCTATTGGCCTGCCTGCCTATCTGTGTTTGTGTGTGTGTGTGTGTGTGTGTGCGTGTGTGTGTGTGTGTGTGTGTGATACTAGTGAGTCTGTGGGAAGTACTAGGGTATAGCAGACCTGTTTGCTTTCTGCAATTATTCAGTCTCTGCCCCCACACAGAGGACCAGAGGTTGGGAACCCTGGGTCAAACAGTCCCAGAACTGATTGAAATTATCCTTACAAATTTCCTTGAGCCCTTTGATTCTGGGGAAATCAAAATTAGATTGAAATAAAATTAACAGAATTGACTTCTTCAGAAGGATTAAGTCTCATGAAAATAAGTAACCATGTACCTTTTGTGTATGGACTGTATATTGAGCTAAATGACATCCAGCTCAACTTGGAGGTAACTATTCTCCCTGACACTTAAATCAGTGACTTACCTGTTCTATTAGTTCACATTCCCTTCCCCAGCTTGCAGATCACTTATAGTAATGTGTCCCCACATTTAACTCATCGACTACTTTTGCTATTTCTTCTAAATGAAATTCGTCAGCTTTTCCTGGGCATGGCTTTGTGGTGGGATCCTGGGCTCACGCGATGGTCAAGTTGCTTATGAGGGTCATTCACAGTTTTCCTCCAACTGACTCTGCCCCCTTCATGACCCCAAAATAACTTTGCAATATCCTTTTTTTCTTTGTCCTCTTTCTCATGCTCCATGATAATGACAATGATGAGAAGGAGCTGAGACATGGGGATCTGTCATCTAAAGAGATCATCTCTGTTCACTTGGGAACGAGGTAGGTGGTTTTCCATATTTACCCAAACGAAACTGGGTGACAGACTCAGAGCTGGGAGAGCAGGGAAGTCCCGATTATTATCTCTGTTCTAAACCAGGAATTTCTGACAACATGTGATCATTCAGCCTCTGTTGACCTCACTGTCCATGAAGCTTTCCAGTCTGACATGAGACACAGGCTTATGGTGCAGAAGAAGGAAAAGGACTGATGGGGATAGAAGCCCTGGGCTGGAAACTAAGATATGGCCCAGCCCTGCAACTGTGATCAGCTTCCTCAAACTCTCTCCTTCTCAATGCTTTGCTTGTAAAATAAGGAAGGCTCTGTAGGTGTGGGCGTTTGGAAGCATGTGTTCATGCAGAGGAAGTGGGCGTCCCTTTACAGGTTTGAGTTTGCAAGGGTAGCTCTGGCCCCACGCACCAGGCCTCCAAGGAGCTGTGCCAGCGTCTAGAACCGCTGACACCAGTGCTTCGGAAGTGCTCCTGGGTGAGGCCCTGGGACTGTGATAACCAGGCTTCAAAGGCCTTTTGGACACAGGAGGGCAGAAGCAATAACTGAAATCGCCCCCAAACGAGCCCCGCTACTGTAGCGCGTGGTAGAATTTGCCCATGCCAGTTCTATTTATTATTCACTCTATATAAACGAAGACGGAGAGAAAGCAGTTCACAAGATTAAAAGGAAGTGAGGGGTGGGGAGAGAGAGGGGAAGGGAGACACAAAGGAGGGAAAGAGAGGGAGGGATGGAAAAAAAGAGAGAGGTTGTCAGTGGGAGTGGGGGGGCCCCAGATGCCAGAGCTCCCTCGAGGACATTGTCCAAGAAGGGCAGGAAAGCCAGGAGGAGCTTACTAGGCAGACTTAGTGAGGAACTCCTAAATGATCATGGTTCCAATGTCTGGGAACAGTATGTCTTCCCATACTGGGAACGTGTGCTGCTCCTGCCGAAGGCCACCCAGGGAGCAGCTGCCCCTCCAGCACTGGGAGAGGGCTCCATAGTCAGCAACCCCCACAGCAGCCCAGAAGAAAGGCACTCTGTGCCACCCAACTGAGTCGACTCATCTGGGTGCCCCCTGCAGGGACCTCCTCACCTCACAGCTTCCCCCATGATGGCTGCCCCATCCAATCATGCCCATCCTGAGCCACCTGAGAGCACCGATGACCATGGATACCCCAGGAGCACTTTGGTGCACTTGGCTCTCCTTGACTTGTCCCTGGCTTTGAAACTTGGCTGCTTTGCCTCAAAGCTAGAAGCTTCTTGGTGGTCTTTGTTTTTCTTTCAGTAGAGCTTCTCAGGCAGTCTATTCACCATGTAGCTTTTCTCAATCTCAGTGCACCCCATCACAGGCATGGCAGGAAAGAAGGGCCCAGCCTGGCTTTCTACACATTCCTGCGTCGCAAGGTCTCTGCTAAACATCCCCTCACTGTCTGCAGCACCGCTCACCTTGTGACAAAGACAGGGAAAGAAAAAAGGTGTGCAACAGTGCTGCTGCTGGTCTGAACAAAAACCTAAAGTTGGTGTTCGTTTCCAAAAGAGCACACTTTGATACACTTCAGAGATTTCTAAATACCCCAGCCCTAACTCGGTTCACTTTAAACAAACATAAATAGTAAGTTGGTAGTTTATAGGAAAACCAAGAAACCTGTGTAAAGGTAAATGGCTCCTACAAAGTCTGAGACTCCATACTGAATCAAAATGCTTTTTAGAAGCACATCGGTTAAAGCAAATTCTGATGTGACTTGTGAAAATGAATAAAAGGAAACCTCACTAAAATGTAGTTAGAAGGCCAGAAGGGGAGGCCGGAGGGAAAGCTGCAGCACTCCGCATCGGTTACGGGAAGAACTATCAATTACAGACTCCACAGAAGAATCCTCAAAAGGAAAGAATCATCCATTACAGGCCCCAACAGGGAAAGATGTGCCCTGCAACTCCTACAAGCAACCAGCCACCCCTGTAACTCAGCCCATGAGAAACCATCACCCTGAACCCTTGCTTTTCTACAAATGACTTTCACTCAGAGCAGCTTCCTCCTTCTTCTCCATGAAGCAGAATTCCTCTCCTTTGTTTGTTAGACTTGGTTACGGATTTGCCATAGTTCGCATGTACCAAATTCCAATTCTCTGCTATTCCTGAAAAACTCATTTTGCTGGTAAGATAATTGGCTGTTTTATTTTTTAAGGCTAATAGACCCGATACTTCATTCCACAGACAAGCAATGGCCAGGGTCTGGAGGTGAATGAATAAGGCAAAGTTCTAATGGAATTAATTTATACTAAAAAATGTCACATGGCAATGAGAATGGAACCCAGAAAGTGAGAGAGCATAAGACTGTTATAAGAATGTTACAAAGTTGTGGCAAAGAACAGAGATGTCAGAATCCAGTAGCAGGATTGTGGCAGAGATAAAAGGCCCAGAGAAATTCAGCATTTTTAAAAATTTATTTTATTTAAACTCAATTAGTTAACATACAGTATATCATTAGTTTCAGATGTAGAGCTCAGTTATTCATCCGTTGCTCATAACACCCAGTGCTCATCACATCATGTGCCCTCCTTAATGCTCATCACCCAGTTATCCCATCCTTCCACCCACCTCTCCTGTAGCAACCCTACAACATTTCCCAATGCCTTCCCTGCCTCCCCACGGAGGGTGAGGGTGTGGCATCTGAGCTCCCCTCGTGGTTTACTTTCCTCATCTCTCATACAAGTGACTTAGTAGTTTATTTTATAGTTAGTGAGTGCACCCATTTTTCTATCAACCTAATTCTGATCTCCTTGAAGACAGGGACTAAGTTTTGTTCAGCTTTGTCACCCAAATAAGTTTAACATAAGGCCTTGCTGTTCAAAGTGAGTGCTCCTAAATTATCTTTGAAACAAAGAATGAATAAATATATCACTGTGCATTAACACACATGGCCCCATGAATCTGCATACAGCAGTGCTCTCACATCCCCAATGCCCTTCCCTCTCTGTCCTTCCTGCTTAACACATTGTTATCAGTAAGATCTGGGCTCAGCAGTCCCAAATGACCATGTTCACAGGCCAAGTACACCCAGCATTGTGTGGTTGGAAGCAATTTGTCTCCTAGACCATAAGAACCATGAGGACCCCATCTCTGGACCCTGGAACAGACTGTCATGCAGCAGGCATTCAGGAAATGTTTACCCAGAGACACCGAATAGGATATGTAAGGACAGGAGAGTTTATAGCTATTTGTAGTTGAGTCGGAAAAATCACATTAAATATAATATCTTTTTAAATCTCATTTGGTGTACAGACTTTATCACAAAAACGTGATGAATAACAGACTGAGACTGGACCTACTAAGGAAAGAATAACCCTGAATCTCCTTCAGGACTGAAGGCTGCCCTAGAGGTCCTGACCTGGGGCAGGAGCGCAGGACGCTGAGTGATTGGAAGAGGTGGAACATGGCTCTTCTTTCTATCTCTTCATCAGGACCACCTTGGGAATACTTCCAAGCATTGATCAGATAGACAGCCACATTCAACTAGACACCTACAAAGGATAATTGAAGAGAAAATCTACCCACTTACATAATGGCCCATCAGACTTATCCATATAGAATGACAAAGTATGGTTCCTAGAGGCTAGGGATCCCTGGTGCTCCCACAGGTCCCTGTCTAGTAGACATGGGCCCCCCAGCAAGTGGGGTTGCCATCTGTAAAATGGGAAGAGTTACAATGGATATTTATCAGGATCACACACACACACACACACACACACACAGACTGCCTTAACTGTGTGCACATATATGTACATGCATGCATGCAAACATGAATACACATGTATGTGCATATACACCTAACAATGGGTTTATATACATACATACATAGAAAACACACATACTATATACAGACAATACAGATAGTCGAGTTGCCTTATATATACATATCCATCAAAGTGTTGTTCAAACACACAAATACACACACTAAAGAGGTAAAATATACAAACTGTCTAACAGTCCCGGCAGGTGCGCCACAAGTGTGGGACATCATAACCATCCTTAGTGTATCAGACACAAAGTCCAACATGAAGTCAGATGCAATGCCCACTGGGAGACACAACCCTCGGATAGCACTGAAGCCACTCACTTGGAATATACAAGTGCTTTCATTCCCTCTCATTCTTGATTTCTAAACCTATAGTTTTTATTCAACCCTGACTTTGGACGGTGGTTTTATTTTTTATTTATTTATTTATTTTTTAAGATTTCATTTATTTATTTGATAGAGAGAGAGAGAGATCACAAGTAGGCAGAGAGGCAGGCAGAGAGCGAGGGGGAAGCAGGCTCCCTGCTGGGCAGAGAGCCAGATGTGGGGCTCGATCCCAGGACTCTGAGATCACGACCTGAGCCGAAGGCAGAGGCCTAACCCACTGAGCCACCCAGGCACCCCTGGACGGTGGTTTTAGAAAGGAGACACACAACTGCACTGGACCACCATGAAGCCCAGCAGCCTTGGAATTTAAGAGGAGAGTGTGACCAGGTGTGAACCTCCTTTGAGGGGGTGTGAATTCCATTTGCATATTCTGATCCACAAGTACTTGAATGGTTTTAGGTGCAATTACTTAGATCATTTGCATAAGGTTTTCACCCACATCACTTTTCCCTTCTATTTGTCCAAAGAGAATTTATTCCCAGGGATTTTGCAAAATAGCATGTAGGAGAGTTAATTATCCATTTCCTAGTATTGCCTACATTCATCGTTCTGTGTTGATTTGTTATTCAAAATAGCCTTTAAATTGTTTATTGGTATCTTCCCAGTCTGTGGCTCCCTTATTTAATATATCATCACCAGAGAATTTTAAAAAATGCTGAATGACAATTACTTTAATAGATTGCCCTTCTGAATGTGATACTTGGCTGTGGAAGGAAAGAGCAACAGCCTCAAATGATTTTTTCCTATAGCATTGGTCACACAGTCATGAAGGAACACACAGCCCTCACCATCAAATGGCGGTGGCTCTGGGGGGCATGCAATGACCCCACAAGATGAGACAGCAACACTTGCTTCCACATCTCTTCTGTGAGGGCAAAGACCCACAGCTCAGGTGCAACAGGGCAACCATGATTTCAAACATGTCACCCACTATTCACTATCAATAGTCTTGGGAATAAAGTAGTATCTAAATAAATTACATAAGCAATCAATAAAATAAAATATGCATAAGTAAAAAAAAATCTAAAATAATTCTTTCAAAAACTCCCAGTGTGTTCATTGCTGTATATTAGTTAGAAACCGTACATCCATCTTTATGTGTTTCACAAGTACACATACAGATTCTTCCATTTGGACAATAAGTGAGTGGGAAGAAAGGAGGAAACTAGCTAGAAATTGGGGATGAGATCATCACCCATAAAGGACATCAGTTAGGACAGTATAGTAAGAACGATTTGATGGGGACACACAGAGTAAAACCATGAGGCTTGAATTGTAGGAGGGAATGTTCAACAGGAGAAGACCTTTGAGTGCATGTACCTTGGAGAGAACAATATCTGGAAAACACAAGGTTATTTTCTCCAAAAGAAGGACATGATGGATTTGCCCTCTTTTTCTTGACCCAAGAACAGAGACTAATTAAAAAAAAAAAAAAAGAAAGAAAGAAAGAAAGAAAACCAGTAGCTATTTCTTCTCAAGTATATTGGCATACATTCCTTTAAAAAGATCTCAGAGATATAAAATGTGAGCTTCTCTCTTTAAAGATGCCTGGGGAGTGGCTGTTCTCCTTGGTCGGTGCACCACCTGTGGGTCAACTCTCTGCACTGTGCACAGACCTGTCCCTGCCTGTCTTTGCACATGTGCTGGGACTGTGACTGCACAGTGACATTTTCATGGTCTTTGCTTCACAGCCACAGGGCTTCTGCAGTCGAAATAGGAGAGCACCAATTTTCTACTTTCAGCCTGCCCAGAATGCTCTTCCTGCAAATATACTCACATCCTTTCCCTGCACATCTGCCTCGACATCGTCTCTCCAAGAGGCCTTCACCCAAAATCCTACTGAAAGTGTGAAACCGTCTCAAGCTTTGATCGCGATCCCTCGATTTGCTGCTAGGGCACAGGTCAGCAAGCACACCACAGTCTACACGTTCTTCCTCATGGCGGTCGATCTTCTGTCCCACTGGAAGCAAGCACCCTGAGGACAGGAACTTCATCCTTGGGGCTCTCTATTACATCAGCAGACCTCGGAACAGCCCCTGACACATGCAAGGAGCTCAGTATACATTTGGGGAATGAAAGAATGAATGCTCTGGTGATGGCTCCCATAGAGGTCAGAAGCCTATGAGGAAGGGACACAGGTGGTGGGTTGCCAGGGCAGGAGGATGGAGAGGAATCCCATGAAGGAAGGGATGATCCAGAAGATCAAGGGAAAGGGCAGAAGAAAGCCAGGTCAGGAGGGCTCTCAGGAGAAGAAAGGTGGGACAGCAAACAAGCTCAATCGCTCAAGTGAGGTCCAACAGTGTGACCACTACCAGATCGCACAATTAAACAGGCATCAGTGACTGTCAAGAGCGTGGTTTTGGCACAATGGTCCATCTAGACTGAAAAGTGCTAAGAAGTTAAAGTGACGATTTAGAAGACAGAGCTAATGAAAATAATCTAACTGAGAAAGAGAGAGGGAGTGAAGGAGGCAAGCTGGCCAGGGGTCTTGGCAGCCCAGAATCTAGAAACAAGGCTTACTGCCTTCAGAGTTGTGTGTGTGTATGTGTGTGTGTGTGTCTGTGCCAGTGTGTGTGCGTCTGTACGTTTTGAGTGAGCATGTGTGTCTGAGTGAGTGTCCATTGGTGTGCATGTCCTGGTGTGCGTGTCTAAGTGTGTGTGTGTGGGGGGGAGTGCCTGTGTGTTTGAGTGTGTGCCTGACTGACAGGGTGATGGACAACCCAGGAGGAGTCCTTTCAATTCCATTAAGAACTGACCCCACCAAGTTTTCTTCTCAGAAAAGGTGAGAAATTAACATGGAATTAAAACGCCCTTGGCGTGGTGAATTTTGGTTCCTCTATCTCAGTTCTAGGAGATAAGATACCACAATGCCCATGCTTCGATTTATTTAGGACCTTTTCAGATAATAATTTTAAGACAGTTCAGAACTAAGTCTTCACATCAAAAGAATTGACCTAAACGTGCTATTGACTCAAACAAAGAATAGTAGGGACAAAGTAGAAAAAAAAAAAAAAAAAAAACCCTGCATAAAAAATTAAAACAAATGAAAAGCCCTATAGGACCAAAGACGGAGGCAAAATGAATTCTCTGAAGAGGAAAATACATTTTGTTCTAATACTCTGTTAATAGATTTTTTTTAACATGATAAGAAGATGGAAAGAAAGCTGAGAAACTCTGATAGATTATGCAAATACTCATTTCATTTCGAAGCTTTTGGGTAAAGTATCAGCACCATTTTAAAGCTGTAACCCCCAGCATTCCCTATCTCTGCTCCCCAGCTGGCAAGCACAACCAACGGATTATGCGTAATGCACTCCGGATCCAGCAGCAAAGACATTTATGCGGAGCTCAGGAGGATCTGGGATACTGCAGGTCTCGGGGCTTAGAATGAAGATTGTTAAAATACAGTTCCATGATTTTCGCCAGCTTATCTCCACCAAGAGGTTAAATATTCTCTCCCTTCTGCAGAGAGGGGTGAGGGAGGGGGGCTGGATTTGCTGCTCCTGCAGCCAGGAAGGAAAATGACTTTGATTCTTTGATTTTGGGTTTTCTGACAACCACAAAGGCCCTTCCTCATCCTCCCTCTTTCCCAAAGTGTGAGGTTTACACCGGGGAGTGTTCCATACCAAATCTTACCGTAGTGATTCTGTTTTTCAGAGTTGTATCTCTAACACAGACGAGTATGCCCTATCTTTCGAGGCTCAGGGGGAGGAAATGAGTGCCATGTGCTGTATTTCCATTGTCTCTTCCTCTGTAACTGGAATGACTTGCTAAGAAAAGAAATATCGCTCTGGTCTGAAGATTTTCCTCTAGGAATCTCATGGCTACTTTGCATAGCATCTCATCCCACAAATACCGCAGGGCTTGAGAATCCGCCCCTCCAATATATGTCCCTGTCCTCCCCGTTCTCAGAAGCACACTACCGAGTCAGGTTTCATTAAGAATGCCCCAGGATCCCAGTGATCAATACAGATCAAGTCTATCTTCGTCACTCAAGCGTTGTCTTTGTCCGAAGGGAGTAATGGTGACAATTAGACCAAAAGAGGGATCCGGATAGAATTTACCCAGAAAAATCTGCTCTTGGATTTTGGACAATAGTCACAGGCAAAGGTGTCTGCAGCCTTCCTCTTTCTAATGAGAACATAATTGAGCTTGGTCTTTCCTACGGAGACCTCAGAGATAAGACAATGTATTAGAAGAATAAATAAATTGCAGCTCTATTTGCCTCCTTGCTCCAATTTGTATTAAACAGACATGATTGAGGAAGAGTCTTCTTTTCTCTAGGTGTTCTGCTACGTAATCTGTACTATCAGGCCTTCCCACCCATGTGTAATCCTGAACTTTCAAATGGAATTTCCTCGAGAGCAAGATGGGACTGTAACCCCATAATATAAATAAATTATGCACAACTCTATCACATACGACGCAAAGGGGGAAGTCGGCTTGGATCATCTCCAGCGACAATAACCTCATGAGTTTGTCGCTGGAAATGGATTCAAGATGATTGGCCAAAAATAAATTGTAATTCAGAACAGAATGACAAGCACTGTGGTTTAATATTTGGATGGCGAAGGAACCGGGAGTTTATCAAATTCAAATTAAACAGTCACAATGCTGTGCAAGCACTCAGGGTTAATTCAGGTCGTTCTCTCGGCTCTTGTGTTCCCTGATTTGAAGCTCGGCAAAGCTGGGGTGTAATTAGGGAATGGGTAGTACTCACTGTACACCAGTTGGGTGTAAGCTTTAAACTAATAACTCGGCAATTACGAGAAAAATGAGCAGTAATTACACCCATTTTACTCGCGGCTAGACAGATGGAACATTCTCTCCTCGTTATTGGCAAACTGTCACCACATTTATTTCATTTTTATTGTTTACTATTTGTTGTACTTTGATTAAGAGTAATTACAGGCTAGAAAAATATGAAAAATATGAATGTTGGGTATTTTTTAAAAATAGAAGTAGGTCCTTCCTTCTGATCTATACTGATAGAACTCTCATTTTAGATACTATTGAAAATATCTAAGTATCCTCAAAATACTTGGAGGCAGCTTTCATTTCTGTGACGGCTCTTCAGAAGGGGATCATGTGTATCAATTATTTGGGGCCCCACAGGCGCTGTCTCCCTCACGCTGCTGCCCGGTGTGGTCAGTGAACCAGCTGAAGCAGAAATTCACCTGTATCTGAGACAAAGGAAGTCATGCAAAACATACCATGGCTATTGTTTTCGTGGCTTTTAGGACCAAACGTCTATTTCTCTCCCTCCCTTGTAAAATAACTTAATAGACATTGTCCAGTAAATAATAATATTGGGTTCCTTACTCAAATTTCCTTCTGAAGCCCTTCAGCCCCAGCGACATCCATTTTAAGATCCCGTGATATTCACACGGTTGCTACTGTCCAGCCGTTAGGCGTATGGGTTACACCCGTGGGGAAATACACGTGAACTCATTTTTTCAGCAACCTTGTTTCTAGCCAGCATTATTAATTTTTAATTTGTGCGGGCTACAAAATACTATTTTAAGAGAAATGTTAGTGACAGAAGAGCCCATGCCGATTTACCATCCTGTGAGCTCATCTTAAAAACAGTGTCTAATTTAGCGTAAGTCCCCACGTGTAAATTAACACGTCCTCCTTTTGTACGGTTAGTGTGTGCGTGTGTGCATGTGATGTTTTAAAAACATTTCATGAATCATGACTGCCGAGGGTGCAGCTCCAAATTCTAAACCCTGGATGACACAGTCCCAGAGAAAAGAGAAGCCATCAAGGAGCACCATCGGCGCACTCAAAAGCATGATTTTGCATGGGGGAAAAGAAAAAAAAAAAGTGCTTTCCCCTTGTACAAGGCATACTTGAAAACATCTGAAAAGTTGTTCCCGTCTTCAGTTTTTCTTTTTCTTTTTTAAAAAAATGTTTTTATTGTGTTATGTTAGTCTCCACACAGTACCTCACTAGTTTTTGATGCCGTATTCCCTAACTCACTGTTTGCGTGTGACACCCAGTCGCGTGGAGCACTGGCTTCAGTTTTGTTTTTTTTTTTTAATGGGGAAAAAACCCCGCACACGGCTTGTTCTACACGGGCTCCATACTGATTCATGGAAATGCCATGTGTTAATGCACCGACTTGCTAATGGCTCTGCCCGTGTGGTGATCTGCTGTGCTGGTGCGGGGCACGGAATTGATTAGTTCCCTTAATGAGCCTCCGATTGCGCTGCTAGCAGTATGAAGAATGCAAAGCAGGGTTAAGTGTGAGACTGGAGCGAACCCGCCCCAGAGCGGCCATCAAGCGGGAAGCTGAGAAGTACAAGAGGCAGAAGAACGTGGGAGGGGTGGGGCGGAGAGCAGAGCCGGCCGCCATGACGCCTTTTCTCTTGTAGGGGATGTGGCAGCTGGCTATGTATCAGGTTTCCTCCCCAGGCAATGGGAGGACAGGGCAGGGTGATGGGAAGACCCCAGTCAGAAACAGTCACCCTGAGCAGCTCCAGAACCAGCTGGATTCCGATTCGATGGGGAGTCCACTCTGGTCTCTGCACCCTGCACCTCCCCTCCTAGACCTGTAGCTTCCTGCAAAGGAGGGGAAGAGGGGAATGGGGTAGCCCGCCCCATCTTCACTTGTGTGTAGAGTGCATCATAGTTTCAGCGGGGAATGGACTAGAGGAAGTAAATGATAGGAAGCTGTGAGGAAAGTCAGTTCGGCTCATGGCTAGCCAATGACGGATGACTGCCTCGGGGGAGCGCGGGGGACTGGGTCTTCGAGGAAGCCCATTGTTCAGGCAAAGGAGAGCCCGAGAAAGAAGGAAAAGAAGGTGGGTGGGAGAGACTGTGTAGATACCTCTCATGTGTGCAAGGCCCCCACCTGCCCTTACTCATTTGTATACATACCCAAAAAGCTTTACAGAGAAAGGAAGAGGTGGGAAAAAGAACAGATCAAATAGCTCCTCCTTTTCTCTGTCCCTGCTTCCCTGCCTTTCCCACCTCGAAACACACCACACACACACACTCACACACACACACCCCCACACATGCTGCATACTCCCACAAATATGCACAAAGCACAAATACACATACCATGTGCATGCCACACACAAAACACACACACTTTGCACACACCACAAACCACACCACATCACAAACACCACATACCACACACACACCACACACATTGTACACATGCCACACACACAAATACACATATACTACATACACACACATTATACACACACCACAAACACCACAAACCACACATCTCACACACATGCTACACACACAACGCACACAAAATACACACACCATCCCACACACATACATGCCACACCCCACACCACACACAAAACACACACAGTGCATGCATGCCACACACACACACACAATACGCACCACCCACACACATCTCATATACACAGTATGTACATATCACACACGCACTACAAACATACACACCATGAACACCACACACACATCTCACTAGACTACATCATATTATACACACTACATACACAACACACAAAATATATACACATACACCATGCAGAGAACACACATACACAGAACACACATGTCACACACACACATCTCATGCACACATTTCACACACTCACACAAAATCTAGAAGAGGAAATGTTGGATAAACTGTTAAGAACTCCTACAATGGGGGCGCCTGGGTGGCTCAGTGGGTTAAGCCTCTGCCTTCGGCTCAGGTCATGATCTCCGAGTCCTGGGATAGAGCCCCGCATCGGGCTCTCTGCTCAGCGGGGAGCCTGCTTCCTCCTCTCTCTGCCTCTCTGCCTGCTTGTGATCTCTCTGTCAAATAAATAAATAAAATCTTTAAAAAAAAAAAAAAAGAACTCCTACAATGTTTCCAAACAATATGTGAAAGCAATTTAGGAAAACACTTCCACTCCCTGAAAGAAGTAAAAATAGGCACTGTTCGTACCCCCATTGTACTCATGTGGGAAGAGCAGAAGAGCAGGAAGCCCCTACGGCTTGTGGAAGAGAGAAAGCCCATCCTCACCTAAAACACTGGCCTCCAGGAATATGTAAAGGAACTCAGGGCACAGCGCTGTATATGTGTAAGTCAGTGTCCGGTTCTCCTCTTGCCTTTATGGAACATGAAAGTGTCTTCCTCATGAGATGAATAGAGGGTGTGGCACATGGGTAAGATGCATCCAGGAACCCATGTTATTATCTTGGTGGTGGCATCAGTGTGGACTGTGTGCTGGACATTTATGTTCATGTCACCATAACACCCCAGGTGCCAGACACAGAAAAGGGAAGACAGAGAAGACACAGAACCTACTTGAGGAAAAGGCATCTTGATCAAGTATTCAAAGATGCATCCTCTTCCTCCAGATGATCGGTAGGGGCTCACGTCTCTTGTATTAACACCCACAGGACTGGCCCTGTTTAAGTCAGGGAGACAGTCACTCACTGGAAGCATCCAGAATTCTTCTCTCACTTTAGGTGTTTCATTTCAGTCATCAGAGGCCACTGGCCTTCCTTCCCTTCTTTTAAATAATGTATCACAGAAGATGAAATACAAATTGAAAATATCTAGAAGTGAAGTTCTAGAATAATCTTAAGACTTCAGATAAGAATTTACTTGGTTCTGGGGTGCGTGGGAGGTTCAGTCAGTTGAGTGTCCACCTCTTGATTTTGGCTCAGGTCCTGGTCTCAGGCTCAAGGGATTGAGCCCCACATGGGGCTCTGCACTCACCCTGGATTCTTCCCCCTCTCCCTCTCCTTCAGCCCCTCCCCCATTCTTCCTCTCTCTCAAATAAATAAATAAATAAACCCTTTAAAAAAAGAAATTATTTGGTTCCAATTCAGTAGATTTTTCTGCTCTGAAACAGATATTTACAGATTCACAAAAGGCCAGTTAATACATGTTTCAAGGATGCTCAGTAGTAAAATGCAATAATATAGTTGGGTCACTACTGTGACCCTTGAAAATGATAAGTAATAGCTTCCATTTCCAAAGCACGCCCGTATATTACACAGCGTCAAGTGATGCAGGATGTTGTACGAAGTGAAACTGGAGAGGTAAGTGCAACCTTGGGAATACACATTCCCATGACTTTGTCAGACTCATCACGGTGTGCTTCCAGGATGAGCCCCTTGGATAACATACATTAACCATCTACTATGTGCCAAATGCTTTGCCAGACACTGTGAGAACAGAAACTAGTAAAGTGCAAAGTTGCTCCTTTGAATGAATTTATAATGTACTTGGAGAAAAAAAGACCAATGTTCTACAGGTTTTATTTTTTGTTTTTTATAAATGATTCCCCTTCTTTTTTTTCCCCCTTTTTTGTTAATCTTTGTTGTGGTGGTTCTAGTTCTTTTGACCCAGAGAATAATAGAAGGTAGCAAAACCCAATGCCGGCATACCTCATGGGAGAGTGTACCATTTCCCATGGGCCTATTATGTACCAATATTGCACATCCTGATATATACATGTCCTCTCAGTTATCCTTATGGGGTCTTTACAATATAATGATTATTATTCACACCTGGGCTCTTGGATGGGAAAGTGGAGGCTCAGAGAGGTAAAGTAATTTGCCCAGGGTCGCACAGTCTTGGAATGAACAGCTGAGCTCTGGCTGTTGGACTCCACAACCCAGAAGGAACTCAGGGATGAAAATCTCTACATTGGCTTTAGTCACTAAGTGGGCTTCACAGCGGAGGAGAGGCCACTGATAGTCTACAGGATCAAGAGATGCCCTGGAGAACAGCATGGCAGTGGAGGCAGATGGCAGGGAAGGACTGCCCCCAGGCCATGGTGGAAAGCTCACATTAGAAGCCATGAGAGTTGAAATTATAAACAGCCACAGTCTAGAACCCCAGTCTCCACCCTCACTCACAGGAGACATTGGTTCTGGAAGCGAATGATGAGTCCCAAAGGAAGCCTTTTCACAAGTTCTCCTGTGACCTTGGTACACCTGCCATGAGCCTGGGGTTCACGGTGCCAGAAGCTCCCCAGAGAACCAGCAGGAGGGTTGTATTTGCTCTGTTTGTATAAGCTCTAGGCTCTGCGAGTTCATAGACTAGGGCTGTCTTGTGCTTCTGGCATGTAGCAAGATCTGGAGTAGAATAAAATGTTTTCCAGTGGATGGTGAGTAGATGCATGGGTAGATGGAGGACACGTAGGGAGGAATATAATAAAATTCTTCTTAAATGCAGCTCACATCTATATGAGTGGATGTGCATGGCGGCTACAAAGAGATACTTAACATTTTTCAATGTCTTAAATTAAGTAAAACAAGTTGATATTCTCACCATTAGCTCGCACCTGGGTAGCCTTCAGTCAGGGGCCCGACTTCTTGTTTTATTTTCTCTAACTCAGAGAGATAACATATTTTATAAGTGAGCAATATGTTACCAACAGCAAGCTTGCCAACTCGGGAGCCTCCTGATCTGAGAGCTTGAGATACTCTGGGTTCAGTTCAGTTGTACAAGCCTCCCTGGGAGCAATTCTGAGAACCTCAACAGAACCCTGAAGCTCTCGGGTAAGAAAACCATATCCACAAACCGTCTACTAGCATTCCACAGAGCAGATGAAAACACGAGCTAGGAATGCAGCCAATTCAGACAAGGGCAGGTGCTTCTGCCCTGTTGTGGACTGAATTATGTCCCCAAACCCTCATTTATATGTCAACATCCTGACCCCAGCATCTCAGAAGGTGACTATCTGTGGAGATCTAGACTTCAAAGATTTTAGATAAAATGAGGCATTAGAGTTGGCCCCATTACAATCTGACCATATCCTTATAAGAAGAGGTAATCTGAGCACATGGAGGGATGCCAGGGGCATGTGCACAGAGGAAGAGGCACCAGGAAGGTGGCTGTCTACAAGCCAAGGAGAAAGCCCTCGGGAAGAACCAGCCCTGCCAACAACTTGATCTTGGACATCCAGCCTCAAGACCACAAGACAGTACAACTCCACTCTTTAAGCAAAAAGTCTGTGCTGTGTTGTTCTGACAGCCCAAGCAAACCAAAACACTCTCCCTTTGGTCCACATCCGCTCTGCTGAGATTATGAGGCTTGCAGTGCATAGGAATAGTTGCGGGGGTGATGCAAGGGGGAACTGGGAGGAGGTTCCCCTGCAGTGTACCTGTGGTCCACAGGTCCAGACTTACAATCATGACACAAATGTGTGCTGGGGATGTAATGTGAAGACTACGTATCACCACTACACGCCATACGAGAAAGCTGTGAGAGAGCCTAAGAGTTCCCATCACAAGGAGACATCTTTCTTTCCCTTCTATTGCATCTGTGTGAGGTGATGGATGTTCGCGAAGCCCATTGTGGTGATCATTTCACAATATATGTCATCAAACCAACATGCTGTCCACCTTAAACCAAGACACTGAAGTCTTAATCAAACTGGAAAAAAAAAAGTAAAAAAGAAATCATTGTGAACTTTTGACTTTGTTAAACTCCCAATTTCCCAAGGCCCAGCCCAGAGGTTCTGATTCAGCTGGTCCAAGACATGATTCAGAATAGGGTGGCCGCAGACCTCTGCTGCGATCTCACAGCTTGATGGAGGGAGGAAAGCCACCACGTAGCACACACTCCATGACTACTTTCTGGATATGAACAAACCAACTCTTTCTGACAAGATTACGAAGACAAACCCAGATTTTATGGCATTTCTTGCTGCAACAAGTAGTGTTTGGGGCAAGACTGAGGCAATCTGTCCGTAGGGAAGACCCTTGTGAGCACATGTACAAACATGAAAATCTTGGAACGAATGGGGCACACGGTTTACAATCTGAGGGGATTGATGATATCTTTTCACTCAAAAGTAGATCTTAAAAAACTTCAAGATGTTTCAAATTGTTTTTGAAGTAACGAAAAGCCAGGCCCTCACTTTCTTTTATTACATTTTACAGATAGGGATACATGGTTGGGGGAGCTTCATTTTCTACTGGATCTGGCCACAGAAACACATGGTGGGAGCTGTCAAACCAATGACATTTTCCTAGGATAACAACATAATGGAGTCTTTCATGAAGAATTTATGTACTCTCTTTCTACAACTTCTATCCCTAATATCTCCCCCTTCTTCCTTCTCCAGTGGGTTGTTTGATGTCCTGGAAGCTACAGCAATTAAGGAAACTATCATGATCCACATGGTTTCTCCTGGATTGGGTGATTTAATACAGGCACAGGCATTCGGAGCCACAAAGACGAAGTTACTGAATATAAAGTCCCTGGTAAAAAGCCATGTAAATCAGGCACCAAGAACAAAAGATTTTATTAGAGATGGTGATACACAAAAGACAAAATTTGGCGGGAGTGTAGAAGGCCATCAGCGGAATTATGAGAAACAATGGAGATGGAAACAAATCTGTATTCACGGAACCTTGTGACGCTCCAAAGCTGTCCCTTTGAAGGCACTCACTCTGCTAGTTTATATCCCACAGAGAGAACAAGTAGCAGGGAGGAACTCCCAAACCTCACAGTCATTGGGCAAGACCACAAAGTGCTCCCCTTCCTCTTTCATGAGGTAAATGTGTAGCCTTTTCACTGTCCGGGCAAAACATGGTTACATTTGGTGGTATTAGGTCAAGGGCCTAAACACCCCATAGTAGTCACATAGGTCATTTATCCCATTGAGTTTTTTTTATCATTATTATTAATATATAATGTATTATCTGTTCAGGGATACAGGTCTGTGAATCATTAGTCTTATATAATTCACAGCACTCACCATAGCATACGCCCTCCCCCATATCTACACCCCAACCACCCCATCCCTCCCACTCCCCTCCCTGCTGGCAACCTTCAGTTTGTTTCCTGCAATTAAGAGACAGACAAATGGATAAAGAAGATAAGGTCCATATATACTATGGAGTATGATGCCTCCATCAAAAAGGATGAATACCCAATTTTTATAGCAACATGGATGGGTCTGGAGGAGATTATGCTGAGTGAAATAAGTCAAGCAGAGAGAGTCAATTATCATATGGTTTCACTGATTTGTGGAACATAAGGAATAACACAGAGGACATTAGGAGAAGGAAAGGAAAAGCAAATTGGGGGAAATCAGAGGGGGAGACGAAGCATGAGAGACTATGGACTCTGAGAAACAAACTGAGGGGTTTGGAGGGGAGTGGTGTAGGGGGATGGGGGATGGGTGAGCCTAGTGGTGGGTATTACGGAGGGCACATATTGCATGGAGCACTGGGTGTGGTGCATAAACAATGAATTTTGGAACACTGAAAACATAAAATAAAATTTAAAAAAAAAGAGTCTCATCCCATTCACTTTTACATCTCACTCAATTTGGCTTTTAAAAAAAGGAACCATTTATGGGGCGCCTGGGTGGCTGAGTGGGTTAAGCCTCTGCCTTCTGCTCAGGTCATGATCACAGGGTCCTGGGATGGAGCCCCGCATCGGGCTCTCTGCTCAGCGGGGGGGCCTGCTTTCCGCCCCCCTCTCTGCCTCTCTGCCTACTTGTGATCTCTGTCTGTGTGTCAAATAAATAAAAATAAAATCTTTTAAAAGGGACAATTCAGCATGAAAATGTATTTATCATAGTTTCTTCGTAAACTAAAGGTAATTCACAGGGAAGGAGGACAGGTGGAGGGAAGAAGGAAAGAAAATGCCACTTAAACTAAAAAATATGGGGGCGCCTGGGTGGCTCAGTGGGTTGAAGCCTCTGCCTTCGGCTCAGGTCATGATCTCAGGGTTCTGGGATCGAGCCCTGCATCGGGCTCTCTGCTCGGCGGGGAGCCTGCTTCCTCCTCTCTCTCTGCCTGCCTCTCTGCTTACTTGTAATCTCTCTCTCTGTCAAATAAATAAAAAGAAAAAAAAAACTAAAAAATATGTTGTCTTGTTCATGGGATATTCCAAAGCAATGGATTATTTGCACAGCCTAATGACACGAGATATGTATCCTCCGCAGAGGGTAATGGGTCCAGAGTGGATAAGGTGTAATGAAACCTGCACGTCTGTTTCAACCGTGTGTGCTCCGGGCCATGAAATTCACCATGTTCACCACAGAGAGACCCTTGTCAAGGAGGAGGCCTGGAATCCAGCGCCACCGCACCGTTCCAGCCAAGGAAGGAAGTCGGCTGGGAAAGCATCACGACGGAAGAGAGAGACATATGGCAGGGCAGAAGGCCAGAACTTAACTACCCTGCAAATCCCCGATGGCAGCAGGTATTCCCCGATAACCCTGACTTCTGATTTCTTGTTCCCAAAGAGAAATGGTGAGTCATTGGCTTGGTCTAGAGTCGGTCCTGTGCCTGCTGAACTTCCTCCAAACTCCGCTTCTTTCCTCTGAGTTCATCCTAGATTGTCCTCCTGGGATGAAATATTCAGAGGTGACAGAAATAGTGACCTTAAACGTAAAATATCCACAAGAAAAGGCGAAGAATCAGAAAGGATTACAGGGAAAATGGAACAGGAAACAGACACAGTACACAGCAAAATAGCAGGTGGTTGAACTTCAGGGGGTGAACAGGACCTCTCTGAAGGCCAGAACGCACGAAAGCTTCAAGCCGTCCTTCCAGACTCTCCTGGTAAAACTGGACAGTCCCCTAGGTCCCACCAGGGCTTCTGAGCAGCTCAGTGCCCCCCTCCCCACTGCGTGCAGGCAAGCATCTGGGCACAAGCCCGCTGGTAGGAGGCTGCACTCCCACAGTAACCCCTGGGTCTTCTTCCAAGCTTCTCTTTGCTCTTAGCTCTGCGCTAGAACACTTTAAAGACACGAAGTCATTTAAACTTTGCTCTGGCTTTTTAAAGGAGGAAAAGTTCAAGCCACTGAATATTCGCTAAGCGATGTTAATTTATCATTGTGAAGGTAAATTTTCCAATCCTATAATTATCATTTTATTGGTTTCTCCATGGTAGCAGTTCTTAAAATCCACAAGAATGACATCAGCCAAATGTTACTGTAAAGATGCATACACTATAATTATAGCTTACGGAGGCCAATCAGTTTGCTCCAAAATTATAAACGCAACAATCTTTGACTTAGTCCCTATGCGGATATGCACTGTTTCTCTCTGATAATCGTACCCTTCCTTCTGCAAACTGATTTTGAATCTTCTTTGTTTCTCTATCAGACATATTTAAGAAAATAGCCATACATAGCCCATTAAATGTTTCTAATCTAACAGTTCAAAAAAAAAAATCTGATCCAACATCAGTTTTCAATTAATAATAAAATAATATGTGATGTATTATGGTGAATTTTATGTAAGTGTTTTTTTTTTATTTGTAAATAAATTTGACTGATCTCTAAGAAATCGCAGCACATTGTCCAAGTTCTGGTTTCCTCACCTAAAATGGTAAAATTGCTAGGGTCCACATGAAGAATTAATAGTGCCAACCTAGTTCTAAGACAGAACCTTTGGCATAGTGAGAATGCATATATGTCACTTAACAAATCATGCCTATTGATAATAATTCTTCCGAAACTTTTTACTTTCAAAAGTCATCAGATTAGACTAAGGGACAGTCATTTTTCATTTCACGGCTCAGAAACACTAGGACTTTCAACCCAAACATAAATATGGCTGGCTTATACTATCTCACACATCTGCATGAAAAATAAGACACTGGGCGTCGTCCAGCTGTCTATAAACACCCAGACGCCCTGGAATGACCCACCCATGTGTCTTGCACCCTGAAAGTGCCCGATAGTGATGTTCAGCGGACACTAATGTCCTACACTAGGGGAGGGAAAGACATCGACGTTACCTAGAGAAGTAAGATGAGTTAAGCTGTACATGCAAGAGAACATGTCTGCATTGAGGGAAAAAATAATAATAAATGGAGAAACAACAATGTCAAAAGTGGTATATTTCACGTCTTTGCAACAATTTTAGAAAAAATAGGATTTTGAAAGAGGAGAGCCGAAGAGTCAGCAACGAGCATACCGCTCAGATTCCCAGGGGTGATGCTAACGTATTCAACAACTGGTCCAACAGCACAACTCATTAGTTAGATGACGTCATTCAACATTTTCTCCCACCTTATTTCCCTGACTATATATGTCCGCACACCCTGGTCACAGGCCACAACTACCCAGCAGGTGATTGAAACTGTAGCAACAAATAGTTCCTATAATTCAGATTTTAGGAATGGCTGGTGTGAGAGTTTGTTTGCTGCTTCTATCACAACTGAATGATGAGCCGTGATTTGGCATCAGACACTTTCCAGACCTCCCCACAGGGTGGACAGACTTTGGGCCCCTGCCCCTGGTTTCAGAAGAGGTACGTGGGTGGGACGTGCGCTGGGTGCCAGCAGTTTCTACATGGCCTGGACTTCACAGATCTGTGTCTTTTTTTTTTTTTTTTAGTATTTTATTTATCTATTTGACCGATTGAGATCACAAGTAGGCAGAGAGGGAGGCAGAGAGAGAGGGGAAGCAGGCTCCCTGCCAAGCAGAGAGCCCGATGCAGTTCTCGATCCCAGGACCCTGAGATCGTGACCTGAGCCAAAGGCAGAAGCTTAACCCAATGAGTCACCCAGGTGCCCCAACGGACCAGTGTCTTGACCCCAATCCCAGTTCCTGTCCACACTTTCAGCCCCTCGTCCATTCACAGTCTTCACCGTCTCTGTACCAGCCCCGAGCAGCAGGGGCATCACATGTACCCCTGCCTCCAACATCTACTCTGTCCACATCTAAAGCATCCCCACTGCCATGTCCTCCCCACCTCCATGGCCTCCACAAGGCAATGTCATTAGATCCTTCATATTCCTAATACGCAGACTACTTCAGTTTACTCGATGGTATGGAAGACTTCCTATTCAGTTTTCCCTCCCTTCCCCTATGATTCTCTGTGCTATTTCTCATATTTCACATATGAGTGAAACCGTATGATAATTATCTTTCTCTTGACTTATTTTTCTCCACATAATCCCCTCTAGTTCTATCCATGTAGATGCAAATGGTAGGTATTCATCCTTTCTGGTGGCTGCATAGTATTCCATTGTATATATGGACCACATCTTCTTTATCCAGTCATCTGTCGATGGACTTCTGGGCTCTTTCCATAGTTTGCTATTGTGGACATTGCTGCTATAAACATTCGGGTGCATGTGCCCCTTCAGATCACTATGTTTGTATCTTTGGGGTAAATACCCAGTAGTGCAATTGCTGGGCCGTAGGGTAGCTCTATTTTCAACTTTTTGAGGAATCTCCATACTGTTTTCCAGAGTGGCTGCACCAGCTTACATTCCCACCAACAGTGTGGGAGGGCTCCCTTTTCTCCACAAATTATAAATACATACATACATACATACATACATACAAGTTGTATCGAAGAATTTTTAGAAGTATATTTAAGGGTGCCTAAGTGGCTCATTTGGTTAAGTGTCTGACTCTTGATCTCAGCTCAGATCTCGATTTAAGGGTTGTGAGATCAAGCCCTGCACTGGGGCTCTACAATGGGCATGGAGCCTACTTTAAAAAAAAATAATAAAAAACAAAACAAATTTTAAAAGTCAAAATAAATAAATATGTATCATTTATTGTATATATAAATAGAACAACAGATGATGTCCCATGGTTGTGTATCAGCTGAATGCCTATTTGGAATATACGGTCCCTTTGGCCCCGGCAGGGGAACCCCAGTAGAACCCCCTGGAAATGAGAACGGAAGCACACAAACAATGCTCGGTAGTGGTAGCCAAGCACGTGGCCCAGAAGCTCCACGTGAGAGGTGATCTAGGAGGGACTCTGAGAGGTAGCTGCCACCGTAGTGTCTCCAAGGAGAGCGGCTGTGGAGCCCAGGCCACTGCAGCCCAGGCCCGGTGTTCTCGGCAGGAGCAGTCCTGTTCCGCTTTGCGCCTCACTTTGCCTCCCTGTCCTGCCTGACGGCTCTGCCTTCCAGAGCGGGAGCTGGAAAGGGAGACGCTGCTTTTTCCACATGCACACCTAGAGATTACAGAAGTAGCCTCATTCTGCTTCCAGCTCTCCAGGTCCCAGCAGCAGGGATGAATGGCCCAGAGGAGAAAGAATGTGACTCACTGGGGGCCCAAAGAGAGGGAGAGAAGAAGAAACATCTTATGTGATGCCACAAGGTCATGGCTGGGGACTCTCTGTTCTTTTGACTGGAGCTGCTTCCAGAGGTCAAATACCGAAAACAAATCTTTGCTTTGGGGAAGCCCATATTTCCATCTGAGCTTCTCTGGGCATTTACCGCACACGCGTCACACTTTGCACGACGCTAGAGGCCACATTCCCACTCCTCACCACCCGAGCGCTTTGGCGAGACGGGAGAGGAGGCTTCTCAACTTTGCCGGGTGAAGGTATTAGTCGAGGTTTACCCATGTCAGCATGCCCTGTCCCCCAGGAGGAAGCCACACATGCTCCAGACAGACTCAGGACACACATGAAGAGATGCTCACTTTTTGACTAAGATTGGTAAAAATACGTTTTGTTTTTCCTTACACATCGCATAGGCTGCCCCGGAGAGGGAAGGAACAAAACATGATATGCAAGACAAAGGCCCATTTAACAGCTGCAGCAGATACAGGTTTCTAGACAGACAGCAGACGCGTGCTTTTGCCTTTCCAGTGTGGGCTCGGGGTCAAGGGTGGCGTCTCCCCGCATCGATCCGCTCCCGTGCTACCTGGGTTCCTCAGTGTTTATTAGTTTCCTATGGTAGCTGCAACAAATTACCACAAACTTGTTGGCTTAAAACAACACAAATTCACTGTCTTATAGAATTAGAGATCTGGTTCGTAATTGGGTCTCGCTGGCTCAAATCAAGGGTTGGCAGAGGTCTTCCTTCTGGGGATTCCTGGGGAAAGTCTGTTCCCTGCCTTTCCCAACCTCAAGAGGTTGTCCCCATTCCCCGGCTCATGACCCCATTCTCCATCCTTCAGAGCCACCAATGGGGAGTAAAGTTCTCCTCACCTTGGATCCCTCTGAGTCTGACCCTGCTGCCCGCTCTTTCCTTAGACCCTTGTGATTACACGGGACTGCCAAGATAATCCAGGGTACGCTCTCCATCTCAAGAGCTTGATTTCCATCTTCAAAGTCCTTTTCAGTGTATAACCTAACACTGTCCCAGGTCTTGGAAATGAGGACGTGGGCATCTCTAGGATCAATGATTCTGCAGATCACATTTAGTTAAGGACCAGAATCTGGTCCAGGGGTTAAGAAGCAACCTTAGGAATGAAATCATAATCTCTGCCACCGAGGTGCTCAGTCCAGACAGGGATGTAACCGCAGGAATCCATGCTTATACTATGTGATCACTAGTTTAAGCAGACTCGGAAGCAGATGGAGGAGGACAGACTCTCTCTCCTGCATTAATGCAGTGCACAACCCCAGACACCCCACACGCCTGTCGACATTCTGCTCGAATCAGACTCTTAAGAATATGCCTCTCACTTGTTCCCTTCGTCAGGAGGGTAAATATCACTCTCATTTCATTTGTCCTCTTTCCCCCTTTCAAAGGTTACCTCCTATCCTTTTTTAGAGTTTTTATTTTATTTTCACCCACAAACACCAAGGACTTCCAGGTTCCTCCCAAGTCCCTTGAAGATCCTAAGGTGAAAACGTTCCATCTGTTTTGGCTCACCTCATTGCCAAGCCCCGCTGAGCCTGAGCAAAAGCTCTTTTCACTTGCTCCGTTAGAAACTGCACTGTCACATGGGCTCTGGGTGTCCTTTCCCGGCCTCAAGTTGACAGGGAAAGCAGAAACGTGCTGCTCCACGCTTCCATACAAGTACTGTCAGCATAAGCCCGTGGGAGCGCAAAATGGATCATTCTGTGGGCAATCCCTGCCACTTGTGTTGTGGCTCCCACCTTGAGACAATGACAAGGCAAGAATATAATTTTTCTTCCTAGCTGTCTTTGGGGCTGGCAATTTAAAAGCTGGAGTTTAATTACATAGGACATGGGGACAAAATGGCCAGCCGGGTCATTCCACACCCACAGTGAGGAAAGCACGCAACAGGACCCTCTCAGCTCAGTTTAAGTAAAGTGATGAGGGTGGGATGTCCCTTATGTTGTCTTATCTTAACCAGTGTAGATCTGAGTTGAAAGTACTATGTGTCAGGGCCCTAGGAAACATTGTTTTATGTCACTCCTCAATGCAGGGATAGCCCCCCACCAAGTGCTATGTCTATCAGGAAAAAAAAAAAAAATAGAAGCTACTATTTTAAAAATTAAATAAATTTTATTAGTAAAACTTTGTATTGCTTAATAAAACATTTTAAAGTTTTCTCAATGACTCTATTTTAGCCAAATCTTGCAATATAAGGCAGTTTTGTGCAGGAGTGGGTTGATTTGTGATCTATACATGGTGGTCATCTTTCTAAGCCACCATGGAGGGTTTCTAAGTCACCTCCAAATGACCTTGGGTGGACCAAAGCCTCCAGAGTCGTGAGAAGCATCCGTCCCCAGGCAGAGATGCTCTGTCTCATCTTCTACCCCCAGAGGTTACTTTAGGGCTGACGTGAGGAATACATCAATAATTAGCCCTTAAGATGCAATTCTCTGTTGGCCTAATTATTTGGGCCATTTTTGCAGATAATAAAAGCAGAGAAAACAGAGAACAACTCTTTTTAAAATGTAAGAGGTGGTAAAAGCAACATCAGGGGGCTAGTTCAAGTGCCTTTCAAAGGGCAAGAAAAAAACGTGAAGTGGATGAAGTCCAGGGTTTTATTTTTGGCTGAGAACAGGAGAGAGATGCAAAGAAGGGGCTGAGGATTGAACCTCAAACAGCACAGCCACGACTTCCTGGAGCTCCCAGGATGGACAGAAAGAGGCCTTCTCGACGCGGCCATTAGACTAGGGAGTGCTCCTCCGAGAGCTGTGCCGTGCTGATGGGCACACTCTGGTGTGTGAAGCAATGCGTGTGCATTTTGTTCGTGTGTGCATGGGGACTTCTGGAAGGACAGAAAACAAATGAATGGAATGACAAGGGGTACCTAGTGGAGGGTGGGTATGCATACCTGGGAGTTGGAGTAAGGGTCTGCAGTGGGGCTAGAATTTCCTCTAGATATGTTTTAAAATACTTTTTGAGTTTGGGGTTATGAATGTATCACCTATTTGCAAAGTAAATAAAATAAAGGAACAAGCTGACACTGATCTCCGAGTCAGAAGATGCTTGTTCCTGGGAACTCACTGGTCGGGTGGGCTTCCCTGCTGGGAGCTGTCACGAAAGAGCCACCCACCAGCAAGAAGGGGCTCGCTGCAATCCGGAGAAGCTGGCTCCTTCTGAGACCTTGCAGGGGCAAAGCCAATCCCAGCAGAAGAAAACGTAGCACGGGTTTGTGGAATGACCCGTGTTATGTTATTCCGCAATGTCACCTCCTCCCAGGTCCATAACTTCAACATTTAATTTCCAAATATCCCCAGATCTGTGAAGATACTGATCTTCTGGGGGGGTTGAGGGGAGGGCTGTTTTGTTTTGTTTTGTTTAGCCCTCTGAACAAATGTGCCTCTCTGACCACTTCTGCCAAGGTTTAAAAATGGTCTAATATGTGGTGTGCCCTTCCTAGGAGTAAACACCACGTTGCCACTGAGCCAAACTGACACTCTAACAGGGCACAGTGAGCTGAGAAGGAGTTTCATTGCAAATCCGCACCACGGGGCATCGTGGGAATTCCGCAAGAATCTTCATATTCATGAAGCTTAATTATAGCAAAACTGCCAATCTGTAAAATACGGCTGCGTTTGAATACTACTTTCAAGTCTGGAACATGAACAAGGAGACGCCGGTCCCCCTGAGACACCCCAGCAGTGTGTGTACAGAAGGACCAGTGAAACGGAATTCGGGGGGAAAGGGAAGACAACTAAAAACACATCAAGAGGCACTCTACTTACCCAGAAAAATGAAAATGCCAATCACAGAAAGGGTCTTATTATGTACTTGTAATCAACCATAACATTCAAATTGGCAAATAAAGAATCAAATAAGATCACAAATTTAAGACATTAGTCCTAAAGATAATACAGATTTTAGTTACAGACATGACTACGGAGTCGCCGAGGCTGCACGCACTCACCCCGGTTCTGTTGGGTAATAGGCCAAACGAGGCTCTGTCTGGAAGCCCCTGCAATAGCCAACTTGAGATTCTAAGTGCTCCTCTGGACATGAGAGGAAGCATCTTGAAATAACGGAGCGGGGGGGCAGGGGTCGGGGGGAGGCTTCAGCAGGAGAGGAAAAGAGCCATCAGCAGCGCGTGCCTGCAGAGATCTGCCAACGTGTCCTACGGCATCAAAAACACGTACCTGGGTCTAACCATTGGACAAAAATGGAGGCAATTGGTCTCTGGCAGGTCTACGATTTTCAAGCAAAGAAATGACTTCTGCCAACATGGATTCTTCCTTTCCCCTTTTGGAAAGGTTCTCCAGTGTGCTCCAGTTCAGAGGAAATAGACAATCCCATGGTATGTCTTGGCATTTCCTGTTCACAACCAGTGGGGATTCAGGTGAATATCTGTCCATCTATCCACTCACCCATCACCTGGCTGCCACCCATCCCTATCTATCATCTCTCCATCCGGCTACCCATCCATCTATCCACCCATCACTCATCAATCTTTCTATCTACCCATCACTTATTTATCATTTATCCATATCTGTCTATCGATCCATCCATCCATCCATCTACCCATCCATCCACCACCCAACCATCCATAACTCACAGGCCATGGCAGCTCTGCACCCGTATGTGGTCAGTCATGGCAGTTTGCAATAACCCCTCACATCACATTCAAAGCTAAGGCTGATAAAGACAACCACTATGGATAATATTTTCAGAAAATATTTTCAAAATAACTTACATGTAAGCAAAGACCAAATTCATTTCATAATTTAAAAAATAATCAACTGTGAGTAAATCCATTGCTTAACAGAAAAGAACAAACGTGATGCGATGTTGCATGGGGTGTGAGAACAGGAATGTTATTCACTGAGCACCAGCTGTATGCTGGGAACCATGTTAAGCGTGAAGACGCCCGTCACCTGGTTGTGTCTTTGTGATACCCCCAAGGAGAGAGCTGTGATGGTTGTCTCAGGAAGCACGTCCTCAGGAGGCACAGGCAAGGAGTAGCAGAAACAGAATGGGGTCACAGAGCTGTTTGACTGCAAACCTGAGTCCTTAAAGACCATATACACTGCTGCCTTTCTCCAAATCTTAATAAAATAACCAGAGAACAGGAAGGGAGGAAAAGAGGGGAGGGATTGAAGGAAAGGGGAAGGAAGGAAGGAAGGGAAGGGAGGAAGGGGCGGGGGGTATGGTGGGGGTCTAGGGATGGAGGGGGGAATCTGAGTCAGCTGGAAAATAGGGCATGAGGCCATCAACTGGCCAGAAAGTGTGTGAATTTATAATTAAATAATCATAATCACAATCACAAACATCTACAATCTCTCATCTTCAATTCTACAATGGAAAAAATCTCCAAAAATGGAGAAAATAATCTTCATGATTCACTTGCCAGCAAAACCTGGCCTGAATTGATAGGAGACTCCATTTGGTCCTTGTTTATCCCACTTAAAAAGAAAACTCCAGAGTTCCGCTGCACAGAAGTATTGGCAGTCGGGCCCCGTGCTCCCCCAGGGGTCGGTGGGGGGAGTGTAGAAAACACTGGGGATGTGCACAGTGTCGCCTGTCTGAAATCCAAGAAACTCTGAAACACATTTAGCTCCCAAGGTTTGGACAGGGCTAAGAACACATAGTGTCCAGTGACCCAAAGAATCCCCCCGCCCTGAAATGTTCTCGATCAGAGGGACCACGAAAGAACTTGCCCTCAAAGCCAAACCAGCAAGGACAGAAACTTAACGACAAAAGGAAAAGACATCTCAATAATGGATGGGCGGGGGGGAGGGGGGAAGGAGCCTGCTCTGTTGCCAGGAGAACTCATGGCAATGTTATCGCATTAGGATCTGACATCATCCTCTCTCCCCTCCAGGCTAATTTCATAACCCAGTTTAGTTTGAGCCCAAGGACAGACACTTCTGGACCCTGATTACATTTGTGCCCCCCAGACTCACCAACCCTCCGCTGGGAAGCACAATATTTTGGTTGCACAGTTTCTGTAGAAAAAATAGAGAGGGTTTAGAGAAATGATTTATAAGAAACCTAAGGGTGAGTCTTCATGTGTGTGATAGCATTTCTACACATTTTTAAGCCCAACAAGTAATAGCTTCTGCAGTTTATGGACTCATAACTATATTGTGCAGTATGAAAACATGCATAAAGATATCAGTGGGACCCTAGTTCTAATATTATTATTTATGAAAAGAATGAATAAAATGTATATAAATAAAAGGATAAACCTCTGTCTCAGAAAAGCCTGTTTTGTTATTCTCTTTTCTGTTTAGTTGCAATGTGTTTGTTCCCTCGCCGTCTGTCTCACTGAAAACCGTCCTCACCAAACGCCAGTCCTGTGTCAAGCATAGAGCAGACGAGGGGAGACAGATAAAATCCCAATTTGAAAGGTTTTACAACTAATATGAAAAACTATATGAATTTACTGTGTCTTCTCAGGTCTGGAAAACAAACGCACCTTTCTGAGTATAGATGGGAACAATGTTGATTTGCTTATTTGCTTTTAATGGAGTTTAGGCTGGTAAAATAATTAATGACAATAGATTTTCCTAACAAAATGGACATATCCTCAAACTGTACAGAAACATTGGGGATTATCAGGCAGGAAGGGAGGGAGGGACGGGCAGGAGACCACAGGCACCTCTGCTGTAGCAAGATCTCTGCTCTAAATGTCCCCAAAGGGACAGAATGCAATGTGAAAACAGACGGTGTCCTACTCCATTTTCCAAAACTGGGCCAATTCTCTGAGCAAAAGTTCCTTGCCTGGTAAATAAAGGTAGACAAGATAGTAAGTAAATATTGGAAGAAATAAGGCAATCAGATTGAGATATTTATCACTCAGAATAGTTCAAGGAAGATAGTCTCATTTTTTCAGAGTACTTATGCACATAGGATGAGAGCATAAATTATGTCATCACTCCCTTGGGAGACCCTGTGAAGTATCACAAGGTACGTGTTACGGAGATATCCTAAAAATGTAAAACTGATGGCATTAAGTTGTAAAAAAAAAATTGTAAAGAGACGAAAGCTTGGGGCGCCTGGGTGGCTCAGTGGGTTAAGCCACTGCCTTCGGCTCAGGTCATGATCTCAGAGTCCTGGGATCGAGCCCCGCATCTGGCTCTCTGCTCAGCAGGGAGCCTGCTTCCTCCTCTCTCTCTGCCTGCCTCTCTGCCTGCTTGTGATCTCTCTGTCAAATAAATAAAATCTTTAAAAAAAAAAAAAAAGAGACGAAAGCTTTAGAATTTATGAGCACCTACAATTACATAAGAAACTAACATCAAAAGGAAGTTCATGGCCGTTTCTTTCTTGAAAGGTATGATCCTGGCTACCTTTTATCCTTCAGTTCCTTGGCCTTTTCCCCTTTATTTATCATCTATCAAAATGAATTTTGTGACAGATATGTCCATCTGAACATGTGTGTTTTTTTAACTGAATGCGTTCCATGCTGTATCTTGAAAGTGGCGCTTGAGTTTGAGAGCAGAGGAGAGTGCTGTGTCTCTGTGAACCCAAGTCCTACTCTTACCTCCAAATGTACAACCAGAGAACAGGTAGCAGGTCGAGTCGTCCCCGAGGTTTGCTTTACCCCCAGAATATACCATTGGGATTGGCTTAGTTCCCTTCCGAGGCACTCAGTGAAAGTGGAAGTAAATAGAAAAAAGAAAATAGCCGCAGAGTGCCAAGGTACTCATCAGAAGCCCATCTTCAGGGGGTTCAGGAACACATAGGGGCTGGCTTTGATTGTCAATGGTGTGTGTGTGTGTGTGTGTGTGTCTGTGTGTCTGTGTGTGTGTGGCCTGTCAGCACAAGTCCCCGTGGCCACCTGGCCATGCGCGGGCCATCCCACACATCATGGCTAATTCACATGACCAACACTCTCCTTCTCCTGTCCCTTAAACCCTGGTTTGTGGGCATCTGTCATTTTCTTTCAAGACATCCACCTGTCCCTTTCAAGGTAAGAGCATCTGGGCTTTCCTGTGAGGGGCTGTCCATCAGGTATGCAGGACCAACACCACCACCATGATGGGCCCACACAGACGGGCACATGATGTGAGCCCATCTTAGGGACTAGAGAAAGAAGGATCTTTCCCCCAGGTGCCGAGCTTCTTACTGTTGGCAGGAAGGAGTGTGCTGCCCCAGCCTGCCAAGGGGCCAGTCTAACCCAGAGGAAATCCCAGTGCAGTGAGACCAACAGCAAGAGTGAAAAGTGCTCCCATCGGAGTCACTTGAACACCTTGATGAAGCTGGACCAGAAGGTGGTCACTGCTAGACTTTTCAGCTATGTGAGCCAATGATACCCTTTTGGTTTCTTGTTTGTCATTTGCCATCAAAACAGTCCCGACGAGTATAAATGATTGCCCAAATCCTGAACTCAGTTTAATGCTGCAGGAAAATAAATAAAATATAACACGTTTGAATTGCATGCCATACCCATAAATTTGTGTTCCGATGTCAATCTGCCCGCATATTGTCTGACAACAACATATACACAAATTACATATCCAGCCTTACAAAGCCAGTCTTCCTCTTCTTTGGAAGTCTGTCTCCATCTGCAAGTGACCCCTTGTCCACAGCCTGAGCTAAGAGAAGTGGATTCTTCTAATGGACTGAGAAACACATCCCAATGCCACCAGGGCACAAAGAACCAGCTGTGAAGTCTGTAGGAGTATCTGTACTTTTGTGGAGGGGAGGAGTGGGGTCCTTCTACTGGACTCCCAGGATCTCTCATCGTATTTGTAAAGATCTGGTCACTCTCTGTGGACACTGTCCCGGTGCCCGAATTTGCTTCCCTGCATCTTACTGGCCTATGAGTGAAGGCATTTTTTTTATGTTGCTGTGTTTCTGGAACTTTGGCCATACTGGGAACCTTCATCCATTGTCACATAAACAGGGAGTGCTTAGTGTGTGCCGGGCAGTTTTAAGTACAGGGAGGAGCACTGGGCACGGCAAGGGAGCTACCTCCAGGGGCTTTCCTTTTCACAAGAGTAAGCAAAGCAATCAGCAGACAGCAGACCTTCCATGGGGAGCAACTGCCGTGAAGACGAGGTGGTGAGTGGCTGGGGGAGGGGCGGCGGGTGCAGGAGGAAGGTGTGTTCCCAGCCACAACTTGAATGGCAAGAAAGGACCAAACAGGCCCCGTGAATATCTGGGGACAGAATATGCTGGTGAGACACTACATGGGGAAAAAAAAAAATCCCAAAGCAGGAACAAGGGGACGAGACTGGACTCAGTGACCAGGAAAGGGACATCCCCTCCTCCTTCCCACCTCCTCCCTCAGGGCCCCAGACAGTCTGTTCCTGCTCCCTTCCCACCTTGTCGCTTACCCATCCAAATGACTACCTTTCTAAAGGACACGTTCCACATGCCTTACAGGTGTACCTGGAGAGCCGTCTAGGTGTTCCTGAGAACTCTGGGGTCGGCCAACTCTCTGTTTAATGGAATGTTCTCCTGCTCGCCAGCTTCCCTGGGTTGGCCACGTGTGAACAAACAGCAGGTGTTTTGCAAGAGGGGACACTGCAAAGCTCCTAGAGCGGCCTTCATATCTGTAGAGGCCACCTTCTGCGGTCACCCTCAAAGCCACACAGGCTATGCATTGTCTCACAAACCTTGCACCTGCCGGAGAAGCAGGCCTGCTAAGGAAAACGTTGCCTCACGTGTACATCAGGAACGCAATCAGGAAGATAAAACCACGTGAAAGTCACTCCCGTGTGGATCTGATAATGCAGTCAAAGTAATAGCTCAGGACAAGGCCAGAAAGCACATTCTGATCAGATGGAAAAGTACACGCCCCTGCCCCCAACCTGCAGGGCAAGGTCGTGCTTCTTTGAGACCCTGTCACAGCTGGGAAGCAAATGGAGGGGACCTGAATAGTAGTCCTTAGCCAGAGAAACATATTCTTACCCAAAGCAATTTTTTAAGGCTTGGGTTCTACTTTTACTTAAACATACTACCAAAAAGTAAATGCGTGTTTATATTGCTGAGTGTTTGTTGAAAGGACTCAACCATAGCTTCTGTCTGTTCTCCTGACTTCGGGGCCTGGCAAGTTACCATGGATGCTTGCCCCTCTGTTCTGAGCTGTAGATCTTCGTCTTATCTCTTTCTTATTTTATATAATCTATAATCTATATATCTATCCATCCACCCCTCTATACTCCTTTCCCTCCTTCCTTCCCTTCTTCCTTCCACCCATCACCCATCCATCTATCCATCATCCATCTGCCCCAAATATAAACATTTTCAACTACTTTCTTTCCAATACCTCTGCCAGTGTTTATCCCAGAGTGCCAGACCTCTTTCTTCCTCCATGAAGTCAGGGGCTGGAGCACCAGACACCAACGGCACCATGGGACCAAGTCACCCACCATAATCTACAATGTCTGAAAATGATCACTCATTTGCCCAGCAGAGCTACTTCTGCACACTTGTTCCTGTGCCGGGTGCTGGCTTACGGTAGTCCCCCCCCACCTTCCTAGGACCCCAGGCAATGCCGGTCTACTCCAGATCTCATCGGTGGACTTGGTTACATGGGTGACAGGCAAGTGGCTCCTGGCTTGTGCAGGGCAGTGGTCTTCAAGACCAGCAGCTCATTAAAGTCACTAGGTAAACTTTTAAACTACGGATGCTACTTAAAGTGAGTCCCTAAGAACAGGGCACCAGTATTTATAAAAAGCCACCGTGGCTGGTTCTCCTGTACAGTTAGGGCTGAGAACCTACAGTCCTGCTGCCCACAACGTGGTCCCTGGACCAGCAGATTCAGCAACACCTGGGAGCTCATTAGAAATTCACAGTCTAGGCACACCTGGGTGGCTCAGTCAGTCACTTCTCTGCCTTTGGCTCCAGTCATTATCCCAGGGTCCTGGGATTGAGCTCCCCCATTGGGGTCCCTGCTCATTGGAGAGTCTGCTTCTCCCTCTCCCTCTGCCTGCCGCTCCCCCTGCGTGTGCTCTCTCATTCTGTCAAATAAATAAATAAAATCTTTAAAAATTAAAAAAAAAAAGAAATTCAGAGTCTCAGACACTGCCCTGATCAAGAGAATGAGAACCCGTTTTAATAAGATTTCCCAGTGATTTGTGTGCACGTAACAGTTTAAGAAACATTGTTCTAGGATACGGCTTTAGGTAAAACTTCCCTGAGATAATAGACTGCCCTGAAGGAGGCTGCCTGTAAAATAAAGCACAAAACTGGTGCTAAGACAAGGCACTAAAGAAGAGGGTAGTCTGTATCAACCTCAGAAAGTAGTTCAATCCCCCTCCGCACACACGTCAAATTACATATTCCTTGAGCGTGGGGGCTGTGCATCTCTCTTAGTCCTAGCGACGTTTAGAAAGCCACACATGCGGCTTGCACACAGTAAGTGCTCACTAAACACCACCTGATTCAGTGTCCTGAACAGGCAGGGTGCCTCTGTTACTCATCTATTTGGAGACAATACACAAATCTCTCTCCCCTTCTGCTTTTCAGTGTTTTTATCTGCATAATCTGCTTACCTTCTTCACTCTGAGACAGAAGATACTTAGCAACTGAAGCTCACTGATAAGAAATTACACACTAGATGCAGTAAGGCTCTTCATCTGGGAAGTCCCATAGGACCGGCTGAGGAACCCACCAACCCAACGGAGCTTATACCCTGTGCAGGCTCCTGTTCTAGACATTAACAAAACAGAACAAAAGCCCTGCTTTCTGGTAGCTTATTCCCTACTTCTATGCCCTTCAGGCAACCATGGTGTTAAAAAAAAAAAAAGACACTTGTAAAATACTACCGTATTTTTCAACTGTTATTACAATTTATAAGTCTACCACTTACTTTTTTTATTTTTTAATTTATTTTCAGCATAACAGTATTCATTGTTTTTGCACCACACCCAGTGCTCCATGCAATCCGTGCCCTCTTCAATACCCACCACCTGGTTCCCCCAACCTCCCACCCCCTGCCCCTTCAAAACCCTCAGATGAGAGACTATGGACTCTGAAATACCACTTACTTTTTTATCAGTATCTAAGGACTTTCTTCACCGTACGGCTGTAATTTTAAAAATCCAAATTCAATGTCATTGACCACACTCTTTTTAATAAATACTAGAACAAAATAATCCCTAGGATGATTTTCGAAGTTGTTTATGAAATAGAGGGTTACGCATATGATCCTCCTTAGTTGACTCACCTAGGTCTTATCTATGAACAAAACCAATTTTCCCATTTGCCCTGCAATTATTTAAAGGGAGAAGATGCAAGAATTCACTTTTTAAATTTTAAATTGTGCTTAAATAGGTATCATATCAAATTTACCATCATAACCACTTTTAAAGATTTTTATTTATCTATTTATTTATTTGACAGAAGGAGAGAAAGAAGGAGTCGTGGGGAAGGGCAGAAGGAAAGGGAAAAGCAGACTCCCTGCTGATCAAGGAGCCCAATGGAGGGCTCGATCCCATCACCCTGGGATCATGACCTGAGCCAAAGGCAGAGGCTTAACCGAATGAGCCACCCAGGAGCCCCACTGTAACTATTTTCAGAGTACAGTTCGGAAATGTTGAGTACATTTACATTACTGTGAAAACATCACCATCTCCAGAACTTCTGATCTTGCAAAACTGAAGCTTTAAACAACAGCTCCCCTTTGTCTCCCTCTGCCCAGTCCCTTGCACCCCCACACTACTGTCTGCGTCTTTGAGAATTTGACTTCTCTAGGGAGCACACATGAATGGAATTCCGCAGTACTTGTCATGTTGTGACTGGCCTATTTCATTCAAAAGAATGTCCTCTCAATGTCTATCTATGCTGTAGTATGGGTCCAGAATTGTCTCCTTTCCTCAGGCTGACTAATACTCTCTGCACGTACCACATTCCATTCCTCCAGTCATCCGTCAGTGGACACTTGGGCCACTCCCACAGTTTGTCTCTTGTGAACAGTGCTGCCATGCATGTGGGTGTGCAAATATCACTGCCAAGATTTATTTTTCAAAATTAGTCTCCAAACACTTTTGCACAAGATGGCACATCTTCTCAAACCACCATCAGTTCAAAGCAATAGAAGGTCAAGTTTCAGGTAACTCGCACCAGAGAAAACACTAGGCTTTCATCAAGTAACACTGCTATCCCATTAGGAGAGAGCACCTCCGGTTGATTTAAAATGGAAGCTGAGAAGGGCGTCTGCACTACAAGGCATGAAACAAGTTCTTCATGGAAAGGACATGATTTATATCCATGTTCTAATTAGAAACATGAGCACATAAAATTTCTACAAAGAAACACCAGGACAGTCTTTGACCGCATTTACTTTCTTATACAGATATGGAACTTTATTTTCCTCTCTGCATGAGTCTAGCAGAAAATTTACGCACTGCCCTTAATGGAGGAATATTCGGAGGGAGATCAAAGGCAATGAAGAAAATGATCCAAAGGTTGGAAATTGTAAAACTTAGAAGAGGGTAAAAGAGTGTCTCCTAAAGAAGAAAAGGCTAACAGAGTAGCCTGGAAAAGAAAAAGAAAAAAAAAAAGTCTGCACGTACTAAATAAACAAGAAGAGAGATGGGGATGACTATGGACAAAGCAGAAAAATAGACAAAAGTAGAAAATTAGCTCTGGGGTCTGGAGCAGGGCAGTTGAGAAGAAAGCCCATTACCTCCCTTCTTGTCTCCGATGCCAAAACCATTCACTGGCCTTTATTTGTACCAACCTGAATCCGTCAAGGAGAACAGAGTGAAGTCAGTGATGGGGTCGAGGTGCAGTAAGTCAGGTAGAGCCCATGGGGACAGGGAATAAAGGACACAGCATGATCAAAACAAAGAGGTAGGAGTGAGCAACAGTCCTTGAGCCATCTTCCAGAAGATATTTTTGGGGAACATAAGGGAATAACAGGCCTTCCCTCCCACCCCCACAATCAGGAGCTTTCCTTATTAAAGCTAATCAATTTCTGAATGATGACATTACATAATATGGTTTCTCTCAACCTTGTTCATCCTTGTTCATCCACAAATTCCCTACGCCAACAACCGAAGTCATCCTTGAGGGTGGTCCTTCTTTCATCTGTTATCTGTCACACCCAGTCTATCCACCAACATACCAAATCCTCCCCAAATATCTCCCAGATCTGTCCTCTTCTCTCTGTCCCCATGTCTACCGATCTGGTTGAGTCTCCAGTGTGTCTCATACTCATTCATCCAATGATCCATCCAATGATCCAATGATCCATTTGCACAGAACAGCCACAGTCACACCATCCCCCTGCCCAGATTACAGCAGGTTCACAACATCCCAATAAAAAATCCAAACCCCTTGATGGACTGAGAAGGCCCTTTGTGCCCTGGCCCTGCTCACCTCCCAAGCTGGTCCTTCTAAGATGCCTTTGCCTCACTTGAGGACCCCATGTGGCTGGTCCCTTCATGCTCCTCCAGCCCAGCATAAACACACACCTTTTCTTTCCCTCTCCATACTGGACTTCCTTCTCCATACCAGAACTGGCCATGGTGGTGTCCTGCTTTACAGTACAAAGGACAAAAATGATGTCTAGAGAAGTACAAAATAAAATCCAAATCCAATAAAATCTGAGACACATATATGCTAGATTCTAGAAAAGCAGAATTCTTAGATTTGTTTTACCTGTAGGTGGTGCTTGGTCCTAGGACAACATCTGGCCCATAGTTAACCATTAATCACTGAACCTAAGGTCTAAAGGAACACCACTTTTATATAAATTAGCTTTAGTGGCCTTAAATTCTAACATACTGTTTCTCAAATTGTAATCTGAGGAATATCATGGATGGTCTTGGGAGATAAAAATAAACAAAAGTAAAAATTGCAGTGATCATATGGGATTTGTGCTGCACGGCCCTATTGCAAAGAACCGTGTTCCCATTGTTTAATATCTACTTTCCTAATCCTCTAAAGCCCAGAATCCCCATGAGTGTCTTCTGTCCTCTTAACCTCTACACGGACACAGCTTAGGAAATGCTGGTCAAAAATATCTCATCAACTGGGAACAAACACTCTCAACTAAGAGAAGCATCACTAATCTTAAAGAACATTTTTTTTAATGGTTCTAGTGTTGTCCCAGAATTTCAGGGCTCATAACCAGCAGGAATACAACACTTCACTTAATGGGTCATTAATTTTTAAAATATGACGTTCCCAATCTGCCTGTTTCTGGCTTGATGACGTGACAATTAGTCATGTTTAACCGTGTACTCCAAAGGTTCAAGTAAAAAGTGGTGTGTTTTGCTATCCAGGTGCTTTCCCTCTGACCTCTCGTTACAGAGAATTTCAGACGTGCACAACAGATACGTACGGTCCTGGTGAGCATCCACGTGTCTGCCACCTGTCTCAGCAGCGATGTCCTCCGGCCACACCCAACCCCCACCCACACACACTAGATTCATTTGAAGTCGATCCCAGGTATCCAAAAGGTACTTTTTAAGAGTTAAATGTTTTCTAATGTCTGTTGCAAAGAGTGACAAAGCCATAGGTCTCACTCCGTTGTACAGCCATACACAAGCATGCACGCACACACACAGACACACACACACACTCACATACACACACACTCACACACATACACACACAGTCACATACACACACTCACATACACACACACTCACACACATACACACACAGTCACATACACACACATACACATACACACACTCACATACACACTCACATACACACACTCACATACACACACTCACATACACACACACACACACACACACGCACACACACACACACGCACACACTTTGCCCGTTTACTAAACAAGCAGTCCCAGCTGCTTCTGACTGTAGGCTGCTGTCCCCGAATTCACGTCATGGCACGGGAAGGTGCATCCACAGATCTCCCCCTCACTGTTGATGAGGACTACTATGTATAAGATATTTGTCCCAGACCACAGGGACTAACCCACTAGCACAGTTCCGACCGTCAGATCGGTCTGAGCCACACAAACCTGTCAACAAAGCCGGCCAGCAGGCTAGCTCAGAGAAGAAAAAATCAATACCCCTTTGAATGAATCACGCGGCTGTCAGGGAGAATATGGGTGTGCGGGTTGAGACACACACATCTGGCCAACTTGCCTTCCTCTCTCCCAGCCCTTCTCTCGTTTCTGCCCGGTGTGCCCACCTTCGCACGAGATGCCCACTCTAATGACAGAGCACCAGTCACTGTCCCTAATTTATAGTTTTTGTGTCACATACTTCTCTTAGAAAGGGATTTGAGACTGAGGATAAATGAGTCAAATTTAAATGAAAGGAAAAAGCACTTCATCCTAAATTGCTTTAAATTCTGGTCACATGTGATCATTATTAACAAATACACTTCTCTGTAAAACTGGGTTTTACAACCCATGTTACAACCTCATGTACCCAGAGAAGTCTACTGAACCTTTACAGAGGTTCAAGCTCCTATCACTTTCAGCGTCCTGCTATTTATTACTTGTGGGGTTTAGGAGCATGCTATCACAATTTAACAACCCTCCAAAACAGACATACCCAACATCACACATCCCTGGGCCTTCCAATCTTACTTCTGAATAACTATCTCACGAGGGTACATATTACTTCTTACTAATAGTGGCTAAATATCTCTAAATCAATAGCCACTATTAGTAAGAAGTAATTCAATATTGGACTCTAAATTGAAAACTGAAGCAACTGTGGGTATATATTTCTCCCACATACAGCAAACAGGTATAAAACTTGATATTATCAGCGATGAATGCAAGTACATTAAAGGGGTCGTCCGGCTCCATTGCTTTTCTTGGAAGACGATCCTTACGTACACCCTTACCATCCGTGAAGGATTTCTTTTTGAAAACCTCAACATAAAATTAAAGATGTTTACAATCAATGTTTTGGCAATTTTGATAGAGGAAGAGAGGAGCATATACGCACTCATCTTTTGCAGCAATGAATCAAATCTAGTAAACAAAGAACCAGAGATTCAGGAATATAAACCCGGGCTCATGTGTTCATGACCATAAATAAATTATGTAAGGGGACCCATGAAAGTCACTCATCAGGCCCCAAGGAAATCAGAGGTTCTGCGCATCTCATGTGTAAAATCGACTTCGGAGTTCTGTGGAAACCTTTTGCTAGAGAGTCACTGAGGTCACGGCCAGCGATGGGCAGAGGGGGAGGTGGGCTCGGGCTCCCTTCACTTGCTGATAGGATGGCACAGGCGTCTGCAGAAGAGGACACGGGTGAGACAGGCACTGTGATATTTTCTCCTCACTTAGTGGCAGGAGACAGAGTGGAATTCAGCAGAAGAGGGGCGTCACTGGGACACAGATTGGGACAGAAAATAAAGACAATGCAAAGTGTACAGGCTATGAATAATGTTTGTGGATCATTTAAAGGATGTCTGCGAGGCCGAGATACAGTCCTCTCCAACATTCGATTATTCGTGGTGGGGATTTGCAACATAGATGATTTTTTTTTTAAATCCTGAATCTTAGGATGATTTTTTAAAGAGCAAATTACTTGAAACCAGAGCAGTAGAAACGTGCCACGTGCACCCAGATGGCGCTTTGATTTGGCTTCTGCAGAGGGCTCAAGTCTGGCTGCATTCCCTTTTGGGAAATGGCCCTCCTCGATTCCAAGTTCATTTGGCTTTTTCAATGATAGGGTTTCAATTCGAACAGATAACAATGCCAAGAACTAAAAATTTCACCATCTAATTAGGGAGGGGGAATCTCAGTACGGCCTTTCTTTCCTAATATCATCTGTAGTTTGAAAATGACTTGATGAAGGCTCTTTATAAAAAGCCCCTCACTTTTCCTGGTACGGGAACAATTGCAGTGAAAGCCACCGGTACAATGGAGTGGGCACAGAAGCAGAGGAAATGTATGCGTGACAAAGGGAGCAGAAGGAGCAGGGACAAAGAAGAGATCAGAAAAAGGATGAGGCTGGAGATTTCAAGGTCAAACTTCATTAAAAAAGAAAAAAAAAAAAAACACTACCTGATGTGTCTATCAGAAGGTTTCACCCGGGGGGACACCCAGTTAGTCTGGGCGAGGGCAGGTGAGGATGGCATTGGGAGGGTGTGGATGGGTTGCAAGGTTGACGAGGAACAGAAAGGTTCTAGAATTCATACATGTTTGGGTGTGATGTGTTTCCTGGGGATCTACTGTTCCGTAGGTCACATTACCTCCTCAGCTGGTCCCTGATCCAAAATAAAGTCTAGAAACATCAATCTAAGGACACTTCTACCTCTAGAGGAATATATTTATATTTTAGCATCTACCAGCATACATTCCCAGATATGCAATATCTGGTTTGCATGAAAATGCATTTGAAGTATTCAATATTGAAATGAAACTCAAAAACTTGTGATTTTAAGTCTATTTCCAAGTGACTTATCCTGAGAAGCACAATTTTCAATGAACTCCTTTTAAATCAATGGTTCCAAGCATGCAGGGGTGTGGGCGGGTCCTTCACTGTTGAAGTCCTGACCAGATCCCTCTGTCTCGTCTGTACACCTCTCCCATGCGCCATATGATGTCGGGGCACCAGGGTGGCTCAGTGGGTTAAGCATCTGCCTCGGCTCAGGTCATGATCCCAGGATTCTGGGATCGAGCCCCGTGTTGGGCTCCCTGCTCAGCAGGGATCCGCTTCTCCATTTCCCTCTGCTCCTCCCCCTGCTTGTGCTCTCCCTCCTTATTTCAAATAAATAAAAAAAGTATTTTAACAAATAAAAATAATGCTTTATTACAGTAAGGGCTTACATGAAAGTAATAAGAGAGCTTTAAGTTACGAGTGCAAAACAACACCCCCCAAATCCCGCCGAGTCCCCACTTTGCCACCTAAACTGAGGCGACTGCCTCTTTCTCCATGAAATAATTTTCCAACACAAAATCTGAGCCAGAGATAGCGATGAATGAGGCTCTCAGCAACATTGCCATTGTCACCCAGACTCACATGGGTGAGCCCTCCCGCCAGGCAGCTGCCATTTCTGCTGCTGGTCATGTGACCTTTCTAAAGCCCCACCATCCACATCAGAAAGACACTCTGACCCTCCTCTACACAGAAATTCTACAGTTTTCAGATGTAGCATCATAAATTGGGGAAGCACGCTGATCCATGTTTGGAACAGGTGCCCCTACACACAAAAGCTATATAGGAGAGTTGACTGTGTTTACCGAAGGGGTGCGTGTGTGTGTGTCTGCGCGCGTGCACGCGCACATCCCTTTAGAGAAGTGAGTAAAGTAAAATGTAAGGAGTAACAGCTTGGCTGTGGACCTTGTGCATTGGAAAGTGTTCTAAAATGCCCTTTATTTTTTTTAACTTTTTATTTATTTTCAGCATAACAGTATTCATTGTTTTTGCACCACACCCAGTGCTCCATGCAGTCCGTGCCCTCTCCAATACCCACCACCTGGTTCCCCCAACCTCCCACCCCCCCACCTCTTCAAACCCTCAGATTGTTTTTCAGAGTCCATAGTCTCTCATGGTTCACCTCCCCTTCCAATTTCCCTCAACTCCCTTCTCTCCATCTCCCCTTGTCCTCCATGCTATTTCTTATGCTCCACAAATAAGTGAAACCTTATGATAATTGAGTCTTGGCATGGAAGGATCTCCTTTGTCTTACACACTCACCTACACTATTCAGTGCTAAATTTTAACAAATGTCACAGAACAAGACTGGAAGGTGACAAAAATAAAATCATTTCATGAAAATAACGGGAGACAGCTTTTGCTTTGGGACTAATAAATATTGGGGATTTGGGAATATCTATTTCCCTTAGAACATTGTCATTTTGTGAAAATCAACTGTGAAACACCAGGTTGCATGGGATTTGACCTGCCCAGACAGTTTGCACTGGGAGGAGAAGTTGATGTGAAATTGTGCTTCAGAGTAGTAGAAAAAAAAAAATAGATAGGAAAGTGAAAGTTTTTCTTAAAGTATTAGAATAATTTGAAAGAAAATACCATAATTTTAATAGAACAGTTGCTCCTTCAACATTCTTTCAATAAACATTTATCAAGCTACCTTTATATGCCGGGAACCATAATGTCATACTTGAGGTCAGTGGGAAGGTACGGTCTTAAATAAAATCAAAATTAAGAAAATAATTCTTATCCTAGACTGTTTCATCTATTTGGATTCTTCTCTAGTTAGGGAATAGTCTTTCAAAAAACATGAAGAGTATTGTCCCCAAACCACATGAAATGTCCTAGATATGTCAACTATCCAAAGTCATACCATATTTTAAAGTGTTTTTCTTGTTTAAGTAAGCTACAGCTGTTATAAGTTGTTTGTCATTCAATTGACAACTTCTGTTGACTCTCAGACACTTAGGTGTTGTAGAAAACCAAAATTTTTCAAAAGGCAGAACTTCTACTTTCTAGAGAGGGAGAAGCAGTAGGTAAGACCCCAGGTGAGGGCATGAAACACGCTGGTCTCAGTATTCTTATCTGGGAAGTGGAGCTGCTGAAAATAGCCACCTACAGGGCTGTTAGAAGTTGTTCAGTAGAGTGTGACATAGGTCATCAGCCATTTACTAACCCAAACGTTTTCCAAGTGTTTCAGGGGAAGCTCAAACCTTTCCTCAAACAGGTCTTCTGATTTCTCTCTGAGGGTAAAAGTAAAGAGCCTCTTAGTCTAGTTCATGGCTCATTATACACTATCTGATTGCTGTTTAAGAAAAGTAAACATTTAATAAAACAATTGTTTATTATGATAAAACCCCAGAGATTATTAATTCAGTAGCATTCTAATGCCTTTACATCGAAATTGCAAGACACCAGATCATTCGGTATACCTGGCATTTTAGTAATTCTTCTTAAATAAGACAATTTCTGCTTTTGCTCCCTAATAAGCTCACACAAGCAGTTTCTTATTTGCTTGGAAATGATGCAGTCCCGAGCGCCTGCTTTCTGGACCAGGAGTACTTCAGACAGAAGATGAATAACAACAACGCCAACATTTCCGTCCAACACTGTTCTAAGCATTTTGCGTAGATTAACTCATTTAATCATCTCAACCACCTTATGAGGTAGTTCCTGCTATTGTTGCTCTCATTTTCCAATCGAGGAAACTGAGACAAAGAAAAGTTACACGATCAGCCCAAGACCCCCGTGGGGGCTGTGGTGGATTGGGGATGTGGACCTAGACATCAGCTCCGGGACCCATCCTTGTGCCTTCTGACTAGAGAGACAAATACATAGCTAGAGACCATGAATTGGCTAGGTATTTATAATTCATGGAGCACCTCCCCAGGCATTTCTAATCTTTATCAAAACACTGTGTCCAATTCTACAGAGAGGTAATCAATTGTTGACGCTCTCACAGCTGTGACATGGGGACCCGAAGCCAGGTCTAAGTTCAAACCCAAGATGTCACACAGACTGTTGGCAATGATGAAACATGAACAGAAGCCTGAAGCCTTCCCTGGAAGAGTGACCCCGTCAGGAGAAATTGAAAAATATTTATTTATTTACTGTACCTGCTTATTAGCTTCTCCACAAAAGACATCTTGACGATGCTCACACAGAGCAGCATGTGCAAGATTTCCAATTCTTTAAACAGCCCAGATCTGGACAGTCAATAGTGTACATCATCACTATGTTTCCAGAAACTAAACAGACTAAAATATTCTATAACCCCCGCCCCATTTTTAAAGCTCTACACTCAATGTGGGGCTTGAACTCGAGACTTCGAGATCAAGAATCACATGTTCTACCAACTGAGCCAGCCAGGGTCCCCTGCAAATACTCTCATTCGTTTCCCACACATGGACACAGGATAGTCGGTGCAAACAGGACTCAGCTGTAGATGTTCCAATCCTAAGTCATTGCTTATCCAACAAAAATACAGTTGCTTTCAGATTGACTTTTGAATTTGGGGTACTTTGGTGGGAAATTTTTTAATTTTGTTTTGTTTTGTTTTTTAATTTTTTATTCAAATTCAATTGGGACACCTGTGTGGCTCAGTTGATTAAGCCTTTGGCTCAAGTCATGATCCCAGGGTCCTGGGATCAAGTCCTGCATTGAGCTCCTTGCTTGGCAGGGAGCCTCCTTCTCTCGCTGCCTCTGCCTGCTCATGTGTGTTCTCTCTCTCTCTGACAAATGAATAAATAAATAAATTCAATTAGCCAACATATAGTACATCACTAGTTTCAGATGTAGTATTCAATAATTCATCAGTTGTGTATAACACCCAGGGCTCATCACATCATAGTTTTTTTCTAGTGTAGTTGACACACAACGTTACACTGGTTTCGAGTGTACAACACATACCATATGATTTCACTCACATGGGAAATTTTGTATTGCATATAAGTTTTCAGATGGCTAGCCATTTGGGAAATTTACTATTCATTTTTCCAGTAATAAATGTCCCCCTTTCCCTTAGGGGAGGGAAGCCTAGGACTCTAAATTACAAAAATATCCACTGCTACTGAAAATGGGATCATTTATCAACAGCATGAGAGTTCACTTTAGCAACAGATGGCATCATATATGTTATCTACTAATGTGTCAGTGCAACCCAGAAAGCTGGGTGGGCGAGTAATGTAACATGCCGAGTTTTGAAGTGGCAGAATTCAGTTGAGAAAGTGAGTTTATACGCATTTCCTCTATATTAGTCAGCTCAGACTGCCATAACAAAATACCATGGACTGGGGGGCTTAAATAACAGAATGTACTTTCACAGTTCTGGAAGATGGAAATCAGAGATTAGGGTGCTGGTAGAGTTGGGTTTTGCTGAGAGCCCCCTTCCCTTTTCACTGGGTGTTTGTATGGCTCTGTACCTCTTCTTAAAAGGCAATAGTCCTACTAGAATAGAGCCCAACCTTTAAAATCTCATTTAACCTTAATTACCATTTAAAGACCCTATCTCCAAATATTGGGGGTTAGGGCTCACGAATGTAGGGACACAATTCAGGCCATAGCATGATCTGAAAATATAAGTCACGCAGTTTGCCTAAAATCCCTGATGTCTTGGCTCTGGAACATCTTGCTTCTGTCCCCATCCTGGTCCTCAGCCCAGTCTGACACAAGGGCAGGCTACACACAGCTGAGGGGGAAGCAGCTGATGGTGTGGCTGCCAGCTGGCATTCGAACACAACTGGGGCAGGGCAAAGGGGACAGCATGGGAACAGTCAATCAGGTATGGGCACTCTGCACTGAAACCCTCTGTTTTTTGTTTCCTTCCTTCTGAAACTATTTTTATTTCAGGATCTCATTTGATACATGTTTGTCAGTTGTCAAGCAAGCTATAGAAAAAGACGTAAAATAGGTATAATAGAGGATCAAAAGACATCAGAAAGATCTGTTAATATACTGGGAGCATCCTCCCAAAATTTGTGTCCTTCCTGGAACCTCGAAACATGACCTCATTCAGAAATAGGGTCATCATAAATGTAATTAGTTAAGATGAGATCATAGTGGAGTAGGGTGGGCCCTTTGTCCTATCTGACTGGTGCCCTTATAGATGAGAAGAGACACAGAGACATGCACAGGACAGAGGCCCTGTGACCAAAGAGGCAGATATTGTAGTGACGGTGTCTAGAAGCTGAGGAATACCAAGGACCAGCAAAACGGCGAGAAGCTCGGAGAAGTGCACAAAATAGACTGTCCCCCAGAGCCTTCATGGAGAGCACGGCCCTGCTACATTTTGATCCTGTGCTTCTAGCTTCCAGAACTGTGACGCCACACATTTCTGTTGTTTTAAGGTATGCTGTTTAGAACCCATCCAGTGATACTTTGGAAACTAATAGTTAAAATCTGGAGGGGGAATAAAAAAGGGAAGAATTCAAAGGCAAATTCATTTGTGGTTGGAAAGCATGCTGAATTCTGCTTTAGTTATGCTCTGTTGGAGGTGGCAGGAGGGGAGCAGACAGTGCAGAATTAGCAAGCCCAGGAGAGAAGACAGGCCCAAAGTTAGGATCATCTACATAGACATGACGGACAAAGCCCCAGGAAAGAAATGAGATGACTGATAAAGAAAGTGGAGATTGAAAGGAGCTAGGGGTGAAGACTGAGTTTTGGGGTCTATTTACATTTCTGAGCAGGGAGGAAAAGATAAGGAAAGTGATAGTGCAGAAATAATCGAAAAGGAGAAAGTCAACCAAAGGAGGGCAACCAATGGAGGAAGAAGGTCAACGGTGTAGGTTCTTCAAGGAAGTCAGAGAACTTGCCATTGGAATTTGACATTAGGAAGTCCTAGGTGACCTTGGAAATGTAAATTTCAGTAGCATGCAAGTGGTAGAAACCAGACCATGCAAGATTAGGAAGAAGTTATTCACTTGCTTTCTCTAGCATTTGGTGCTGGGCACATTCAAAAAGTGATTGTCCAATGGGTGACAAGCAAGGGGCCACCATCACTGAGAAAACTGCCCTGTACAGAAACCAATTAACATAATAGGCCTAGAACTGCTTTCCTTAACAGGCCTGCTAGCAAGGCTGCCCCTTGGCTGGTGTCTGGTAATTGGAATTTCAGGAGGATTCCTGCCATCTCACTGTGTCTAAACTATACAAACAATACGGTTTCTTGAACACTTAAATGCCTGTCGTCCTTCTGAGAGTCTGGATTTATGGTACATGTCAGGCAGAGGGTACCTACCTGATGGACCTCTAGTAAAACCCTTCAATACTGAATGTCTAATGAGTTCCCTGGTAGAGAACATTTTACACTTGTTGTCACTGTTCCTGGCTATGGAGATTAAGTGTGACCTATGTGATTCCATGAGGAAGAAAGTCCTGGAAGCTTGCGCCTGGTTTCCTCCAGACTTCTCCCCACATACCTTTTCCCTTTGCAGATTTTGCTGTGTATCCTCTCACTGTAATAAATCTCAGAGGGGGGTAAAATTATATCCTGAGTCCTGGGAGTCTTCCCAGCAAATCAATGAGCTCTGGCACATGCATAAAAAATTCTACGAGATTAAATCTAAGACCAAAAAAAAAAAAGCTGGATTGAGAAGTGAAATATTCAATTTGGAATTTTAATATTCTACCATTTTATTAGGAGAGGGACCAGTAAAACCATTTTCTATCCACATATGAGAGCTGAGGCAGGGTAAAAAGACACACACGCGCACGCACACACACACACACACACACACACACCCTGACATGCTCCAGAATAAATCTGCTACCACATTTTCCTTTCTTCCTCCTTCCTCCCTCCCTCCCTCCCTCCCTTCCTTCCTTCTTTCCATTTCCTTCCTTCCTTCCTTCCTTCCTTCCTTCCTTCCTTCCTTCCTTCCTTCTTCCCTTCCTCCCTTCCTTCTTTCCTTCCTCCCTCCCTCCCTTCCTTCCTTCCTCTCTCTTTCTTCCTTTTTCTTTTTTAAAATATTATATTAGCATGTCTTTAACCATGTGTCTACTTGACTCAGAAGTTCAAAACTCAAAAACTTTTTTTTGTTGTTGTTTTTGCACTATAATCTTGAATACAATTTCCAATTTTGAGAATGGGAATGTGTCTTCTCTCTGAAGGCTGACACTTAGTAGACTTTCTGTTCACCCTGGACCATTCAGGATCTCACTAGTGGCTTATTTCTGAAATGCCAGACTTGAGCCACCCATCCAACCGCTAACATCACCTTCATTCCCAGTGTAGACAGTTTCTCTGCACCCCCCAGGCAGGTTTTAATTACTTTCAGGGGGCAGTGGAGTAACATACAAAAGCTAATTTAATGAAAATAGACTTAAGTGGCCAAGTAATGGCTTTTAAAAAAGAAAGAGACCTGGACCCTCCCTTCCTGTGCGCATGACCATTTTTCAGTTATCCTGCTTGCCCAAAATATAGCGTGGTAAGAATATTACATCTCTCCACCTTTCTAATTCCAGTCTCCTGCATCCCTCCTGTGCTGACTTCCAGTGTTCATAAGGATGCTCCTACTTCCTGGAAATCAAGATAGATAGATAGATAGATAGATAGATAGATAGATAGATAGATAGAAGATAGATAGAAGATAGATAGATAGATAGGAGGGAGGGATGAAGGAAGGAAGGATGGAAGGAAGGAAAGAAAGAAAGAAGGAAGGAAGGGGTGAGCTCCTTTAACAGTTTCCATTTGGATCTACAAATTTCTTTTTCAGTGACTGTGAAACCAAGACTTCTTTGTTCCTGCAGCTCCCTGGTGCTTGTATTTATTTTTTTTAATTAGCCAACATACAGTACATCATTAGTTTCAGATGTAGAGTTCAGTAATTCATCAGTTGCATAGAACCCAGTGCTCATCACATCCCCTAAGTCATTTTGTTGATCTCATTCCCTTTACTCACAAGCACCTTGAGGGCAGAGCTGGGTCCTATCACCATGGCAACCTGAGCAGCTTAGTCGCCGGTTGCCTTGAAAATGCTCAGTGACTATGAGTAAAATGAAAATATGAGTGCCTTAGGAGGCGAGGACGTGTCCTCTCTTAGAGTTACAGGTTTCACAGACAGAGACAGTCAGCCACATACAGCCCTCCTTGCCCCCAGCAGCTGAGCCCCCCACTCCAAAAGCCAACAGAGCACATCAAACCTGCTCTTAGTTTAAGTTTGCTGAAACTTGAAAACCTTGCCTACCTGGAGTGACTATACCTACAGTGTAATTGCTTTCCCCATCCTAAAATGCAAACCAGCATTTTCTTAAATGGCCACTGCTCCTGGGAAAGCTTCTGTTCCTCCCCAGGCAAAAAACACTGCAAGTGTATATTCCTGTGATGGCCACAGCTCTGCCGGTCCACATGGTCACACCACACACAATGAGGTAATCTTCCCCCTCGGCTCCCTGAGAGCAGAAGCCATCTTGGGGCAGAAGGAAGGGGGGCTTCTTCAAGTCCAAATCCCTCCTTATCTATGGTGACCAGACCCAAAGACTGCATCTCTAAACCACCACGAGTATTTCATGTGAAGTGCTGGGCTAATACCCTTTGATATTTAATGTGGGCAGAAAATTGTTCACTTTTACCCAAAATACAGGAAACCAAATAATCTTCTGTGGACTTGAACTCATTGATCCTAAGAGATAAAATTCTCCTTGAGTCATCACTAATAGAGATGTTCAGATGGGAAATATCGTAACAGAAAATTGGGCCAGTGCTAAAGAGGGAGACGGATTCTCTGGGAATAGTAAAATGTTCACTGTTTCCATTTTCCAAATCCAGTTACCCTTGGGCTGTGTCTTTGATGTTAATGTAGCTAAACCCCCGGTGAGATTCTCAGCATTTTATCAGAGGAAACAGACACAGAATGCTGGGCTCTCTCATTGCCAGCCTCCCTAATCGGAAAGAAACTCTCCATGGGCCACTGAGTGAAACCCAAATGTAAAGCTGTCGATATTGTTCTTTGCCAGGATGGGGTCCTGTGTCTCCTCTCAGCAGTACCTCCCAAGGCACATTGCTATCCACACTACTGCACTTTTATGGGCTACATTAATATTCTAATATTTAAAAGGCTCTCATTTGTGCTTCAAGGAAGAGAAGTGATAAGGATGTTGGAAAACGAGTATGAACATCATTGCTCTTGCTTTTCCTGGCTCCTTTCTGTTAGGTGAGAAGACAATAGATCGAGGTTCATCCCCTTCACGGAGGACAGTAAATGCACAGTGTGCACCTGTCCCTGAGATGCGTTCCCTCCACACATTCCCCAGTTCCTATCATCTATCGGCCAGAGGACGAGAGTGAAGGGGGACCACATGGTCTCCCATGGTCAGGCGGAGAGCCCAGGGAGACAGCAAAGCAGAGCACACAGCAGCATCAGACATTACGTGCCTCTCCTTCCCTGGGGGAATTATGGGATGCCTACTTTTCAGCCTATGTTCATAGCTCCGGCTGCAATAAAGAAATAAGTAAGTAAAATGTCACAGGTTGGGTGGCTTCAACAAGAGGCATTTGTTTTTCACAGTTTTGGAGGAGGCTGAGTGGCTTCAACAAGAGGCATTTGTTTTTCACAGTTCTGGAGGCTGGTCATACAAGAACAGGCTGCCTCAACCGTTGGGTTGTGATTACAGCCCTCTTCTCAGATTCAGATGGCTGCCTGCTCCCTGTCCTCATTCAGTGGAGAGGGAGAGCCCTGGTGTCTCTCCTTTTAAGGACACTAATCCCATCATGGTGGGCTCCACCTTCACAGCCTCCTCAAATTCTAATTCTTCCAAAGCCTCCACCTCTGAATACCATCATATTGGGGGTTGGGACCTCAACATATGAATTTTAAGGGGATATGGACAATCAGTCCATAACAAGACCATTGGAAGATTCTTTCCAAAGATCGTTTAAAATAGATGAATCCATTTATGCTCTTAATTTGGTGATCTAATGACCTCACATGACAAGAGAGGCACAGCTTGACTCCTGAGTCTAGAGAAAGGCCAACTTAAACCTCCCCTGGAAAGAAATCAATGCATGACCTCATGTATAATAAGCTAATGACACAACTGTTGGAATGGCTAATGAATCCATGCAGATCACGTCGAAACCCGGACAGACATGACTGGTGCTTCTTACCCCTGCAAGAACATAGCCCGATCACTGATTTCCTCAACCAAGGTAAAGGGCAAAAATTAGTAAGACATGCCCATAGAAGCCCTTCGTTTCTTTTTATAGGAATTCATCGATATTTACTTTTTTTTTTTCCCATTGGAAGGATTTCCTAGGTGACAGATACCCACTCACCTTAGCCTAGATTTCCAAAGAGCCCTAGCCTAGAAGGTCTGCAGAAAGTGGATGCCTGCTGACCAAAAGCAGGCGTTGCCTCTTTGGCCTCCCTCCAGGGACCTTGGACCTAGGAGGCTAAGTGCAGGGGCAAGAGTGGAGGCCCGGGGACATACTCTCCCTGTGCCAGTGACCTATCACCATGAGCCCTGTGCGAGCAGGGACAGTGGCCAAGGCCCTGTGTGGTCTGTGGGAGCTCCAGCTTTCTTGGATCAGTCCCACTCCCAGTCTTCTCTCCCTACTCTACCCACCACAGTGGAGTCTCACACAGCCTCTGTTTTCATGGAGGATTGATTCACTGCCTTCTTCCATTGAAGGAGATGGAAGACATGTTTCCTGGGAACATTCCCAGCCAGATTCACTGAGGGCTGGGTCATGGCCCCTGCCAACCACCAAATCTAAATCAGTTCAGCAAGGAGGCACCAGGGCTATCTGTTTATTTACAGATCACAGACAAATTGACCTTTTAAGACCATCTGCTGTGCATCCCATCTGGAGGTCCTCCTGCTGCCTACAGGACAGAGGCCCCAGGCTCATCCTCTGAGCCTCCCAGCTTCCTGTGTGTAGTCACCTGTGTCCCACCTCACTCAGGGCCTGGCCGCCAGCGAGAAATGCAATCCTTCTCCACTGAAACCATTCGGAAGCAGCTTATTAATTAAGATCCTCAGTGTCTTTTAACCATTTTATCACCTCCAATGGCTTCATGATCTCCTTCCCTGGGCATTTTTGGCAGCCCTGATGGGTGGAGCTTGGGGGCTAGAAACAGGGTTCAACAGTAAGCCACTGTAAGTTGCATTATAAGGATAATTTGAAGACTTCTTGTTCACAGATCCTAACACCTCACCCAGGCACTGTTCTCAGGTTAAACCCCCTGAGAAGTCAAACAGCTCAGACTCATACTCTTTCTGGGTGTGTCTCAGTCGCTCTGTCTCTGTCTCTTCGTGTCTCTCTCCATCTCTCTCTCTCTGTAGACACACACACACATGCATGCACACACACACACACCATATGAGCCACAGGGAGCATGCTTGCTTAATTGCCTACTTACAAACCAACAAAAGCTTCCTACTAAAGTATCCCTCAATGAGATCAAAGCCTACACTATACTGGTTTTCTGGATGCTTTTGTGCAAAAAAGGAAAGCCAAATGCTTATCCCTGGCCCACATTGTTTTTAAGTTTTTGCCGAAGGGTAAAGCTCCCATGCATGACTGAGGAGATATGGGCATCATCAGAACCCATCAGCAAGACGCCAGTTCTGTGTCACATATTTGTACCCTCTCTGCTCACCAGATATAAAATTCCTTTTATTTTATTTAATTAGGTTCATGTTTGAAGAAAAAAGTCTTATTCACATCGACTGCAACAAGATGAAACCTGCATGGGGATACCAGCAATTAAAGAAGCCTAAGAAACATAAGAATGCACACAGTGTATTTCTTAAATATAATAACCTCTATTGTGAACATATAAAACATCTATGGATGTAGATGTCCATATCGATAGGTATATAAAACCTTCGGTAGCTACTTCTTTTTCTCACCCAGATCTCCAGTGGTTCTCCCCTTCCAGGCACATCTCACTGAACAAAGGTGTACTGTATGACCTGCCTTGGCCAATTAAATATTAATAGGAATGACATGTGTCTCCTCAAGTAGAAGCACATGGAGACAGAATGTAATCCTCCCCTGTTCTCTCCCCTCCACGGCAAACCTGGAGGCTGTCTGATGTCTGTTCTACGATGGCCGAGCCTCCATCAGCCCAGGCCCCTGAGTGTGGGAGACTGCCAATCCTGTCCCCCATCCTCCCGCTCAGTGCACCCACAAGCCCTCACTACATGCATGTGAATGCCTTTCCCTTCTGGCCCTGGGCTCAGCCAGAGGGACTCATCATCAGATTTCTCCATCTGCCATTAAGAAACTAAAGTGACCTTGGAAGACAAGCCCTTAAAACCATTAATCAAAGACAACAAGTAGGGGTGTCCAGCTGGCTCCATCAGGAGAGTACACGACGCTTAGTCGTGAGTTCAAATTCTACACCGGGTTTAGAGATTACTAAAAATAAATAAATAAAATTTTTGAAAAAACACAACAAATACAAGTGTACAGGTGAGTCTATTATGATTATTTGCAATCACATTTCAGTCATTGAGCTCAGTATTTTCTCAATACTTTAAATTATGACAATTCACCAATATAACAGCAAGGCCTCTATCATTCACCAAAGTTCAAGGGACTCTGACTGGACAGTGTTAAGAAAACCTGAAAACATCTGTTACATGCCAGTTTACTGGATATACTTCAAAGATCTAAGATACAATTTTTTCGAATGGGTTGAATGACAGCTTTAATGGTCACTGTACGGTAACCTACACTGTCTAGAGAATCAATAAGCTGAAAAACAGAAATGTTATGTCACCATGAGAGCTTAGTTCCAATTTCACATGTCAATGAATGAGCAAAATTTTGGTGGTATTCAAGAGTTGCATGAAAGCATGTGTGTGTGTGTGTGCACACTTGCACACACATCCACACAGATGTCTAGAAAAGCAGTCATTTATAACCTATTATAGCACATTGGGTGCTTATCACCACTGTTCTCCAAAAGCAGCCCAGGGTCACTCACTATCCAAAATGAGCAAAGTAAAAACACTGAACTCTTTCCAGGTAGACAGCAAGGGGGCAAGAAATCTACTTAAATACCATAAGACTAGAACTATAATATCTTAGAAGAAAATATCAGTTGCATCATTTCCAGGTTCTGAAAACAAACCCATAAATTATATATATAATTATAATATTACGTAAATATATGTATATATACATATATATATAATATTCTGAGTAGAATCTTCAAGAAAGAGTTCAGAGACATCACATAGCTCTTCAGACATTTGAAAGGGCCACAGCAGACAAAACCAGAGCTTCTGTTTTCCAGGTTTCAGGCTATCAGTCCTAAGTATTAACACTGAAGACTCTCACAGATGAAAAACCCTATTGCCCTATATTAAGGAGCAGAAATAAGCCAAAATTGCCTCAGAGAAGTAGCATGATGGTTGTATGTACAGTGACTTATTTCTATCCATCAGTCAATTCACGGAAGAATATCGGAATCGAGCCACAAAATCTAGCAACCCAATTCAACACCTGAAACAGCCTCGAAGAAGGTGAGCCCGGCACCCTGTGCCCCGGACACACCTCGCCTACCTGAGATGAGTGACACGGTGTCTTTCTCCCAGGAGACGACGGTGACGTACGCCTCCACCGAGGAGGGGATAATGCACTTGAAGACCGCAACATTGCCTCTCATGGTTTTCTGGTCCTCCACACGGACTGTATAGGGCTCCCGTAAAACTGGAAGGCAAGAAGACCCTTGGTAAGACACCTTGGCAGGAGTTCATTGTGGGAGAACCTCATTCAGATACATGTGCTGTAGCTTACATAGAGTAATTGTACCACCTACAGTCATTGGGGGAAGAAATCAAAGAAATCTGTAGTTCATGCCTTAAAGACTTTCATCCCATTCACAAATAAACTACACTGTTTTCTAAAGGGCAAGAGTATATCTAAAAATAGGCCATTTGCCTCCTCCGTGCACCTGGAGGTGGAAAGTAGCTTCATAAAGAAGCTGTGATCATGGGATACTGCTCTCCCTGCCCCCCAAGGACAAAGGAAGAATTTTCTGACTATGAAGAAAGAGTTGGAAAAAATCAAGAAAGGCAACCTCTCCTGAGATTTCTTAAAAACTACGTGACAAAGTAACTTTGCATAAGTGATTTTTTTTTTGACAGTTGCAAAACAACCTTGGAAATAACTGTTCCTCTTCCCATGACTTCAGAAGGACGCTGCTTAACGAGCCTACTCCAGCACCTCCCAAAATAGGAGTATCCCTGAACACTCTCTGTGGGGCCATCCATGAGCTGGCTGCCTGGGTGAGAGGCAGGGCAGCAGTGGGGTTCAGAGCCTACCCTGCAAGCCCACCTGCCTGGGTTCATAGCCAAGTCCAAACACTTGCACAATGAGTGAGTGGCCTTGCCACCTAGACAACAGGGATTTTGGTGATAAATCTTCCACTGGGGGAATGTAAGGACTCAGGTAGTGTGGGTATAGCACTCAAGGTGGTGCTCGCCATGAGCAGGTGGGATACGGCTCTGTGTACCAGCAGCTAGAACCAGATCCACACCATAACCCGACATGAGGAAGACCTCTGTGTTCAGGAGAAGGAGAAATCAGGGCTCTAATCCACCATGCCTCACCCCAGCTGATGAATATGGGTGCAAGTCTCACTTCTCCACAGCTTTATTTTCCTCAGGCTTAAAATGAAGGGGTTGAGACAGGAAGATTCTCGAAGTCTGAGTTTTAGAAGCCTGGTTTTCTATGATAGCCCCAGAGACAACTTCTCTCACCATCCATTCAGCTTTCCTCATGGTTTAGTCATTTACTGGACAAGTATGTGTCGAGAAAACTGGCATTGGAATTACTTTTTAAAGAAATTAGCATACCAACGAAAATAGGAATGAGTTTCTAAAGGGAACTCTCTTCATAGGCAGAGGTGAATGTTCTAGAAGAAGCATTTTTAAGATCGGCGCTAGTTCTGTGACAGGCTGAGTATATTAGTATAGAGTGCGGCCTTATTCAGAGTATTGCTCCCCAAAGCCTGCTTTTAACATCAGTATTTAATATTTTCCCCCACTTGGAGAATTTTTTTCACTCCTGTCTCAAACCAGAGAGATTTTCGGAAGTTTGGGACTCTTCTGAGACCCCCCACCTCCGCACTCCCCATTAGCAGTCTGACACGGTGTGCCAAATGGTGACTCCACACCGCTTGCAAAAACTCCCCAGGCCCTAGCTCAGGGTGCCCAAGAGCCTGGCCTCAGAAACATTGCCATTAACACAGGGGCAGGAGCTGATTTTGCACAGGAAAATAACTCAATAGGTAGCCCTTCAGGAAGAGCGGTGGTCCACACTCTTGGTCAGAAAGAAGCGACAAAGAGGTAAAGAAACCAAACTCCCTAATGAATGAGGATTGAATTGTGGTGGAGGGAAGACAGATGAGAGGATGGGGTCGAGAAGAGAAGAGGAAGGGGCAGGACAACATGACCAAGGGCCAAAGAGTCCATTAGCCCAGGGAGAGGGTCACTGGAGCAGGTGCAGGAATCCAGTGGAAGTCTCTGTGTTTGTGCGATGCTGGTTGGGAACTATCAGATCACTTCATCTCCCCAAACTTCCAGGGCACTCTGCCTCACACGAATGGCTCAGGTGGCTTCACACGAATTTCATGGAAATTAAAGCCAAAGAAGGGCAGGGCAAGAGTCGGTGCCCGTCCAGCGACAGAGGGAGCACTTTCCCAGAGGGCCTAAGTGCCGGTCACTGGAGCCAGAGAGAGGGGCCCAGTGGGGACTTGCCCTTCTGCACCCAAAGTCCTGCATGCCCAGAACTCCTCAGTCCAGACCTCTCACACATATAATGAGGCACCTTCTCCCCTTCAGCTACCCATAGGTCTCACCTGCTCCCTCTATCCCACATGTCAGCCCCAAGGAGCCCAGATCTTCTTCAAGCTGGGATACAACTAGGTGCACTGCATCCCACCCAGCGCAGAAAGAATGGGGCAGGGAAGGAAATGCTCCACTCCCTCCCTAGATTCTTCTACAAAGAGAGACCACACAGGGAACCTTGAAAAAAATTAACTGTTGAACTTCTAACAATGCTTGGCACATAGTAGGTGCTGAATAAATGCTTGGAAAGTGAATAAATAAAAATCACAGAGCTTCCCTGTTGCAAGTACTTCTAACCCTACTGTAGAATAAAGTATTTTTTTATTGTGTTATGTTAGTCCCCACACAGTACATCATTAGTTTTTGAGGTAGTGTTCCAAAATTCATTGTTTGTATATGACACCCAGTGCTCTGTGTAATCCCAGCCCTCCTTAATACCCACCACCAGGCTCACCCATCCCCCCTACTTCCTTCCCTTCTACAACTCTCCGTTTGTTTTCCAGAGTCCATAGTCTCTCATGGTTCATCTCCTACTCTGATTCCCACCCTCCTTCATTTATCCCTTCTCCTAACGTCCTAATGTTATTCCTTATGTTCCACAAGTAAGTGAAACCATATCATAATCGACTTTCTCTGTTTGACTTATTTCACTCAGCATAATCTCCTCCAGTGCCATCCATGTTGATTCAAAAGCTGGGTATTTGTCTTTTTGATGGCTGAGTAATATTCCATCGTATATATGGACCAGGTCTTTATCAATTTGTCTGTTGAAGGGCATCTCAGTTCTTTCCACAGTTTGGCTGTTGTGGACGTTGCTGCTATAAACACTGGGTTGCATGTGGCCATTCTTTTCACTACATCTGTATCTTTGGGGTAAATATGCAGTAGTGCAACTGCTGGGACATTATCTATTATTAAAAAAAAAAACAACAACTTGGGTTTTCATTATAGATCTCTACCTTATTGATGAAAAGGTTTCTTCCTGAGGACCCACCATTTAAGAAGCCAGCACTGCTCTCTAACAGAATATATGTATCATAGCACAAGTCTCCCAGGATCATAGCAAGCCTCCCCAAGGTACTTGGTACATCTAGTCCTTACTACCACCACTTAGGGAAACAGAGACTGAGCTACAGACCTAAGATCCAGGCAAAAACTAAAAGTTGTTGGAGAGGATGTGGAGAAAGGGGAACCCTCTTACACTGTTGGTGGGAATGCAAGTTGGTGCAGCCTCTTTGGAAAACAGTGTGGAGATTCCTCAAGAAATTAAAAATAGAGCTTCCCTATGACCCTGCCATTGCACTCCTGGGTATTTACCACAAAGATACAGATGGAGTGAAAAGAAGGGCCATCTGTACCCCAATGTTTATAGCAGCAATGGCCACGGTCGCCAAACTGTGGAAAGAACCAAGATGTCCTTCAACGGACGAATGGATAAGGAAGATGTGGTCCATATACACTATGGAGTATTATGCCTCCATCAGAAAGGATGAATACCCAACTTTTGTAGCAACATGGACGGGCCTGGAAGAGATGATGCTGAGTGAAATAAATCAAGCAGAGAGAGTCCATTATCATATGGTTTCACTTATTTGTGGAGCATAACAAATAGCATGGAGGACAAGGGGAGATGGAGAGGAGAAGGGAGTTGAGGGAAATTGGAAGGGGAGGTGAACCATGAGAGACTATGGACTCTGAAGAACAACCTGAGGATTTTGAAGAGGTGGGGGGTGGGAGGTTGGGGGAACCAGGTAGTGGGTATTAGAGAGGGCACGGATTGCATGGAGCACTGGGTGTGGTGCAAAAACAATGAATACTGTTACACTGAAAATAAATTAAAAAAAATAGAAATTTTTAAAAAAGTTATTTTAAACATGACTGACATCTGTATTACAGGGAAGGGCGAGCTAAGCCTTAGCACCTTGTGTCCTAAGATGGGCTCTCTTTGGAAGCAGGCCAGAGGTGAGGAGCTGGGGGAAAGTGATTGACTGCATATATGGTCCCAGGAAGACCATAGAGGGAGAGGCTGGGGATGTAGGGCAGGGCAGGACCTAAGCCAAGGTGTGATTTCAGGGCAGTTCCAGCCTCTACCTGAGCCTGAGGAGAGCTGGGAATGTGAGTTACACTTTGAGCTCCTCTCACTCCATACCTGGAGCTGGAACTTTATCCTTACAGCAGTCTGGCACTGGCTCAGGGCTGGTCCCAGGGCCCCGCATTCCCAGGCACTCCCCACTCTGTGTGTATGAAGTGGCTCCAGGACACCAGCCATCCTCTGAAGGCTCTCTGTGTGAGCCGTCAGCAACCAGCAGGCTCTCACAGGTGCTTTAGACCCCACTCCTCAGGCACACACAGCCCACGAGCCGCAGGGCTCCCTCCTGCCACCATCAGGATGATGAACCATGCCCGAGCTGGGCATGGGGAAAGCAATCTCCCTTCCCTATTCCCCCTCCCATGGTGGCCAGGTGACCTCTAAGGGATTATAGCCTCCATGCTAGTTTGGGGAAGGGGTGGCTTCCACTGTACCCCACTTCAGAGCATGTGCACCCACTCCTACCCACACTCCCGCCCTGGCCAGAATGGAGGGTGTCAGTCATTTCTGGACAGGGGCAGAGAGGAGAGGCCAGGCAGGGCCAGCGCACTCAGCATTAGAGGGCCAGTAGTGGTCATAGTGGGCTTAGGGAGGTGGAGGCTAAGTGGGGCTCTGGGCACCCAGAGACTGGAGAAGGGGTCGCTGAGAACCTATCTGGGGGAGGTGGCATGAGACAGGACCCTGCAAGAGCTGAGGCACTGAGCTCCCAGAGCACGTTCCATTGTCCCATCATCTTCAGTTACGAAACGCAAGTGGAAAGGGAAAAGCATTCATGTTTCAAGATGACGACAGAAGAGCATTAAGCCAGAACTCCAGGACCTTCTCAGCACTGGGCCCTGTGAGACGGCTCCCATCCCAGGACATCAGACCATGTAGCAATCGGACAATGGGGGATGATGGAGTGGAAGTAAGTCAAGAGAGAGTGTGAAGAATTGGGCACTGCAGGGGAGGCATGTCTGGGTGGTCCTCCTCTTCTGATGGGCTAGCCTCAGATTGTGCCTACCCCTCTGATTCCTAGGTCCAAAGTGAGAAAGCATCAGCAAATGCTCATGTGTTGGCTTTCTCTGGAACACCAGAGGACTTAAGGCTGGTCTTTCCTGTTTAGGAAATGGTCATCCGGAGCACAATGTGACCTCGAGGCACATTAGTTTCATAGAAATCGGGTTTTGTTCTATTACATTTTGTAGCTGATTACTTAACAAATTGAGATATGACTCAAATAATCAATTACATCTTGAACACACCCTCATGTCACTGTCTCAGGGACTATGGAGATCATAACACTTCAGAATGATCATCTGAAGAAAGAAAATTCAGGTGGCAGAACAAGTAGAAGAAAAGAATGAAAGACTGACAGGCACAGGTGAGAAGGAGGGATGGAACTGGGAGGCCGGGGGGCAGCTGGTAGAGAAGGAGGCACGTGACCTGGCACTGAAGGACCAGAGGACTTACGGGTGGATAGGAAAGAGCGAGAAGAGCGATGGTGACACAAACAGGGAATATTCCAGAGACTATGAGGTACTGGACCAGCACGTTTTAGTTGCGCCGGCTTCCAACCACAACTCCGATGCACAGGCAACAACAGGTTCACAGAAATCCCCTCTCCCTTGTCTGAAAATGGAAGTAAGATCAACCTCGCAAGGTCGGGCCGATTAAAATAAAGAAACCCTTAAAGTTCTTGGCACAATGTCCAGCATATAACCACTTTATTCACTGAGTCTCTATGATTGCTGGCGAGAGGAGCTGATCTGAGCTACCAGAAGCTGAAAGACGAGACCTCTTTGAAGGCACGGTTGCTTTGGAACCTGCAGCCGAACCCTGGAAAGGGCTCCACAGCCTCTATCTCTTTGACCCTGGCTTCACATTCTCTTTTCCCACAGACAGGTTTCCTCTGCTTTTCTGGTCCGCATGGGAGGAGGGAGGATCCTCGACCCACAGTTCCCAGGCATCCTGAGGAAATATGGGTGATCTTTCAAGATTTCCATTTCAAAATCAGAAAGCAGAGAAATGGATGGAACAACCTGGTTAGTTGCTCTCCCTCAGTACCATCACCTCGGAGTAGAGGTCCCAGACTCTTTTGTGTGATGTGGCTGCAAGATACAGCTAAGGGGCTTGCTGTGGGCTGGGCAGAGTGGCAGAGACGTGCCCCTACTGTACTCTCTGAACATCAAGACAACCCTTGAGTGACTAGGTAAGCCCAATATTATTACTTGCTTTCTCTCAAGACAACTGTATCAAGATACAATTGATATACACTAAAATAACACATTTACTGGTAGTTTTCACATACGTAGACCCCCATGAGGTCACCACCACAATCAAGATAATGAACAGACCCGTCACCTGAAAAGTTAACTTGTCCTCTGTGAACCGTCCTTTGCACCCCTTTTCACAGGCAACAACTAACGTGCTTTCCATAATTATAGATTAATTTACACATTTTAGAGTCTTACATAAATGGGCATACATTTTTATGTGATGTATTTCACTCAGTATGGTTATTTTGAGGTTCCTCCCTGCTACCGTGTTTACCAATACAGTATTCCCTTCTTATCTGTGGTTTTCCTTTTTGTGGTTTCAGTTACCCATGGTCAGCCACGGTCTGGCAGCACAGGATCCTCCTTCTAACCATACTATCAGAAGGTCAATACTATCCTCACTCCACAGCACAATGCACGTATCTTTCATCTCACTTTGTCTCATCATGGAGGCATTTTATCATCTCACATCACCACAAGAAGAAGGCAATAAGCCATGGGTATTTGATATTTGTTATAAAGGTATTTGGGGAGAGAGACACCATTCAAATAACTTTTATTACAACACATTATTTTAATTTTATGATTGCTGTTTGTTGATGTCTTACTGTGCCAAATTTATAAATAGAACTTTATCATAGGAATGTATGTATAGGAAAACACACAGTACAGGTAGACTTTGTTACTATTCATGGTTTCAGGCATCCACTGTGTACGTCAGAACACATCGCCAGTGGATAAGAAGGGGAACACTGTAGTCCATTCTTTTTCATCCAATTTTAGGGGTAAACCACAATTTGTTTACTCAGTTGTCTGTTGATGGGCTTTGACTCATTTTTAGCTATTACAAAAACAGCTGCTATGAACATCCATGTAAAAGTCTTTGTATGGACATATGCTTTGGTTACATACCTAAGAATAGAATGGCTGGGATATATGGCAGATATGTATTCATCTTTTAAGGAGATTGCCAAACTATTTTCCAAAGGGGCTATACTATCTTACATTATCACCAGAAGTGCATGAGAGTCCCAGCTGATGCGTCTCCTCACTTACACTTGGTTTGGCCATTGTTTTTACTTTTAGATTTGTAGAGATATCTATCTCACTGTGGTTTTAATCTGCATTTCCTCAAAGTTTGATGATGTTAAGCATCATTTCATGTGCTTCCTAGCCGTTGTATATCAGCTCTGTTGCAGTCTCTCGAAAACTTTTAACTCAATTTTAAATAGATTATTTTCTTATGATTGAGTTTTTAGATTTCATTATATTTCTGGATAAAAGCCCTTTAACAGGTATATATATATATATAACAGGTATATTTTCTGCCAGGATGCGACCTGCCTTTTTATGCTACTAGCCATTATTTTAGAGGAGCAAAAGTCCTAAATTTTGATAAAATCCAATATAGCAATTTGCTCTTTTATGGATTGTGCTTTGGGTGTCCTACCTAAGAAATCTTTATATAATCCAAGATTGAAAGATTTTTTTCTTCCATTTCTTTCCAAAAGTTCATAGGTTTATATTTGCATCTATGATCCATGTTAGGTTTTGTATATGATACAAAGTATGGATTGAAGCTCACTTTATTTTTTTCAATTTTTTGAAAATGGACATGCTATTTGTTATGCTCCACAAATAAGTGAAACCATATGATACTTGACTCTCTCTGCTTGACTTATTTCACTCAGCATAATCTCTTCCAGTCCCGTCCATGTTGCTACAAAACTTGGGTATTCATCGTTTTTGATGGAGGCATAATACTCCATAGTCTATATGGACCACATCTTCCTTATCCATTCGTCCGTTGAAGGGCATCTTGGTTCTTTCCACAGTTTGGCGACCATGGCCATTGCTGCTATAAACATTGGGGTACAGATGGACCTTCTTTTCACTACATCTCTATCTTTGGGGTAAATTCCCAGTAGTGCAATTGCAGGGTCATAGGGAAGCTGTATTTTTAATTTCTTAAGGAATCTCCACACTGTTCTCCAAAGTGGCTGCACCAACTTGCATTCCCACCAACAGTGTAAGAGGGTTCCCCTTTCTCCATGTCCTCTCCAACACATGTTGTTTCCTGTCTTGCTAATTTTGGCCATTCTAACTGGTGTAACGTGGTATCTCAATGTGGTTTTCATTTGAATCTCCCTGATGGCTAGTGATGATTTTTTCATGTGTCTGATAGCCATTTGTATGTCTTCATTGGCGAAGTGTCTGTTCATATCTTCTGCCCATTTTTTAATATGATTATCTGTTTTGTGTGTGTTGAGTTTGAGGAGTTCTTTATAGATCTTGGATATCAACCTTTTGTCTGTACTGTCATTTGCAAATATCTTCTCTCATTCCGTGGGTTGCCTCTTTGTTTTGTTGACTGTTTCCTTTGCTGTGCAGAAGCTTTTGATCTTAATGAAGTCCCAAAAGTTCATCTTTGCTTTTGTTCCCTTTGCCTTTGGAGACATATCTTGAAAGAAGTTGCTGTGGCTGATATCAAAGAGGTTACTGCTTATATTCATAGAATTCTTCCAGCATCATTTGTTGAAACAACTCTCCTTTCATTGAACTGTTTTGCACCTTTGTCCATATGTGTGTGGGTCAATTTCTAGACTCTGTTTTATGTTACTTATGTTTAAATAAGTATTAAAAGTCAAGCAGTGTTAGCTTTCTTAAATTACCATCCATTTTTCAGGGCTCTTTTGGCTGGTCTAGGTACTTTGTATTTCCATATAAATTTTAGAATAAATTCATCAGTTTCTATTTGTTTAAAACAATAAAGTCTGCTGAGGTTTTCATTTGGATTGTATTGAATCTATAGACCATTTGAGAGAGAACTGACATCTTAATAACACTGAATCCTCCAAGTCATGAAAAATAATTTTCTCCTTTTACTTACATCTTCTTTATTTTCATTCAGCAGTGCTTTATAATTTCCAGTGTACAGATCTTTCACATTTGGGATCAGATAGATCCATAAGTATTTCTTATTTTTTGATGCTATTTTAAATAGTATTTTTAAATTATCTACCAATTGTGTGTGTGTGTGTTCATTTTACGTACTGCTGTTTTGATAAACTCATGTATTACTTCCAGTAGCTTTTTTTTGTAGATTCCATCAGATTCTCTATATATATGATTGTCATCTACAAATAAAAACAGATGAACATGTTTCTTTGCAATCACAATGTCTTTTATTTATTGTTCTTGCCTTATTGCACTGGCTACCATTTCCAGTTCAATGTTGAAAAGAAGTGGTGAAAGCACACAGCCCACATCCTTGTGTCCTTCATCTTTAGAGGAAAAGCAATTTTTTACCACTAAGATGTTAGCCATATGAAGATTTCTATAGGTGCTTTATATTACCATAAGGAAACTAACTTCTATTCCTAGTTTTCTGAGAATTTTATCATAAGTGTATGATGTATTTTGTCAATGCTTTCTGCATCGATTGAAATGATCACATGGCTTTTATTTTTAATATGTTAATATGGTAAACTATCTGGATTAATTTTCAAATGTGAAAGTACTCTTACTTCTGGAGATAAGGCCAACATGATCATGACGTATTATCCTTTTTCTTTGTTGTTGAACTCAGTTTGCTCAAACTTTGTTTAGAATTTTTACATCTATACTCACTAGAGATATTTGTGCTTTTATTTTTCTCTTGTAGTGTCTTTATCTTATTTTAGTAGCAAGGTAGTGCTGATCTCATAAAATAATTCAGGAAGTATTTTCTCCTTGTCAGCTTTCTGGAAGAGTTTGTGTAGAATTTTTATTATTTCTTCCTTGTGTTTGTTAGAATTCAAAACAAAATCCATCTGAGCCTGGAATTTCATTATAGAAAAAAATTTTTTGCTACAAATTCAAATTCTTTAAAAGATACAGGTTTCTTCAGTTCATCTATTTCTTCTTGAAAAAGATTTTGTATTTTACGTCCTTCAAGGAGTTTCTTATTTCATCTAAGTTGTTGAACTTATTGACATACACTTGTCCTTAATAGTTTATTATAATTTTGATATCTGTAAAATATATACTAATATCACTTTCCTCTTTCTTGACTTGGTAATTTATCTTCTTTCTTATCTTCTTCTTCAATCTGGCTGGAAGTTTCTCAAATTTATTGTTTTGTTTTGTTTTTTCCAAAGAACTAGGTTTTTGGCTTCACTGATTTCCTATGTTTTATAATCTATTGATTTTCACTCTGATTATTATTTCTTCCTTTCTACCTATATTGGTTTTAATTTGTTCTTCTTTTCTAGTTTTAAGATGGAAGCTGAGTCCAGTATTTGAGACCATTTTTTAATTTCTATTCAGGGTTTTTTAAACTAGAAATATTCCCCCAAGCACTGTTTCAATGGCCTCCCCAAAATTCTTACTTAGATATTGTGTTTTCATCTTCATTCCATTTAAAATATCTTCTAGTTTTCCTTCTATTTTTCTTTTGCACAGACTATTTAGAACTGTGCTGTTTAATATCTCACTATTTGGGGATTTCCTGGAGTTAGTGATTATTATCTTAACTCCATTGCAGTCAAAGGACATATTTGATATAATTTTAGTTTTAAAAAATTAATCTAAGACTTTCTTCATTCCCCATAATGTGGTTTATATTGGTAAATTTCTATTTTCTCCTGAAAATAATGTGTATTGTGCTATTGTTGGATTCTTTGTTCTTGATTTAAATGTTAATATGGTCAACTATTTAATAGTGTTGTTCAAATATTCTTTATCCTTGCCGCTTCTACCTACTGCTAATTAATAAAAAAGGAGTATTGAAATCTCCATTGATAAATTTTCATTTGTTTGTTTCTCTTCAAATTTCTATCAGTTTTTATTTCATGTATTTTGAAGTGCTGTTGTAGGGAGAATAAATATTTTGAATTGTCATATCTTCTGAATTCAATGACTCCTTTGTATTATGAAATGAATCTTAGCCCTGGTGATATTATTTTCTCTGAAATATACTTTGATATTAATGTACTTACTCCAATTTTTTGCTGTTTTTCATTAAATATATTTGATTTGATGAGCATAATACATATTTTCCCATCCTGTTAACTTTAACAAACCTGTATCTTTATATTTAAAGTACATTTTTTAAGCAGTATTTGAAACTAATCTAGCAATTTCTGCCTTTTAAACCAGATAATTGGAGCATTTATATTTAATGTGTGTATCAGTAGGGTTAGGTTTAAAACCATCATCTTGTTTTTTTAATTTCTATTTTTACCATCTATTCTTTGTTCATTTTTCCTATTTTTTATTCTTTGTTTAGAATTGAGGATTCTTTTTAATGATTTCACTTCTTCTCCTTTACTATGAAGTTTATTAGTCATAATTCTCTGTTTTGCTATAGTGATTGCTTTCCATTTTATAACATACATCTCTAACTTATCATAATCTATATTCAGGTAATATTATACCACCTCACATATAAGGGAGAAAAATAAACCTTACAAGAGTGTACTTCCACATCTTTACTCCAGACTTTAAATGTTATTATTTTTATACACTTTACTCATATATATGTTACAAGCCCCACAAGACATTTTGTTGTTGTTGTCAAGTGTCTTTTAAAAGATTATAAGTACCAAAAAATTATGGTTTAAAGAAATTTACAGATTTGATGTGAACCCCTCAAAATACTAATGGCATTTTCACAGAACTAATGACATTTTTCATAGAATCCTAAAATTTATGGAACCACAAAAGACCATGAGTAGTCAAAGGAATTTGAGAAAGAGGAACAGAGTCAGAGGTATCAGCTCCCTGATTTTAAACTATACTACAAAGCTACAGTAATCCAAAAATATGGTAATGACACAAAAACAGACACATAGATCAATGGAATAGAATAGAGAGCCCAGAAATAAACCCATGCATGTATGGCCAATTAATCTATGACAAAGGAGGCAAGAATATACAATGGGGAAAAAACAGTCTTTTCAATAAATGGTGCTGGGAAAACTGGTGAGCCACATGCAAAAGAATGAAACAGGACCATTTTCTTACACAATATTAACAAACTAAAATCAACTCAAAATGGATTAAAAACTTGAATGTAAGACCTGAAACCATAAAACTAGAAGAAAACAGACAGGACTCCTAGAGAAAGAACAAAACAAACAAACAAACCATAGGCAGTAAGCTTTTTGATATTTGTCTTAGCAATATTTGTTTGGACCAGTTTCCTCATACAAGGAAGAAAAAATCTAAAATAAACAAATGGGACACCAATGAACTAAAAAATTTTGCATAGTCAAATAACCATTAACAAAATGAAAAGGCAACTCATTCAATGGGAGATGATCTTTGCAAATCAAACATCTGATAAGTGTTAATATCCAAGATACATAATGAACTCACACAACTTAGTATCAGAACAACAATAAACACCACAAAATAATCTGATTAAAGATTGGGCAAAGGACTGGAAGAGACATTTTTCCAAGAATGCAGATGACCAACAGGTACACAAAAAGATGCTCAATGTCATTAATCATCAGGGAAATAAGGTATCACTTCACACTGCTCAGATTTGCTATTATAAAAAACAAACAACAACAACAACAAAAAAAAAAAAACAAGAAATAACAAGTGTTGGCAAAGATATAGAGAAAAGGGAAACCTCACATACTGTTGGTGGGAATGGAAAGTGGTGTAGCCACTCTGGAGAACAACAGTATGGAGGTTCCTCAAAAAATTTAAAATAGAACTACCATACAATCCAGTACTTCTACTTCTGGGTATTTATCTGAAACAAAAACACCAATTCAAAGAGATACATGAACCCCCTTTACCTGGAGTGTTATTTACGATAACCAAGATATGGAAGCAACTTACGGGTCTATAGATAAGTGGATAAAGACTATATATATAGTGTGTGTGCGTGTGTGTGTGTGTGTGTGTGTGTGTGTGTAAAACAGATTATTACTCAGACATAAAAAAATTAAATTTTGTTACTTGTGACAACATGGATGGACCTAGATGGTGTTATGCTAAGTGAAATAAATCAAAGAAAGGCAGACACTATATGATTTCAGTTACATGTGGAATCTAAAAAACAGAACAAATGTTCAAACAAAACAAAACAAGAATAGACTTATAGAGAACAAACTGTTGGTTAACAGAGCAGGGATGCGAAATAGGTGAAAAGGATTAAGAGGTACACAATTTCAATAATATTGTAAAATGTTGTCTGGTGATGAATGGTAACAACATTTACCAGGGGGATCACTTTTTAATGTATGAAAGTATCAAATCACTATGATGTACACCTGAAAGGGATAGGATATTGTATGTCATAGTTATACCTTAACTTTAGAAAAATGTAATTTGTTTACTGATCATGGTTACCTCTGTCACTTTCTTCTTCTCTTCAAGTAGAGCCAACACTCCAACGGGTGTCTTTCATCTTCTGATTGTAGGACTTCCTTTAAGATTTTTACTAGTGCAGGTCCGCAGCTCGTAAGTTCTTTCAGCTTTTGTGTGTTTGAAAAAAACTTTATTTTTGAAATAAAAATATTCTACTGGATATAGATATAGATTTCTAGATTTACAAATTCCATTTCCTTTCAGTACTTCAAAGATGTTGCTTCTCTGTTTTCTGACATTGATTCTGAAGGGAAATCTGCTGTCATTCTTGTTTTTGTTCCTCTCTGCGCAGAGTATCTTTTTCCTCTGGCTGTTTTTCATGTTCTGTCTTTAGACTGCTCCTGCAAAATCTGATTATGATGTGCCTTGATGTACTTTTCTTCATGTATCTTGTGCTTGGTAGTTGTAGATCTCCTTGGATCTGTGAGCTTATAGTATCCATCAACTTTGAAAATTTTTGACCAGTATTTCAACTGTGTATTTATTTTGTTTGTTTGTTTAACCATCCATCCCTCTGGGGACTCTATTTGTGTATCAAGCTACTTGACATATTTTTTTCCAGTTTTCTTTGGAATAGATTTTATTTTTTAGGGCCATCTTGGGCTTACAGAAAACTTTTGCAGAAAGTACAGAGTGTTCCCCAAAGGGATACACTCGTTTTACCCACCCAGGCAGTTTCTCTCATTATTAACATGTTCTTTAGTGTTATGTCTTTTTTACAACTAAGGAGCCAGTATTTATATGTTATTATGAAGTAAAGCTCACAGTTTACCTGGAGGTTCCTTCCATGCTCTGCAGTTCTATAAAGAGTGTTCTGCATCCAACATTAAGGTATCCTCCAGAAGTTCCACTGCTTAAAAATGTCCTGTGATCCATGCATTCATTCTTCCTCTCCTCCCCCGCAGTCCCTGGAAACCACTGAACTTTTTATTGTCTCTGCATAGTTGTGCTCTTTCCAGAAGGTCATAGAGTTGTAATCATACAATTTATAGCCCTTCAAGGTTGTCTTCTTTCACTTAGTGATATGCATTGATGGTTCCTCCATGTCTCTTTTCCAAGGTTGAGTAGCTTATTTCTTTACATGGCCAAATAACACTCCATTGTATGGGTATACCATAATTTGTTTATTATTAAAGAAAAAAAATTATTCTGATGCTTGTTATAATGTAAAGGAAGACTTTATTCAATACTATTGCAAATGGAACTCATGACTATTCCAACAAGGGAGAGAAATTTTTCTCAACTCCAAATACAGCAAGGACAAGTGGGGATTCTAGCCAAAGGTCAGAGTGAGGGGATCAGTCAATAGAAGGTTACCCAGAAGGGCATAAAGGCTAAAGGCAGGACTGACTCACATATCAAAGTAAGATGAAGAACTTGATCAGACATCAGAGTGGCCAGATGTCAAAGAGAGGGGTTGACTGAGTAGGAGTCTTACTAGAACTGGCCTGGAGAAGGACAGACAGAAGGTCAAGGTCAAAGACTAGCCCAGAAGAGGGCTCACAGGAGCCTGACTAAGGTTTCAGCAGGGAGAGAGTCTTTGATATTACCCACTCACATACTAAAGGCCCGCTTTGTTGCTTCCAAATTTTTACAATTACACATACAGCTACTTAAAAATTCACATGTAGGTTTTTGCGGCCTCCATCTGGGGGTGCACTGGGGAAGTGCGCTGGGGCAGTCCAAGGGATCACCTTCTTCCAGCCCCTCAAGGATAGCTGTCCTCTATCGCCTGATGGCCAGTCTTGATAACAGTCGCTCTATATGTCTTGTAGGCTTGTTGTTTCAGAGAAAAGGGTAAATTCAGCCCCTGCCACTCAACCTTGGCCATGAGCAGAAATCCCAGTCAGATGCTATTAACCACAGTAAATGAAAGAGGAAACAATTCCTAGAATTTTTTTTTTTTTTGCTTGCCCAAGGTCATACTGTTGATTACTATTTGCTGGGGGCCAGGAGCGGGCCAGGGGCGGTTCTGCTTCAAGTGGCCCATCTGCACTCCAGTCCTTAGAACAGAAAGGGGAAGAGGGTACTTGACATGAGCATGCAAGGTGACCTAGCTTTGTTGATTCATGAGACATGACAGATGAAAATTCCCACTCTTGCTGATACCCAGACCTAAGTCTAAGTTGCTGAAAACTGAAGAATGTGAATTTCCTGTACTGCCAAAGGAAAGATTATGAGGCCATTTTACCTAGTGGATTATTCCAGGAAAATCCCAACATCAATCAAGGGGACCCTGAGACACTCAGGAAGATGTGATGCTACCCTGTACCCCGGGGGCTACCCCATGAGCCAGTCCTCTTCTGCTCAGATCTGCACTCCAGCCATCACTGGTTAGCATAGTCTGGGCACCCCCTACCTCAACCACTCAGTTCTATACTAGTATCTACATGAAAAGGGTGAAACCAGGTTTTCAAGCATCCAATCAAAAATCTATAAGATTATTAAAGTCATAATGTCTTCACAACTAGAAGTAAAATTAAATGAGAAGACGTGACTGTCCATCTTGTAAATTCTCATGGATGTAGCAATCCTGTGTTTATTAGACATGCACTAGGTAGGGTTTGGGGTCAGGAAAACCAGAACATTGATGAGAAGAACATATTCATGTGTAAGTGGAAGGTGGCACAGCCACCAGACGAGATGATGTCATCTCCACCCCCTAAAACATGCAGTGTCGTGCAAAAGCATTCAATTCTATGACAAATCTCCAAGATGGCAGTTAAACAGGAGTAGGCATTGAATTCCTTTATTTGACAGGAAACCCAAGAAAGAAATAGCGGATTAACATGTACAAGCATAGCTGTTTGAAGTTTCAGGTTTTTCTGTAAGTGACACTTTGTAGATTATAAACATGTTTCTATAACACATCATTAACATTTCCAGCCTGCCAAGTAAAAGGCACTCACTCTTTCTGTTTGTCAGGTTTAGAGGTCTCTGTACAAATTTCATTTGCTTTATTTTAATTATTTGGGGTATCAACTTTTCATAGCTCTTGATTAAAGCCGATCTTTCTCTTTCTTTCCTAAGTGTTTTGCTGGAATTCATGAATGTGTCACAGAGATCAAAATATAGTTGGGAAAATGACTAGCTAGCAGAATGAACCGTACTCTAATGTTTGATTGCTTACATCAAAGAGATCATATGCAGGAATTCAGAAACATTTCATAATTTGCTCATGTTGTGAAGTCTTCAAGCAACACCTACTTGCTTCCTGCCGAAATTATTACAAAGATCCCACAGCTACCTAGTGCATAAGACAACAATCCAAGTCATATTCTCTTTGCCCTGACATTGTATTGGGTCAGTCTACCGTAGCACTTACAAGGTGAAACGTAAAAAAATTTAAAACACTGTTTGCTAACTAGAGGCTAGCTGTGAGCTTGTTTTCCAGGGCTTTGTTAAATCTGTATAATGAGGGGTGCCTGGGTGGCTCAGTGGGTTAAGCCACTGCCTTCGGCTCAGGTCATGATCCCAGGGTCCTGGGATCGAGTCCCGCATCGGGCTCTCTGCTCAGCAGGGAGCCTGCTTCCCTTCCTCTCTCTCTGCCTGCCTCTCTGCCTACTTGTGATCTCTGTCTGTCAAATAAATAAATAAAATCTTTAAAAAAAAATCTGTATAATGACATGGTATATCCTATATGTATACCTTTTTTATGTCTATGAATCTCAGACTGTGTTCCTGAGTTGACATATAAGAATGTAATTTTTAAGATATATAATATGTCATCATAAAAGGGACACAACAAACTCAGGATTTTCTCTTTGGCAACATCCTAGCAACATGGGACACAGTCAAAACGTTATAATATGTTAAAATGATCCTTTTTTTTTTACTTCACAAGGAAGACAAGAATATTCGACTGATTCTGTTTCAGTAACATTACACTTTAATGCCAGGGTCTTATCCCACTTGACCTGTGTGTCCTCCTTCCTTCCCTTCTCCTCCCTACTCCCTCACTGCCTGCCTCTAGGATACATTACAAGAGTGGGGTAGGGGAGTAACAAGAACAGGAAGCAAACACATGGGTTTGAGACACTGGAAGTCTGAGTTAGAGTACTGATCAGTCAAAATACAGGGACACCTGGTGGCTCAGCTGGTTAAGTATCTACCTCCAGCTCAGGTCATGATCTTAGGGTCCTGGGATCCAGCCCCACATTGGGCTCCCTGTTCATCAGAGTCTGCTTCTCCCTCTGCCCCTCCCCTGCACTTGTACTCTTTCTCCCTGACAAATAAATAAATAAAATCTTTTTTTTAATCAAAACACAATACATTTGGGCTACAGTTAAATCTTACCCACTTGCTATCACTCATTTCATGTCTTAGCTCCAGCAACACAAGGCATTTTGAAACCCAGTAAAGGGACGCTCGAACTTCTCAAAGAATTCCCCAGCAGTGTCAAAATGAACTGACCATAGGGTTTTCATTGGTTCTCAGCTGATGGCACTTTGCCATTTGTCACTGCCCACCTCGTACCCAACCCCCACCCCGACCCAATCCTGACCCCAAGCAGACATAGAGGGAACATAGCAGAGGAACCATACTTACCAGCCTTGATGTGGACATCCTGACTTCTAATTTTCCCTGAAGGATTTTCAGCTGTGCAATAATAAGTATTATCATGGATTAAGGTACTAAAGCTTGAAGGAGGGAAGGGAAAAATTTGGAGAGTGCCGTTGGGGTGGACGTGGCGGATCCCGGGGACATCGTAGATCTCCTCGCCCGTCGCTAGGTACCATCTGAGAGACACAGGAGGGACGCCTGCAGCGGGGCAGGGCACCAGGGTCCCCGTGGTGCTCGCAAACACTACCTCTTGCAGAGATGCATTGACAAAGTAGAGGCTGGAGTGAAGGTCCTCACTGAAAACTACAAGAAAACAACACAAGAACCGGTCAGTAAGGCTCGTGTTCTGAACTTGGCCTTCAGTCACTCTGGCCCCACAAGGTTGTTTTGAGAAACAATCACCAGCCTTGACTAAAATGAAATAATTCAAAATTGCTCAACTACTATGGACAGAAAAGCTGGTATTAAAGAATCAGCTACTATCCTCACTTCGTACCTTGTACACCAACTGATAAGTTACCCCCGACCTTAACTAAGTAATGGATTACTTACCAGCCTGTTCCCCACACCCACTTCTGCCTCCACAGTACTGACCATGACTGGGATTTAGGCTGTGTATTTTGTATTCGTCTATTGTTTTTTTCCCCCTCTGGAGCCTGAGTCCCAGGAGAACAAGGTCATGATTTGTTCATGCTCTAACCCAGAGCCCGGAGCCCAACACCCAGCCAGTGCAGGGTGAACAGAAGCTAAGGGAATCAATGACTAGGTCCACTTGCTAGGACTAACTGGCTCTGGTTGGGAGGTACACTGAGAGATATTCTGGAATGAAATCAGTCACAATTTTGAAAAAATTAAATCTATGTTTATAGGTAAAACATTTTAAAAAGCACAATCAGTTTTCTAAAAACAGTATCCAATCAATGATGCATATTTTTTTAAAAATATTTTTATTTTTTAAAAACATATAATGTATTATTAGCCCCAGGGGTACAGGTCTATGAATCACCAGGTTTACACACTTCACAGCACTCACCATAGCACGTACCCTCCCCAATGTCCATAACCCCACCCCCCTCTCCCCCACCCCCGCCCCCGCAGCAACCTTCAGTTTGTTTTGTGAGATTAAGAGTCTCTTACGGTTTGTCTCCCTCCCGATCCCATCTTCCCATCTTGTTTCATTTGTTCTTTTCTTACCCCCCAACCCCCACCCCATTGCATCTCCACTTCCTCATATCAGGGAGATCATATGATAACTGTCTTTCTCTGATTGACTTATTTCGCTAAGCATGATACCCTCTAGTTCTATCCATGTTGTTGCAAATGGCAAGATTTCATTTCTTTTTTTTTTAATTTATTTTCAGCATAACAGTATTCATTGTTTTTGCACCACACCCAGTGCTCCACGCAATCCATATTTTTTTTTAATTGAAAAGGTGCAGCAATAATACAGAGAACCCTGATGGAAGTATCACTCAACTCCACTAGCCTATGACAGCTTCTGTTCTGATTTTTATACTTCCTTTCCTGGTCCACCGGCCTACATGCTGTACCCACATGATTATTTTATGTAATAATGTGTACACACAAAATATGCAATTGTTATAAGCTGTGCTTCTTTCTCTTAACATTATCTCATATACCAAATTCCGTATTTCTATACAGACCTTGCAAGTAAATACTGGATCCACATTTTCCCTAATGATTTTTTAGACTATTCTCCTGATCTTAGTGATTTTTTTATTTTATTTTTTAATTTTTTTTAAAACTTCTTTTCAGTGTTCCAGAACTCATTGTTTATGCACCACACCCAGTGCTCCATGTAATACATGCCCTCCACAATACCTATCACCGAGCTCACCCAACCACCCACCCCCCTCCCCTCCAAAACCCTCAGTTAGTGATCTTAGTTATTTAAATTGTTTCTGTTTTAATTGCTATCAATAAAATATCTACAAATCAGTTCAGACATATTGGCTTTTTAATTCATTGACTGAGTGCCCATGTTGCACACAGTAACAAATAGTCATGGAGGGTCATTTTTGTGAACAAAGGGTACAACTTCTAGAATCCAAAAGTTAACCCAAAGATTTTAAAATGCCACAAAGACCTACTTCTCAGATGTTAGCACTTATATTTGACTTCCTAAAAACAAACCCTCATCACATAGTCACAAGAGAGAAAAGAAGCCCTCAATACTTGGAATTAATCTCATTGGGCAGGGATGAGAATATTAGGGAGAACCTGTACCATCCCAGGCCATGTTATGAAACTCAAGCTGTTATTCTATTCTTGTGAACAGCAGATCTGCCAGAGGAGTACAGGTTCCCCTTGGCAGAAAAAGATGTGCCTACTCAGAAGGGTTGTCACTTGACCAAGGATTCAGGTCTAGGAGGTCGCAGATACAGGATTGTTTTTCTGATGAAGCTCAAACCTCATTATACAGTTGCCTTTACTCTATAAAGCCAATTCCCAGGGAAGCTCTGTTTATGTGATTCAGCGTCCCCTAGCCAGCTCCCATGAATATCCACCCACTTCCTCTTCCGTCTCTCTCTCGGGAAGCACTCACCAGTTTGCTCACCAGGGCCAGCACTGACTATCTCTGAGCTGGCAAACAGAAGGGATGCCATGGGTCAAAAGATGGCAAAGAAAAATCCATTTTGTGATAGGTTTACTCAAAAAGAAGACAGGCAGGGGTGTTCATCAAGTAGTAACGGTTTGATGGCTTTTTCTGCCAACCATAACTAAAGACTTTAGCAATGCTCCATAAATCAGAATATGAAAATTATTGCTAACTAAGAAATTGGCTCAGATCGGAAGCACAGTTAATAGTTAAACATTACAGCTTTCAACTAAAATAAAAACGCTGATAGTGGCACCATGATTTTACATTTGAGCTTTCTAGGAAGCTGACATCACCCCAAACACATTGTTAGGAGGAAGGTAACTGTCACTCTTCGAGGCTAATTAATTCCACCCAGATCCTTTTTTGTTCCCTCCCCACATGACTCTTCTGTCAACTGGATTTGGGTAATTTGAATTAAATAAAATTTAGTCATATTTGAATTTGTTCTCTTATCTCATAAAAGTAGCCTTGTTAAGAATAGCAAGTCTTTGAAAACGTGAATGTATATAAGGAATATTTCATATATAAATGTGAAATTATTTAAATGACTGCAAGAAAAATGCAAAATAAATGTTTAATTCTAGTAGTTGAGAAGATAAGTGACCCACAGGGGATTACTGTCACTTCTCCTTACATTTTTTAAAGGTATTTCACATTAGTCTTTCTACTTCACACCACTGGGTTTAATAATGTAACATAAACTCATTCTCTAAGATACACATCATATGGCCACAGGCGAGAGAAAACCCAAACTACATTCCAGCAGCTTCTGTTTCTTCCATTTAAGGGGCCATCCATCTGCTTAAATAATAGTACTTCATTTTATGGCATGCTGCATGCACTTTAAACACAGCAACACTTGCTCCCTCCAGTAAGGGCACGGGCAATCTCACTGTGAATTACGTGTGTGTGAAATTTCCCTGAAACTAACTGCAGTTTAATAATAGAAAGCTAAACAAAACATTCGGCATAATCTTGCCACACAACGTGGCGTATAAAATCCTGGGGTGTGGACACTAAGGACGCTGATGGAAAGGGCTTTGGAGAATTGTTCTTTCATCAGCAGATTTCTGCATGGTTTATATTGTTATAACAGATGGTATAACCAGGGCTCCCGTGACAACATAAAGAAGAACATTACACTAAAAAATAGAATAAGTCTATATTGCTTGCTTTAAATTCCAGACCTGGCCAGGTGAAGAGACATGAAAGAAATGTTAGAGAATGCAATGACATGATCTCTCCTTCGTGTGAGAGTATTAATGGAGAATCTGCCCTATACCAGTCTTCAGGCAAGGCCCCAGGAATGAAAATTCACATGAGTCTGGGTACTGATCTCAAGGAATTTTTGGTCTAGAGGGTGCCACAGTCAGTAAAGAGATCAATGATAATTCTTCCCTGAGTGTTGTTGCAGAATTTTTCACAAAATTCTACAGGAGCAGAAAAGAGAGAGACTACCCCAGCCTGGGGAAGAGGAGGGGAACTCTCCAAAGAGAAAAGGAAAGGAGATGCTAGGCAGAGGGCCTATAAGTGTTAGGACACGGAGTCATCACAGACAGGAGAGAAGCAAGAAGATACCGGGTAACAGAAACTTCATGGCTGAACTAAGAGTGATGCATAATTTGAGAGAGAGAGCTTGAGGTTCTTTATACTCACTTATTCTGACACACTTGCTCATCACCTACTATTGACCTGGTGCTGTGCTAAGGGCTCGGGACACAAGAACAACCAAGACTTGAAGGGTGATCTCGGGAAGCTTCCATTTCAGATGCTTATTTATAAAGTTTGGATTATAAGTGGTAGCAGATCTCATACTAAAAAGCATGAGCTTAATTCTGTGGGCAGCAGGAAGTCCCATCCATAAGTATATACCCAAGAGAAATGAATACACATGTCCATGAAAATGCCTGTACACAGTGTTTAAAGCAGCATCATTGGCAATAGTCAGATGTGCAAACAACCGCAGTGTCCATCAACTGAAGAACCAATCAACAAAATCTGGTGTGTCCCATGAGTGGAGATGTATTCAGTAGCAATGAGAAATGAAATACTGGTGCATGATACAGACACAGATGACTCTTGATAACATCGTGCTAAGTTAAAAAAATGCCAATCACAAAAGGCCACACTCTCTACAATTATGTAAATTCACATGAAATGTCCAGAAGAGACAACTCTGTAGGAACAGAAAGGAATGGTTTCCTTAGAGCTGTGGGTGAGGGTGAGGGGGTTATAGGGTGGTAGTTAAGGGATTCAGATTTTCTTCCTGAGATGATTAAAATGGTCTAAACCTGACCATGGTGAAGATTGTACAGATATATAAATTTACTAAAAACCACTGATTTGTACAAATGGGTAAATTTTATTGTATGTAAATGATATTTCAGCAAAGCTGTTTTTAAAAAAATAGAGAATCAGTGAAAGTTTTGATGCAGAAAAAATTGACGCTTTCCCAAATTGTAGTTTAAAGAAGTAAACAATGGATTTACAAGGAGTGGAGACTAGAGACAGGAAGTCCAATTAGGCTGCTATGGGCATGACTACTAACTGCCTGGTCATTGGCAAAGGAAAGAGAAAGCCTAACTATATGAACATGTCTGATGTGATCCTGCTGGAATGTGTGGGCAGGGCCTTAGAAAGAATGAGACTGAGGAAGAGGAAAAGTCATTATTGTCAAACTCAATAGTTTTCATGCCTGGCTGCATCATTGCTATGTGAACGAAAATAGAGAACATACAAGGCAGAGCTGGTTGGGCAGAGAAAACAATAGTGTCAGATTCACTAAGGTTAAGAGGGCACTGACTTTGGGACACCCACTAATGAGGTGGGAAAAGGGGTCTAAGACCCCAGAGAGAGATGTCATAATCAGGGAATCTGAAGCCCGCCATTCAGTAAGACATACCAAGGAGAGTGTAAAGAACAAGAAGAGACAAAAAACTGAGATGGGGTAGGTCAGAGACTGGATGAAATAGGTGAGGGGATTAAGAGTACAATTATCTTGTTGAGCACTGAGTAACATATAAAAGTGTTGGATCACTTTATTGTATATCTGAAACTAATATAACATTGTACATTATGCTGAAATTAAAATTTGAAAAATAAAATCAAAGTTAAAAAGAAAATAGAAATGGGGGCATGCCTTGGATGGCTCAATTAAGTGTCTGGCTTCGACTCAGGTCATGATCCCAGGGTCCTGGGAGTGAGCCCCACATTGGGCGGCCTGCTAAGCAGGAGTCTCCTTCTCCCTTTTCCTCTGCTCTTCCCTGCTGCTTATGCTTGCGCTCTCTCTCTCTCTCTCTCTCAAATAAATAAATAAAAATGTAAGAAAAAAAAAACAGAGATGCATCTTCAGGGATACTTGATATATAAAAGATGAGCAAAAGAAGGAGCAAGATGGCAGAGAAGTAAGAGACTGAGATATCATCAGGTCCCAGGAGTTCTGCTAGATAGTTATCAAACTATTCTGAAAACTTACAAAGTCAACAGGAGATAGAAGAGTATAAGAGTAGCAATTCTAGGAACAGAAAATCGACCGCTTTCTGGAAGATAAGACGTGTGGAGAAGTGAATCCGAGGCAATATATGGGAATAGAGATCGTGGGGGGAGGGGCCGGCTCCCAGCAAGTGATAGAGCAGTGGAGCACAAAATCAGAACTTTTAGAAGTCTGCTGTACTGAGGGAAATTGCTCCAGAGGCTAAGTAGGGGGTGGAGCACTCATGGGGACAGTGTGGTCTCAGGAACCTCAGGGACACAAAAAGACTAGGGGTGTCTGAGTGTGGCAGAGCCCCCAGGTATTGAAGTGGGGACATTGGCTACAGAGACAGAGTTGGAGCCGAGGAGTGAGCTCTCAGCTCAGGGATACCTTAAACCATGATCCGAGGCACAGTGCCCAAGCAGGGACTCCACAAGTGGCAGATCCAGGGAGACCCTCTCCTTCCTCCTCCAGGAGGAGCAGCGTGGGAGCATGCTGCAGGAATCTGCTGGGTTTGGAGACTCCAAACAGTGCCGTGCACCAGAGATAGAAACACTCGGTCACAGGCTGGGTGAGCTCCAAGTGCAACCACCAGGGAGATGGGAAGGATTGACTGCTTTTCTCTGAGGGCACACTGAGGAGTGGGGCTCAGAGCTCTCAGCTCCACTGGCCAGAGATTGGGAGGGCAACATTTTCATTCCCGTCCTTCAGAGCTCTACAGAAAGTGTTCAGGGAACAAAAGCTCCCAAGGGCAAACCCAAACAGATTACTTAGCCTGGCCCCTGGCAAGGGTGGTGAAATTCCGCCTCAGGCAAAGACATTTGAGAATCACAGCAACAGGCATATTCCCCCAGAAAATCAGCAAGAACATCCAGCCAAGACCAAGCTCACCCACCAATGAGAACTGTGGAACTCCAGAGCTAAGGGAAATGCAGTGTATAAAATTCGTGGCTATTTTCCCATGTTTCTTTAGTCTTTCAAAGTCAAAACTTTTTCATTTTATTTTTTTCTTATTCTATTTTTAAAAATGTTTCTTCTTTCCTATTTTAATGTTTTTTAACTATTTTATCTTATCAATGCCTTTTTAAAAGTCTTTTTTAAATTTTCATTGTTAAAGTCATATTTTATCCCTTCATTGTACTTAACCTTAATTCTTATATACATATAGTTTTTTTTTTTTCTTTAAAATTTTGGGAAACAATTTCTCCTAATAGATCGAAACATACCTTAAATCTAGTGCATATCCTTGTTCTAGTCTCCAGCCTGCTCATGTCTTTCCTCTTTTTTTTTCTTTTTTTCAACAAACTTTTTATCTTATCTATTACCTTTTTTAGAATTTTTTAATTTTCATCTTCACATTCATATTCCATCCCTTCATCATGTCCCATATATATATATATATATATATATATATATATACACATATATATATAATTTTGTGGTGAGTTTATATATATATGTTTTTCTATCTTTAAAATTTTGGGAGGAAGTTTCTTCTAACAGACCAAAATATATCCAAAATCAAGTGTGTGGCTCTGTTCTATTCACCAGTCTAATTATATATATTTTTTTCTTTTTTCCCCCCTTTCTTCTTCCCCCTGTTTTGGGTCTCTTCTGATTTGGTTAGTGTATATTTTTCTGGGGTTGTTGGCACCTTTTTAGCATTTTCTTCTCTCATTCATCTATTCTTACCTGGATAAAATGACAAGGCAGAAAAACTCACCACAAAAACAAAACAAAACAAAACAAAACAAAAACAAAAAACAAACAAACAAACAAACAAAAAAACCACCTAAGAGAGAGTACCAATGGCTAGGGACCTAACCAATATAGACATTAGTAATATGTCAGAACTAGAGTTCAGAATGATGATTCTCAAGGTGCTAGCTGGGCTTAAAAAAAAAAAAATGGAAAATATTAGAGAATTCCTTTCTGGAGAAATAAAATCCCTTTCTAGAGAAATCAAAGAACTAAAATCTAACCAAGTTGAAATAAAAAAAAAAAAGCTATTAATGAGGTGCAATAAAAAAATGGAGGCACTTACTGCTAGGATAAATGAGGCAGAAGAGAGAATTAGTGATATAGAAGACCAAATGACAGAGAGTAAAGAAGCTGAGAAAAAGAGATAAGCTACTGGACCACAAGGGAAGAATTCAAGAGATAAGTGATACCATAAGATGAAACAATATTAGAATAAAAGAGATCCCAGAAGAAGAAGGAAGAGAGGGACCAGAAGGCATATTGGAGCAAATTATAGCAGAGAATTTCCCTAATTTGGTGAAGGGAACAAACATTAAAATCCAGGAGGCACAGAGAGCCTCCCTCAAAATCAATAAAAATAGGTCCACACCACATCATCTAATAGTAAAACTTACAAGTCTCACTGACAAAGAGAAAATCCTGAAAGCAGCTTGGGACAAGAGGTCTGTAACATACAATGGTAGAAATATTAGATTGACATACCTACCCACAGAGACCTGGCAGGCAAGAAAGGACTGGCATGATATATTCAGAGCACTAAATGAGAAAAATATGCAGCCAAGAATACTGTACCCAGTTAGGCTGTCATTGAAAATAGAAGGAGAGATAAAAAGCTTCCAGAGCAAACAAAAATTAAACAAAATTTGCAAACATCAAACCAGCCCTACAGGAAATCTTAAAGGAGGTCCTCAAAGCAAAGAGAGAGCCTAAAAGTAACAGACCAGAAAGGAACAGAGACAATATACAGTAATAGTTACCTTGCAGGCAATACAATAGTACTAAATTCATATCTTTCAATAGTTAACCTGAATGTAAATAGGCTAAATGCCCCAATCAAAAGACAAAGAGTATCAGAATGGATAAAAAAACAAGACCCATTGATATGCTGTCTACCAGAAACTCATTTTAGACCTCCAGATTTAAAGTGAGGGGGTGGAAAACAATTTAAAACCATGCTAATGGACATCAAAAGAAAACTGGGGTGGCAATTCTTATATCAGATAAATTAGATTTTAAGCCAAAGACTATTATAAGAGATGAGGAAGGACACCATATTGTACTTAAAGGGTCTGTCCAACAAGAAGTCCTAAGAATTTTAAATATATATGCGCCTAACATGGGAGCAGACAATTATATAAACCAATTAATAACAAAATCAAAGAAACACATCAACAATATTACAATAACATAATAACAGTAGGGCACTTTAACACCCCCCCTTACTGAAATGGACAGATCATCTAAGCAAAATATCAACAAAGAAATAAAGGCTTAAGTAACACACTGGACCAGATGGACATCACAGATATATTCAGAACATCCCATTCCAAAACAACAGACTATGTATTCTTCTCTAGTGCACCTGGAACATTCTCCAGAATAGATCACATCCTGGGTCACAAATCAGGTCTCACCTGGTCCCAAAAGATTGGGATCATTCCCTTCATATTTTCGGACCACAATGTTCTGAAACTAGAACTCAATCACAAGAGGAAATTTGTAAAGAACTCAAATACATGGAAGCTAAAGAGCGTCCTACTAAAGAATGAATGGGTCAACCAGGAAATTAAATAAATAAATAAATAAATCATGGAAACAAATGAAAATGAAAACACAAATGTTCAAAATCTTTGGGACACAAAAAAGCAGTCCTGAGAGGAAAGTATATAGCAATACAAGCCTTTCTCAAGAAACAAGAAAGGTCTTAAGTACACAACCTAAGCCTACACCTAAAGGAGTTGGAGAAAGAACAGCAAAGAAAACCTATGCCCAGCAGGAGAAGAGAAATAATAAAGATCAGACCAAAAACCAATGAAATGGAAACCAAAAGAACAGTAGAACAGATCAACAAAACTGGGAGCTGGTTCTTTGAAAGAATTAATAAGATTGATAAACCCCTGGCCAGACGGATCAAAAAGAAAAGAGAAAGGGCCCAAATTGATAAAATCATGAATGAAAGAGCAGAGATCACAACTAACATCAAAGAAATACAAACAATTATAAGAACATATTATGAGCAACTATACATCAGCAAATTTGGCAATCTGGAAGAAATGGATGCATTCCTACAAACATATAAACTATAAAAACTAAAGCAGGAAGAAATAGAAAACCTGAACAGACCCATAACCACTAAGGAGACTGAAGCAGTCATCAAAAATCTCCCAAAAACAAGAGCCCAGGGCCAGATGGCTTCCCAAGGGAATTCTAACAAACATTTAAAGAATTAATGCCTATTCTTCTGAAACTGTTCCAAAAAATAGAAATGGAAGGAAAACTTCCAAACTCATTTTATGAGGCCAGTATTAACTCGATCCTAAAACCAAAGACCCCATCAAAAGGAGAATTACAGATCAATATCCTTGATGAACACAGAAGCAAAAATTCTCACCAAAATACTAACCAATAGGATCCAACATTATAAGGATTATAAGGATAATTATAAGAATTATAAGAATAATAATAAGAGGGGCACTTGGGTGGCTCAGTGGGTTAAAGCCTCTGCCTTCGGCTCAGGTCATGATCCCAGGGTCCTGGGATCGATCCCCGCATCAGGCTCTCTGCTCAGCAGGGAGCCTGCTTGCCTTTCTCTCTTTGCCTGGCTCTCTGCCTGCTTGTGATCTCTGTCTGTCAAATGAATAAATAAAATATTAAAAAAAAGATTAAAAAAACAATAATTATAAGAATTATAAGAATAATTGTGAGAATTATAAGGATAATTCACCAGGACCAAGTGGGATTTGCTCCTGGCTGCAAGGTTGGTTCAACTTCTGCCAATCAATCACTGTGATACAACACATTAATAAAAGAAAGAACAAGAACCACATGATACTCTCAAAAGATGTTGAAAAAACATTTGACAAAGTACAGCATCCTTTCTTGATCAAAACTCTTCACATACCTCAATATCATCAAAGCCTTCTATGAAAACCCCATAGTGAATATCATTCTTAATGGGGAAAAACTGAGAACTTTTCTGCTAAAGTCAGGAACATGGCAGGAATGTCCAATATCACCACTGTTGTTCAACATAGTACTAGAAGTCCTAGCCTCAGCAATCAGACAACAAAAAGAAACAAAATGCATCTGAATCAGTAAAGAAGAAGTCAAACTCTCACTCTTTGCAGATGATATGATACTTTATGTGGAAAACCCAAAATACTCCACTCCAAAACTGCTAGAACTCATACAGGAATTCAGCATTAAATCAATGCATGGAAATTAGTTTCAATTCTAGACACCAACAGCAAGACAGAAGAAAGAGAATTTAAGGAGCTGATCTCATTTACAATTGCACCCAAAACCATAAGATACCTAGGAATAAACCTAACCAAAGAGGCAAAGAATCTGTACTCAGAAAACAAAAATACTCATGAAAGAAATTGAAGAAGAAACAAAGAAAATCAAAAGCTTCTGCACAGCAAAGGAAACAATCAAGAAAACAAAGAGGCAACCCACGGAATGGGAGAAGATATTTTCAAATGACAGTACAGACAAAAGATTGATATCCAGGATCTATAAAGAACTCCTCAAACTCAACACACACAAAACAGATAATCATATCAAAAAATGGGCAGACGATATGAACAGACACTTCTCCAACGAAGACATACAAATGGCTATCAGACACATGAAAAAATGTTCATCATCACTAGCCATCAGGGAGATTCAAATAAAAACCACCTTGAGATACCACATTACACCAGTTAGAATGGCCAAAATTAGCAAGACAGGAAACAACATGTGTTGGAGGGGATGCAGAGAAAGGGGAACCCTCTTCCACTGTTGGTGGGAATGCAAGTTGGTGCAGCCTCTTTGGAGAACAGTGTGGAGATTCCTCAAGAAATTAAAAATAGAGCTTCCCTATGACCCTGCAATTGCACTACTGGGTATTTACCCCAAAAATACAGATGTAGTGAAAAGAAGGGCCATCTGTACCCCAATGTTTATAGCAGCAATGGCCACGGTCACCAAACTGTGGAAAGATCCAAGATGCCCTTCAATGGATGAACGGATAAGGAAGATGTGGTCCATATACACTATGGAGTATTATGCCTCCATCAGAAAGGATGAATACCCAACTTTTGTAGCAACATGGACGGGACTGGAAGAGATTATACTGAGTGAAATAAGTAGAGAGAGTCAATTATCATATGGTTTCACTTATTTGTGGAGCATAACAAATAGCATGGAGGATGTGGGGAGTTAGGAGAAGAGAGTTGGGGGAAATTGGAAGGGGATGTGAATAATGAGAGACTATGGACTCTGAAAAACAATCTGAAGGGTTTGAAGAGGTGGGGGGGTGGGAGGTGGGGGGAACCAGGTGGTGGGTATTAGAGAGGGCATGGATTGCATGGAGCACTGGGTGTGGTACAAAAACAATGAATACTGTTATGCTGAAAATAAATTTAAAAAATGATAAAAAAAAAAAAGAAATGGAAAAACACTCCATGCTCATGGAGTGGAAGAACAAATATTGTGAAAATGTCTATGCTACCTAAAGCAAACTATGCATTTAACATTATTCTTATGAAAATACCATCAACTTTTTTTAAAGTAATGGAACAAATAATCCTAGAATTTATATGGAACCAGGAAAGTCCCCAAATAGTCAGAGGAATGTTGAAAAAGAAAGCCAAAGTTAGTGGCATCACAATTCCAGACTTCAAGTTCTATTACAAAGCTGTCATCATCAAGACAGTATGCTACTGGCACAAAAAAAAAAAAAAAAAAAAAAAAACCCAGACACATAGGTTAATGGAACAGAATAGAGAGCCCAGGGGTGCCTGGGTGGCTCAGTGGGTTGGGCCTCTGCCTTTGGCTTGGGTCATGGTCTCAGGGTCCTGGGATCGGGCCCCGCATTGGGCTCTCTGCTCTGCAGGAAGCCTGATTTCCCCTCTCTCTCTCTTCCTGCCTCTGCCTATTTGGGAAACTTGGACAGCCACATGCAGAGGAATGAAACTGGACCATTTCCTTACACCACACATGAAAATAGACTCAAAATGGATGAGAGACCTCAATGTGAGACAGGAATTCATCAAAATCCTTGAGGAGAACACAGGCAGCAACCTCTTCAACCTCAGCCACAGCAACTTCTTCCTAGAAACCCAGCCAAATGCAAGGGAAACAAGGGCAAAAATGAACTATTGGGACTTCATCAAGATCGAAAGCTTTTGCACAGCAAAAGAAACCGTCAATAAAACCAAAAGACAACTGACAGAATGGAAGAAGATATTCACAAATGGCATATCAGATAAAAGGCTAGTATCTAAAAACTATAAAGAAGTTATCAAACTCGACACCCAAAGAACAAATGATCCAGTCAAGAAATGGGCAGAAGACATGAACAGACATTTCAGCAAAGAAAACATCCAAATGGCCAACAGACACATGAAAAAATGCTCCATATCACTCGGCATCAGGGAAATACAAATCAAAACCACAATGAGATACCACCTCACACCGGTCAGAATGGCTAAAATTAACAAGTCAGGAAATGACAGATGCTGGAGAGGATGCAGAGAAAGGGGAACCCTCCTACACTACACTGTTGGTGGGAATGCAAGCTGGTGCAACCACTCTGGAAAACAGTATGGTTTTCAAAAACTTGACAATAGAGCTTCCTTACAACCCAGCAATCTCACTACTGGGTATTTACCCTGAAAATACAAATGTAGTTATCATGGGCATCTGAATATTTATAGCAGCAAAGTTCACAATAGCCAAACTATGGAAAGAACCTAGATGTACATCCACAGATGAATGGATAAAGAAGATGTTGTCTATACATACAATGGAATACTATGAAGCCAGCAAAAGAAATGAAATCTTGCCATTTGCAGTGATGTGGGTAGAACTAGAGGGTATCATGCTAAGCAAAATAAATCAATCAGAGAAAGAGAGTTGTCATATGATCTCTCTGATATGAGGAATTTGAGAGGCAGGGTGGGGGGCTGTCAGGGTTAGGGAGGGAAAAAATGAAACAAGATAGGACTGGGAGGAAGACAAACCATAAGAGACTCTTAATCTCAGGAAACAAACTGAGGATTGCTGGGGAATGGGGAAGTAGGGATAGAGTGGCTGGGTTATAGACATTTGAGGAGGGTATGTGCTATGGTGAGTGTTGTGAAATGTGTAAGCCTGATGATTCACAGACCTGTACCCCTGGGACAAATACGGCATTATATGTTAATTTTTAAAAAAGTGAGGGGTGCATGGGTGGGTCAGTGTGTTAAACCTCTGCCTTCAGCTTGGGTCATGATCCCAGGGTTCTGGGATTGAGCCCCATTCAAGCTCTCTACTCAGCGGGGGACCTGCTTCCCCCTCTCTCTCTGCCTGCCTCTCTGCCTACTTGTGATCTCTCTGTCTGTCAAATAAATAAATAAAACCTTTTTTTTAAAAAAGTGAGCAAGGGATATCTGACCAAGGACTGGCATCCCAATCCATAATGGACTCCTCCAAATCAATAAGAAAAAGAGAACTTAATTTTTTAAAAAATGTACAAAAGCCATTATACAAGTTGTCAATATGCACATGAAAAAATACTGAATGTAAATAGTCATCAGAAAAGTCTAATTAAAAACATGAGGAGGGATGCCTCCATGGCTCAGTCAGTTAAGCATCAGCCTTCAGCTCATGTCATGATCCTGGGGTCCGGGATCAAGCCCCACATCAGGTTCCCTGCTCAGTGGAAAGTCTTTCTCCCTCTCCCTCTGCCTCTCCACCCCTCCAGCTTACGCTTGCTCTCTCTCTCACTCTCAAAAAAATATAATCTAAAAAAAAAAAAAAAAAGAAAGAAAAACAACCAGGAGTTACCATTATTAAAGTGGAAAAGACAGAATATACTGATTGTCTCAAGGATATGGAGTAAAAAGAACCCCATTTGCTGCAAGTGAGAGTATAAACTGATAAAATCAGTATGGAAAATGTTCACCAGTATCTACTAAAGTGGGACATATGCATATCTTTTTTTGAAAGATTTTATTTGTTTATTTGACAGACAGAGATCACAAGTAGTCAGAGAGGCAGGCAGAGAGAGAGAAGAGGAAGTGGGCTCCCAGCTGAGCAGAAAGCCCGATGCGGGGCTCAATCCCAAGACCCTGGGATCGTGACCTGAGCCAAAGGAAGAGGCTTCAACCCACTGAGCCACCCAGGCACCCCACATATGCATATCTTATGACTCAACAATTCACCTGCTAGGTATTTATCCAACAGAAATGTATGCACACACGCTCCAAATAACACACACTAGAATATTCATAGCAGTGCTGTTTGTAAATGCCCCCAACTGGAAATTGCTCAAATACCCATCAGTAGTAAATAATATGATATATTTGTACTCTGCATCACTATATAATGGTAGGAATGAATAATCTGTAATTACAAAAAAAAAAATAAATCTCATAACCACAATGTTGAAGCAAAGCAAATAAAGACAACAAGAGTAAATAATATATTATTCCATTGATGCCAAGCATAAAAACAGAAAACACTAATCGATGATGTTAAGAATCACAGGTTGGCGGGCAAAAAGAATGAAAAGACATATGGGCATCCAGGCTGCCAGCTGTGTTCATTTTCTTGATCTGGGGGCTGTGTACACTGATGTGCTAGGCTAATGAAAATTTCACTGAGCTATACACTATGATGTATACATGCTTATGTACATATTCCATACTTCAATTAAGAAGCTAACTATTTTAAAGAAATGGAAAAATAAAAATCCATCCTGAAGATTAAGAGAAAATTATGAAATCAGGAGCCAAAATCTGAGAGAGAATGATGCCTTAGAAAGAAAAGCATAGCATTTAAGGAAGTCAGCCAGTGGTTTTCAACAGTGTCAATTGCTTCAGAGAGATCAGAAAACAAGAGAACCAAAACAGACCATTCGATTTGAAAATTGGGTATATTCATTTTGAATGGAAATGTCATTTAGGACGAAAATACTTTTATTGATTTTATAGGAATATGTGAGTGGATGTGCTTAGTAAAATGTATTGCTTTTCTAAAGGTCTTCTAAAATGAAAAGGGATATAACTTCACCTTAGGTAAATATTATCTAGAAAGCAAAACCCTTCACTGATTCAGATGCTCCAAAATGTTTTTATGTTTGAATAAATGCTTTGTAATTTAGTGTCATTTTGATCAGACGATCTGAAAACAGATAAATGAATGGTCTCATAATGGCTTGGAAAGCATTCCAAACTTCTATAAAATAATTCCACATCAGGCTATAAAAATATGCTCGTATGTTATGCATTTGACTCTAATATATTTCAATTATTCTATCTATTCCCCAGCACTGAAGAAATGGTACAAATGCTCTTATGAATAACAACTGGATAGAACTTCTCAGTGGCATAAAATTTTGAAATATGAAATTCAGTTTCTGTCCATGATAAAACAAAACAAACAAACATAACAGGAACTGGATTTATCCTCTCATAAGTAAACATTTCAGAGCAGAGCAGTAAGTCATGAAAAGAAGGAGACAAATGAGCTGGACCCTATATGTGCCCAGCTTACTGCCCAGAGAGAGTTTCCAAATCCTTTAAAAAGGAAAAACCCAAGTAGAACCTGATGGAATTTATGAGCTGAGAGAGCCAAATGTGAGTTGTGGGGAAGCCAAGACTGATAGATGTACAAAGCAGAGAGAAGAAAGTTGCACAGATTTCCTCCAGGGAGCTCCAGAGACCCAAAGAAGATTCCCTTTGATGAGTCTTTAGCTGTGTACAGATGTTTGCATGTATGTGAGGAAACTGCTGGATAAGAAACAGCAGAAAAAGGCAGGTGGAAAATCCCTGAGGCTCCCATGGAGAAGAGACTGGTTCATATTCCAGCTTGCTAGAGTGGAAAGAAGCAATGCTTGAGGTATCAGATAGAGTACTCCAAAGTGTATCAGCACAACACTGAGGGCCAAATGGATCATAACAAAGCCTAAAAGGGATTCCAGAATGGATCTCAGAAGGAAGGGAATTGATTCCAAGTAACTTAACTGCCCAGAGAAACACATTTCAATACTAGTTCATGGAAAAGAACAAAATCTAATAATCAATAATGTAACATTTTCAATGTCTAGTAGTCAATTAAAAGATGGACACAAACAAGAAAATATGACCTGTCATCGGGAATATATTCATTCAATAGAAACAGACAGAGAATGAGAGATGATAAGACTTTGCAGGCATGAACCCTAAGTAGCTATTATAAGTAATCTCCCAATATCTTCAAGAGGGCAGAGAAAAGCAAAGGCACATTGATGAAAGAAATGAAGACCATGCAAATAACCAAGATAGAACATCTTGAGATTAAAAATACAGTATACAAAATGAAAACATGCAAATGAAATTAACAACAGATTAGACCTTGCTGAAGAAGGTATCAGTGAACCAAAAGATACAGCAGTAGAAACTTCACACACACACACACACACACACACACACACACACAAGTCTAAGACAGTAAACAAAAAAATAGTGAGGGGTGCCTAGGAGGCTCAGCTGGTTACATGTCTGACTGGTAATTTCAGATCAGGTCCTGATCTCAGGGTTGTGGGCTCAAGCCCCATGTCAGTTTCCATGCTCCACGGGGACTCTGCTTAATATCCTCTCTCCCTCTGCCCCTCACCGCTGCCCATGCACATGCATGTATCCTCTCTCTCTCTCTCTCTCTATCTATCTCTATCTCCCTTTCAATAAGTAAATCTTTAAAAATATTAGCAAGATGGTGGGGGCTATCTCACATACCTAACATATGTATAATTGGAGTTCCAGAAGGACAAAGTGAGACAGAAAAATTTTAGTTAGCATCCAAATTTTTCAACACTTAATGAGTATTGGAACTCCAAATATCCCATAAATTCAATGAACACCAAATAGAAGAAACATGAAAAAAAATCACACCATGATACATCATATTTACATTTCTGAAGGCTGATGATAAAAAGAAAAATCTTAAAGGCAGCCAGATTTTTAAGTAAAATACACACTACAGTCAGAGAAATAAAGATAAAAACAATGGCTGACTTCTCAAAAACAACACAAACTAGAAGATAGTGGAGCAAAAAACAAGCACGAGGGGAAAAAAAAGGCCAATCTAAAATTCTATACATAGCCGGAGGAGGAGTCAAGATGGCGGAGAAGTAGCAGGCTGAGACTACTTCGGGTAGCGGGAGATCAGCTAAATAGCTTATCTAAAGATTGCAAACACCTACAAATCCAACGGGAGATTGAAGAGAAGAAGAACAGCAATTCCAGAAACAGAAAATCAACCACTTTCTGCAAGGTAGGACTGGCGGAGAAGTGAATCCAAAGCGACGGGAAGATAGACCGCGGGGGGAGGGGCCGGCTCCCGGCGAGCGGCGGAGCAACGGAGCAAAATCAGGACTTTTAAAAGTCTGTTCCGCTGAGGGACATCGCTCCAGAGGCTTAACTGGAAGCCCAGGCGGGGTCAGCGCGGCCTCAGGTCCCGCAGGGTCGCAGAAGGATCGGGGGTGTCTCAGTGTCGCAGAGCTTACCGGTATTAGAGCGGGGAAGCCGGCTGCAGAGACAGAGCCGAGGAGTGACTCTCAGCTCGGGGTTGCCTTGAACCGGTCGCAGGCTCGGTCAGCTCGGAGCGCGGCCGGAGGCCAGGGTGGCGGGAGTCATTGGGCGTGTTCTCTGAGGGCGCACTGAGGAGTGGGGCCCCGGGCTCTCGGCTCCTCCGGGCCGGACACCGGGAGGCCGCCATCTTCATTCCCGTCCTCCGGACTCTACGGAAAGCGCTCAGGGAACAAAAGCTCCCGAAAGCGAACCCGAGCGGATTACTCAGCGTGGCCCCGGGTAAGGGCGGTGCAACTCCGCCTGGGGCAAAGACGCTTGAGAATCACTACAACGGGCCCCTCCCCCAGAAGATCTACGGGAAACCCAGCCAGGACCAAGTTCACCTACCAAGGAGAGCGGCGGAATTCCAGAGGAGAAGAAAGCAAAGCACGGAACTCATGGCTTTCTCCCCATGATTTTTTAGCCTTGCAGTTAATTTAATTTTTTTTTTCTTTTTCAATTTTTTTTTCTTTTTCTCTTCTTCTGCTAAATTTTTTTTAACTTTTACCATTTTCTTTTTTTAACGTTTTTTAAATAGTTTATCTAATATATATTTTATTTTTCCTCTTTTTATATTTTTTCTTTATCGGCTTTCTTTTTTTTAATAGATTAATAGTTTAATAGTTTAATAGTTTTAATAGTTTTTTAATAGTTTTTAATAGTTTTTTAATAGTTTTTTAATAGTTTAATAGTCTTTAATAGTTTTAATAGTTTAATAGTTTTTTTTTTCTTTCTTTCTGAACCCCTTTTTATCCCCTTTCTCCCCCCTCACAATTCGGGATCTCTTCTGATTTGGCTAAAGCATATTTTCCTAGGGTTGTTGCCACCCTTTTAGTATTTTACTTGCTCCTTCATAAACTCTTATCTGGACAAAATGACAAGGCGGAAAAATTCACAACAAAAAAAAGAACAAGAGGCAGTACCAAAGGCTAGGGACCTAATCAATACAGACATTGGTAATATGTCAGATATAGAGTTCAGAATGATGATTCTCAAGGTTCTAGCCGGGCTTGAAAAAGGCATGGAAGATATTAAAGCAACCCTCTCAGGAGATATAAAAGCCCTTTCTGGAGAAATAAAAGAACTAAAATCTAACCAAGTTGAAATCAAAAAAGCTATTAATGAGGTGCAATCAAAAATGGAGGCTCTCACTGCTAGGATAAATGAGGCAGAAGAAAGAATTAGCGATATAGAAGACCAAATGACCGAGAATAAAGAAGCTGAACAAAAGAGGGACAAACAGCTACTGGACCACGAGGGGAGAATTCGAGAGATAAGTGACACCATAAGACGAAACAACATTAGAATAATTGGGATTCCAGAAGAAGAGGAAACAGAGAGGGGAGCAGAAGGTATATTGGAGAGAATTATTGGAGAGAATTTCCCCAATATGGCAAAGGGAACAAGCATCAAAATCCAAGAGGTTCAGAGAACCCCCCTCAAAATCAATAAGAATAGGTCCACACCCCGTCACCTAATAGTAAAATTTACAAGTGTTAGTGACAAAGAAAAGATCCTGAAAGCAGCCCGGGAAAAGAAGTCTGTAACGTACAATGGTAAAAATATTAGATTGGCAGCAGACTTATCCACAGAGACCTGGCAGGCCAGAAAGAGCTGGCATGATATATTCAGAGTACTAAATGAGAAAAACATGCAGCCAAGAATACTATATCCAGCTAGGCTATCATTGAAAATAGACGGAGAGATTAAAAGCTTCCAGGACAAACAAAAACTGAAAGAATTTGCAAATACCAAACCAGCTCTACAGGAAATATTGAAAGGGGTCCTCTAAGCAAAGAGAGACCCTAAAAGTAGTAGATCAGAAAGAAACAGAGACAATATACAATAACAGTCACCTTACAGGCAATACAATGGCACTAAATTCATATCTCTCAATACTTACCCTGAATGTTAACGGGCTAAATGCCACAATCAAAAGACACAGGGTATCAGAATGGATCAAAAAACAAAACCCATCTATATGTTGCCTACAAGAAACTCATCTTAAACCCGAAGACACCTCCAGGTTTAAAGTGAGGGGGTGGAAAAGAATTTACCATGCTAATGGACATCAGAAGAAAGCAGGAGTGGCAATCCTTATATCAGATCAATTAGATTTTAAGCCAAAGACTATAATAAGAGATGAGGAAGGACACTATATCATACTCAAAGGAACTGTCCAACAAGAAGATCTAACAATTTTAAATATCTATGCCCCTAACGTGGGAGCAGCCAACTATATAAACCAATTAATAACAAAATCAAAGAAACACATCGACAAGAATACAATAATAGTAGGGGATTTTAACACTCCCCTCACTGAAATGGACAGATCATCCAAGCAAAAGATCAACAAGGAAATCAAGGCCTTAAATGACACACTGGACCAGATGGACATCACAGATATATTCAGAACATTTCATCCCAAAGCAACAGAATACACATTCTTCTCTAGTGCACATGGAACATTCTCCAGAATAGATCACATTCTTGGTCCTAAATCAAGTCTCAACTGGTATCAAAAGATTGGGATCATTCCCTGCATATTTTCAGACCACAATGCTTTAAAGCTAGAACTCAATAACAAGAGGAAATTTGGAAAGAACCCAAATACATGGAGACTAAACAGCATCCTTCTAAAGAATGAATGGGTCAACCAGGAAATTAAAGAAGAATTGAAAAAATTTATGGAAACAAATGATAATGAAAACACAACAGTTCAGAATCTGTGGGACACAACAAAGGCAGTCCTGAGAGGAAAATATATAGCGGTACAAGCCTTTCTCAAGAAACAAGAAAGGTCTCAGGTACACAACCTAACCCTACACCTAAAGGAGCTGGAGAAAGAACAAGAAAGAAACCCTAAACCCAGCAGGAGAAGAGAAATCATAAAGATCAGAGCAGAAATCAATGAAATAGAAACTAAAAAAACAATAGAACAAATCAACGAAACTAGGAGCTGGTTCTTTGAAAGAATTAATAAGATTGATAAACCCCTGGCCAGACTTATCAAAAAGAAAAGAGAAAGGACCCAAATAAATAAAATCATGAATGAAAGAGGAGAGATCACAACGAACACCAAAGAAATACAGACAATTATAAGAACATACTATGAGCAACTCTACGCCAACAAATTTGACAATCTGGAAGAAATGGATGCATTCCTAGAGACATATAAACTACCACAACTGAACCAGGAAGAAATGGAAAGCCTGAACAGACCCATAACCAGTAAGGAGATTGAAACAGTCATCAAAAATCTCCAAACAAACAAAAGCCCAGGGCCAGACGGCTTCCCGGGGGAATTCTACCAAACATTTAAAGAAGAACTAATTCCTATTCTCCTGAAACTGTTCCAAAAAATAGCAATAGAAGGAAAACTTCCAAACTCATTTTATGAGGCCAGCATCACCTTGATCCCAAAACCAGACAAGGATCCCAACAAAAAAGAGAACTACAGACCAATATCCTTGATGAACACAGATGCAAAAATTCTCGCCAAAATACTAGCCAATAGGATTCAACAGTACATTAAAAGTATTATTCACCATGACCAAGTGGGATTTATTCCAGGGCTGCAAGGCTGGTTCAACATCCGCAAATCAATCAATGTGATACAACACATTAATAAAAGAAAGAACAAGAACCATATGATACTCTCCATAGATGCTGAAAAAGCATTTGACAAAGTACAGCATCCCTTCCTGATCAAAACTCTTCAAAGTGTAGGGATAGACGGCACATACCTCAATATTATCAAAGCCATCTATGAAAAACCCACCGCAAGTATCATTCTCAATGGAGAAAAACTGAAAGCTTTTCCACTATGGTCAGGAACATGGCAGGGATGTCCGTTATCACCACTGCTATTCAACATAGTACTAGAAGTCCTAGCCTCAGCAATCAGACAACAAAAGGAAATTAAAGGCATCCAAATCGGCAAAGAAGAAGTCAAACTATCACTCTTCGCAGATGATATGATACTCTATGTGGAAAACCCAAAAGACTCCACTCCAAAACTGCTAGAACTTGTACAGGAATTCAGTAAAGTGTCAGGATATAAAATCAATGCACAGAAATCAGTTGCATTTCTCTACACCAACAACAAGACAGAAGAAAGAGAAATTAAGGAGTCCATCCCATTTACAATTGCACCCAAAACTATCAGATACCTAGGAATAAACCTAACCAAAGAGACTAAGAATCTATACTCAGAAAACTATAAAGTACTCATGAAAGAAATTGAGGAAGACACAAAGAAATGGAAAAATGTTCCATGCTCCTGGATTGGAAGAATAAATATTGTGAAAATGTCTATGCTACCTAAAGCAATCTACACATTTAATGCAATTCCTATCAAAGTACCATCCATTTTTTTCAAAGAAATGGAACAAATAATCCTCAAATTCATATGGAACCAGAAAAGACCTCGAATAGCCAAAGGAATATTGAAAAAGAAAGCCAAAGTCGGTGGCATCACAATTCCGTACTTCAAGCTCTATTACAAAGCTGTCATCATCAAGACAGCATGGTACTGGCACAAAAACAGACACTTAGATCAATGGAACAGAATAGAGAGCCCAGAAATGGACCCTCAACTCTATGGTCAACTCATCTTCGACAAAGCAGGAAAGAATGTCCAATGGAACAAAGACAGCCTCTTCAATAAATGGTGTTGGGAAAATTGGACAGCCACATGCAGAAAAATGAAATTGGATCATTTCCTTACACCACACACGAAAATAGACTCAAAATGGATGAAGGATCTCAATGTGAGAAAGGAATCCATCAAAATCCTCGAGGAGAACACAGGCAGCAACCTCTTCGACGTCAGCCGCAGCAACATCTTCCTAGGAACATCACCAAAGGCAAGGGAAGCAAGGGCAAAAATGAACTTTTGGGATTTTATCAAGATCAAAAGCTTTTGCACAGCAAAGGAAACAGTGAACAAAACCAAAAGACAACTGACAGAATGGGAGAAGATATTTGCAAATGACATATCGGATAAAGATCTAGTGTCCAAAATCTATAAAGAACTTAGCAAACTCAACACCCAAAGAACAAATAATCCAATCAAGAAATGGGCAGAGGACATGAACAGACATTTCTGCAAAGAAGACATCCAGATGGCCTACAGACACATGAAAAAGTGCTCCATATCACTTGGCATCAGGGAAATACAAATCAAAACCACCATGAGATTTCACCTCACACCAGTCAGAATGGCTAAAATTAACAAGTCAGGAAATGACAGATGCTGGCGAGGATGCGGAGAAAGGGGAACCCTCCTACACTGTTGGTGGGAATGCAAGCTGGTGCAATCACTCTGGAAAACAGCATGGAGGTTCCTCAAAATGTTGAAAATAGAACTACCCTATGACCCTGCAATTGCACTGCTGGGTATTTACCCTAAAGATACAAACATAGTGATCCGAAGGGGCACATGCACCCGAATGTTTATAGCAGCAATGTCTACAATAGCCAAACTATGGAAAGAACCTAGATGTGCATCTATAGACGAATGGATAAAGAAGATGTGGTATATATACACAATGGAATACTATGCAGCCATCAAAAGAAATGAAATCTTGCCATTTGCGACGACGTGGATGGAACTAGAGGGTATCATGCTTAGCGAAATAAGTCAATCGGAGAAAGACAACTATCATATGATCTCCCTGATAATGAGGGAGAGGAGATGCAACATGGGGGGTCGAGGGGGTAGGAGAAGAGTAAATGAAACAAGATGGGATTGGGAGGGAGACAAATCATAAGTGACTCTTAATCTCACAAAACAAACTGAGGGTTGATGGGGGGAGGGGGTTGGGAGAGGGGGTGGGGTTATGGATATCGGGGAGGGTATGTGCTATGGTGAGTGTTGTGAAGTGTGTAAACCTGGCGATTCGCAGACCTGTACCCCTGGGGATAAAAATATATGTTTATAAAGCTGTAAAAAAAAAAAAAAAAGAAAGAAAGAAAGGATGAATACCCAAGTTTTGTAGCAACATGGACGGGACTGGAAGAGATTATGCTGAGTGAAATAAGTCAAGCAGAAAGAGTCAATTATCATATGGTTTCACTTATTTGAGGGAAATTGGAAGGGGAGGTGAACCATGAGAGACTATGGACTCTGAAAAAGATCTGAGAATTTTGTTAAGGTGTGGGGGGTGGGAGGTTGGGGGCACCAGGTGGTGGGTATTGTAGAGGGCATGGATTGCATGGAGCACTGGGTGTGGTGCAAAAATAATGAATACTGTTATGCTGAAAAAATAAAAAATTAAAAAAAATTAAATAAATAAAAATAAAATTCTATACATAGCCAAAAAAAGAAAAATACTTTCATAATGAAGGCGAAATAATAATGACTTTTCACACATCCATAAGCTAAGGGAACTCAGTGGCAGTAGACAAACAATATAAGAAGTGTTAAAGGAAGTCTTTGGGACAGAAGGAAAATACAAGATAGATATTTATGACCTCACAAAAGAAATGGAGAGTCCCAAAACATGGTATGTATATAAGTAAACATAAAAGGTGTATTTCCTCATTTTAAAACATTGTCAAAAGACAATTTATTGTTTACAGCAAAAATGATAGTAATGTGTTGGGGATTTACAACATATATAGAGATAAAATGAATGACAGTATTGGCACAAAGGCAGGCAAGAGGAGGGAAATGACAATCTACTGCTATAACTTCAGTCTATTACACACTAAGTGTTATAATATCGTTTGAAAGCAGGCCATGTTAATTTAAAGATGTATATTATAAACCCTAAAGTAATCAGTTAAAAAAAAAAAGGTAAAGCAACACAGAAATTAGGTATTACCCCTTTAGGTAGAGAAAATCGATCATTTAAAAAATGCTCCACTAATCCAAAAGGAGACAAGAAAAGAAAAAAAAAAACAACACAGAAAATTAGGTGGAATAAATAGGACATAAGTATCAAGATGGCAGATTTAAATCTAAATCACATTTATAAGTGATGTGAACTGATGTTCACATCACATATAAATGGCTGAACATGACAACTCAAAGGAAGAAATTGTCAGAATGGGTGAAAAATAAAAACCTAACCATAATTATCTAGGAGAAATTCGCTTTAAAATATAAAGAAACAGGTAAACTAAAAGTAAAATGGTAGGGGCGCCTGGGTTGCTCCGTAGGTTAAAGCCTCTGCCTTCGGCTCAGGTCATGATCTCAGGGTCCGGGGATTGAGCCCAGCATTGGGCTCTCTGCTCAGCAGGGAGCCTGCTTCTCTCTCTCTCTCTGCCTGCCTCTCTGCCTGCTTATGATCTCTGTCTGTCAAGTAAATAATAAATGAAATATTTTTTTTAAAAAGCAAAATGGTAAAAAAAAAAAAAAGTCCCAAGCTAACACTACTTCCACACCCCCCATAAAAACTGGAACAACAGGTGTTGGCGAGGATGCAGAGAAAGGGGAACCCTTGTGCACTGTTGGTAGGAATGCAAACTGGTGCAGCTTTTACTCTGAAAAACAGTATGGAGAGCCTCAGAAAATTTAAAATAGTGGTTCCTGGCCAGTTCAGTCCGCAGAGCATGTGATTCTTGATCTTGGCATCACAGGTTCCAGCCCCATGTTGGGGATAGAGCTTATTTTAAAAATAACTTAAAGAAAGTTAACAATAGAACTACCCTACAGTGCAGCAATTTCACAATTTGTTATTTACCCAAAGAATACAAAAATGCTAATTCAAAAGGATACATGCACCCCCATGTTTACAGCAGCATTATCTGCAACAGCCAAATTGTGGAAGTAGCCCATGTCCATTGATAGGTGAATGGATAAAGAAGAGGTGGCATATATATACAATGGAACATTAGAGCCATAAAAAAGAAGGAAATCTTGCCATTTGCAACAACATGGATGGAGCTAGGGAGTATTGCGTTAAGTGAAATAAATCAGATAAAGAAAAATACTATATGATTTCAATCACATGTGGAATTTAAGAAACAAAACAAAGATGCAAGGATAAAGAGGCAAACCAAGAAACAGATTCTTAACTACAGGGAACACAGTGACGGTCCCAGAAGGGAAGTGGGGAGGTGGAATAGATGATGGGGATTGAGGCAGGCACCTGTCGTGATGAGCACCAGGAAGGTATGGAAGTGTTGAATCCCTGTATTGTACACCTGAAACTAATATAACACTGTGTGTTAACTAACTGGAATTTAAGTAAAAACTTGAAAAAAAAAAAACAACACAAAATTTTGGTAGGATTTGGAGCAACTGAAACTCTCATATATTATGATGAGAATGTAAAATTACACACTTTGGAAAACAGTCTGGCAACTCCTAATAAAATTAAACCCACAGCAACAAAATAAAATAAAATAAAATATAAAGAAACAGGCAGATTAAAAGTAAAAGGATTTTAAAAATTCCCTGCTAACACTACCAAAAACAAAAGAAAACAAACAAACAAACAAAAAAACCAAAAACCCGAAAGGGCCACATTAATATCAAAATAGATTTCAGGATAAAGAATATTACTAGGATGGCAATTTCCTAATGAGCAGGTGGTCAGTTCCTCAAAATGACATAATAATCCTAAATGTTTTGTACCTAACAAGAGAACTCCAGAGTACGTGAAGGAATTCTGTTAGAATCAACCATGAGCTGTAGCAAATTGAAAAGGAAAACAGAGACCAGGTTTCTTTTTTAGCACTAACTGCTCTGGGGGTGATATATCGGTGTTTTTGGTTGACAGGGAATCTGCCTTCTTGTATTTCAATGTTAGTAAATTATGCATAGAAAAAAGATCAATCCTATCTCATGCTGATGGTTGACAGGAGTCCAGCCACACTGGACCCCCCCAGTGGCTTGGGTCCCCAAACGCCTTCCCACCTCAGAGCCTGCGCAAATACTGGGTCTTCTGCTGGAATGTTCCACAACCCTTTGACCCTTTGTTCCATGTGCTACTACTCTCTCAATCTCAGCTAACATCAATCTAGAAATGCCTCACTGAAAAACAATCTGCGGGTTTTGAAGGGGCGGGGGTGGGAGGTTGGGGGAGCCAGGTGGTGGATATTATGGAGGGCACGGATTGCATGGAGCACTGGGTGTGGGCCATAAACAATGAATTCTGTTACGCTGAAAATAAATAAATAAATAAATAAAATTTTAAAAAAGAAAGAAAGAAAGAAAGAAATGTCTTCCTGGTCTTCCACTTCCCCGACTAGACCCCTTGTCCTACCTCTCAGCTTTCTGCATGATTCATTCATAACTCTCTTCTTAGTTTTTTTGGTGTGGACCCCCCACCAAACTGTAAATTTACAAGAGGCCCACTACATAGAGATGACACAGCTGTATTCCTGGCACCTGGTGTGCCGACTAGGACATATAGAAGCTCTCAAATTCTTACTGAATGAATAAATGTTCAAAAAATATATAATGGTTTGCATACTGTATATGGCCAAAAACTATCCTTTTAAGAAACAATATTTAATCTGTATTTCATATGCATCATCTATTATAATCAAAATTCCATTATAGAGATGTCAAGGGACAGTGAGTAATTCCTCAGATATTATAAGAAGAACACATTTATGAGATTTAGCTACCATGTGTAAAAAATGTTCTTTTCATCCAATATTTGCACTGATTTTTCAACAAGGGAAAAAAGGTTCAATTTTGCTGTGTGTTTTACAAATCTCTGGAGGAAAAAAATATAAGAAAAATGTTAATGTTTTTTGCTCAGAAAATGTCTACGTATTGTTTGCAATATCCTTTCAGAGAATTATTTCCATATGTGTACAGGGAATTCATTTTAGAGATAAAGTCTCTCCGTCCCTTTGGATGGATGAAAGTCACTCTCAGTAACATTGCTGGTGGTTAAGTGTACAATTTTAGAGAAGGATACAGACACTGTAATGAGTAATCTGCATGTAGTTTGCTATGTTCCAGCATTTACATTTTGGTCTCAAAGTTATTCAAAGGCTTGAGAGTGGCTGGGGATTTGGAAAGAACAGAAGGCACTCTGGGAATTATGACCACACGCAATAAAGAACACGAATAAACCAAAATGATGTCAATGACTCCTTAACATTCGGCAGGATCAGGGAACAAATTTGGGAACAAAAATAGGACAAATTAATGAAAAAATCATCACAGCAGATTCACATGAGGAATTTCAAATTTAAAAAAAAATCATCAGGCAAAGAGAGTGGGAAATAAAGCTAATAACATAATAATGTTGACAGAATTGTTTCCTGAAGACGAAAAGCCTTGGGGAGAGTGAAAATATTACAAGAACAAATGTCCAAAAACACAGCAAGGTGAACCAGGAGCAGACAGAACCCTGCAGCAATAAAATGAGACTCTCGAAGTGAGGAGCGGAAGGAGATTAACTGAAGCCAGCTGAATCACCTGTCCTATGATTAAAGAACAAAATAAATTGAAGTCTGAGGTTGCAGTGGGACCCCAATGGAAAGAAGTAAAATCTAACTCCAGAAGTGAAATCTAAAGTTACAGTGTTCAGTGGAAGCACTAAAGTATAATGATGATAAAACAACAACACATGTTTCTTAGTTAATCTCATTGTTTAGCATCATTTTCTTTTGCTAGAACTTCACTGAGCTCAGGGGCACTCAATTTTCCATTTTGCTCCAGCCTAAGGACTTCCATAAGCCTACTTTTTAAAGTAATTTATTTTTCCATGTAATGCACAGATTTTCCTTTGTGTTTCAGTAATAAAATGAGTGACCATCTGGATAACTGCAGAGGTAGCCTAAGTGGTAAGTGACACAATCTTTTCAATTAAAAGGACTCTTAGAAGATTGACTCTAGTCTAAGCTGGTCCCTTCAGTTCACCAACCTGAGTGAGAGACCTGCTCACTGGCCTCCTCTTGTGTGACTTTCTTCAGCTTCCTCCAGTATATTAAATCACGGACAACTCATCTATCATCATTACCAATTCATGGCTGACACCATCTTACCCCCCTTCCCTTTTCTCCTTAGGATTATGTACAAATGTCTTTACTACCATTTGAATGGAGTTTCAGGGGGCAGGATGAATGAACAATGACAGAGTCTAGATGCTCAGGTCCCTTGTCTTACCAGCAGTGCCCACTGTCTCCAAAGCAGTGATAGGAAGAAACCGTGTCTGCATTCCAGGTATGATACAACTCTCTGGAACATTGGAGAACATTGCACAGAACTCACCTGTCTCCACCATCATCTATATTCTCATATCAACTGATCTAGTCTTTCATTTTTTGCCCTTGCTTCATCAAGATACTGTTCATTTATGGGACTTGATTCATTCTTTGCTCAAACATTTATACCATGGATGCATTATCATCCTTGCACACCATCTGCTTACACAGCACTGAGTACACAGATAATGCAGTGGACACTTACATAGAATTCAAGCCTGATGTCCATGGACATAGAAAGGCATTTCTTTAGACGAAAGGTGCCATCGTCCTTGGGGTTCTCTACACTTGAAAGCCGCTGACAAACGACAGTATGAAGGCCAAAGACCTGATATTTCACCTCTGAAAGCTGATGTGCTCTTCATAGAAAAAGTCATGGGGCTGACCTAGAAATCTACACCCAGAGCATCGAGCCAGTAACCAAAGACATTTTTAGATAACGCAAACCGCAAAATTTTACCTTCCATGCACCCTATTCAGAAAGCAACTGGAATGAATAAATAAGGCAACAAACCAAAGAGAGGAGTATACCACGTACAGAGGAGACGGAGACTCAGACACAGGTGAGGATTCCACAAAAGGAACTTCTAAGTGGCTGAAAGTTTCCAAGATAACAGCTGTAGAGTAGAAACCAGTCCAGACAGGTGCAGAGAGAGGGCTCCCATAGATGTTTCAAAAAAAAAAAATTAAAACTAAACATTTAAAGACCCTGATGTATCTGAATGTATTAAAAGGAGTACTTAGTCCTGTCAGAGAATTTGGGAGATGACTTAGCTACACATGTCATGGAGACTAAGTAAACAAAAAAGTCAGTGATTGTTAATCCCAGGGAAAACACAAAGCTGTTATAGACAGGAAAAGCATTCATAATATGCTAGGTGGCTCAGCTGTACCTAATATTTACACGGTTATAATAATGTAAACCCTAAATATTGGTTTAACCCAAAATGGTAATATCATTACATGAAAAAAGTAGTAGCAGATAAGGAGGGAAGGCATTCAGAGTGCATAAAATTAACTTAAGTAGATAGCTAACCTGCAAAAATGAAGAATTTCCGTGTAAACAGAGAATTTGAAAATATCGGTGTGAATAGGAGGAGAAAAGGCTTAAAAAGGAAAAAATATATATAGAAAGCAAAGTCAGTAGATGAGTGTATTTCTAGAGAGGGTTTCATTCCAATCACACTAAGAAGCAGCTCTAACCAACCCTTAGGTAGAGCAGCGCCCCCCACTTGTATGAATCACAGGGTGACCGGTGTTCACCCCACATCAGTCAGCATTGAGCCTAACTGCACCCCACGGGCTGTGGTAATGGACCACAGGATGTAGAAATCCCATCCATACAGCATTATTTGGGAGTCTCCAACACTAAAGACTTTAGGGGGGAAAGATCGGTTGATTGGAACCCTGGTAAGCTGTTGCTCTAATTTCCTGGCCCCCCCATGACACCTGTTTTCTGGGATCCAGCATTCTGAACACAACGCATTCATGCAACTCTTGCTGCCCCCCTCTTCCATGTGATTCTTTTTCATATTTGTTAACATTTCAGAAAGAGATCAATGAGAATCCCACAAGGTGCAGACAAAGATATTGTGTCCATAAAATATCTGTTTGAATAGAAGAGCTAATGGTCATCCAGTCTTACAGTCCCTCGGCCCAAACGCTTCCAGTCCCCCTTGACACACCTTTTCCTCATCCTCTACATCCACTACGTGAGGAAGTCCATCAGCTACAGGTCCAAAACATGCTCAGTCAGCCACCTGCCACTTCTGCCATTTCCCTGGTCCAAAGCACCCCCACATGCCCCTGGATTGTCACAGGGCAGAGAAGCCCCTCTGGCTGTCTGGCATCCACCACCCACCCTTCGTTCCCTGCACACATACACACTAATCCATCCCCTAGAGCAATCCAGGCACACATGCCAGACTGTCTCTCTCCCCTGCTGAGAACCCTCCGAGGACCCCTTCTCTGACATAAAAGCCATTGTTTTCATATGGCCCATGCTTGCTGTTCCTTCTCTGCTATCACCTCCTACTCTTCCCCTTGCTCCTTCCACTCCAGCCGTGGGGTCTTATTTTGGTCCCTCCAGCATCCCTGCAGTTTCCTACCTCTACCTGGGATGCCCCTTCCCAGAATGCACTTGGCTGTTTCCCCCATCTTCTCTAGTCTTTGCTGAGCCCCCTCCTTCTCCGTGAGGCTTGTCCTCCAACACAGTGAGGACTCCCAACTGCCCTCAGCAGTTGTCACTCTCCACAACACTTATCACTTTTTAGCATCCTACGTAGTTTACTTATTTGTTACAGTTTTTGGATTCTCTTTCTCTCCCATTCCTTAAAGTTTAAGTTCCTAAATGGCAGACACTTAGTTGGCTGAATTCCCTGACAGACCTCAAATCCCTCCAACCATTCCTAGCATGCAGTAGAATCCTGAGAAATGCTTCTTGAACATACGGCTGCTTGGTCAAAGTCCACCAAACATAAAGGAATACATCTCAGTGAAATAGAACATTCTAAAATTAGCTTTCATGATAAGTGACTAATTATTTGCCTGTACATGCATAGACCATTTCACCTATACCAATGCATTTTCTTCCACCCCTGCCTCCTTAAATCACCGGAGAGTGTACTGGTCCACACTGTACAAGGTCAGAAGACAGAGGCCAAAGAGAAGGAAGGGCATTCATTACACAAAAGCTCACAAACCCTTTACTTAGTGGCTGCATCCATGTGTGACATTACTGTCATCTTGACTTAACATGGCTTCTTACCCTCTTACTTCTTACCCAGTTCCACCAAACAGTATCAGCAAGTGCATAACGAAACTTCAAAAATTTAGTTAAATCTGCCATTCCTACCCTTGTTCTGGGGTGTGGTTGAATGACTACTATTTACTGAATATGTATTACTTGGAATATTTTAGTATAAAACAGATCCACAGGGCACGTGGGTGTCTCAGTCAATTAAGCATCTGCCTTCGGCTCGGGTCATGATCCCAGGGTCCTGGGATCCAGTTCCACATCCGGCTCCCTGCTCAGTGGGAGTCTGCTTCTCCCACTCCCTCTGCTCCCTCCCCTGCTCTGCTCTCTTTCTCTTTCTCTCTCTCAGCTAAATAAAATCTTTCAAAAAACAAACAAACAAATCCTCAAAACCAATCTTGAAGGCAGGTGTTGCTGCTATTTTCACGTTAGAGATGAGAAGCCAAACGAAGTTGAACTCTGCAGTGAGACACACTGGGATTTGTTCTCCGGAGTCATCTGAGCGGGGGCCGTGGGTGGGCCCAGACTTCTCCAAGCCGAGGGGCACCTTCCGGGTGTTTTCCCTCAGAAGGGAGGCAAAGGCACCTACTGATCCGTGTTCAGCCCTTCAAAAGTCAAAAATCCCCAAGTCAGACACCTTTGATCCAAACATGGCTACAGAATAACAATGTGCAATTCCCATAATCGGGTGGGCCTGTCCCGGTGTCCTGCACTTGCTGGAGCTCGATCCAAAGCCTCCTCACCCGAGCCTGGTTCGCCCACCATCTGTGGATTCCCTTACCGTCAGCAATAACCTCCTTAACCTGGGGCCATACAAAAACCCCAAACAAACCTCGGCCACTAGAGCATCTTTGACGGTAGCTCTTCCTTCTTTTCTTCTTCTTATTCTTCTTCTTCTTCTTCTTCTTCTTCTTCTTCTTCTTCTTCTCCTTCTCCTTCTCCTTCTCCTTCTCCTTCTCCTTCTCCTTCTCCTTCTCCTTCTTCTTCTTCTTCTTCTTCTTCTTCTTCTTCCTTCTCCTCCCCTTCCCCCTCCTCCTCCTCTTCTCCTTCTTCTTCTTCTTTCTCTTCTTTCCTCCTCTTCTTCTTCTTCTTCTCCTTCTTCTTCTCCTTCTTCTTCTTCTTCTTCTTCTTCTTCTTCTTCTTCTTCTTCTTCTTCTTCTTCTTCTTCTTCTTCTTCTTCTTCCTCCCATTTGGTTTCTAGAAAATCTGAATTATCTACCTTGGTGTACTTCTCCCCAAGGTTAAAACTGTGGTTACACATGGAAACAACCAAGCCAGAAAACATGGCTTTCAGAGTGGTTTCCTCTAATGATATCTGCTAGTTCTGAATCCGTAGTCCAAGTGTAGCTCGTTCAAAATACATGGGGGTGTTACCGCTCACTTCCAGCTGGGCCAGGGTCCTCCCTGTAGGGACCAAATCTCAGCTGGCATTCATTAACTTTGATGGTTTGCCCATCACCCTGGAATGGATTCGCTGAGTCACAGAAACTTCCTAAAAGGAGCAGAATCCCATCCTACTTGCTATTAAGTATTCATCACAAAATGGAGTTTGATCATTCTCGGGGAAATCGGGTGCACTGCTAATAACCCCAGAATCTGTGCGATGCGGCTCGGGCTTCACCAAGCAAAGAGCCCACAGCCACTCAAGTCCCTTTGCTAATAGACCTAATATACACCAACCAGCTGTGTAATGGGCCCAAGCACCCCCTGGGGCACAGAAGAAAGTCATAAAATAGAGTCCATTATCCCGCACTGGAAATTTGACTTGATTTGGATTTGACACTTCATTTAGAGAAATGTCCTGGAGGCATATCTTTTCTAGAAGGTTGGGGTTGGACTGGGTGGCTGGCTGTTGCCACATTAATTCTGCAGAGCATTTTTAAACTTAAAGGAGTAAGACTTTTAAAATATTCCCTTCATGATGACTTCAGAAAATCAAATTGAGTTGTAACGTCTGGAAGTTATTACTGGAACGTTTTAAATTAAACCAAGCCAGCTTCACTCATTTCCAAGAGGGAGCACGAGGACAGTGCCAGTCCCAGCATTTCCAGGGTTGAATAAAAATCAGATCTTACCTGTAAAGACAAGGGTTCTAACCTCAGAGGTTACGATATGGAAGAAATAATACCCACCCAGCCTATCAAAGGGCCCCCCCAGGACCACGAGCCTGGCATATTTGGGATCCTGTTGTGTCTGCCTCCACATGAGAACAACCTGGTGTGAGATGCGAGGAGGTTTCCAGTGCAACTCAAAGTTGTAAGAGAAGAGGAAAAGATGGAGCGAGAACCCAGACTAGAATCCTGCCTCTAAGTCGGTAGTGTCTTTGTTTGTCTGTTTGGGGAGGGCTGTAGTATATTTACAACATGGTGCGTGCAACTCACTCATGATTACCAAAGCCATAATGAAATATTAAGAAGTGAGCCTATTACCACTAGGAAAATTTAAGCCAATGGAAAGTAAACCCATTAAACCCATGTTCCTAAATCTAAATAACTACCACAAGAATAATTTTCATATTTGCATATTTGGACCAATACTACACATCTAAAAACAAAATCATTTAAAATTTTTAATTGCTTCTTTAAAACAGAAGAGGCCAGTGAACTGGGAAAACGTCAGAGGCCACGAGCCTAAATCCCAATCAGGAATGTATGGACACTAGGAAGGGAGCCCTGAGAATAAACGTCTGAGGAAACGTTCAGGAATGGGTCGAGGTCAACCTTACAGAGATCTTGAGGTTATCATGACACTAGATTGGTCCTAACCTTGTCTTACTTAATATATTTATTACGCAAACAAAGACGCTAGGAATAATAACGTTAACAAGAAGAAACATTCATCCAACACTGCGCCAATGTCTCGTTGTCTCCCGTAATCCCCCGCCAGCCACAGGGGATGGGTACTACTGCCGTCTTGATGAGACAGAGGGAAGGGGAGGCATGACACTAACAGGTCAGACTCACAGTGGAGTCAGGGGAAGAGCACGTGTAAGTCGCTCCAGCAGCCATAGCAAAATACAGACTTTGCGGCTTAACTAACACACGTCTATTCTCTGAGAGTCCGGAGGCTGGAAGTCCAAGATCGAGGCGTCAGCAGCCCTGCTTTCTTCTGAGGCTTCTCTCCATGGCTTGCACATGGCCAGCTCCTCTGCATCCTTACATGGCCTTTCCTGGGCATGCTCATTCCCGCCGTCTCTCTGTGGGTCCCAATTTCCTCCTCTTACAAGGACACCAGTCAGATTGGATTAAGGCCTCATGTCAACTTAACCACCTCTTTAAAGGATACATGTCCGATATAGCCACACTCTGAGAAGTTAGACATTAAGGCTTCAGCGTTTGAATTTGAGAGGGAGGGTCACAGTTCATTCAGCCCATGACAGGTGGAGGCACGAGGAGAGACAATTTGGGACAAAATGGGACTGAAGAATCCTGAAGATTTTGCAACCACTGCTATGAACAAGAAGATGAGATGTTCTCTGTGGCCCCAGGACCCTCCAGAAGGAGGCCCAAGGCAGAGATTTTGTCTCTGTGTAAAGTGGAATGTTCTGACATCTAGAGCTGCTGACTACTGAGGTTAGTGTGGCAATGTTTCGGGATGTGGGAGGTGGAGATGGTGTTTTGGTGAAGCAGAGGGTGGTTAGACAATGTCTAGATTTTTACCCCTTTCTGTTAAGAAGCAAGAAATACATTAAAAGATGCATATTCCTCTGCCTTGGGAAAGATATATTGATTCCATAACTTGGTCCCTGTCAAAAAGAAAACCACGGGCCAAAATGAAATCACTTAGGGCAAGTCGCCACGCCAGGACTTCATCCCTAACCTACCGGCAGTTCCAACCTCCCCCGAAAATGCAGTCCTAACCACCCAGCGAGGAATGTTCTGATGGAAACCAAGGAGGTAACCCGTCCCATGGACCCTCTCCCTACCCGCAAAGGAAGAGGAGGGAATCTGAGGATAAGATCCCTACTCCTCCCCCGGAGGGAAGGTGACCCTGCCTAAAACGACCCTTTCTTTGGCTCATAATTTCCCCGTTTCACGCTCCTTCCTATAAAAACCTTCCACATGTATAACTTGAATTCATGCCCAGTTCATGAATTGGTTAACACAACCAGTCAGATCTTCACATTTACCCAGCTGAATTTTTGTTATCGAACACCTTGGAAGCTTCTTTTCTGAGTGACGTGAACAAGGGCCTGGAACTCATTACATATTAGCCTTCATTCCTAAAACAGTTCATAGAATTATTGAGACCATTTCAAGTGAGCATGCTTTGCAAAATAAGTTATTTTTTTTTGGCTCCCAAACTAGTCCTAATCAGCTGTGTGTATCGTATAAGCAGAGGATTATAGCTTGACTCCAAGGTAAAAGCATAAGAATGATGACTATAAAACATTTTTGGGGAGGAATCACATGCGAGGAAGGTAATGTGTGCAACTCTTATCACTATTTAACGGTACTCTGTGCTAGCGAGGACTGGGCTTGGGGCCAGCCCCACAGTTAAGATTTGCTATTGTTTCCACTGTTTTAAGAGTCTCTCCTTTTTGTGCTGGGTAAGATCCATGTGTCTGGCAGGTCAGATGAATGCACTAAATGATTTGGAGGAATAACACTGACAGCTCAATATTTATATGGAAAAATGTTCACATCCATTTTTCTTCCAATATCCGAAAAACATTCTCTAAAATCAATACCACTGTCCACACGAGGCGGCGCTGTGCCAAGGGACACAGAGCCAGGTCGCTGCTGCCCTTGCAATACCCCATAGGTGACAGTGATTACGCAAAGGGGGCGGGTGGAGAAAATGGGAGGGAGAGGGCCTACACAGGGAGCCCTGATGGGGGAGGGGAAGCAGTAGATCCTGCCTGCTGGGATTCAGGGGAGTCCTGGGGAGGATACTCTGCCCTTTCTTCCATTTGGAGGGTCCCTGCATTGCAGAAACGCTTCCCCACGGGGGGCAACTTGGCCACGGGTGGAGACACCTTGGATCTTCACAGCAGGGAGCTGCGTGGTGTTCCAGAACCTAGTGCATAGAGGACAGACGTGCTGCTAAGCAAAGCACAGGACAGGCCCCCACAATGAAGAGTTCCCCAGCCCCAGATCGCAGTGGTCCACAGGTGAAGAAGCCCGCAGTGGAGGATTATACTCATGGACTTTCAGACCCTGCCTCCATCAGACAAGAGGTGAGTTTGGGAGCAGGAAGGAGCATGTCACCTCTCACTCCCCCACCTGCTGGCCTCTGCTTGCCTGCAGGGAGCACCCCCTCTGGGTCTGCACTCACCCCCAGTGAACTGAGCGGGGTCCAGCCCTGCCCGGTTCTGGGGTTCACACTGAAGACTGTCATAGGAAGATGCTATTTTGATCTCCATCTGACAGTTCTCCCCACAAACCCCCAGCCCCTTCACCATCTCTCTTAATTGGTTCCAGGTGTGGCAAGAGAACCAGGAGGTCTCCCTGGCTTCCTGAAAAAATCTCAGTATCTGTGACCCTCGAATCTAAAATGTATGGAGGGGCCTTGATGTACTGAGTGCTGGCTGTTATATGCAACAGATGAATCACTGAATTCTACCCCTGAAACTAATAATGCAGTGTATGTTAATGAAATTGAATTTAAATAAAGAATCTTAAAAATATAAAAATTAATTAATTAATTAATTAATTAATTAAAATGTATGGCAGTCCTCAGCTAAATTCTCCAAACGTCACTGTGTAATACAAGATGAGTAGATGAAGCCTGGTGAGTACTCAGATGTACACAGACGTGGGGTCATCAAGAGACCCACGTCAGTCAGCCTCAGAAATTCTGAAGTATGGCAGTATACCTGGGTGGCTCAGTGGGTTAAGCCTCTGCCTTCGGCTCAGATCATGATCTCAGGGTCCTGGGATCGAGCACCACATCGGGCTCTCTGCTCAGCAGGGAGCCTGCTTCCTCCTCTCTCTCTGACTGCCTCTCTGCCTACTTGTGATCTCTCTGTGTGTGTCAAATAAATAAATAAAATCTTAAAAAAAAAAAAAAAAGAATTCCAAAGGAGACCTGAAGACAAAATTGTGGATCTCAAATACAAAGAAACCAATCTTAAGGAGAGGCTCTTGGCTTTAATAGCCACTAAAGAACTGGTTCGACTACTCTAGAAACTTCTCCTCTAGAAATGTCTCCTCTGGAAATGTCTCCAGCCACGTGCTGGAGCAGCAGACCACGACTCAGACCAGATCTGTGGGCATTTCCTGCTATATTGCACTGCAACGTTACCATCTTCAATAGCATATGTGTTTTCTGCACCAGCTGATTCATTTCCATCTTACTTAAAATTCGACAAAGTTGGAAATTATCTAAATAAACCTCAGAAAGAAAAAATTAATTGGGGAACGTCAGTTAACAGGATACTGTGGGTCAAAATTTGTATTTATAAAGGCCATGAAATAACACAGAAACTGGTTTGCACTTGGATTTCAATTGAAAAAAATAAGTTTATATGTAGAAAAAAATGCTGTAAGGGATATTCTAGAATTACGGGAACTAGTTTCCCTTATCCTGGTGTCTTGTCTTCACTAATGTATTTCTTGAATTTTGACTGTTCGTTATAAAGGCAACTTTCAATTTCACAGTAAGGCAGAAATTAGGCGTATTATAGGGTTACAGGATGCTTGTTAAAAACAGATAGCTTTATAAGGAAATACCATTTTATCCCCGTTACTGGAGTCGTTTGCACCTAAAAGCTCAGCAGTCTATCCAAGTGGTGGGTGATTCATATGTTGTGGATCGACTCCTAATTACAGGGCTACGGCAGTAAGCAGAGAGGAGGCAGGAACAATCCTGGCTCGATCCTGCCATGGCATCGCCCTGGTCTCCCCTTTTGATGAACCGAAAAGCCAGGACTTACCAGGAAGACAGAGCCTGGGGCAGCTGCTTTCCAGCTGCCTCAACTGACCTTTATGGCCCTCACCAACTGCTTTCTGGAGTTTTCTTGGACCATTCTATTTGCAGGGCACGCTCTGCTTGATCCCTGTCTAGCTTAAGCTGTGGGACTTGGGGCAGATTAATTTATCCAAGCCTCAATTTATTTATCATGAAAATGGGACTGATAGAAACTGGCTTATATTTATGTTAGGCACTTAGTATTATTTCTGGCCAATAAATGTTTAATGAAGGGTAGTTACTACTATTAACATTAACACAATGGCGATGATAAAGAAAACTATGCTGCTAATAATATAGCCACCTGATTAAAAATTAGTACATTTCAATGGGCGCAGTGCTGTTGATGGACTTTGTTTACCAGCAAGAATCTGTTTCTAGCTGTTTCTTCCCCACCCCTTCGCTGGAAGAGCAGGGGATCTTTCTACCCATCTGTTCCTATCTTTGGCCACCCAAACACACGCACGCACGCGCACACACACACACACCTGATTCCTCCTACAAGATCGGTTAGGAACACTCCAGAATTAGACTTGGCTCCCCCACATTCCAAACACATGACTTCAGGCAACTTAAAGATCTTTGGGTACCTCTCATTCCATGTCTTTGAGATCAAGCTCACTGCAGAGTTGACTTTGCGATCAGTAAGGTAGGTGCACATGGTCACTGACTGTTGTCCTTTGTCTTCATCAAGAAGACAACCATCAAGATGCTGTTTTTTTATAACAGGGAGACAGGCTGTAGTTACTGGAAAGGTTTCACTTAATCACCTTGACAACAAAAAGGGAACAGAAATAAAAAGAATACAAGAAGCTTGCGATGACTAATTTTACATGTCAACATGGCTGGGCCACAATACCCAGATATTTGGTTAAACATTATTCTTTAAGGCAGGGTTTTTGGGGGGTTTTGTTTGTTTGTTTGTTTGGATGAGGTTAATATTTAAATCAGTGGACTTTGAATCAAGCAGATTACCCTCCCTTATGTGAATGGGCCTCATCCAATCAGTTGAAAGACTTAATCACCCAAAAAGACTGACTTGCCCTAAGAAAGAAGGAATTCTATCAGCAGATGACATTTATTTAGACTTGAACTACAACTCTCCCCTGACCTCCAGCCTGCCAGCCTACTCTGCAGATGTACTTAGCAAGGCTCCACAATCACATGCACCAATTCCTTAAAACAAACCCCTATATTGGGCATCACGTTACCTGATTTCAAGCTTTACTACAAAGCTGTGATCACCAAGACAGCATGGCACTGGCATAAAAACAGACACATAGACCAGTGGAACAGAGTAGAGAGCCCAGGTATGGACCCTCAACTCTGTGGTCAAATAATCTTCGACAAAACAGGAAAAATATACAGTGGAAAAAAGACCATCAACAAATGGTGCTGGGAAAACTGGACAGCTATATGTAAAAGAATGAAACTCGACCATTCTCTTACACCGTACACAAAGATAAACTCAAAATGGATAAAAGACCTCAATGTGAGACAGGAATCCATCAGAATCCTAGAGGAGAACATAGGCAGTAACCTCTTCGATATCAGCCACAGCAACTTCTTTCAAGATATGTCTCCAAAGACAAAGGAAACAAAAGCGAAAATGAACTTTCGGGACTTCATCAAGATCAAAAGCTTCTGCACAGCAAAGGAAACAGTCAACAAAACAAAGAGGCAACCCACGGAATGGGAGAAGATATTTGCAAATGACAGTACAGACAAAAGGTTGATATCCAGGATCTATAAAGAACTCCTCAAACTCAACACACACAAAACAGACAATCATATAAAAAAATGGGCAGAAGATATGAACAGACACTTCTCCAATGAAGATATACAAATGGCTGTCAGACACATGAAAAAATGTTCATCATCACTAGCCATCAGGGAGATTCAAATAAAAACCACCTTGAGATACCACATTACACCAGTTAGAATGGCCAAAATTAGCAAGACAGGAAACAACATGTGTTGGAGAGGATGTGGAGAAAAGGGAACCCTCTTACACTGTTGGTGGAATGCAAGTTGGTGCAGCCACTTCGGAAATCAGTGTGGAGATTCCTTAAGAAATTAAAAATAGAGCTTCCCTATGACCCTGCCATTGCACTACAGGGTATTTACCCCAAAGATACAGATGTAGTGAAAAGAAGGGCCATCTGTACCCCAATGTTTACAGCAGCAATGGCCACGGTCGCCAAACTGTGGAAAGAACCAAGATGCCCTTCAATGGGCAAATGGATAAGGAAGATGTGGTCCATATACACTATGGAGTGTGATGCCTCCATCAGAAAGGATGAATACCCAAGTTTTATAGTAACATGGACGGGACTGGAAGAGATTATGCTGAGTGAAATAAGTCAAGCAGAGAGAGTCAATTATCATATGGTTTCACTTATTTGTGGAGCATGACAAATAGCATGGAGGACATGGGGAGATGGAGAGGAGAAGGGAGTTGAAGAAAATTGGAAGGGGAGGTGAACTATGGACTCTGAAAAACAATCTGAGGGTTTTGAAGGGGGAGTGGGAGGTTGGGGGAACCAGGTGGTGGGTATTGGAGAGGGCACGGATTGCATGGAGCACTGGGTGTGGTGCAAAAACAATGAATACCGTTACGCTGAAAAGAAATAAAAAATTTTAAGAAAAACCTATCTATACACACACACACACACAAACACACACACACACACACACACACGTATCACATAGACACACCCTCTTGGTTCTGTTTCTCTGCATAAACCCAATACAAACTCAAAACCAGTGTGGTTTACAAAGGACAGGTAGGTTCTTGTCCAATCCTGGCATGTTTACTCTGGGCTCCCAGACTCACCCTTCTACACCTTGTCCCGGAGAACACTCCTCAAGGATTTGTGCCTTGAAGGCGACAACAGTGTCTCACACTCTTCAGATTCTCCAGAATTTTCTTGACGGTCCCTCACTCCTTAATCCAGTGGCTCTCAAACTAGAGGATGATCAGAACCCCCTGGAGGGCTTGGTAAGAGACTGCTGTGCCCCACCCGAGAGTATCTGATCCAGTCCATAAGGAGTAGGCCCTGAGCCCCCATGTGATGCTGATACAGCTGTGAGGGGTCACACTTTGAGAACCAGAGCCCTAAATCCAGCTGGGGAGAAGCAACAGCACAGAGAAACACACCTCCTACTTAACTGAGGCCCAGGTATGACATCAGTTCAATTCAATTCAGTTCTGTAGGGGTTAGTCACAGGGATCTCCAAGCCCTGCCCACCAGGGGCAGCACCAACTCTATCAGTCGTGGCAGGGAGTGGGCCATCTCTGCCAGCATCTGGTCCTTCTTTTACAGAACTAGTGTTGTTGTTATGGATCCTTCTGGAAGGCTGTGTTCTCTTTTTCCAGATCTTATGTCAATGGTGCTTGCATTGCACATGTAGGCTGAGGATTCCCTCTTGTCACCTTCCTTTATTGGAGTCACTGATAAAGGGAAAGAAGGAGTGCTCAAAATGTAGGCAGGTGCCAACAGGAGGACTGTCGTCTGTAGCAATGCCGGGAAGGGAAGGCTTGGTTCGGGGTCTGGCCGCTGAGGACCCCAACAGAGAGCCTGCCCCTGTATGGAGAACGGTGACTGAAGGAAGCATGTTCACGAGTAACTTCTCCCTCTCTTCCACAAAGTTAAGCTGAGGGTATCGGTTTACAGGACACCATAACAAAGCACCACAAACCAGGGTCTTAAGCAGCAGAGATTTGCTTTCTCACAGTTCGAGGCCAGAAGTCTGACACCAAGCAGTCTGCAAGGTGTTGGCAGGTTTGGTGACTCCCAAGGCTTCTCTCCCTGGTGTGTAGATGACATCTCCCCATGTCCTCACCTAGTCGTCGCTCTGCATGTATCTGTGTCTTATTCCCCTTGGCTTATAAGGATGCAAATCACATCAGATTAGGGACCAGCTTAGTGACATCATTTTAACAGAATGGACTCTTTCAAGGCCTCTCTCCAAATTCAGTCACACTTTGAGGTGCTGGGGATTGGGACTTCCATGTAAGAATTTGGAGGAGACACAACTCAGCCCATAACGCTGAGGATAAGATACAGCTTGTACTTCCCACAGTCACCGCTTCCCTTTCAATATGTGGGTTCAAGTCTTTTCCAGCAAAGAAAATCTACATCTGACAGTCAGGTTAGTCTCACTCGCTTCCTTTGCCTCAGTTTACAGTTTTCAAACCTGGTTTTCAGCAGCCAGCCCACTGTCACAGGTGGAAACATTCATCAGGCAGATCATCTCTGAGGGAGACATGCCCTCATCTTGCCATCATTTAAAGCAAGAGCCACAGTCACCCTGGGGTGCCTGGGGGGCTCAGTCAGCTAAGTGTCTGACCAATCTTGGTTTCTGCTCAAGTTGTGATCTCAGGGTCACGAGATCGAGCCTCACATTCTGTGCTCAGCCGGGAGTCTGCTTGGGATTCTCTCTCCCTCCACCCCTCCCCCCACTCATGGACGCACTCTATCCCTCTAAAACAAATAAATAGGGGTGCCTGGGTAGCTCCGTGGATTGGGCCTCTGCCTTCGGCCCAGATCATGATCTCAGGGTTCTGGGATCGAGCCCCTAATCGGGCTCTCTGCTCAGCAGGGAGCCTGTTTCCCTTCTCTCTCTGCCCGCTTGTGATCTCTCTTTCTCTGTGTCAAATAAATGAAATAAAATCCTTGAAAATAATAATAACAAATAAAAATAAATAAATAAATAAATCTTGGGTGTGGGGGGAGCAGAAACCACAGCAAACCATGACCAAGCCAACACTCACCAGCCTCATACTTGAGAACGGCAGTAACCCACGTAGGTGAGCAGAGGTCATACTGCAGCCAACGACCCTTTAAAGCACCTGCTTTAAGCACTTAAAATAGCACACTGTAAATGTTGCTATCAAGGAAACTGAAAGCCCTTGTAGGGTGGAATGGTCCTTCCAGATTTGAGATATGACTTTCCAAACATTCACCGTCAGCTCTCAGTCATGCCTGCCTCTTGCAAAGCAGAAGGGCACTGTGGGGATGGTCTGAACCCTCAAGCTGTGTGTTTCTTCCCAGCCAGGGTAAGGGGTAGCCCAGAGAAGAAGGTCAGGAGACTGCCCACAGCATTTTCTGTCCACAGATGCCCGCCTCTCCAATATTTTCCCCGTACCCAAGAGTCATTACAAGCTCCTCTTTAAACTTTGAGATGTCTGCGGGGCATCAAGCCTCACTTACATCTCGGTGTAAACTACTTTAATCCATCATCTTTTGCATTAGTTGATTGGCACTGTGTGTTTCAAAAATGGATGATTTCAGTTTGGATAAAGTGGATGGGAAGAAGTTTTGGATCCATCTGGATGAAGTCAATGTCTTTGACCCAAGCAAGGCAGGCTGGGGACCACAGACTTGTGGGTGGTAGCGACACCATGGTAAGAGGAGGGCTTAGAAGGACAGGGAGGACAGCTGGCCAGGAACAACTCCCTTGAAATCTCAGCTGGAGGTTTTGGAAATAAGTGTTTGAGCCCTGAAAATTGTCTCCTGTGATATACAAATTCCTAGTCCAAATATCTGAAGTGGAGAATGGTGCAAAGGTGGGCAAATCTCAGGCTGGTGTCACTTTACAAGTCTGCACTGATCAGCGTGCAGCCTCCCTGTTCAAGTTAATCCAAGCTATCTCAGTTAGGTAGGCACCTGGGGCCATGAAAGAGGACCAAGGCTATTCCCCTTGCACAGAAGTTAGCAGGGAAATTGGGCAGGAGCTCCAAGGACCCTGTTACACCTGTCACCTGAGGTCAGAGCAGGAATAGCAACCAGAAAGGGAGAAAGGTGAGCACAAAATAGTGAGAGTGACCTCCAGTTTCTCAGAAGGTGTGACATTGAGACACACTAGAAGACCAAGCATGGCTTGAGCAAAATTATTCACCTCCTTGGCTTTTTAATTTTCCAGCTAAAAACAAAACAAAACAAAACAAAACAAAACAAAACCACAAAGATTAAAAATATCTACCCTGAAAGGCTGTTGGGTAGAAGGAATTATATTACTCACTTTAAATTCTGGAGTAGGTGATTAACACATCTTACATCTGCATAAACACACACACACACACTTCTAAATTGATGTCCCCAACTATTTTGCTCCTGTGCATACCAAGGGGACCTACCTTCTCTACTAACTTCCAAAACACTGAGTCTTAAAGTGTAGTTCCCCAAATCAACTGTGTCAGCCTTACCTGTGGCCCTGTTGGAAATGCCTGCCTCAGCTCCCCACTGCAGACCTATGCAGTCAGCAAACTGCAGCCCAACAAGTCTCCTGGGTAGTTCTAATGCATACTGAAGTTTGGGAACTACAATGCTGGTTGCACAGTAGAATCGCCTGGGATCTCTCGAAAAAGAGTCTTATACCATGGCCCACCCAGACCAAATAAATCAGAATCTCTGTGAATAGGATCAAGGTCCAGAACTTTCTTTTTTAAGATCTCCCTCAGGTGAGCCTTATGTGTGGCCCGTGCTGAGAAACCATCACTCTGGGCTCCATGAATGAGCCCTGATGGCTCTCAAACTCAAAACCTGTTCATTCCTTTGCTTCCCTAAATACCAATGCCTGCTCTTTGCCCAGCGCTATAGCAGGTAGTAGGGATACAAGACAGACACGGACCATACACTTCTGGAGATTAGAGTCTGGTGGCCTAGAAAGCCCACCATTTACAACCACACAAGTTGTACACCATACAGCTCTGGTGGGAACCCTTCACATCTTTATATACAACCTGTAAAGCCACACACAATATCCAAGGTCAAAGCCCAAGGTCATCTTGGCACCATAACATATACATGACATAAATTACAAGCAGGTTTAGACTCAACTCCTGGCCAAGTCTTCAAAGGGAGTCCCAGCAGGACCAAGACCAATGGATTGATTTCCCTCTGCTAGGTATAACTGTTATATTTATTAATGGAGGAGGGACATTGTATGAAATATGAGTTTGCTGAGCATGATGATTTTATTTTGTAGTAAACCAGCACAGATATAAAGTGTTTTTATTTGAATTAACTTTATTCTCATTGTGGTAGACTCAATAATGGCCCCCAAAGGCCTTAATCCCTGGAGCCAGTGAAATTTTTCTTACAAGGTGACAAGTCTTCATAGATGTGATTAAGTTAAAGGTTGAGATTAGGAAAATGATGGGGTGGCCATAGATGTCATCACAACTATCCTTGTAAAAGAGAGACAGAGGTATATTTGATATAGAAGAACAAAACAATGTGACCACTGAAACAAGATATTACACTGCTCGCTTGAAAGATGGAGGAGGGAGCTAGAAGCCAAAGAACATACCCTAGCACATGCGATAAGACAATGGATTCTCTGGAGGGAACATGGTGCCCCCAACGCACTGATTTTGGCCTAGTGATTCTGATTTCAAACCTCTGACCTCCAGACTGCAAGAGAACAAATGTATGATCTTTTAAGTCATCCAATTTATAATTATTTGATACAGCAGCAATATAAAACTGATATATTTATATGTACCCAAATAAATAAAATCCAGAAGAATAGAACAGAGTTTGGAAAAAAGTTCAGATCAGCTGAAATTTAATGTATCCCCGTTAGTGGGCCAGGCTCTGTGCTGGTTATTTTATGTGTATTAGGTCTCAAACTCACAAAAAACACACAAGAAAGGTGGTATCATCACCATCACCATTACCATCATCACTATCATCATCACACCACCACCATCATTATCTTCATTATCACTACCACTACCACCACCACCATCACCATCATCATCATCACCACAACCATCAACATCTTATCTTCACCATCATCACCATCATCACCAACTTCATCACTACCATCTTCATCTTCATCATCACCATCATCATCATTAATATTTATCAATATTTTTATTTCATATTTTTGCATTGAGTTATAAAACTCTACTCCAATTGGAATACACTAGGTTACCATTTAATGGTCTTTATGACCTGAAAGTAAAGCGAAGCACTCACATTTGAAGAGCAACAGAGCAGATGTTCTGGTAGCAACCTGAGAAGAGCAGCCCACAGATAAATGTGATGGGTGGCCCCACAGACACTATTCATACAGAAATTAACATGGTAAATGCTATTAATGACTCCCCATTCAGCACCATCTTGCCCAGAGGAAATTGTTTCTGCATCATCAACTCCTGGCAGCAACTTTGCTCTAAGTTGCCATTTCTCAAAACAACATCCTTTTATCCCACTTGGGACCTGTCACCTGGAACAAATAAGGTCTCTACAAGTCCTGGAAAATGAGAGAATTTTCTCCATTAACTGTATCTTTCTGTACTTGTTCCCAACCCTGACATATAATACAAGAGATTAACCTACTAGAGAGGTTGAATTTCACATCTCCCCAAAAAGAAATGAGGATTTTCTCATATCAGAAGGGAAAAATGTAACTTACATAAAGAAGTAAAATCTGAGATAAAGAAAAATTATTTTTTTAAATAAGTAAGGCTTTAGGAATTTTATTTCAGAATTTACACTTTCATAAATAAGAGGTCTTCATGACACAGAGAGGTAACCCAGATACAATGTTTCTGTGTGGTCAAAGTTCTCAAGATCTCTCCCAAGTCCTGGATCTAAGGAACTCTCCCTCTCACCCCTCAAAATCTGTAGTTGTCCCTGTGATATAAAGAGGTCAAAGTTCCCTAAGTGGATTAATACATTAAAAATAAGTCCAATAAAAATAGCAATAGGTATGACACCTTACACTTATTTAGTAATTCTCATATACCAGGCATCTTCTAAGATTTCACCAATAGTAACTCTTTGCTCTTCCCATTATAAGGAACTACTTCTATCATCTCTGTTTTACAGATGTGGGAACTAAGGCACAGAGCTAATAAGAGGTATAATTCTACACTAAGGATATTGGCCCCAGAGTCTTATTACACGATGTTTTAATATCTCAACAAAGTTTTAAAAGCGCTTTCAGAGAAGCATGGATATCTTACTTCACAATTTACACAAAAGCCTAAAGAGCCAAGAGGGGCAGGACTCAACCTATCAGAAACACAGACTAATTATTAAGCCATAGTCACAGAGTCAGAGGGGTGCTGAAGTAGGACCACACCAGTAGGCCTCTTGAACAAACAGGAGACACCAGAAAAGACCTGCTCATATGTGGATACCAACACACACGAGGGAGGTTTGGCAAACCGAAGGAGGAGATGCCCACTGAATGATGCTGGGATGATGTGTTACCCCAATGGGGGCAAAAGAGATGGAATCTCAGTCTCTCACCAGACAAAAATCCAACCCAGATGAATTAAGGACTTAATGAAATGAAAGCCAATACAAACCATTCTAGGAAAAAAATAAGGAAAAGTACAGCAAAAAGCCATTTTTAAAGGTACAAAACACTCATCAAAAATTGTGAAATGACTCTGAGATCACTTATTCCTCAGGGAAAGAACCAAAAAGGTAAAATATAAGCCACAAATGGGAAAATACTTAAAGCACTTATAAACATATAACCAATAAGGGACTAGCATAAACAATATATAATCAACTCAAAGAGAGAGAGAGAGAGAGAGAAGAGAGAAGGAGAAGCAACTAAACTACCCAGTAATAATACAAATGGTCTGGGGGCGCCTGGGTGGCTCAGTGGGTTAAGCTTCTGCCTTCGGCTCAGGTCATGATCCCAGGGTTCTGGGATCAAGCCCCACGTCGGGCTCTCTGCTCAGCAGGGGGCCTGCTTCCTCCTCTTTCTCTCTCTCTCTCTCTCTCTCTCTCTCTGCCTGCCTCTCTGCCTACTTGTGATCCCTCTCTGTCAAATAAATAAATAAAATCCTTAAAAATAATAATAATAATAATACAAATGGTCTGAAGGCATCAGCAGGCATCTCATAGAACTGGAAACATGTATGGTCCACACACGTGAAAAGATGCTCAACCTCATTAATTAAAAGGGAAGTGTAGATTCCACATGGAATTGGGAAAAAAAATCGGAAATCTGACAATGCCAAGTGCTGGCCAGGATCTTGAGTAATGGGAAATGGAAATAAGTTTCTGTAGTATATATTTGTACAAAACCCAAATCGGTTTTCTACACAACAGCCTCTCAACAACAGAATGTATTGTTTACCGATTATCTACCCTTATCTATCTATCTATCCATTTATCTATCCAGCTATCTATCTATCAAACATCCACTTACCTAGGGATACTATAGATCAATTTTTCCTTTTCTTTTTTAAATCATCAAATTTCCTTTCTCTACTAGATCATTCCAAAGTGCATATATACATGGGAAGTGTTGTTATTCCTCCTCTTGCTCCTATCTTGGCTTTACTTTCCCCTCCAGCCTCTTTGTCTCCCACTCTGAGCAGGTTTTGTCCCCACAACTCCACTGACACTGTCCCAGAAATCACCAGGATTGCCCGTCCCCCTGGCAGGGATCCTGGGCACTACTATGGATGCCTGGTTCATGTTCCTTTCCTGATGCAGAACTTAAGTGTCCAGGCATTCTGCTCTGGGACCTTTCTCTCCCATCTGTACACCTGCTCCCCTGATGCTCACACATGCTTAGGGTTTCTGTAGTGTCTCTAGATTGGTGTCTCCTACATTTTCAGATTCTAGCCCAGACCTCTCCTGTGAAGCCCCCTCCAAGCTGCCCCACTTCCAAAGACTTGGGAAATTCACATCACAAGTTCGCCTCTGTCATTCTACTGCTCAGCCTACAGCAGTCACTGGTGGATTAGAATTAAAAAGCAATTTCTTTCTCTGTCAGCCCAAATCCCACCATCAGAACAAGCCAACACACAACCCGATATGCGTACCCCAACAAGGTGACCCCCTCTCATGGGGTCGTGCCATCTCTCATTAGCAACAAGGGCCTCCTCCCTGAGGGCTGGCTGCATGTCATCCCATGTCTCTTCTCAACACAGACATGGTGTCAAAACTCCAGCCCACAATGTGACACCACATCACGGCTCAAACCCCTCTGGTGGCATCCATGTCCTGCTTCCTCTCCGTCCTCACCTCCTCCCTCTAGACCCCCCAAGCTTACCCTGCTCCCCTTTATAGCATCAGAAACTCCAGACCCAAGGCTGCTGAAGGGCTGTTTGCTCTACCTGCAGTGTTCTCCCCAACATCTCCAAACTCTCTCTCTTGCCCCAACGTAAGGTATTCACTCAGAAGTCCCCCTTTTAGACTCCCTACCTGGGCCTCCATATGTCCCCTAAAATGACCCTTCTTCACGGTTTCAACTCTCTCCTTATACCAGTTATGTGCCACGTAGTCTACTTACCTTGTGTCCTGCCCCACCCCATCCCCTTAGGATGAAGCTATGTCAGGACACGGCGTTTGCCTGTGGTGTTTGCTCTATTCCCCTCCCACCTAGAATCCATGTGCAGCACGTGTTAATTGCCCAGAAAATTATCTGTTACATGGATGGTCAAATGACACACATTATTTCAGAGCAAGAATGCAGAGAACAAACCCTGTCCCAGAAGGACACCTCCTCTTTCACTGCAATGGCATCAAGGTCACACACATCAGGGCAAGATGTCACTTGGGGCTGTGAGCACACGTGATACCATGAGAGAGAAAAGCAGGGGATCACTGACACCGAATTCAGGAGGGCGTCCCTCCTTGGGAAGGGAAGTGATCAAAGAGGGGCACACGGGGGCTTTTCCAGGACACTCCTGTTTCTTTTGTTTGTTTGTTTGTTTTTTGCTCAGTAACTTTTTATTACCTATCCACTCCTGTTTCTTGGTTCTATGCAAGCTTCCATTCTGTTAGGGTTACAAAATTTTAAGTTGCATTTTAAAGAGACAAGAAAAGTCATTTAGAGTGCATCCAACCACATCACTTCTTGGGAATCTGATATTTGTAATACAACTGGCCCCACCACTGATCTGCTCTGTCGTTTATGGAGCTACAATGCAAACTCACTGTGCAACCAAACCAGGCTCCTTGTCTTTAGTTCTGTAGTCCAGCTGGGTGACAAATCTCACCCCAGAAGACTGACCTCCAAGAAGAGTCACAATAAGAAAGTGAAGGCTGTCTCTTGTTTTGAATCCCCTGGCAATACTTTGTACATGTCAGTAGTGAAAAAAAAAATCTAGTGATTAATTATACAAACCATAGCTATGACTTAGTAGCATGAAGGTTATGAGAATGAGTTTCCAAAGCCTTTGTCAAGAGTGGGTCCTTCCTTTCTGCTGCATCCTCCACATTGTCTCAAAAGCCAGCTCATCTTCCTCCTTCCTGAGGCATCTGGGCCCCTCTCCCACATGTGCAGCCAAAAACTGATCTATGAGGCAGAGACTCCCTCAAAATCTTCCTTAGGAAAATGACCTGTGGCTCCACTGATATCTGATAATTTGTCATGAAGACCAAGAAGATTAGAGGCAAGTGTGAACAAACATGCATTTATTTTTAAAATGTTGTTTTGGTACTGGATAAGAACTCAGATGTTCAAAGAAAGCCCTGTTAATAAAGCTCAAAGAAATAAACAAATGATAGGTTGATGATAGCTGATTTATAGCTAGATACATAACTGGTAGAAAAATGATAGATGAAAGATGATAGATAGATAGATAGATAGATAGATAGATAGACAGACAGACAGACATAGATGGATGGATGGATGGATGGATGATAGATGGATGAATGTATGGATGGATGGATGGAGGGATGGAAGGATAGATAGGTGGATCGATAGGTGGATGGATGGATGGATGGATGGATGGATGGATGGATGATGGATGGATGGGTGGGTGGATAGATGGATGGATAGATGATGGATAGATGGATGGATGAAGGATGGATGATGGATGGATGATGGATGGATGGATGAATGGGTGGATGGATGGATGATGAAAGAAAGATAAATAAATGGATGGATGATAGATGGATAGATGGGGGGATGTATGTATGGATGGATGGTGATAGATGATAGATAGACAGATAAACAGAATAAAGGGAGTCTGTTTTGTCACCAGTATATCCCCAGGAATTACTAAATAATAAACACTCAAAAATATCTGTCAAATGAATAGATGAAGTAACTGATGTCAAACAACATGATAAAATACGGTCCAAAATTTCCAACACCTTGTTAACCTACACATGAATCTATACAAGTGGCTCTTCAGCATCCACTGTGTGGCAAAGCTCAGGTGAATATGCATTTTGCTTCTGTCTCCTGTATGACAGGACTATACAGGAAGCCAGCCTGTCTGTGCTCCTGTTCTATGGCAGATACTCGAGAAACAACCTCTTTTACTTAATCAATATATGTTTTAGGAAAGTATCTACAAAGATCCATCCAGTTTAGTGTATCAGGAGGTTTCCTTTGGTCTGTTGGATCCCAGAAAATGACAACACTCCATGGAAAATCTGGTTGTACCTGATGAGTCCAATGTGGCAAGGCTAAGACCTTTATTTCTGGACTACAAAGACTATGGGTTGGTCAAAACCTTCCATAGCTCAGCAACAACAGTTCTTTGTCCTCCAGAACTGTGTTCTCCAATATGGCAGCCATTGGCCACATATGACTATTGAATTCAAATTCACCAAAATTAGTAATTCCACTCCTCACTCTTTCTATCCACATTTCAAGTTCTCCACAGTCAAATCTTCTCAGTGACTACTAGCCACTAAATGGCTTAATGTTCTAGAACATTTCTAACACCACGGGAAGTTGCATTGGAAAACGCTGGTTTAGCCTGTGATTTGATGCTAACATATCACCTTCACCAGGATCACTCAGAATGAGCCATCTAGAAAACCTTAAAACTATAGAAAGGGCTAAAATGATTTAATAAGGATTAAAGAATAGAGACACAAATTATAGTTTAAGAAGCAAAAATATAAATGAAGTAACATTTGATGGGAAAGGGGATGAGTAAATCCTCTACTTAAAAATGAAACAACACAATTTTACAAAGGATAAACAGATAAAACTGACACTCTTTGGGCCTATATTGTACTGAGTTTAAAGCAAATGCATTGGTCAAGAAATAGACTAATCCATTTACAAACTAATTGGATTGTTAGGTACACATTACTATCAGAGTAGCCTGAGGTAGCACTTCCAAGTAATGATAGTAATTGCTTTTAAATAACCTTAAGATGAGTGCAGTCATCTCAAATGTCCCATTTAACTCCCTTTCCTATTGTAGAAATTATGCTATAGATCAACCTAATGGGGGACACATACCTAATATGCATACAAAGGACAAGTAGAAGAGTCAAGAAGTGAAAAGAGATAAAAATGAAGCATTGTAGAATGAATTAAGACAAACAAAAATCTGAACTGCCCTTGGAGCAGAGCCCTAGTCACCACTTTATGGTTCATGGCTCTGCAGTTTGCTAACTTTATAACCTTGAGCTTGCTGTTCTATCTCTCCACACTTCAAATACCCATCTGCAAATCGAAGGGAATTGTGTGAGTGTTTGACATTTCTTTCTGTTGCTATGGGCATAGAATCCATGAACATGGCAGGGACAAGAATGGAAAGAAAAAGTGGCCCAGACTTTCTGGCCATCAGGCCAGCTCTATGCTGCCGTGCTCAGCTCAACTGGAGAGAACAACATGCTCCCAATCACTTCACTCTTTGGACTCATGTCCCACCCTTCTGCTGCCCCACCACTATCCTGTCCTCCTGATGTCATCACCAGCCCCTGAATGCACAGGACCTTCCACCAGAACCACCACAACAGTCTCTTCTTTGTTGCCTCTCTCTGGTCCATCCTCTACTGTACTAACAGGTACAGCAGCAAAAGCGTCCCATCTAACACGTTACAGTGTTTTACCCCCAGATTTGCTCAGAAGACCCTGAGACAGGGACTCAAGTGAAAGCAGTCTATTTGGGAGGCGTTATCAGGAGTCATAGGCACTGAATGGGCCGAAGGATTCAGAAGATGGAAGATGGCCAGGGAAGGGTGAGTTTTCAGACAAGCCACCACTCAGAGCACCTGTAACCTCACCTTCAGGACACTGTAAGACCCAGAGTAGAATCACACCACAATTAGCCTGCCTGAGAGGCTCAGGAATGTGTCATTAACTCCTACAGTCACTGATTGAAGGCTTCTCCTAGGAGTCAATCCCCAAGCATTCTTGCAGGAGTCGTGAGGCAAAGTGTGGCCAGATATCTGACTATCTGCCAGGAAATGCTAATGTCTGAGAGGGTCTGGGCAGGCACCAATAGCATCTGCTACAAAACCATGCATTTTCATTTACTAACTGCCCCATGGGTCCTTCATCCACCAAGGAGATGGTGGCCACTGGGTCAGAGAGGACAGATTGGATTAGATTCATCTCTGAGCTCCTGGTTTTGTTTCTTGAGTCTGAAATAAGAGTTTGAAACCCGGGCTGTATGGGGCAATTGAAAGAAAAAAGAATTTTTTAAATCCTAAAATCTCCATCCTATAGCAAGGACAAGTAGAGCTTGGAGGTCCAGTGATAGAGTCCAGCTATAAGACACGGTGGGGAGAAGACCAAAGATATGACCTCAGGATGGAGATCTGGCATCCTGAAGAGAGGTGAGAATGGCAGTATGCAGGATGGGGAGAGATGTGGGGATAAATTGAAGTTCTTGAGAGAGAACTGGGTGGTTTGAGACAAGAGACACTCTGTGTAGGTGGAGGGGGACACCAAAAGGAAAGGAAAGACCCCCCCATCCCCCGAAAGGCCAAAGCAGGGTGGAAATGGTGAAGGGAAGGACACAGCAGAGGAGGGTTATGGTAGCACCGTAGTTTGCCATGACCTGGGTGTGGTGTATAGGGGATCACCCAACACACACACACACACACACACACACACACACATGCACCATATGCACATTAGCTGACATGCAAGTTTAAGAGCAAAACGGGATAGTAATTAAAACAAATAGCATCTGTGTAACAGTTGCAATATGCTAGACACTGATAAACACTTTCCAAATTTTAACTCATTTGATCCTTACAACCTGCACCCCTAGGAAGGAAGTATTACCATTCCCATTTTGCAGATAAGGAAACTGAGGCACAGAAAAACTGGTCCCTGTGAAGTGTGTAAACCTGGCTATTCATACACCTGTGCCCCTGGGGCTAGTAATACATTATATGTTAATATATTTTTTTTTAATTTTAAAAAAAGTTGGTCAAAGTTCCTACCGTTTGTGTGTCCCAGAACTAAAATTACAACCTGGGCGATGTAGCCCATAAGCCTGTGCAACTAATTTCTAGAATATTCTGTAGCTTTGTAAGAACAGTTAACAAACCGATATATACATTATTTTTATTCCTCCACAAAGGCGCAAGATCATGTCACTCAACTTCTGTGATAGATTACTTGTGAAAAATAGCTGTGGTGAGTTCAGCCATTCCTCTGTGCAAACAAATACTATGGTCTTGACTGAGAAGAGTCTTGAGGCAAACAGCTCATTCAGGCCCTGAGCAAAGCACTGGCATCTAAAAGGAGCATTAAATGATTGGAGACACACCCTGGCAGCTCAAAGGCAAAAACACAAAACCTAGAAAGCTTTAGAACCTTCTCCCTCTTCTAGATCTAAGTGAAAAGGCTAATTTGAAAATGAAAGGACAGGAAGTATCCCCAAACTCTCGCAGAAATATTTAAGATGTTCATACTTTCAAGCTAACTACCAGGCAGCTCTAAGGTCCCATCAAGGAGAAAGCCACCATTGTCACCAGAGGCATGCAGGGCTCACCCAGTGAAACCACAGGAGAGCTGATCCGAGAGGCTGGCTCAGCCCCAGCAATGCATGGGGAACTGGAGCACCCAGGGAGACTTTCCAAATGTGACTTTCCTATCCGTGTGACAGAGTATATTCACAATCCCTTTATTTAAACCGAGTGGGTCGAGAATGACCTGCGACTTTCTTCCCTTTGCCATCTCATGGCCGGTCTCGTGGGATTCGTCCAGTCCTCCCCATGTGCCTGGCACTGGTTTGTGCGAAAGACTCAGTAGACCCAGCATTGTGGGCAGAACTGGGTCCCCAAGAAAGGTTTGTTTAAGCCCTGATCTCAGTACCTGTGAATGTGTCCTTATACAGAATTAGGGTCTTTGTGGATGTAATCCAAGATCCAGAAATGTGGGGACAGGGATGCTAGGAAGACACCATGTGTGACAGAGGCACACACTAGACTGAGGTGGCCACAAGCCATGAGCCACCATCAACCACAGAAGCTGGGACACGTGGAACAGATTCTCCTTCAGATTCTCCAGAAGGAACACATCCTCCCAACACCTCAATTCCAATTTTCAGCCATCAGAACTATGAGACCATCAGTTTCTTTTGTGTTAAGCCACTCTGTGGTACTCTGTCACAGCCCTGGGAGATAGGTACATATATCTTCTGGGCCAGAAAGAAAGAAAAACACAAAGTAAGGAATCAAAACGGAAACACAGAAAGCAGGAAATACAGTAACTTCTGGTATAAAACAGATGAATTATATTGGTCACACCTATTCTTCTTCGGAGCCAAATCTGCGCTTTTATGAGCTGCTTGTTTGGATGACTGGGAGCACCAGCTTGGTGACCTTTGGAGAGCAAGGTGCTAAGCTAGCTCCTGAAAGAGGCTTTGGCCCAAGACTATATATCACAAGCTGTCTCGTCTTCCTTCCATCCGAGACATACCTGGCAGAAATTCAGGAGAAACGGGCTTCTTCACAGGGCCTGACCGGGACAATCTCCCACCCAGCCAGTGATGTCAACAAAACTTTGGATCTGTAACTCTCCCTCTGACTTGCATCCAAACATTTACCCTAGGGAACAAACTACCCCAAACAAAGAACCGGGATGTGCATTTGGGACATTCCTCAGTGGAGCGGGGTCCAGGCTGCACAGTGCTTTCACAGCAGTGTTGGGAATGGGTGGGGATGGAGCCGTGTGGGAGAGAGAAGAGGGCAGAGAAAGGAACGGAGAGGGATGGGTAGAGGAAAATATGGCTCCCCCCTAGCTCAGGGCAGTAGCCTGTCCCACTTTCTCCACTGTGAGTCTTCCTGGAAGGGACCAAAACCAATAGCCTAGGTGGACCCCAGGCTCAGTTCCATGCTCCTCAGGCTTGCAAATTCCCCCATGCCTTCATCCCATCCTGTATGTCCCACCCCAGCCCCACCGCTGCCTAAAACCCCATTAGTCATGTATCCCTACTGCCCCTAATTCCTCCAAAATCATGGACGCCTGATAACAAACTTCATTCTGGCATCCTCTTCACCCTTTGGAGTATCTATGGGTTAGATTAGACTTTTCTTTTTTCTTTCTTTCTTTATTTCTTTTTTTTTTTTAATTTTGTGAAATCTGAGTAAAACCACCAGTTGAATAACCCTTAGAGTCCTTTAGGTTGTGTGTCTCGTCTTGGTCCTGCCGGTTCTAGCAAATGTCCATGTTCTTGAGGGCAGCCCATTGGTGGCACTGTCTCATCCTCTTCCTCCCCTAGTTAAGAGACACCAGGGGACACAGGTCCTTCTTTATTATTTTTAAGATTTTATTTATTTATTTATTTAAGAAGAGAGCACACATAAGCAGGGGGGAGAGGCTGCGGGAGAGGGACAAGCAGACTCTCCACTGAGCAGGGAGCCTGATGCGGGCCTCAATCCCAGGACCCCAAGATCATGGCCTGAGAGCCAAAGGCAGATGCTCAACCCACTGAGCCACCCAGGTGCTCCAACACAGACCCTTCAATGCTGCCTTCAGCACAACCCCAGTCCTATTCGCAGATGGCTGGTTTGGTTGGTGGGGCTGGCGGACCCTAGGCCACTTACTAAATGAGGGTGAGAACCAGCTAACCCTGCCTCTACTACTCGAGGCCCAAACTAGCCCACTTCCTCCTCCCTGGCCTTTCTGTGAGCCTGCTGCCTGGCTGAGGCCAGTCTGCAGCCCAGGGTGGCACCTCTGCCTTCAGCACTGCCCCTCCCCTTGCACCCTCCATCTCAGCACTACCACCCCAGGCCTGCATGCACCTCTAGAACCATGCAGAAAAGCAGGCACCAGGTTCTGTAAGTTCACATCCATCCACTCATCGGTCCTTGCCTCCATCCTGCTCCAAACATTATAGCATCACTCCCATTTCTCAGATAGGAAACCTGAGGCTGAAGGGGGCGGGGGGGCTGAGCTTGCACAAAACCTGCAGATCACTTAGAGCAAAATCTGGATTTGCTTCCCACCACCCTTAACCCCAGAGACAATGCTCTTTTCACCAGAAGTCCCAGCAACAGAACCTCCAAGAAGTGAGAAAAGGTCACTTCCAGATGCTCAGTGTCACCAGCAGCGTGGCTGCCACAGAGGTGGAGGCAGCTCGTTTCCCTGTGAGTCCGCTCCATCCCCATGCACTAATGCCTGGCCTGGCTCTCCTCTGTGCCTGGGGAGCTGGGTGCAACTCTCCCTGGGGTCTCTGGGAACCATGCGCCCTAGCCCTCCCTCATCTCTACCTGCCTGTCTGAGCCCAAATTGCCCTTCCATCCATCCCTACCTCCTCCCAGCCTGTCTTTTCTTGCTTCTGAAGACTGAATGTAAGGCATGGGTGTGGCCCCTCCCTCCACCTTCTCTCTAACTTTCTCTCTTTACCTCTATCCCTCTCTCCCTTCTGCTTTCCTCGTCAGGACCCAGATGATCTTCCCATCTCAACATCCTTAACTTAACTGCATCTGCAAAGTCCTCCTCGAACTGTAAGTTGGTACTTCCCGGCTCCAGGATTGGGAGGCTGTGTGGCCATCACTCAGCCTACAACAGGACCCACCTATGCCAGGCCCCAGGCCGCAGACCCCCAGGGAGAGCTGTGCAGACTCACAGGGTAGGAGCCAGAGCTTCTAACATTTTATATCCTGAAGGGCCTTCCTTGTCCTTGATGACCACTTGATATGCATTCTTAGACAATTGAATGCACAGTGTAGTGGCCCTTCAAAATTCATATATTGAAACCCTAACCCCCGTGAATTCAGAATGTGACCTTATTTGGAGAAAGGATCTTCACATAAATAATCAAGGTCAAATGAGATCTTTGGGGTGTGCTGTCATCCTTGAAGACTGGTGCCCTTATAAAAAGGGGACATTTGGACCCGGACACGCACACAGGGAGAACGCCCTGTGAACATGAAGATGGCCACCGGCAAGTCAAGGGGAATGGCCTGGACCACAGCCTTCCCTCTGGGCACAGAGAGAACCGACACCGTGAACGTCTGTTCTTGAAGACACCCAGCCCATGGGGCTTTTCTGCAACAGTCCCAGTGAACTAATGCCCAATAGTAAAGCTCCTAATTAACGAGTGTCCTGGGACACTGCACATGGGATTTTTTTTGAGGACTTTATTTATTTATTTATCTGAGAGTGAGAGCTCAGGGGGGAGGGTTGGGCAGAGGGAAAGGGACAAGCAGACTTGGTGCTGAGCACTGAACCCGCGTCGGGGCTCCATCTCACAACTCTGAGATCATGACCTGAGCTGAAATCACAACTCGGACGCTCCACCAAATGAACCACCCAGGTGCCCCACAAATAAGATTTAAATAAAATAAACTTGTCCGAAAGTTCTATGCCACCACAATTATTTCACTCCTTGGAGAGGCAGAGGAGGTAGGTGCATGGGAGTACTCAGGGCACCATTTCCTACCCAACATTCTTACCATCTCTCAGTGCACGGAGACTGAAGCAAAGGTCGGACCCTCCTGCAGCAAGGCGGTCTGGGGCCAGCAAAGGCAGTCGCCCTCAGGACCTCCAACTCCCTCTTGCACAGAGCACAGCCAGGTGGAAAATTCTGAAGGGACAGTCAGGTCCCTCCCTTGTCCCTGGTCTGCCCTCCTGCTGCTGGGACCCCCAGTCTCCACCATGTCCCACCTGGTATCTTTATTACTTACTCTCCAGGGTGTCCGTGGTCACGAGTGATCTCTCCAATTAAGAACAACTGCAAAATTGTCCCCTGAGAACAAAATCAGAGGCACCAGATAGGTGCTGGGAGGAGGACTTGGGGGTATCAAGACATGGCAGGTATGATACAGCCACTTTATAAGACCATCCCTGACACCTTGGAGATTTGCAAGAAGGCTTTTTCTCCGGAGGTGGGGGGCACTTAATTCAGAACCATTTTGCTAGATGTGTCTATCAAAGAGTCTCCAGTGAGCTGGGTGTTTATGTGCTTTGATGTCCATACCCAGAGCTGACCGCCCCCCCACTGCCCTGCCAGCATATTTTATTAAAGGCAGCTAAAGGTCTTAATTTCTCACTCCACACTTTCTTCTCCAGATGCCCCTCATTTCTCATCTTATACACCACTGACCAATTGTGGGCAAAATAATTAGCTTCCTTTTACCCTGCACTAATTACGAAAGCATCATTTACCCAACCCCAAGCCCGCTCGCAGGGCAGCCCACCTCCACCCTGCTTCCCGGACCCGCGGGGAGGCAAACAGCGAGTGCGTTCCAGTGACAGCTGGCAAGCCAGCCTCTGGGAATAAAACATTTTAGCACTTCATAAATTTCTAACAAGGTTTCAAATTGCTGCTGCTTCCCTCCTCTCAGCTCTTGTCAACTAGCAAAAGGGAGGGGGGGGGGACTAATTAAATCTACGATGGGAAAGTACTATGGGTAAGATCGCTAGTGATTAAAAATAATGAACAGGTAGGACCAAATCGCAAGGTAAGGTGACATTCTCCCCATTTCCCCCATATATGAAAATCAAAGGACACTTTCGCTACTTTCCATATGTTTCGTATTTATGGATATACATCAAAGAACTCAATAAATACCAGAACAGAGGATCTGCTGTACCACATGCTTATACTCAGTGGAAGGTGAGACCATAGGCACCAACACTGAGTATGAGCAGTAAGGCTTGATCTCCTTGATAAAGTAGGTCATTTCAAATCCTTTTCCCGTATGATCTTTACTGCGGGTAAATGATTGCTGGTGAAGCATCAAACAGAGAGAAACATAACCTTGGAAACCTCACGGAAATGACAATTTCCAGGTTTTAATCACTATCGCTCATTTTTTGAAAATATCAACAAAAATAAAAGACTCTTCGTTCTTTGGCACTCTTAAAAGCACAGATAGTCGACGGGGACTATGAAGGCTTTCAGTAGAGGCCGTGCTGGAGAGGGAAGGGAAAGGAACTCACGGCGGGGTTTCACTGTCACCTCAAACACATGGGCAGCCCAGTGGGAGGGGTGAGTTCAGGCCAAACTCGGGGGCGGACAGCTCCTGTCGCTAACTCGGTAACTCGGGGTTCAAATCCCTGAGAGCAAGCACACAGCCAAGCACAGAGCCGTGGCCAGGCGAGGGATGACTGTGGCTCGCTGCACCCACAGAGGTATGCCTGACACTCACTCCCCACACACAGCAGCCCCATCTGCCTGCTTCACCCATGCCGGTTTTCTTCCTCAGCCTGAAAGTGTTGCCCTTTTGGATGACGTATAGACGCAAGCTTCCGCAGCTAGGAAAATGCACAGAGCATGTGCCCTACCTACATATTGGAACATAAACAATCTCTCGAGTGTCAGCCTAGCCGATGTTCAGAACAGAGACCTCGGGCCTGGCTGTCTCACATGGCTCCCGACCACATTTCAAATGCAAATGACCACTGGCTATTGATTCCAGCCTTGCTAATACTTGGTCCTGGACATCACGGGTAATTGACAGGAAGAACTGCCAGTTCTGCTGGTGGCAGTCCCATGTGATATTCGGGATCTTATGAGCGATGGATCCCACAGTGACGTGCCGTTGCTGGTTTGCCAGTTGTGGTCTTTGGTACGTTGCTCACTGTTGTCTCTTCCCTCCCTCTTCCCACGCCCCTGCTTGCTCTCTCGCTCTGTACTTCCACCAAGAGATGTATCAAATTGTATGTTTCCCACATACGCAGAGGTTTGGCGACAGGGACAGAAAAGAAGAAAACAAGAATAACGAAGAATGTGACTAACGGGAAACGACTCAGAGACCATTTTGATGCTGACTAATGATGGCACGCAACAGAAAGGTGGATTTTAGAAATCCATCCCGGCTTTCAGCATATAGGCTGTGTCTTCACTAACGGAAATAAGGTCACCCCAGGTTCACTTTGCACCCCAGACTGAAGCTCCAGACCACTACAGGGGACCACTCACCTGCCCCATCAGTTTAGGTGACCCTCTCTTTCAGGACTGCAGTGTGATCATTCTGAGAACGGCATCATGATACATACTTGTCCTGCATTTTTATGCAAGTTTCCCTGCGATTTTATGGGCGTTGTCTGACCTAATGCTGCTCACCATGACATCTTGTCTTCCACCAGTGGAAACGATTGCTCTCCACCCCTCCCAGCCATTCCTGCAGCACATGCCTGGTGAGGACAAGACAAGGGCCCAGCCACTGTCTTGGGCTTAATAAATGCATTTGAACTGGGTTTATTCTCATCATACACAACTTCCATTTCCTGGTGTTTGCCAGTTTCAGAGAACATCACAGGACGGTCTTTCCCTGGTCGATGTAGAAACCCACCAGCTGCCAGCAGCTCCGCTGCTCCTTGATCACCCAGGCTGGAAGTGCTTCAAGGTAGAAGCAGGCTTCCCGAGGAACAAGGAACCAGGAACTGTGCTAATTGTAATCAGAGTAAAGCCAGCAGGGGAGCCCCAAACCACAGCACCGCCTGGGGATGGAGGGCTTATGGCGAAGGAGAGAAAAAGAGCTTCTCCTTGGAAGGGACGGTGACGGCTTCGTGGGGTATGGCCAAAATTTCTCCAAATGGGGAGGTTATCCTGGGAGTTGATTTTTTAAAAAAAGATTTTATTTATTTATTTGACAGAGAGAGATCACAAGTAGGCAGAGAGGCAGGCAGAGAGAGAGGAGGAAGCAGGCTCCCTGCCAAGAAGAGAGCCTGATGCGGGGCTCGATCCCAGGACCCTGAGATCATGACCTGAGCCGAAGGCAGCGGCTTAACCCACTGAGCCACCCAGGCATCCCCGGGGGGGGTTGATATTAAATATGGAATTTAAAGATCTCCTTCAAGGTCAGGGTGAAGTACTTTGGGCCCTAAAAAATTATATCCATCTCTAGAGGGCAGGTGGGGAATGTTTACTCATATGATTAACTCACTGGAGTTGACATCGTAGAATCTTGGGGGTCCTCCTCCCTGTCCCCTGCAATGTCCACCAAGGTTCTCAGCGGTCCTATGGTTCCAGATCCCCTCCCCAGGAATATTCCTGAAACACAGTGACATTTATATCTCTGTGATAAACTATTTGTTGCCCCATAACTATTCTTTTTTTTTTAAGAATTTATTTATTTATTTATTTGTGAAAGAGAGTGAGTGAGCAAGAGAGAGAGCACGTGTGCACACAAGCTGGGGGTTGGGAGGGAGAGGCAAGGGGAGAAGCAGACTCCCCGCCAAGCAGGGAGCCTAACTCCGGGCTCCATCTCAAGACCCTGAGATCATGACCTGAGCTGAAGGCAGACACTTAACCGACTGAGCCTTGCAGACACCCCCTAAAATATTCTCAATTGTTTAGATTTTCTAAGCAGCCTTCTAGAAAGGATGCGGTAACCCCTTAGATGCCCAGACCCTATTTTCCTCTCAGGGAATGTGGGGTGTCCTGACCAGAGACTCAAAGATGACCTCGGGTACTGAGACTGGCCTGTTGTGTTGCATCCACTGGGCAGAGAAAGTGAGTCCCCCCAACACTCACCCCAGAACAAAGTAAGAGTTGCTAACACTGATGTCATCACAGCAAGACCCCACAGAAAGCCCCGAATCCTAGGCCACCTCCCATTCAAGCACACTCAGGCCATCTTGTGTTCAGTCCCAGAGAACCCTGAGTTCATCCTCAAGTCAAACCCAGGAACATCCTCTAAATTACGTCCTCCTAAAAATAAAAAGGAGGTATTACATAACTGATCTTCATTATCCCTGGAATACAAGAAGTTGCCTTTCACGTTTTTTTAAAGGAAACTTTTCCCTCAGTGCACAAACCCACACCAACCTTGTGGGAGGTAGATGTTATCACCATCCCCACTATCCAGACGAGACAAGAGAGGCACAGAACAGTTAGAGAAGCTGCTGGAACCACACAGCTGGTATGAGGAGAAACAGAGCTTCCAACCCTCAGATATTTTAACCCAAGGAGGAAACCTTTTAGCAGTTCCCAAGCAAAAGCAAAAGCATGTTGAGGGCATGAGGAGAGTGTGAAAAATAAAAGAAGAGGACAAAAGTTGCCAAGTTGAGGAGCACATGAGGACCTAGGGAGTCTTTTCTTTTGGAAACTTACAGAAAGATTTAGAATGTCTAGAAAGAAGAAAAGCAGCCATGGAAGGCAAGGGAGTGAGTTGAAAAGTGTTGAGGGGCATAAGGCAGCTTGGGAGTGGGCATGGGCATGGACTTAGCATATGGTCCCAGACAGACCAGCCTCAGACGCACCTGCTGGGGGCTGCAGAGCATCAGTGGTAAATGGGGCTGGACAGACAGAGGTTTAGGCTCTACACAGTAGGAAAGAGCCCGTCTAGGTGTGCTGAGTGCAGGAGGGACAGACGGGCTGCAATAAGGAAATGCACCTTCAGGGCAAGGACCACAGAGTTCATTCTACCAGGCATCTTCTTTGAGCTGGCACAGGGCTAGGTGTCCTCCAAGGGCTTTGGTCCTGCTCAGGCTGCTGAGGTGGAGGGAACTGGGTGCAGGGGCAGGGGGGCGGGTACTACTGGAATGGAAAAGCATGAAGGTCATCTCAAAGAGCATTGTGCCTTCGACAGCTTTTTTTTTTTTTTTAAATGGGGAGTTTTGAAAGCAGAACTCCTTGAAAGTGTGTATATCATGTGTGTACCTACCTAGGACTCTGAGTAAGCTATCTCTTGGCACCTGCACAGGGTAAGACAGGGCAAACCCTTGACCCCATCTCCACATGGCGCATTTGCACAGTGAGCAGAAGTGAACACTGGGACCTGCTCAGTCCGCCTTCTCTGTCCCTCGGCACGGTGCTGGTTTCTGCCTAAACTGCACCTCTAAGGAATCAAGCACAAGTGACAGGAAGGATGAAGATATCACGGGGAACCCTGAACAATACACTGTTTGCTCTCAATTACTGGAGACAAAACTCTGAAACCCATCTGTTTGATTTGTGATGCTTTTGTTACTGCCTCTACAACTGTTTTTGACTTGGGAAGGCATTCCAAGTGGGTACACAGGGAATGCCACTAAAAATGGTCAGAACTCTAATTTCATCTCACATGCATGTTTTATGTCCAGGGAAAATGCACATGTTACACCCAGTGGAGAGGAGGGAAAAAAATTGGTAGACCAGAGTTTAGGGTATCAGCTTTATGGGAGTGTTTTTTATTATTTTGTAAACTAGGACCCTGTTCATGTTAACAAGACCATAAAAAATAGTCATTTTTGCTACATGTGCTGATAACAGCAAAATAAAATGGACAGGAATTGATACAGAATTTTTTTAATAAGGATTGATACAATGTCCTGCTGCATCAACAACAAATTTGATTCCTAGTTTTTGTTACTAAATGCTTTGTGAAAAGAAGGGCCATCTGTACCCCAATGTTTACAGCAGCAATGGCCACGGTCGCCAAACTGTGGGAAGAACCAAGATGCCCTTCAACGGGCGAATGGATAAGGAAGATGTGGTCCATATACACTATGGAGTATGATGCCTCCATCAGAAAGGATGAGTACCCAGCTTTTGTAGCAACATGGATGGGACTGGAAGAGATTATGCTGAGTGAAGTAAGTCAAGCAGAGAGTCAATTATATGGTTTCACTTATTTGTGGAGCATAACAAATAGCACGGAGGACAAGGGGAGTTAGAGAGGAGAAGGGAGTTGGGAGAAATTGGAAGGGGAGGTGAACCATGAGAGACTATGGACTCTGAAAAACAATCTGAGGGTTTTGAAGGGGTGGGGGGTGGGAGGTTGGGGGATCCAGGTGGTGGGTATTGGAGAGGGCACGGATTGCATGGAGCACTGGGTGTGGTGCAAAAAAAATGAATACTATTATGCTGAAAATAAATTAAAAAAATTTTAAAAAAATGCTTTGTGAGTAACAGATGAAAAAACAATTCAATGATCACAGCCTCTTTCTCTCCTTTGTCCTAAGGGTGTCTCAGACCTCGGTCCTACACCTCCAGCTGCTCCGGGCTGTGCAGGGAGCTCAAGCGGTTTTGGAGGTGCCCAAGTGCTCCCCCTGCAGGAGCCCCATCCATCCCAGTGTCTCTGTTGCTGCATCCTGGCACCTGGTACCTCTCTGTTGCAGGTGAAGGCAACGTCCCCCTCCCGACTGTGGACACCAGGAAGAATGGTGGGCATCTCAAGTGCTGTGCAACATGGTACCCTTGGGGGAGTCTCCTGCCAGGCAACGTGGTTGCCACTTGTCACACATCAGGATTTAGATAAGGAAGTAATCATTGACATGATCAAAGATGTGGTAACCAGATACGGAGCCAGGGCACCCGTCTTCCAGCTGAGTGCCAGCAGCTACTACCCCCTCAACCTCACCCAGATGCCCCTCGCCCCAGAGAAGTGCCTCCACTGCATGAGAACCAGAGTCCCCTGGAGGATGCCCCCCACTCCTCCCTGGCAGCCTGAGATCCATAGCAGGCTGACCTGGGGTTCAGGGGTTGACCCCACTGCCACAGCTGAACAAATGCTGCAGACACTTTGTGCTCCAGGGCTCTCCTGTGAGGTCAGGCTGAGCTCAGCTGGAACCCAGCACCGGCGCACCTGCTCCTTGTGCTGCCTTTGCTCAGCAGCCCTTCCGTAACCTGCACAAGAAACCCCTTCTCAGAGTCTGCTTCTTGGAAACCAATGGTATCGGGTCCCTGCAGCAGCTGTGACAAGTCCCCACAAAGGGAGTGGCTTAAAACAGCTGGAATTTGTTCTCTCACCATCATGGGGGCTGGAAGTCTGACACCGAGGTGGAGGTGGAGCTGGGGTTTTGCAGGCTCTGAGAACAATCCTCCCACGACTCTCCTGGCTTCTGGTTCTGTCTGTAATCCTTGGTGCGCCCTGGCTTGTAGGTGCCTCGGCCCCATAGATGCCCCCACCTTCACAAGGCCTTCTCCCTGTGTCTCTGTCTAAGTCCACCCCTGCCTCCCGCTTTCTCTTCTAAGGACACCAGTTAATGAATTTAGAGGCCACTGAAGATCCAAGACGGTTTCCTCTCTAAATCATCCCTCCATCTGGAGACCTTATTTTCAAGTCAGGTCACATCCTGAGGTTCCAGGTGAACACAAATTTGGGGGGAAATTCTTTAACCCATTTCACCCAGCTCAGACAACTGAGCAAAGTACCTATAAGCCAGGGTCAGCAAGAGAAAGCACAGGTCCCCTGATCTTTGCTCCGACCCCACAGGAAGTCACACAGGGCCAGGATACTGTGATGGACACGCAGCGTGTGAGTTTCAGGGGTGCTCCCCCACACCCCGCTGCTGCTCTCCCTGACAAGGTAAGAGTGACAGCGATCTTGTAAGTAAGGGAAACGTCAGCCCCTGGGCCACCGGCAGTGTGAGTTTGCAGCAGCATCTAGGAATCTCGGCGAGCCTCTGGAAGCTGAGTTCCCCGTAGGAAGGAAGCCACCAGTCCCAGGGGAAGCTGAAACTTGTTTGAGCCCCCCATCGCTGGCAACAGAGAGCAAACACTAGCAGAGACACTGTCCGGAACACCGGAGGCAGATCCCAGAGTTCCTTCAGACCCCCGTGGTTGGCCCACCACCTCCAGTAAGGACAGTCAGTCTGCGACTTGCTTACTGTGACAGCTTGGCTGTAAGACCCATCTTTTCTCTCTGAAAGTCTGATGTAAAACACAGAGGAAAAGAGCATCAAAGCGACGAGGAGGAAGAACACGCATACTTCCCAGCAGTGAAATGAGAGACCCACGGACAAAAGCTGCTGCGCCCACCAGGTTGGTGGTGGGAACCAGAGTGAAGACCAGTGGCCCTCACACCTCCACTGACATGAGTCAGTCTTGGGCCAGTGCGTGATAACGAGCCAGCGGAGTACCCTGCAGAGCCCAGAAGATGCCCACACTCTACTAAGAACCTTGGGCATCAGTAAAGTGTCTTCATACCACAGACGCGTGGATTCTGACCGAGTTTCACTTATTTCTCCAACGAATCTCAGTCCAGTTGAGGTGGCGTCTTGCCATGATCCCTCAATGAGCTCACCTTGGACCTCCTAAAAGGCCTCAAAAGACAGGCTGAGGTATCCCATCCAAAGTCCCTCATGGCTGTCATTGGCCTGCCGCTCCTTCACGCAGCGGCTCACTCGACAGAGACCAGGGAGGAAGCTGGTAAGCGAAGCCAGTTGTAGCTACTGTCCTCGCAGCACCTACGTGGGTGAGGCCGAGTTGACCAAATGACCATTGAAGCAGAAGTAAAATTACACTTCTGGTAAGTGCCGCAAAGGATCCGCAGGGATGGGTGATGCTAGGAGGCTATTCACAAGGGCAATTTTATCTATTTGGGGGTCAGAGGAGAGGGTCAGGGGTCGAGAGGGCCCAAGGGAAAAGGTCCTTCATATAGAGAGAATGGGATGTATGCAGATCCCTGAGAGGCCACAGGAAGCCAAAAGAGCAGGAGAATCAAGATGGAGCATGACTTCAGATGAGGCTGGAAACTTGTATGAGGACAGAACAACTTAGAACCTTGGAGACCAAGGCAAGGACCCTAGTCTGTGTTCTATGGACAATGACATGCTTTCTAGAGGGGGTTAACGCGGTGAGAATGCACCTTCAAAAACAAGCAGACTGGGCTATGTTTCATGGAGGACAGGAGCGTGGTCTCTTAAATCTAGGAAACAAACTAAGGGTCGCTGGCGGGGGGGTGGGGGGATGGGATAACTGAATGATGAGTATTAAGGAGGGCACATGATGTAATGAGCACTGGGTGTTGTCTACAAGTGATGTATCACTGAACTCTGTCTCTGAAACTAATGATACACCATACGGTAATTACTTTAATCAAAACAATAAAATTAAAAACTAAAATAGACATATAGAAATAGAAAACATAAACCCTAAACAAGCAGAGAAAAAAGAAAACAAAAATTCATGACACAAAGAAAGATAAGAGAAAGTCTGGAGACAATAAAGTCAAAAACAAGTAAGGTAGGAAAAAGAAGTTCCGTGTGCCGGTCGTGACAATGAGCGGGACGAAGCTAGACTGCACAGTCCTCTCTAGAAGGGCCCAGGACACACGGACAGCAAACCAATGGTTTCCAGTACACTCAGACTTTAACTTTTTTTTTTTTTTTAATCACTTTTTAAAATTTATTTTCAGCGTAACAATATTCATTGTTTCTGTACCACACCCAGTGCTCCATGCAGTCTGTGCCCTCTCCAATACCCACCACCTGGTTCCCCCAACCTCCCACCCCTCCACTTCTTCAAACCCTTCAGATTGTTTTTCAGAGTCCATAGTCTCTCATGGTTCACCTCCCCTTCCTTTAACTTTTTAACCAGGATCATTTCGATAAACACATATTATATTCAACTGATGAATCACTAAACCCTACCCCTGAAACTAATAATACAGAATATGTTAACTAAACTGAATTTAAATTTAAAAAAAACTTTCAAAAGGGCACCTGGGTGGCTCAGTTGGTTGAGTAGCTGCCATCGGCTCAGGTCATGATCCCGGACTTCCAGGATCGAGCCCCATATCAGGCTCCCAGCTCCTTGGGGAGTCTGTTTCTCCCTCTGACCTTCTCCTCTCTCATGCTCTCACTCACTCATTCTCTCTCAAATAAATAAATAAAATCTTTAAAAATTTTTCTTAAAAAAAAACTTTCAAAAAATTTTAAAAAAGATGCTTTCTAAAAAAAACATAGCTAGAAGTTAAATGAAGCATCAAATATAAAATATATAATCTGATTATTGACCTATATTAAGTAGTGAATAAAAGTACTATTTATTTAAAAAGAGGGGAGAAGAAGAAAACAGTCTTGGCTTAAGTATGAAAAAAGAGAATGGAGACACCAGGCTGGTATCAAGAGGTCATTATGGCGGCCTATGTGAGTGACGACAGACACACCTAGAGTCAGTTTTTCCAGGACATCCTCAACTGTGTCCACGGAACACATTCTGAAGAAGAGAAATTGAGGCCAAAGAGTTTATCATTTTCTCTCTCTCTCTCTTTTTTATTTTATTTTTTCAGTGTTCCAGGAATCATTGTTTATCATTTTCAGTAGGTAGTGTTCAAGGTTCTCTCCAGGAAGTCTACTCCCTTCAATGCTACTACGTTATTTATAAATAGTCTCGTTGAATCCCTGTGGCATACGAACCAAGGGCAGGCACTGTTCTGGATCACAAGAGGGAGTGACACAGACAAAATTCCTGTCCTGGTGGATCTATCCTTCCACACCAGGAGGGGAAGAAGGCAAATCACGTGAAAATTAAATCAAGAAATAATCATTTCCGGCAACAAAATGCTATGGGAAAGATAAAATAGGTGAACCATCGATGGGCAGGGACTTCAGGGTCTGCATCAGTGAGGGTCTCCTGAGCCAGGACTAGAGAGACCTGGCAGAGGAGTGGCCTTGAGCAGGCTGTGAAGAGAAACTCCCAGGACACAGACCAGGGACACAGACCGGATGCCCATGTTGCCAGTATATGATGAGTGAGGGACTGAGTGGGCTCTTTCCAAAGAAACGACTCAGATTCACATACACACCCATGTCCGTGGGGAAGGGAGGGGCAACAAAGACACGTGGGAACATGTCAAACCCGGAAGTGTGTCTTCCTACCCAGGAGGCAGGGATCTCACCTTGAGTAAGCGTCATTATGTGCGCTGGACTTCATACACACCACCTCTCTGATCATGACAACGAACAGCAGATGGAAACAACGTCACCTCCATTGTCACGTTCGGGAGCAGAGTCTGAGCAAGACAAGTCACACAGCTTACAGCTTCCGAGAAGCAGAGTCTGGCTTTAACCCCACACTGCTGCTGTTTTTGCCACCATGAGCCAAGGGACATCGACTTGCACACTAAGGTTGGGATGGGGCTTTAGGAACCAACAAGCAGCCTCTCAAGCAAGCATGTAAAACTAATACAGGGACAGGGTTTTCATGGCTTAAACTGACCATAGGATTTTCTGAGTCACCTACTCCCAAATTATATGTACATTATTTATTATACATCATAGATATAAGATAAAAAAGAATTATTTTTAAGGTTTTATTTACTTATTTGACAGAAAGAGAGAGAGTGCAAGCAGAGGGAGCAGCAGGCAGAGGGAGAGGGAGAAGCAGGCTGTGCATGGAGCAGGGAGCCGAGTGTAGGACTCGATCCCAGGACCCTGGGATCATGACCTGAGCCGAAGGCAGATGCTTAACTGCCTGAGCCACTGAGGTGTCCAGGCTAAAAATAATTGAAGTAGCGCATTACTGGTAAGAATTAAATTTTAATTAAGTAATCACTGCTACATCTACATTCAAACTAGAAACTGCTGTGTCTGAAAGTCTTGCTACCCCATGTAATAATAAATTTTGATTCTACAAATTACCAACTCGTCTTTCAATTGAGAGTGATAATACTTGTAGGGACTATCTCACAGTAAGTTTTTAAAGAGGAAATGGGGCTTATAAAAGCACTTTGGGGTCCCTCTGGGATATACAAGCCAAAAGTGGGTGAGTGCAAAGGTTTTGGAATGCCTTCAAATGAGCTGGAAGAGGGAAGTTAGTGGGGACCACTGGTGCATGACACTCTGAAGGATCCTCACACAACACGGGAGCTATAACTATTTGAAAAGAAGATTCAAGAAAACATTTGAAAGGAAACTCCAACCAACTACGGGTATGTGATATCAGGCTGTGCAAAGGTTTCCATTTTGAACGCAGAGTTGACTACACTGGGAGTCACATTAAAGGAATAATGTTTGCATAATTAAACAGAGAAAATTTTTCAACAAAAATCTGGGCCCATTGTTGACTAGAATTAGCAAATTTCAGTGAAAAGAAATCTCCTCAGCCCTTGTCTTTGGCTGTAGGAGGTAGATTTGAATTTTAGACTCTGCAGGATCATAGAGGTACAGCTGGAGAGAATTCTGGAGACAGAACAGAGACAGAGCCACGATGGGACGCATCCTGCCTCTCCCTAGCAGCACTGGGGCATACTCCCCAAAACCCACCCCAGCCAGGGTCAAGATCGCCCTCACTGTGTATGGATGAACTTGAAATCTCTTACTAGCAGCCATTAAAATGCATTCATTCATGCTTTTGAAAGTGGTAATTTACTTTTTTAATGCTCACAATAAAATATTTTTTAAAGTATGGAAAGGCATAAATTAAGAGCCAGAATTTACCTTTACAAAACTCCCAACCTCAAGTACAAAAGGAGAAAACCATAGGTATTATTTTCCTATGAATCTTTCCAGATCAGAAGTATACAGGTATGTTAAAAGTACATAATATGCATGTACCTTTGAAATACAAAAATTAGATTAAAATATTCATGCTATTATAACAGCACCTCATTTTTGTCATTTTATAATCCACTGTTTTATATCAGTGCCCATAGGTCTATCTCATTCCACTAATTGTAAAGGCAGTATATTTTATTTTATCATATTGTTGCTTCCTGTTTAATTGTGACCAGTATTGTTGCATGAATAATGTTGTACACGTCTCTTGTGTGAGAACATCATAGAGCATTCCAAGAAGAGAGCATGCTGACTGCTTCCATTTCCCACTGCCTGTCCCCATATCCATGCTAATGCAATGGCAAATTTCCATTTTTACCCATCTGGTAAATAAAAAGATGGCATGGTGTTGATTTAATTTGCAATTCTTTAACATGAGAGTCCGTGTTCATGTCTTTCCTGGACATCCAGATTTCATCTGGGGCTATCTGCCCATTCATATGCTTTGCTCACTTCTCTATGGGGCTAGTCATCATTACCTTACTCATTTTAAGCATTCGTTATGAGAAAAGAAAGTTAGGTTTTTTGTTGTTGTTATATTTCTTTCTTGTTACCATCACAAATATTTTCCCAGAATTCCAAGTGTATACGGATTTTATAGCATTTACTGCATTGCAAGCAGTGTTCAGATGTTCATCACACCTAGAAAGTTCTTCCCACTCCAAGACTTTTTTTATTCAAATATATTTTCTATCACCTTTTTGTTTCATATACATCTGTAAACATTTGTTTCATTTATAACTGATTTGGATATAAGAACTGAGGTACAGACTCAGCTTTACTTTTTTTTCCTAAATAATAGCTAGTTGCCCCATTTGTATTCACTGAAGAAGCAACCTTCCCTCCCTGATTTGAGCCACCTTTGTCGTAGAGTAAGTCCCCACACATCAATAGACCTCTTCCAGACTCGTTTCTCTTCTATTCACCTGCCTCTGCATCTAAGACAAGCTGAATAGTGGGTATCAATCATGTCATACCCCCTCACTCTTCTTTTACAAAACTTTCCTGGCTTCTCCCCAAAGGCCTGGATACTGGTTTAAATCCCAGCTCTTCTGCATCTATTCAAGTGTAGGTTCCTGATGCTCTCTTTCCCCTACTGTTCTCATCTATAGAGTACCAACATGCACAGAACCTGTTACATCAGATTCTTTCTTTTGGGGAGCAAATGTTTTAAAGCTACGAGCACTTAGCGGGTGTCATAAGCACCTAAGCTGTGAGAGTCATCATCACGGTTATTTCTTTCTATCGATGGATGGTGTTTTGTTGTGGGCACTTTCCTTTTGGTAATCTTGAGGTTTTATATTTAACATTGTCCCTTCTAGTGATTACAATATTAAACATGCATTACCTTGCTTGGTGGCTTCAAGCAGTGTCTATCAGCTCTCGCTTATCTACCTTTCCTCATTCCTCCTCATCCCCAGTGTAATATACATCAGTCCGCATTTTCATGTTTAATTACATTGAAATTCTATACCCATAACTCTGTAGCTGTGTAGCCTTAAAAGCTCAACAGCACCCCTTTTGCCACTGCTCCTCCATTCCTGAGTTCTTTTGGAGGCTAGTTTGGGTGACTAGATTTTATCATCAGTCTGCTTCTTTCCAAATCAGGTGGGGACATGTATGCTCTTGAAGTTTTCCAGAAAACTTTGTCTATTCTCCTTCCCTGGCCCTACTATTCAAGGGATGAAGGCTGGGATTAGCTGTTACTTCCTGAGTTTGCCTGCCTCCCATTACCTAAGAGAAGACCCATTTCTTGAAAGTCAGATATCACCTCCTGCCCCATTCTTAGCTTCTGTGCACATTCACCTTGCTATGCTTTACTTAATGAGTTAAAGTTTGGGGCAGAATGTTCTGTGACCCAGACTTCCATCTTACCCGGGATCTCACCTCCAGTTTAATTACTCAAAGTGTTAGTGAAATTTAATAAGCATATGTGTGCACACACAGTTAGAACTGAGCTCTGGCTGCATTCTTCTAATGTGTTTCTAAAGGTCGTCCCAGCCACATTCATCCAAACAAGTGATAAAGATGCCAGTCCCCCACGTGCACAGACTCAGTGAAGTAAGTTAATGGCAAAGATTCATTAGTTGTAGGGTATAAAATCCCAAAAGATGATCCTCACAAGTCAGGAAACATTGATAGGAATAATCCTTCTTGAAGGACTTGTCACACACTATCTATATGAGCATTAGGATGTTCCAGAAAGTCTGGGCATCAAGGTGAGACATTATGCTTACAGTTGTGAGAGTGGTCAATATTGATGTACATCTTACTATGTGCCAGGTACTATTCTAAGTATTACATATCTTCATCCACTCGATAAAGCAGCCCTATAGGGAATATCATTACTATTATTAACCTTCTTTTGCAGATAGGTCCCTGAAGCACAGAGAGACTGAGTAATTTTCCCAAGGTCATCTAGATCTTCAGCAATACAGCCGAGATTTGAAGCTAGGGGCCTACTCTCTACCCCTATGCTATAATGCCTCCTGAGTGATTGGGGGGAGGGGCATTAAAAGAATGACCTCAGCATGTTCTGACTACAGCTTCCACTCACCATCTACCTCAAGTCCTACGTGGGCCCACTCATTGAATGGTTGTGGAATACTGTAACCTGCCACAAGACCAGACTGGGAAGACTTCCAAGCATCTTCTGTCATCCATCTGCATTTCTTATGTAAAAAGTCAGAGGCCTCAGTTTAAATTTATATCATGCATTATTTATACCAAATGTACACATTAACCCAATAGAGTTGAAGAAACAGCAAAATGGGAGGAGATCAAATCACCAAATTTGCTACCAACTCCCTGTGAACAGGCAAGTGATTTATCTTTCCTTGGCCACCACTTGGGCTGCTTGGAGGAAAAAGGCACCAGTGAGCAGAGTATTCTATTTTATAATATTTTGGGTAGATAGCTTCCCTTACTTAGAAACACTGAGCTCAAAAAATGTTCTTTAGCCTTGTGAAAAAAAATAAAACAGTGGTTTCTAGCTTCATGTGTTAATATTGCAGACTGAAAGGAGAGAGGCACAGTTGATTTTTTTTTCTCTCTTTGAAAGGAGATTAAGGAGCAGAGCAGAGAGAGGGTGGGATGGAAGAAGGGGAGAGGGAATCTACATGCATGACTTGAGTTTATAACAGTCTGCTTTTCCTATGCATTTGGTGTTTGCTGTGGACCCAGCTTCTCAGGGGTAACAACAAGGAGAGAGTTGGTGGTTATCAATCACTACTGAATGGCTAAGTTCGAGGCAGCCTGGAGATGGATGACCAGGGCTGGGAGCTCTGATTGAACAGCACGCTGAATAAACTATTGGTAGCACCAGGTGCCCTTTGAAGAATTCCACCAGAGGAGGACATCACAATCAGAAAGTCAAGGAATTATGTCCATGATCCCAAAGAAGGATCAAAGATATCACCTCTAAGTACAGAACAAATTTCAGATCCCCATCTTTAGATGATGACCTTCAGAGAAAGGACCCTTCCCCCGAGATGACTGCTGTGAATTTGACAGCCACAGTCCAAGCCAACAAGTTACAAGGTCCACCACTCCAACTGCTCCTTCATAGCAACAGCCCCCTCTTCTGTCTTAACACTTCAGGCAATGGAAAGCCAGACAGGTGCAGTGTCATGGACCGATCTGTGTCCTCCCAATGTGTATATATTGAAGTCCTGACCCTCAGTACCTTGGGCTGTAACTGTATTTGTAGATACAGCCTTGAAAGAGGTAATTGAGGTAAAATGAAGTTACTAGACAACTTGACCTCAGACTTCCAGACTCTAGGACTATGAGTCACATAAAACACAAGCAGTTAATTGCCAAGAAACCTCTGCAATTATACTTCAGGTTGGAGCAATGGGCTGCACGCGTGAACCTGGATGGTATTTTAAACTCACCACACTTTGGCTTGCCTAAAAATGTCTGTCCTATGTCCACAAGCGTGAAACTATTGAGAACAAGTGATCATTGCACTTGGATAATTCCTACTTTGAAGAACCTATTGCTTTCCACAGACCTCTGTTTGGGGTCACAGCCCAAAGTAGTGCCAAAATGGCTTTCCCTCTTTCTTCTCACACCCACCTTTAAAATACTGGAAAAGACAAATTTGATTCTGTATAGTCTAATGAACCTGCAGTGTTTGGGGAGGTAAGGAAAAACTTTGTTTAAAGGCAGGGTTTTTTTTTTTAATAATTCATGTGCTATTATTTTATTAGAGGATATACAAAACATCTTCAGATTCATTTCTAGAAATAAGTCAATATTCATTAGCATCACCTGCACGTTAACAGTCATTCTAGATAAAGCCATACCGTGGCATATTGTATTAACTCCGTGCTTTTGGTTACCCTCTTAAAATATACCAGCTAGTCCTCTTGCTCATAAAGTCTCAAAACACAAAAAGTTTTCAAATATAATGAATGATTCCACACTAAAAAAAAAAATTTTAGAAGTAGAGACCAGTATGATTAAAGTAGAAATCAATTCATATTAAGCAAAGCTCTTTGTTTTGAACTACAAACATCAGCCATTTCTGGCAAAGTTCAAAGCTGTCCACAGGAACCCGCACATACACAGGGACAAGTCTGTGGGACACCTCAACTCTGCCACCTTCCCAGTTGATTGCTTACTGCCCTCCAGGAGTTGTGATGACACACCAGCAAGAAGGCGCTCTCGCACAGAGGACTCGAGGGGGTGAAGAAATAAAGGGACCCATCCATGCACCTCCAGTGGCCTCACCACAAAATTACACTTATGGTCCCACCTGCCTCTGGGACTCCAGAAGTTTCTAAAATAAGGGGAAGGAATGGTCTCCCCTGGCCAGCACACTTACCAGAATAATATTAGTGAAGACCTATCTAACTGACGGAAAATAGAACATGCTATCAGCAAATGATATATAGAATTGATGTTTTTATACATCACCTGAATCCTGGGCTCATCTGTGTCTTCCCATTACCATCATCTAGCTTCCCCCAAACTCTTGGGTGTGGCATCTGATGAGGTGTCCATGGAAAATAAGACTCAGAGTCCATTCATTCATTCATTCATTCACTCACTGATTCAGTCATGGAATATGTGATGATCTACCCGTGTGATACCAAGAGAAGCAGGGAGCTTAGTGGAAGGGGCGAGACCATCCCACCACCCATGCCTCACCTAAAGAGTATGCTCGGTGTTTCTCTCCTGTGCACACACTCCTCAGTGTCTTCCACTGAGATGATGCTCTGTCCCTATACAGGATTGTCTCATCTAAAAAAACCACTTAGGTGTGATGAACCCTGGGTGTTACACACAACTGATCAACCATTGAACACCACATCTGAAACTAATGAGGTACTATAAGTTGGCTAAGTGGATTTAATTAAAATACATAGATGATAGATGATAAATGATAGATAGATAGATAGATAGATAGATAGATAGATAACACTTAGATGGAAACTGCCAACACACAGTTGCCACACTCCCAGGCTCTACGACCTTGACCCCTGAGTGAGGCCTGTGAGCTAGCAGCAGCGGCATCTCAGGGAACTTCTCAGAAACACAGTCCTGAGCCCCTCCCCCGCCCAAATACATCAGGGTGTATGCTCCAACCAGATCCCCAGGAGACCTATACACCCACTGAACTTTGTGAGCACCACACTCAGACGCTATACCCAAAGTGTAAGTGCTTTCCTGGGAACTCTGCATCTCAGTGCTATGTGAACAAGAGGGACATTTGGTCAAATCATGTAGAGAACCACTGGTTAAAGCAAGTCACCAATTTCTTCACCATGGGAATTTTCTAAGTCTTTGATGCTCATTTTAAATACTCAAGGGAAAGAAATCACTAGTAATTATAAAAAGAGGAAGAATGATAACTAGTATCTGTCCAGTCCTTATTATACACTCTGCTCTAGATAGAACTATAAATATGGATATATAGAGAGAATCATTTTACTCTTCAGAAGAGCCTAAAAATTAGGTATTATTGTTTTCATTGTTCAAATTAGGAATCTGAAGTTCAAAGAGGCTAATCAATTTTCCCAAGATGGCGCGACTAGCAATTCACCAACTGGGTTGAGAACCTAGCCCCACCTGATTCCAAAGCCCTAGGGCTCAATTTGAAACTTGTGACAGTTTATCTTTTTCACTGAACTTCCCCCAATGTGGATATAGGTTTTTTTTTTCTATTTTATTAAGATCATATATGACTAGTCCTTAAAACACAGTTTTAAGGAAAGTCTTTCACAGACACAAAATTTTCCGTAGTGCCTCAGACCCACACTCCAGGGGCAGAAGTCCCCAGCAGCACGATGCCAGGGCACCATCAAAGGTGATGTCTTTTAAAGGTAAGGCTTATATTCTGGCCATTTAGGGGGTCACAAAACAATGTAAGGGTTTTCTCTAGACCCAGAACACTGATCCCATCCTGTTCAGTTATCTGTGTTTATCAGCATGGCACAATCATACATGACCTCACTGCCATCCTGAACCTATATACTGAGCCCCTCCTGAGTGCCAGGAGCAGTTCACTGTCATAGGAAGCACTTCGCATGTACAATTATGATCTGCTCAAGCCAAAAGTAAGGTGACTCAGCCACAGCAGCCATTCAAGCACTTGGTGATACAACATTCTGTCTGTAGGTAGCCTAAGGGAAGTGGAGGGATCAGAATTCAAGGTCGGATTCAGAAGATATGGAGGAAAACAGACTATGATCTTCATCTTCTCCACTGCACCCCCAATTTTATACTGAGGACATCAGTATTAAATGATCATTAGTGGCAAACCTCAAGTAGGAAAAGTAGCTACAGAAAAATGGTCATTATTGTTCATAAACAGGAGGGAAGATGCCCTCCACTAGCCAGCAGAGATAACCCAGAATGAAGGGTTGGGTCTGCTCTACAGAAAGCTGACTGTCCATCTGTGTATACCACAAAGCAACCTGACACCAGAATCAAAAATGTTTTTTTTTTTCCTTCCTTCGCCTCTCCTCCAAGAATTCCTAAAAGATTCACAATAAACTAAATGTATTTAGCTCTAACATGAATGCAGGTTATTTTCCCAAGCAAATGACATTACACAAACTGATCTGAATTTTTTTCTACATCTGTATTTCTGAGTTCAGAATAAAAACAAATGTTTAACCAGCACACATTTCTTTTTAACCAAAAAGACATTATGAAAATTCAGGCAATGGGGATGTGACACAGCCTATACTATGTGTTTATAAATAAACATGGTTCCCCTTGGAGCAAAAGGGTAACTTTGGTGTGGGGCATGAAGAACTTTCATTTCATGGCTTCTCCAGGGGACATACTGTATTTTGGCAGTCCCAGGCACAACAGAAGTCATACCATGTACTTGTAAACCCAGCACAGCTCTTACCCACATCAACCCACTCCTGTTTCATTTTGAATTGGAATCACTGATTCTGGTCTCCAACTTCCTTGTCCTAGAGCTCATCACATTAAGTGATTTCTGCCAATAGCTATTTTTAACCACTTTCTCCAAACTACAGTGTCCTATAAATTCAGCGATTTGGACACAAACAATACATCTAACTCCCTAAAGACTGTATGTGGATTTTGTTTTCATACCAGAATCCCTTTACTGTAAAAACATACAGAGGGGAATCTATGATGATTTAAATCTAAAGCCATAATCCAACTTCTTTTTTAAAGCAGATTATTGAGGATGGCATGAGTCATTGATCAAAAAGATTAATTTAGCAATGTCTCTTTTTTTACATGATTTTATGGTGTAACAGAACAATACAACAGCCCCTTAGTTTGAGATTTTACCATTAAAAGAATTGTTTTCTACTCAATAATCAGAATATTTCTACTCAACAATCTAGAATTTCCACTAGAAAAACACTAATACTTTAAGGTCACTGTTTGGCACATGGTTGGCACTCATTAAATCTGAAACAACAACACATTGCTAAGAACCTGCAAAGGAAAAAAAAAAAGAACCTGCAAAAAGCATTTTACTGTAAATGCTTCATCTTACCCCTGGGGATCATTAGCGCACCCCCATACCTGCTGTAAGTATACACAGACCAGCTGAGGCTGAGGATACTTTCAGAAGACAGAACGAAACCAGAGAAGCACTGGGACAACCCAGAACAGGAGGGAAGATTACCCATAGACAATCATGATAAAAATGAATCACACTTCTAGAGAACCAAGTCAAATATGCATCCTTTGGCTCAAAAAAGAAAAAAAAAAAAAAAAACCAATGGAATAATTAACTGAGTTGGACAATAAATCAGGTTTACCACCAACTCAAAAACCTAACATGCTAGATGTGACAACAATGACATTTAAGTGGCTGTGTGGCTTTGTAAATAATTGGGACAAAATTTCATAATCATAGCAGCTGCTTCATTATGTCCTGATAAGCTGCCTAGGTAATTAAAATGTCACACATGATGCAGAAGAGTAGATTGATTTTTTTCTGCTCCACTTCTTAAAGTCAGATGTTCCTTCCCAGCCTCAGTGCTCCCCACTCAGTCCGCAGTCTGCGTGGCTTTGATGGGCTCCTCAGCATCACTGGTTCTTGTCTGTCCCTCCCAACTGGAGCCAAGCCTTTGCTTTTAAGACTTGGTACCGGGATGCATGATTCATGTTTTTCCCAATATCAGAGGTTCACAAGGCACTGTCCAGAACTCACAGGACCCTCAGACCTTATAGTTAAAAAGTCCCCCCCAGGAGGTGAATGTTTACCTTGATAGAGCTTCGCATAGGTGGCCTCACCCCTAGGCCCTGATTAAAGTCCAATTTCTCTTATATATAATGAATCCCATACTGGCTCTTACAACTTGTGTTGCTCTCTTTCACAATTCCTCACCCTTCCAGATGCTTGAAATTTAAACACTGTATTGAGTAAACTCAAGTAAATGATTTCCATCGTGGCCTTTTGAGACTCATATTCCCATCATCCTGTTGTATATGATGAATAGGCCATTTGGGGTTGGTGGGTTTTTGAAGAAAATCAGGTGTGTGAGTGTATGCACACATGTGTGCATGTGCACAAGTGACTAAGTGCATTCTCGTGCAATGAAACACTGAAAATGTTTGGGATGCTATAGGATAAAGTATAACAAATAACTAGATAGATAGATAGATAGATAGATAGATAGATAACACTTAGATGGGTTTCTAGGGATCCTCTAACAAATGAATAGTAAATATTCCACTCATATTTGTCATTAGCCCAGAACATACACCTGATGCTTTGTGTAATGGCAAGAACATTTTTATGGAAATATGTTTCACACCAACTGGCTGATGGAAGCAGAAGCCTTTACAAGCACTCGCATAGATGGATGGAGGGTGGGATGCATTTACATCTCTCTTCTAAGAGGTCCAAATAAATCAAGGAGGGAAATAGATAGCACGCAGGACTGTGACAATATCCTCTTAAGTAGTCACAGTCTTGCTAGTTATTTGTATAATAAATGGAACAATAAAGTATCAATATATGCCATTTTCATTCTTGAGAGTCAGGATATAGTGAAATAGTTTCTTGTCCTGCTCCTAAGGGACTACATAACTCTTTGCACTAGAAATAAACGTGCTTCTGCTCACTTTGTCTTAAACCCAAGCTCAGGAACCAGGGCCACGAAGGCCAAAACCACAGGGATCTCCTCAAGCTCGTGGAGTGACCGAGGCATGTTTCCCATGTGTGTCCTGTCCCTTCTCCCCTCACACTGCTCAGCAAAGGAAACCTTCAAAAACACAAATCAGAAAGGGAAAAAAAATACTCATTATTTCCTTAGAGGTCTATTCCATTTTCGTTAGATGCGAAAATCCTTATTTAACAGCAGTTAGGCAGACAGAGGACCTTGTGCTGTGGGTGGAATTATGTCCCCCCAAAACTTTATGTTGAATTCCTGACCCCCAGGACCTCAGAAATGACCTTGTTTGGCCATAAGATTATTGCAAATATAATCAGTCTGGAGTAGGGTGGGACCCTAGCCGAGGATGAGTGGTATCCTTACAAAAAGGGGAAATTTTCACATGGAGACAGGAAAACAGGGAGAAAGTCATGCAAAGATAAGCCAAGGATACAGATGCTGGCGAGGATGCGGAGAAAGGGGAACCCTCCTGCACTGTTGGTGGGAATGCAAGCCGGTGCAACCACTCTGGAAAACAGCATGGAGGTTCCTCAAAATGTTGAAAATAGAACTACCCTATGACCCAGCAATTGCACTGCTGGTATTTACCCTAAAGATACAAACGTAGTGGTCCAAAGGGGCACGTGCACCCGAATGTTTATAGCAGCAATGTCTACAATAGCCAAACTATGGAAAGAACCTAGATGTCCATCAACAGATGAATGGATAAAGAAGATGTGGTATATATACACAATGGAATACTATGCAGCCACCAAAAGAAATGAAATCTTGCCATTTGCGATGATGTGGATGGAACTAGAGGGTATCATGCTTAGCGAAATAAGTCAATCGGAGAAAGACAACTATCATATGATCTCCCTGATATGAGGGAGAGGAGATGCAACATGGGGGGTTGAGGGGGTAGGAGAAGAGTAAATGAAACAAGATGGGATTGGGAGGGAGACAAACCATAAGTGACTCTTAATCTCACAAAACAAATTGAGGGTTGATGGGGGGAGGGGGTTGGGAGAAGGGGGTGGGGTTATGGACATGGGGAGGGTATGTGCTATGGTGAGTGCTGTGAAGTGTGTAAACCTGGCAATTCACAGACCTGTACCCCTGGGGATAAAAATATATGTTTATAAAAAAATTAAAAAATAAAAAAAATAATAAAAAAAAAAAGATAAACCAAGGATTACCAAAATTGCCAGCAAACCACCAGAAGCTGGGAGAGGGGCTTGAAACAGATCGTCCCTTCCGGCCTCAGAGCCAACCCTGGTCTGGTCCCTTGACGTGGGACTTCGGCCTCCAGGACAGAGGAGACAGAGTGTGTGGTTTAAACCTCAGTCTGTGGTGTTTTGCTAGGCCAGCCCTGACAAACTGACAGTGCACCATATGCCAAAAAACATTTTAACTTTATATAGAGATGGTTACAAACATGCCTGTATGTGTGCATATGCTTACATGTACATGCGCACGAATACATACACACACACACACACACACACACGTAACCTGCTAAGATGCCATCACACGAGGTAGAGCAGAGAAATCCCAACACACATTTTAGGCTGATTTAACGATGCGGGATGCTGACTACCCATTTCAATGGATTTGTTCACGCATTTACATTAACGAGCATTTAAATGCAACAGATATAATTTCAGGTGACTTGATGTGAATGAGTAAAAATCAGTCCTATTGGGGAAAAAAATCAAAAAAAGAATTATAAAAATAAACCATCAGGCTGACTGACAAAGACAATTTGAGTAAAATTAAAGCTGTAAGAAATCTCTGGGAGCACGCCAAAGGGCAAGTGAGCTCATTATGCAAAGTCAAAGTGACTTAGAGTCCTCATTCTCCCCAGTAGAAACACACATACCTATGCACGTGCACCCATGCACACATGTGTACACGCAGGTGCACACCCACACATGCCCACGTGCACACACAGGCACACATGCATGGACCTAGGCTGACTTGACAGATTCCCCTCCCATCACCTTCAAGTTCTCCAAACACACGGTCTCTAACTAGGCCAGGTGGGCCATGCTGTGCACCTCTCTCCCTTTCCTACAGGGATTCTCCTTTCCCCGACAGCTCTCTGCCCTTCCCACTAGAGAACACCTTAGTTGTCTGGCTTCTCTAACTTTTGCTTCACTTATCCATGCCTCCGTAGAAAGTCACTATCTTCCTGTCCAACACAGGCGTCTTCTCAGTAGGTGGAGGTAGGAAGCAAGAATGCAATTAATTTTTATGTCTTTATCTTTTCCTTCTACCTTGCCAAAGTTTCAAAGTAAAAAAAAAAAAAAAAAGTCACCCTTTAAAAAAAAAAAATCAGTTTTCTTGTAAGAAGCCCTGAGGTGTTTTGCACTTTCTGGTGTCCCTGCTAGCCCAGGGCTCAAAGTGGTTCTTCAGATCCACAGAAAGAGAGAGAAACATGAAGAATTCTGAGGGATTCCTTGGGGCCAGAGCACCTAATTTGGGCCCCAGATCAGCTCTGGGCTGAGACTACCACAGTCCCACCCACAGTTTCAGGAAGAGGGGAGGTGTCTCAGTCTCCTCCAATGAACACAGTGGTTGGCTTACCCAGTTCTGGAAACCGGATGTCCACGATGAAAGGGCCAGCAGCTCTGGGCTCCTCTGAGCCCCGCCCCCTTGCCTTGTGGATGGCCAGTTCTCACCGTGTCCTCACACGGCCTCTACTCTGTGCACATTCCTCCCTGGTATCTCGGCCTCTTATAAGGACACCAGCTCTGTTGACTTAGGACCCATCGATGACCTCTTTAACTTCCAGTACCCCTTTCAAGGCCCCATCCAAATACGGTCATACCAGAGGATTCAGGGCTTTGATGCGTGAATCTGGGGAGAACACATTTCTATCCAGGACAGGAGGCATGGACAAACGTGTGACTGAGAAAAAGGAAGGACAGAGTCTGCTGCCACGAGTCACAACATCAGTTATCTTCAGGCAGCACCAAGACCAGGCAACGGGTACTATAGGGACCCACACACAAGGCAAATCAAAAAACATCACATCGGCCAGACAAAACACATCTGTGGGCTGAAGACAATCGGTTTTCAACCCCTGTTGTACAATTTCTGGCAACTGTCTTTCTTTCATTGAAGAATAATTGGCATCCGGTAACTGCATTAGTTTCAGGTGTATAACATAGTGCTGTGACAGTTATCTACATTACACAAGGCTCACCACGACAAGTCTAGTTGCCTTCTGTCACCACACAAAATTATTGCAACATTATTAACTAGGTTCCCTTTGCTGTACCTCACATCCCTGTGTCTTATTTATTTTAGCTCTAGAAGATTCTACTTCTCAGTCCCCTTCATCTACCTTACTCAGGCTCCCACCTGCCTATCCTTGGACAACCACCACTTTGTTCTCTGTATCTAGGAGTCTATTTCTGTCTTGTTTTCTGTGTGTGTTTCCTTTATTTTTGCTTTTTGTGTTTTTAGATTCCACATATAAGTGAAATCCTAGGGTATTTGCCTTTCTCTGTCTTATTTCACTTTGTGTAATACTCTCTAGGTCCATCCAGGTCATTGCTTCTGGCAGGATTTCGTTCTTCATATGGCTACATAGTATTCCGTTGTACATATATACCGCATCTTCTTTATCCATTCAGCTATCAACAGACATGCAGTTTGCAAATCCTGACTATTGTAAATAACACTGCGATCTTTTCAGTGTTGTCATTTTCTTCAGATAAATGCATAGAAGTGGAATTTCTAGACTGTATGATATTTCTATTTTTAGTTTTTCTGAGGAATTTACTGTCTTCCATAACCGCAACAATTTACATCCCCAGCAACAGTATACAAGGGCTCCTTTTTCTCTACATCTTCACCAACACTTACTATTTCTTGTCTTTTTGATCCTCGCTATTCTGACTGGTGTGAAGTGACCTCGCACTGTAGTTTTGATGTGCGTTTCCCTTATGATTAGTGATGGTGAGGACCTTTACAAGTGCCTGTGACCACCTGTATGTTCTCTTTGTAAAAATGTTTATTTGGGTCCTCTGCCCATTTTTCAATCGGATTATTTTCTGATACTAAGTTTTATGAGTTCTTTTTATATTTTGGGTGTTAACCCCTTACTGAATATATCATTTGTGGATACCTTCTCTCATTCAGTGGGTTGCCTTTTTGTTTTGTTGATGGTTACTTTCACTGTGCAAAAACCTTTCAGTTTGACATAGTCGTGTGTGTTTATTTTTCCTTTTGCTACCCTTGCCTGAGGAGATAGATCCAGAAGCAGAAAAAAAAAAATCAGTAAGCCCAATGTCAAGTAGTTTATTGTCTATAGTTTTCTTCTAGAAGTTTTACTGTTTCCAGTCTTCCATTTAAGTCTTTAATCCATTTTGAGTTTATCATTGTCTGTGGTGTAAGAAAGTGGTCCAATTTCATTCTTTGGCATGGAGCTGACCAGTGTTCCCAGCACCGTTTAGAGAAGAGAGTGTCTTCTCCCCATTGCATATTCTTGCCTCCTTTGTCATAGATTAAATGACCATATCGGTGTGAGCTTATTTCCGGTTCTCTATTCTGTCCTATAGATCCATGCGTCTGTCCCATGCCAGCATCTTACTCTTCTGATTACTACAGATCTGTGGTATAATTTGAAATCTGGAGGTCGGATACCTCCAGCTTTGTTCCTTCTCAAGATTACTTTGGTTACTGGTGGTCTTTTGTGGTTCCAAACAAATTTTAGAATTACTTGTTCTAGTTCTCTGAAATGCTATTGATATTTTAACAGGGAATGCATTGAATCCATAGATTTCTTTGAGTGTAGGAATGTTTCAACAAAATTAATTTTTCTAATCCATGAGCACAGTATATCTTGTCACTTATTTGGGTCATCTTCAATTATTTTCATCAATGTCTTATAATTTCTAAAGTACAGGTCTTTTACCTCCTGGTTACATTTATTCCCCAGTATTTTATTCTTTTTCATGCGATTGTAAATGGGACTTAATTTCTAACAGTTTTCTTAATTTCTATCAGTTCACTATTACAGTATAGAAATGCAACCAATTTTCCATGCTCATTTTTTAATCTTGTGACTTTCTGAATTCATTTATCAGTTCTAATAGTTTTTTAGTGGAGGATTTAGGGTTTTCTTTTTTTATTTTATTTATTTTTTAATAAATAAAATTTATTTTTATTTATGTCCCAGAATTCATTGTTTATGCACCACACCCAGTGCTCCATGCAATACATGCCCTCCATAATACCCACCGCCAGGCTCTCCCAACCCCCCACTCCCCTCCCCTCCAAAACCCTCAGATTGTTTCTCAAGAGTCCACAGTCTCTCATGGTTCATCTCTCACTCCGATTTCCCCCAACTCACTTCTCCTCTTCTTCTCCCAATGTTCTCCATGTTATTTCTTACGCTCCACAAGTAAGTGAAACCATATGATAATTGACTCTCTCTGCTTGACTTATTTCACTCAGCTTTAGGGCTTTCTATATACAAATAGTGATAGTTTTACTTTTTTCTTTCTAATTTGGACACCTTTCATTTCTTTTTCCTGACTAATTGCTGTGGTTAGGACTACTAATGCTGTGTTGAATAAAAATGGCAATAGCAGTTGTAATTGTCTTGTTCCTGATCTTAGAAAAAAGGTTTTCAGCTTTTCACCATTAAGTGCAATGTTACCTGTGGGTTTGTCATATATGGCCTTTATTACATTGAGGCCCATTCCTACTATATCCACTTTGTTGATAGTTTTTATCACTAATAACTGTTGAATTTTGTCAAATACCTTTTCTGCATCTATTAAAATGGTAATATGATTTTTATCCACTGCTTTGTTAATGTGGTGTCTCATGGTGATTGACTTATGGATATTGAACCATCCCTGCATCTCTGGAATAAATCCCACTTAACTATGGTGTATAATCCTTTCAAGGTACTGTTGAATATATTGTTCAAATATTCACTAATACTGATGATTTTTGAGGATTTTTGTATCACTGTTCATCAGAGATATTGGCCTGTAATTTTCTTTTTTTGTAGTATCTTTTGTTTAGGTATCAGAGTAATGCTGGCCTCACAGAATAAGCTCGGAAACATTCCTCCCTCTTCAATTTTTTTTTTGAATAGTTGAGGGGAATAAATATTATTTTAATTTTTTTTATTTTAGTTTATTTAGTTTATTTATTTTTATTTTTTCATCTTACATTGAAATATATCTGATACATACACTATATATATATATATATGTATATATTAGTGGTTAGGATAATAATGTTCTGGTCTAACAGGTGTTGAACTTAAAAATAAAACAGCTATTTAACCAGCAAAAATGTGTTCAATCAGGAATAGCAGAGAATTGCAATTTGGAACAAAATAAGCATCAGCAAAAACTATCAGCTAGGTCAACAAAGGAGAGGATCATTATTTTATGGAAAAGAAGAAGAAAGTTAGGAAGCGTTGTTTGGAACAAAAAATGTATTGGAGCAAACCAGGAATTCAGGTGATGACAGTCTCTCCTTTGCTGAGTCATGGGGTAGTTGATTTCTTGTAGATGTAATGTACATCTTTCCCCATTGGAGCCTGTAATTGATGATTCTCTCCTGTTGGTAATTTTGGTAGGGTCTATAACAGGCATCAAAGTGGTAGTGGTTTGAGCTCTCCCTTCTGTCCTCCCAGCTCCATTTTAGTGAGGTTTCCTGTAGATTTGGGTGGATATCTCTTCACGAGGTCCCCAAAGTATCCTGAGGTTACTGCACCTGCCAGGAAGTGACATTCTTTTCTCACTTGGTGAGGCTGCTGGGAACTCTGTAAGCAAGGTACCAGGCCAACAGTTGGAAGGGGCTTCATGGCTCCAGGCCCCACATTTCCAGCCAAAAGGCAGACTTTATCTTTTCCACAGAGTAGCCAGAATCTGGAGAATTTCAGCCTGAGCAATCCACACGATAGTGCTCCAATAAGACCACACTCTTTGAAGAGCCTCTGGTGAGGCTGCTTGGAACTCTGTAAGCAAGGTATCAGGCCACTGTTTCAAAGGGCTTTATGGCTCCAGGTTTTATAAAGTCAACCTCAGTTCCTTTAAGCTGTCTGGTCATATCTGAGTCTTTTCAAATATGACATTCCAGTCAAAACCTTTGTAAAATAACCAGTTCCCAATGGTGTCCTCTTACTTCCGGAGGGTTCCCAGAAATTCTGATGCTGGCTCAGTTCTCCTCGTTTAATCCCGGACAAGCCCCCATATGTTCTTCCCCAATAGTGGGTCCGTGATTAAAGGAGCGAGACTGATACAAAGCAAAGGTCAAGCGAAGCTTTATTTTGTGCCAAGCATCAAGAATCAGACCGACTGTCAAACAGACTGCTCAGGGCCACCCCTTACAGAGAGGACCTATTTTAATTTTTTTTAAAGATTTAATTTACTTATCTGACAGAGAGAGATCACAAGTAGGCAGAGAGGCAGGCAGAGAGAGAGGAAGGGAAGCGGGCTCCCTGCTGAACAGAGAGCACAATACGGGGCTCAATCCCAGGACCCTGAGATCATGACCTGAGCCGAAGGCAGAGGCTTAACCCACTGAGCCACCCAGGCGCCCCGAGGGGAATAAGTACTAACTCTTCTTTAAATGTTTGATAGAATTCACCTCTGAAGCTCTCCAGTGCTGGGCTTTTGTTTATTGGGATTTTTCTTTCATTTTGCCTTGGGGGGAGTGTTAATTACTGATTCAACTTCATTATCAGTAATTAATCTGTTCAAATTGTCTATTTATTGTCGATTCAGTTTTGGAAAATTGCATGACTCTGGGAACGTATCCATTTCTTTCTAGATTGTCCAATTTGTTGGCATGTAGTTGTTTGTAGTAGTACTTTATGATCCTTTGCATTTCTGGGGTATTAATTGTAACTTCTCATTTCTGACTTTGTTTGAGTCACCTTTTTTTTTTTTTTCTTGATAAGTCTTGCTAAAGTTCACAGAGTTGTGCTTATCTTTTCAAAGAACCAGTTCTTGGTTTCACTGATCCTTTCTAGTTTTCTTTTTGGTTTCTATCTCATTTATTCCCACTCTTATCTTTATTATTTATTCCTCCTGCTAACTTTGGGCTTTGTTTGTTCTTCATTCTCTAGTTCCTTTAGGTGTAAGGTTAGATTGAGGTTTTTCTTGTTTCTTGAGGTGGGTCTGTATCATTATGAACTTCCCATATAGAACTTCTTTCACTGTGTCCCAACGATTTTGGAACATTTGTTTTTGTTTTCATTTGTCTTGGGGTATTTTTTATTTCCTCTTTGAATTATTTTTTTGACCCATTGCTTATTTAGTAGAATGTGTTTCAGTCTTCGTGTGTTTGTGGGGCATTCCCCCAGTTTTCTTCCTATTATGGATTTCTAGTTTCATATGATATTGGCTGGAAAAGATGGTTGATATGATTTCGATCTTCTTAAATTTATCGAGACTTGTTTTGTGGGCCAACATGTGATCCATCCTGGAGAATGAGCCACATGCACTTGAGAAGAATGTGTATTCTGTTGTTTTTGGATGGAATGTTCTGCATATATCTGTTGAGTCATCTCATCTAATGTGTCATTTAAGGTCAATGTTTCCTTATTGGTTTTATGTCTGTCGTCATATCCATCAATCTAAGTCGGGTGTTAATGTATCCTACTATTGTTGTATTTGAATTTCTAACTTTAGGTCTGTTAATATTTGCTTTGTACATTTAGGTGCTCCTATGATGACAGCATAAATATTTATAAGTGTTAAACCTTTTTATTGGATTGATCCCTTTATCATCACGCGATGCCCTTCTTTTTCTCTTGATATGGCCTTTGGGTTTTTTATTGTTTCTTGGGAGGTTTGTTTGTTGTTGTTATCTTTGGGTTGTTTTTTTTTTTCCTTTGCTTTCTTTTTTCTTCAAATTTTTATTTAAATTCTAGTTAGTTAACACATAGGGTAATATTGGTTTCATAGTAGAGTTTAGTGATTCATCCCTTACATATAACACCCAGTGCTTGACACAAGTGCCCCCCTTAATGCCCATCACACATTTACAGCATCCCCCACCTCCTCTCATCAATGCTCAGTTTATTCTCCATCATTAAGGGTCTTCCTCTTTTTTTCCCTTTCCCATATGTTCATCTGTTTCGTTTCTTAAATTCCACATGTGAGTGAAATCATATGGTATTTGTCTTTCTCTGATTTATTTTGCTTAGCATAATATACTCTAGCTCCATCTACGTCATTGCAAATGGCAAGATTTCATTCCTTTAGATGCTGAATAATATTCTATCATATATATATATGTGTGTGTGTGTATATATATGTATGTGTATATATATGTATATATACACATACGATATGTATGTATATGTATATATATTTATGTATATATATATATACATAAAATTTCTATCACTTTTACACACACACACACACACATACATATCACATCTTTATCCATTCATCAGTCAACAGACACTCGGGCTGTTTCTGTAGTTTGGCTATTGTTGATAATTACAGACTTTGTTTTAAAGTCTACGTTGTCTGATATAAGTATTGCTACCCCAGCTTTCTTTACATTTTACTTTTCATGGTATATGTTTTTCCTTTCTTCATCATCAGTCTGTGTATATCCAAAGTGAGTCTCTTGTAGGTAATACATAAATGAATCTGGTTTTGCAATCCATTCTGCCATCCTGTGTCTTTGTTTTGAACATTTACTCTATTTACATAAAGTAATTATTGAGAGATATGTACTTATTGCCATTTTGTTAATTGTTTTCTGGTTGTTTTTATAGTTCTTCTCTGTTTTTTTTTCTCTTGCTCTCTTCCCTTGTGATTTGATTACTTTCTTCCATGTTGTGTTTGGGATTCCTTATCTTCTTGTGTATTTATTATAGGCTTTTGTTTGTGATTACTACTAGGTTCATATATAACAACCTATGTATATATCAGTCTATTTTAAGTTGGTGCTCATTCAAATGATTTCCAAAAGCACTACATTCTTTTTCTTTCCCCACCCCATGTTCTAGGTTTCTAACATCATATTTGAGATATTTTTCCTTTAGGTACACCTTAATTATTATAGATATAGTTGATTTACTTCTTTTGTTTTTTTAATCTTTATACCATGTTTATAAGTGGTTTATCCACTCCATGTACTATATATTTGTCTTTACCAGTGAGTTTTTCCTTCATGTATTTTCTTTTTTAAAAAAGAAAAATATTTTATTTATTCCTTTGAGAAAGAGACAGGGTGTGCACAAGCAGTGGGACAGGCAGAGGAAGAGGGAGAAGTGGACTCGGACATGCTAGGCTGGGAACCCGACATGGGGCTCGATTCCAGAACCTGGAGATCAGGACCTAAGCCAAAGGCAGACACTTAACCATCTGAGCCACCCAGGCACCCCTCCTTCATGTATTTTCTTATTCCTGGTTATAGTCTTTTCTTTTTCACTTGAAGAAGCCCCTTTAATATATCTTGTAAAGCTTGTTTCATGGTGATGAACTCCTTTAGTTTTTGCTTGTCTCAGGATACTTTACCTCCCCTTCGATTCTGAATGATAACTTTTCTGGGTAAGAGTATTCTTGCTTGCAAGTTTCTTCCTCTCAGCACTTTGAATACATCATTCCATGCCCTTCTGTCCTGTAAGGTTTCTGCTGAAAAATCCACTTATGCTCTTACGGGCACCCCCTTTATATTATTAACTGCTTTCTCTTGTTACTTTTAAGATTCTTTGTTTATTTTTAAAGTTTGGCATTTCAATTGTAATGTTTCTTGGTGTGGATCTCTTTGAGTTGACCTTGTTTGGGATTCTCTGTGCTTCCTGGACCTGGATATCTGTTTCCTTTCCCAAGTTTGGGAGGTTTTCAACTATTATTTCTTCAAATAAGTTGTCTGCCTTTTCTCTCTCCCTTCTTCTTCTGAGATGCCTATAATGTCTATGTTAGTAACTTACTTTTGTCACAGAGTTCCCTTAAACTACCTTCATTTTTTAAAATTCTTCCTTCCTTTTATTGTTCAGTTTGGGTGATTTCCACTACCCTATCTTCCAGATCACTGATGTTTTCTTCTGTATCACCTAATCTGCTCTTTATTCCCTCTAGTGTATTTTTCATTTCTGCTCTTGTATTCTTCAGCTCTGACTGGTATTTTCTTATATTTTCTATTTTTTGGTGCAGTTTTAACTGTGTTCATCCAGTCTTCATACAAGTTCAATAAGCATCTATATGTCCATTACCTTGAATTCTTTATAATATAGATTGCCTATCTCCATTTCATTCAGTTCTTTTCCTGGGGTTTTGCCTTGTTTTTTTCACTTGGAAAATATTCCTCTTTCTACTCATTTTGTGTAACTCTGTTTGTTTCTACACATTAGGTAGTTCGGCTATGTCTCCTATCTTAAACAAGTGGCCTTATGTGGGAGATCTCCTGTGCAACCCAGAAGCACAATTTCCCCTGACCATCATGGCCAGGAGCTTGAGAGGTGTCTCCTGTGTGGATAGCATGTGCCTCCTGTCATAGAAGGACATGACTGCTATGTGTGTGCTGGGGGGTGGGGTTATTGTTCCTTCAGCTGTGAGGCCAAACTGAGATGCATGGTTGCACTGGGATCTCAGTGAGACACACCCTCTGGCATGAACAACCTAGAGGGAGGATTTCAAAATGGTGTCCACCAGCTTTGGGATCATCTGGCAGAAAGAGATAGCAAAAATGGCTGCCACCAGTCTTAGTCCCCAGGCAGAGGCATGGCTTCCTCCCACTTCTCTCTAAGGAGCTCCAAGATTATTAAGTAGGTCTTTTAACCTATGGTCTATGCGCTTTTTGTTCTGGCATTTTTGTGCTGATTTCCAGTTTGACTGAGTATGCACTGAGCCCTCTAAGAGTGAGTTTTCCTTTCCCTGTAGTTCTATACTTCTCCTGGACATACTCCCTTGCAAACATACTCCCTGGTTTGCTAACCAGGTGTTTGGGAGCTCACCTCTCTATCAAAGGATCTATGGATTGGATGCCTGATGTAGAAATCAAATCTCTTCCTTCTCAGTGAAAAGTTCCATACCTTTGAGACCCTTCACAACTGTGGAATACCATGTATGGAGTATAGTTTTCTCCTTAGGAGGGTTGTATCTCTGACTCTTTTAGCTGTTTCAGTTCTGTCCCCTCTCATAGAGGCTCTGTTCATCCAGTTTCTACACACCCTTCTGAAAGAATTATTGCAGTTGTAGTTGTAGATTTGTTGTGTCCATGGAAGGAAGTGAGTTCAGAATCTTCCTACACTGTCATCTGGCAACTTTCAAAATCAGTTGAAAACTGTCTGGACTAGCACTGGTGACCCAGTGGTTGTTCACTCGTTTTGTGTTTACTCTTTGTTGAATAATGAATATTCCATTTCTCATGGGATAGGAACTGGAGTGGGGAGGAGAAGCTGATTCTTAGCACATATTTAGTTCCTTCAGATGTATATGTAGGTACAAAGGGTAAAGTACATATATCATTCAATTGTCTTCAAAGTTTACTGCTAACCCTTACTGTCCATATATAGAATAGAAAGAACTCATCTCTACAGGCTGAACTAAAACATAAGGTGACAGATGTTTGCATGTAGTTAACAAATCTGACAAATTGTTAATGTGCTAGATAAATATTACCAAATTCTTAGATCCTTACACAGATGGCAGTTAGGTTTCATGCCACATGCCTATTCTGATCAACTAGAAGTAACTGCCTTAAGTCTTGTGATAAGAAGAATTCTACAGTTTAGACTGAACATACAAAAGATAGTGCTTCATCAATTCACCATACCTATCAGAATGGCAGAAGCAGAGCTTTGCAGCACCAGATCATGGAAGCACAGGGATAAAACCAACTTTCTAGGATACTCTTTTCTTGATAAGGATCCAGTGGCTTCAACCAGACAAATCTCTTGCTTGGCAGGTGCAACAAATGGAAGAGTGGTCTCCTGTGCTTTATGAAGCCACCAAACACAGAGAGTTCAAATTGTTTCCTTGGGCATAGAAGAAAATTAAGATCATGTGTAATATAAGTAGCACATCCCCTGTATTATGTTAATGTGGAGCCCAGAGAAACAAATGCTTATTAGTTCTGTTGTGAGGTTGTACTTAGGATTTTGTAGTTTTGTTTTTTTAATTATCTCTGTAATAAGCTTATTGATTTTTTTCCTCTTTAAATAAGCAATACTCTGTGTGAAGAAGCCAACCTTTCTTGGCACTACCTCTTTTTTCTGGAGATTATTAATTTCTTTTTAATAGACCTCATACTGAAAATCAAATTTTTATATCACAAAAGGATTCACGTTTATCTTGAGCTGCACACTCTTCGTCGTCTATCAAACTGAGGTTAAGTTTCTAATTGAAATAATTTTTCAAGTGTTGAGCAATAAAGAGGCAATAAGTGATATATTTAAATTATTTATTCATCTTATTTATAATTAATTCGGTTTTGTTCCTTGCTGTACAGTGAGGCTAACCCAATGCCTTTGATTTTCAAATCTTCTCTATCATTAGGACAACAATAGAAGTGGCTGCTTTTCCCACCCTACTTGTGTTTCATTGGTCCCTAGGGACTCAGGCAGCATCAATTTAAATCACAGCTAAGTTTAACACTTTGTTTTGCCACATGCTGCTCCAAAAGCAGAATCCTGAATACAGTATGCCTATTATTCCTAGTCAAACTGGGGGGGAAAATTACCCACCTGGTACGATGAGCCATTGCATTAACAAAGATCTTACTCTTCAGCATTCAAGCACAGCATATGCCTTTGTCTACACTCTTCCTTCTAAACACTGAGACTGAAATGTCTTTAACATATATTATGCAATGGATCTTCAGCTAGTTAATCTGGCTAGCTGGTTTGTAGACAGTCACCAATTCTTTTCCCAATCTCTTTGTCTGGTTCTCCCTCTGGCAACATAAATTCATGCTCCACATTGAATTCATAAATTCCTGCCTCACCTAAACCATTTTCATAATCACAGTTCCTCTTCTTTTAGAAGATTTTTAAAATTTATTTATTAAAGAGAGAGAGAGCGCGCAAGCACAAACAGGGGGAAAGGCAGAAGGAGAGGGAAAGCAGACTCCCAACTGAGAGAGGAATCCCACATAGGGCTCGTACCTATGATCCTATGATCATGACCTGAGCCAAAGTCAGACATTTAACCGACTGAGCCATCCAGGCACTCCACAATTCCTCTTTCTGATTATAGTTGTTACTATCCAAAACTTAGCAGTGACAGAACCAGGATTCACACCCAGAGTCTACACGATTATCCAGTACACTCTCCTGCCCCCTAAGCACATGCCCTGTTATTAGAAGAGGCCCTAAATCTATTTGGTGGGATTCTGTCCCCTTTGCCCTGCAAACTGGAATAAACATACTACTCAGCGTGGTCCATGGGTCTGCCACAACAGTATGAACATAACCTGGGAGACGGGTAAAAATGTAGACTCTCAGCCTCTTTCTCCAGAATCTGCATTGTAACAAAATCATCAGGTGATGTATGTTCACACTAAAGTGTGAGAAATGCTGGTTTAATATACCTGCAGGAATATCACCCTTCATGAAAAGGCCAGATCAAAGGGCCATGAATGGGAAATGAAAGGGCAGAAGCATCACCTTATTTCCCTCTGTAGTTAGAGATCGGGGGGAGGGGTCTGTGCAATAACTGCATGACAGCACTTGGATACCTTCTGGTACCTGCTCAAGCACCAAATAATGCTCTTGGATGGAGCAGCTCCCACCTCACTGCTGGCTCTGCTGACCTCTTTTTCACAACTCAATGGCTTATTTACTGAACAAATAAACATGAGGGCCTATTAGTCCTCATTAGGGATTGTTAGCAAGTGGGGAAAAAAATGATACATTGTGCTTACCTTACTCTGCTGTTCTAAGATCCCATTATTGGTTTATCACCCTTTGATGAGTTACATTGACCATATCAGTACACACTACAGCTTCCCAAACACAAGTTATTATAATAATCAGAAGAGGAATATAGTCCTTACCAGGTGGTACGCAGCTGAAAACTCAGCCATGATCTCTTCTCCACACATCCTAAAACCCAGTGGCAGTGAGCCAGAACATCCAAGTAGTCATGGAAATGAGTAATGATCTTTCAAGATGGTGGATGACAGAGGCAGAACAAGTACCCATGCATCAGAGACATGTTCTCCCCGGTGAAAGCTAAGGGTTTTGACAGGCTGGTTTATGAATAAATTCATGACATGAGACATTTCCAAAATGCCTGTTAAGAACCATTTCAAAATGAAGTCATCAAAATTACTGCAAAATGTATACTTGAAATTCAAACAGCCGGGGGGAAAAGTGTGCTTGTTATGTAGAATTCATTATCAGTATTTCAGAGTGCAGCCTCTATAAACATTTGTTTAGGATTGCTTTTATGCAATTGTTTGGAACATAAGCAGAGAAAGAGCTGAATGGGAAATTCCAGAAGCCCAGAGCTTATTCAGCTTGGGTTTTTTCCTGCTTTGTTAGAAAGAAATCATTTCTTTTTCTTCAAATTTTAATACAATTGGAGAAATCTGATTTTTTTTCTAATTTATCTGTTTATGTTGTTAAGAGTAGGGACATCACTTTAATGTGGAAAATGGAAGCCATATACTAGGTATTTTTTCTTTCATTATTACCTGGAGGGGAAAAGGCTATCATTAGATGCAAAGTACTTTTCACAGGTACTTAACTCACAACATAAATGTGCGCACATTCACAGACTCACATAACACTGATTCCCTGTGTATTCTGAATTCAGCCTAGAGCTGCTAAAATATGAGATTACAAGGTCAAACAATCAAATTAGCCAACAGAGGAAATTAAGGGTCAAAATATGCTAAAGGAAAAAAAAAAACCACTATCCTTAACATAGAATGAATTAAGTGGTTGGTTATGGACTAGAAACACCACTGCTCTACCATGAGGAAGGAAATTTGCATTTGCTGAAGAAAAGCACCATCTTCCCACATACCATCATAACTCAAGAAAATCAAACTGTAAATAATAGAGAACTGAAATAACCACAGACACAACCAGGAGAAGCCAAATAGTTTAGGGTACATAAAATACATATATGTCCAAAAAAAAAAAAGCTCACTATTAAAAAAGTTAAAATGTAAATGATGACCTTCAAAATTGTTTGTATATGTTTAAAAATTAATAACCTAACATATAACCATAAAAGCTTGCAAATCTGTTTTTCAAATAACATACCAAAAAAGAAATGGGTAATACACATGAACAGGCAGAAATAAAATTCCAGGGACAGTGTAAATGCCCATTAGGGGGACTAGCTAAGTAAACTGTGGAAGATACATATAATAAAATGGAATGCTGCTATTATAATGCCACATTATGGAAGAATTTATATTGGTGTGGGGAAATATTCAGAAAATAGAATAATCAGACAAGCACCTGATTATTAATATCTGAGAAAAGTACCCTACATATTAACAGAATTGATTTCCACATAGTATAACTATGTTTTCCTGCCTTTTGGGCTTGTATTCAAGTGTTTCACAAATTTTACCCATTCATCATATATTGTTCTCCAATCAGAAAAAAATTAATAATAAACATTAAAAAAATTAAAAGAATTTAAAACTGAAGCAGTTCAAATAAAACATTTTAGCATACATGACGGGGAAAATACTTCCCAATCATATCAAAGTATATCTAAACCATTGATACATCTTCCTTTCAAGTGTAAACTGGTATATTTTGGACAAATGTCATTGGCCCACTTGGATATTTTTAGATATCAGCAGCTATGTTGAGGACAATATTGAGTCATACATGTATGGAGATAGCTTAGACCAAAAAGATAATTCCATTTCCTAAATTCAGAGTCTGTGTGTGCAAGGTCAGTCTCCTGTCAGAACACCAGCTGTAGCCTGGAGCATGCTGGGTTGATGGGATCAGACCTCTGGTGCTTTATGTTGGATCTGCATCTACATCTACAGGCTGCTGATGGGTTGAGCTGGGAGCTTTCACATCAACTCAAGTGCACTGCCCACATCACCTCCTCTGATCCAAGAAAGCCAATCATGCAAATTCATCAGGGTAACTGATCAGTGAAACATAAGGGGAAAAAAACTAAAAATAAATTATTCTACAATATTATTGTTTTGTCACCAATGTGATACACCAACACAAATTTGGTGGCTTCACACAACACAAATTTATTCTCTTATAGTGCTGGAGGCCAGAAGTCCAAGATCAGTTTCACAGGGCTAAAGAGAAGGTGTCAGCAGACCTGTGCTTCCTCTGGTAGCTCTAGGGGAGAATATATTCCCTTGACTTCTCCCGTGTCCTGAGGCCACCTGCACGCCTTTGCTCACAGCCCCTCCTCACATTCCTCCACCCTCTTGTTTCAGCATCACTCTCCTCCTGTCCCTCTGACTATCTGCCTCCCTCCTAGAAGGATCCTTGTGAATATATCAAACCTTCTAGATAATCCAGCTAACTTCCCCATGTCCAGAACCTGACTTTAAATACACTTGCAGGGGTGCCTGGGTGGCTCAGTCAGTCAAGCGTCTGCCTTCAGCTTAGGTCATGATCTTGGGGTCCTGGGATCGAGGCCTGCATCGGGCTTCCCTGCTCAGCAGGGAGTTGCTTCTCCCTCTCCCTACCCCTCCCATCTGCTCATGCAAATAAATAAATAAAATCTTTTTTTTTTAATAAAGAAATAAATACATTTGCAAAATCTCTTTGGCCACATAATAACCACAGGTTCCGGGGGTCAGCACACAGCTGTCCTGGCAGATGTGGCCATACAATTCAGGCCACACCTGCCTGGCAGTGAGGCAAGGCCCAACCTACAGAATCCCTCTTCTTAGAGGAATGGCTTGGTACGTATCGTCGAAATGCTAGACTTATGACAAAATATGCTTCTCTTCAGAAGCACTAAATTGAAGGTAAGTTGCATGAGTGGGTTCCTAAGAGGGAGAGGAATATTCATTCTTAAATTTCCTGCTCTTCCCATCTTGGCTCCGTGCTCAGTGGGGAATCCGTTTGAGGATTCTCGCTCTCCCTCTGCTTCTTCCCTTTCCCCCGCTCATGCGCACACCCTCTCTCTCTCAAATCAATAACTAAACCTTTAAAAAAAAAAAAAAAAAGGAAACAAAGAAAGAAAGAAAGAAACTTCTGGTACTTCAGCTGACTATCTTTTCTTTTTTTGTGCTTCTGACTTTCTAGGAATACTTTCTGATTCAAGTGATTGTTACCCTATCATTAGTAATAACAATTAATATTAAAATTGATGATATTAATAAAAACTGACACTGCTAGAAAAAAAAAATTCCTGCTCTTTCCCCAAGTCTCTGCTGAGTGCCACACAGCTGAAAACCCGTGTTTTAAAAACAATTACGGCACGTGCGCCATATGGCAGATACAGATGTGAGCAGCGGCTTTGGCTTCACAAATGCAAATGATGCCTTTGACTTTCTGATGGCCTCTCTGCTGAGACGCAGGGAGACTGGGAGCACACAGTCTGGCCCCCTGCCATGTGAGCACCCATGAGCCACCCCAGTCACCCATCCCAAGCTGGAGAAAACAAGGACAACCAAAGCAATCAACGGCAGTGGCTGAAACACCAGGAGAGAAAAATCTAAAACCTCTAGGCTCTTCACTGTGGTGGTCCCACCACTCGGAGGACGTCCACTCATGAGATGCTTCTGCCTTCACAATACTTACCCACAACTGACCTCAGGCCTCTGCCTTCTACCCTCTTTCTCCCCATGAGCTCATCCCCTACAAAGGGAACACTCTGTCTCCATGGTCACCAGCCATCTGAGTTATTTGGTGACATGGTCGTTGTTACTGAACTCCAATTTGGACAGCGTAGGAAGGAATGAAGGGAGAGAGAATGGGGAAAAGCCACCTTCCCACCTGTATGTATCTGGACCCTGAGTGTTGTTGGAGAATATCACACCACTGGGCATACTTGTGTCATAACAAACATGTGGTCACTAACCTACACAGGCCCCTCTGTGTCCCCAAGGAGAGGTCCCTCTCCCATGCTCCAAAATGGCCCCTTTGCCTTCCATAACCTCTTTAAGCCTCAAATTCCTCATTCTCAGGAACCAGTCTTCCCTCCCTCTTTAAAAAGAAAAGTGGGAAATAGCTTTAAAAAAAAAATCCCTTTCATGGCCTCACCAAGCCCCCCGATAGACGCTGCAGGGTCTGGTCCACTCTTCCTCACAGGGGTTTGGATGGACAGGATGACCTGTCCAGTATAAGCCAACCTCCTTCTACTCTTCTTGTACTCAGTACAAGCCAACTCTTCTTCCACACGGAGATGGGGGACCTGCTCCTGCCATTCAGAGAGTGGGCAAGGCCTTGCTGATGCTTGGTTCGGTTCAGAATCAGGAGAGAGCCCCATGTGCAAACCTTCCTTCACAGAGGCTGACGAAGCCTGGGGTTAGATGTAGTGTGGGGCGATGAGGTCTCACCATTGGCTTCTCCCTTTCTCTTGACTATCTGGCTCCTTGCCTCTCCATCACCGCTGGCTCTCAGCTGACTCAGGTCACCTTCTAGTATGTTCGGGTACAGTGCTCCCTCTGCCCCCACCCCTCTCCACTACTGACTGCCTTATCTTGCCCCCATCCCCAACAAGCATTCCCTGGGGAGATGCAAACGTCCCAGGCTCCGTGTCTTCACTTGTTAGTCACTCCAGAGCCCAGACTGACCCTCTCCACCCGTCTTATTCCTCTTGATTTTCCACCATCCGTGGAAGCTGCTTCTCAGTCTTCTTTACTGGGTCACCTTTCTCTGTCCAATCCCCAAATTCTGGTGCTCTGAGGGATTCTAACCCAGGCCCTCTTCTCAGTTCACCCTACACTTGCTCTTTAGAGCCCTCAGGCATGCCCCTTGCCTAAATTACCATGTGCAAGCCAACTGTCTACTCCACTCCTGTGCATATCTTGAGTTCCAGACCTGCCCCTCCAGCAACTACTTAACAGCCTGCTTGAAGGAACTCATAGGCATTTCTACTGACCAGGACCCCACTGGAACTCATGCTCTCTCCTTCCTCACTCCCAAACTGCTCTGACTCCAATGTTCCCTGCACCAGGGGCAGGGACATTCACCCTGCTGTCCAAACCAGACTCTTCTAAATACATTTCAAATTGGCTCACTTCTCCCCAGCCGCATTGCTCGGCTCATCCAAGCCCCCACTGTCTCTCCTCACAAGATGTAACTGCCTCCTAAATGGCCTTCCAGAATCCATTCTTGCTCCTCGCAAATCCATCCTCTACTCTGCTACCTCCTGTAATAACCTGATCACCTTATTCCCTTGCCTAACTCCTTGAGTTACTACCTGGTAGCCTTTGACTAAAACTTGATCCTTGATATGAGCTTTACAATTTGGCCAATGCCCATGCCTCCATTCCTATCTGCGTCCCTCTCCCTCTCAGGAAGTTTCCTTCTGTTTGCTCATGCACATCTCCTCCCCAACCTGGTTATCCAAAGAGTACTGACTGTGTCAATGAAATGCCTGTGCCACCTGACCTCTGATGGGCTCAGGGCAGCAGGAGCCCCCACAGAGCTCAGAGCTCCACTAGGAGCATGGACTCACTTATGAATCCCTGGCTCACTCCCTGAGGGGTTTCCTAAGCTCCATCAACCAAATGTCACCTGTCCTGTCAAAGGAGCCCTCTCCTTCCAGGTCCTGGAAACTGGTCCATCACGCCCTGACCCCACCAAGCATCCAAGACAAGTCATCCATCGCAGGACCCGGGGGACTCCACCATCATTTGTGTACTCCTGAGACCCAGCCCACACCTTCATATGTGGTCCCTCTGTTAAACATTCCTGGTGCTTTCTCATCTTAGAGAGCCATTACATTCCTGTTGGGACCTACTGGTCTATCTCATCCTCTGCACTCTAGGTCTGCTGACCTTTCCTCAGATCCTTCAGCATGCCATGTTTTGTATCCCTGGAGGCCGTGCCGCAATGGGGGTTGGTCTTTCTGCCCTGCCTGATCCACAGGCTAGATTAAGTCCCCCACTACACGCTCCCAAACTGCAGTCAACTTTGGTGCTGATGCCTTCTGAAATGCTACCATTCCTGAGTGTCTCTTGAACATCATCCCCACAGGGACAGGGACAATGTGGATGGCACCTAACTCGCTCAGCACCTGGCACCCTCTAGGAACTCGATAAGTAGTGTTGACTATTGACTATCTCTCCCAAGTTTACCATCCTCTGGTGAACATCTGATGATATTTAAAGTTCCATTCTAGCTCTTGTAGAATATATGTAGCATTGCTACATAAACAGCTTTGGATATCCTCGGGTAAAAAGCAACATCTTTTACTTCTAAATCCAGGAGGTATTCAACACTCAACCTTCATTTTGGACCTCAGTCATGAAGTCCAAAACATTTATGAAAGTTACAATATGTACAGACATATTTAAAGGCTGGATCCCATTAGTTTTGCATAGCAGACTCCGGGTAATATATAACAAAAAGCATCAGAAATATATGATTAGTGACTCATTAGTATTGAGCTCTGTTACTGGATGACCACCTAACTATATGGTGTCCAAAATTTCCTCATGATAAGGACACATCTATGCCCTATAAACCTGGAGGCTAAACATGGGTTCTCATACCTGCTTTCTTCCAGGCCAACCTTTGGATAAGCCTTTCTATGGCCCCTTAGGAACTGATTCTTATCACTGGTCTTTTGAGTACCCATCACAATTATCAACCAAATTGCAGGCTCTTGGGTCTTCCCACCCTCACACACTCACACCTCTCTGGGGGATGATTCTTCTTTCCCCTCCTCTACCAAAAGTCTTTGGTCCACTCCTTAGATCTCCTCTCTCCAGAGATGTGACCACAACACTCACAACTCTTTGCCAGCACATCAAGAAGGGGAAAACTTTGGCTTGCTCACAGAGATGACACATAAGGATCTGAAGGTAACAACAAAAGGAAAGTGGCCATCTTACCAGTGGATAGTGAAGGACAGCAAAACCAGGGCCGCAGTGACCACGATACCAGGACATAAGAGAAGAGGGAAGAGAAAAAACAGGCTGGAAAAGATAGGGGTGGTGATGAGGTGGGGACAAAAGCCTGGATTCTATCCACCTTCCCCTACATCCACCAGTGGGACCCTTATACACTCTGTATGACTGGATTTTGTTGTCTGTAGTAGATGCTGTGATCTGCTGCCCAGATTCATACTTCAGGATTCGGGTGCTTGGCCCCTGCTTCCCAGTCACATCGCCTGCTGAGAGCTCACAGCAGAATCCCTTCAGGAAACTGACCTCAACCAAAGGAAGACATTACTTATCTGACAATTGGTCCAAGACAGTCCAGGAGCCTGGCCCAATCCTGGACAACTCTGAGGGTCTCCTCAGCTGCAGATTGATTCACGGGATCAACTCAGTTTTCTCTTTTGCCCAATCCTCATGGCCTCATTTCCTCACAGGTGTGGCTCCTGAGAACATTTCCCCCAAATATCCTGCATGCAGATCGTCCCAGGATCTGTCTCCCTGGACCCGAACTAAGACATAAACCCTCATTGCTAAAAGATTGAAGCAATGGAGGCTCCGTCCTTATCGTCCTTCATCAGCATCCTGACTTACCAGCCTCAGAGAGACCAGCAGGCCCAAATATGCTTATTAAAGCTGACTTTTGACCTTGAGATCCCAGGCAGGCCCAGCTTTTATACAAGAACTGGTATAATATTAAAGTTGAAAAAGTCTTCGGGGGGTCACACATTCACCTGCTGCTCGGCGTGGGCTGAATCATGCCCAGAGCCCATGCCACCCACAGACGGCAGGCCCTCTGCCTTGTGGAGTGGTGTTACCCATCCAGACCACCGAATCCACCCTCCTCAACCTGGGTCTAGCCTCTAACTTCCATCTCAGAGACTGCTCTCGCCGCCTTCCCCACTGACCATTCCCAGGGCCACAGGACTGTCCCTGAACGATCTCTGATGTTACTTCTCTCACTGGTGAGAGCCCTGCCCCTCCCTAACAGTCTGTTTGCATCCAGCCAGCTCTGGTTAGTTGGGATCCAGACCAAAATGCTCAGGGGGCCCCGGGACAGCACAAACGCCACAACAGCAGAGGCAAAAAGAAGCATGTGTCCCCTTGTCCCAGTGCAGGACCAGTGGCTCAAAAGACTAGACAAGGGACAGTGTCAGTGTGGGTTCTCCAGAGGCAGTTCCTAATTCAAGAGCTCAAGCGCAACATATCAACCATCCCTGCCACCCAGGGAGATATACTGTCAAGTCTTCCATCAGAGTGAGTCTAGAGCTTTGTCCTGCAGGACAGCTCTGAGCCAGTACCGGTCACACATTCAGGACTCTTACTTGGGGTTGGAGGGCATCAGGTTATCTATACACCCGCCATGGACTGGGTATTTGAGCTGTGCCCCCGCCCCAATTCATATGTTGAAATCCTAACCCCCAGTGTGATGGCATTAGGAGGCAGGGCCTTTGGGAGGTGATTAGGTCCTAAGGGTAGGACCCTCATGAATGGGATCAGTGTCCTTATACAAGAGGCCCCAGAGAGCTCCATCTCCCTCTTCTCCTGCCATGTGGGAGCCCTCAGCAGAACCTGACCACGCTGGCCTCCCAGTCTTGGATTCCCCACTCCAGAACCAGGAGAAACGCATTCTTCCTGCTGATGAGCCACCGTGTCTGTAGCACTTTGTTATAGAAACCCCAACGGCCTACGACCTGGCACTAGTCATTGCTTGTTGGTGCAGGGCTACTAGGTGGGTGCTAATTCTCTGAAACTTCCGGCCTGCCCTATATGGATGATCAACCTTGTGGGCCAAGCCCACGGGCTGCAGGAGGCAGACGATGGCAGTCAGAAATCTTCAGACTACACTGACACAGTAAGACCTGGGCACCTGGGTGGGTGTCAGTCCAGCATCCGCTAGGGCAGGCAGTCCTTTAGATGACCAGCACATCCCACATCCTGTCCATTGTGTCCCCCTTCCTGCCATGGTGTAGACCAAGCCAGCTCCCTTCTATGGCTGTCGGAGTCTGGAGGTATATGATGGACGTCAACACACAGACAGAATGTGCCGGCACGTAGGGCTAGTCATATCAGTGCTGATTTCTAAATCTGACCACCCACCCCTGCTCAACTTTCTCTGCACTTTGCTTAAAAAAACGACAGGAAAAAATGAGCAAATGGTTTGAGTGGACGTGTGACCTCAAATGTGTACACAAGCAACTAATGAGCAGAAGAGAAGATGTTCCACGCTCTGCCTTTGGGACATGCAAACTACGACCACCACGAGCTACCACTTGGCACACAGTCAGATGCTGTAACAAAAAAGATAAATAAAACCAGAGCGACAAAGAGGGAGAGGGGCCTGAACCCTCCCACACTGGCCCTGGGAACACAGAACAGCGCACCCATTTGGGAAAACAGCTTGGTAGTTTCCCAAAAAGTTCAACATACGTTTACCACTTGACCCAGATAGCCTGGCCCAGTACACACCCGAGAGAAAAGGAAACATATGTGCACACAAAAGCTGCCACATGGATTTTCATAGCACCACGTTCCTCATCGTGGCCCAAAAGCATAAACCGTGCGAATGTCCATCAGCCGGAGAATGCGTAAACAAAATGTGCCCATCCATATGATGGGACACTATCTGGTAGTAAAAGGGAATGAAGCAGTGATACGTGTCACCACACAGATGAACGTCAGAGTGGAAAGTGACAGAGGCCAGTCCGCGAACCAGAGATTGATACGAAATGGGCAGAAGAGGCCTATCTGCACCGAAGGCGGAGGACAGATCGCTGCCCAAGGCTGGGGCTACAGGTGGGAGCAGCAAATGCCTGCAAATGGGAGTGCAGCATATCTGGGGTGATGCGGGAGTATCCTGGGGTGATTCTAAAATGATACTGTGGTATCATCTGGACAACCCTATAAACCTACTAAAAATCTGTGGATTGTACACTGCAAACAAGTGAATCCTATGCTGCACAAATTATACAATTATATTAATAAAGATGTTAAATATATAAAAATAAGGGGCGCCTGGGGGGCTCAGTGGGTTAAGCCTCTGCCTTGGGCTCCGGTCATGATCTCAGGGTCCTGGGATCAAGCCCCGCATCGGGCTCTCTGCTCAGCGGGGAGTCTGCTTCCTCCTCTCTCTCTCCCTGCCTCTCTGCCTACTTGTGATCTCTCTCTCTCTGTCATAAAAGTAAATAAAATCTTAAAAATATGTGTGTGTGTATGTGTGTGTGTGTGTGTGTGTGTGTGTGTGTGTGTGATATATAAATCCAGAAGTAGGTAAGTTATAAATAAACTGAGCCTGCGGTCACCCAGCACACACCCCCACCCCACCTCGGACTCCGTCTGGGTCCCCAGTGAGATTTCAGGCTCCTTGTCAACTGGCATTTTCATCTTTGTTATCTTCGGCACAGAGTTCCTTGCCTATAGTGACCCCACAACAATTATTTGTTGAACAGAACCCTCGCGGAGCGAGGCAGAGGCTTTTTTTTCTGGACATTGGAGTAATGCTTTAAAAAAAGATTCTACAAAATCCTTTCCCCAAATGGCCCCTTGTAAGTGACTCACTGCATCTAGGAAAAGTGCAATGATGTGAGCATGAGAAGCAGACGTGACATTTAGCTAAGGACCCAGCAAATCAGTCTTTGGAGGGGGGGATCCAACAGCCATCAGCAGTAAATACAGTGTTGCCTCCTGATTCCGGGCCAGCTGACAGTGGCACCCCAAAAGGGACGGCCAGGCGTCCGCCAATGCTCAGTGCCAGAGGCTGTTGGCTCATCCGGTGAAACCATCAGATTACGGGCCACACAGCTGAACTTGGGGGCAAGGAACACAGCTGAAGCTGTTTTGCATTTTTGTCTAAAGGTTGCTGTGCCTGTCCTTGCAGACAACAGCGACTCACAGAACCTCCATCCTGATGAATCTGTCCCCAGAATCTGACCCCTCAGAGGCTCCCAAGTAGCAAGTAGTCTGCACCTGGGAGTGCACACAATAATATTCTGGGGGTTGGAGGGGAGAGTCCTCCTAGAGGAACATAAACTGCTGGGCTTTCTCAGAAAAGGGACATATACTAAAAGAGAAGGATTCATTGGCCCAGGAGGCCCAGCCTATTCCTTATGGGGAGCTTCTGAACCAGGAATATAGGTGAGTGGGTAGAGTGTCTAGGCTATGGGGTGTCAGATCTGGGCTCGGATCCTGGCCCCATCAGTCACCAGCTGCCTACCGCAGCCTCCCTGGACCTATTGTCCCACTTGTGCACAAGGCCATTGCTGGTTGGCAATGAGCTGTACAGTGACGATGGTTTCATATGGGAAATACTCAGCTAGGTGCTGGGAGCCCCAGGGAAAAGCAGGTCATTAAGTTAAACGAACAGAGACGCTGGTGCAGCCAGTCATCAAAGGTGTGCCCCTGGCTGGGGTTTCAAAAGTATTTTTCAGGGAGCGTCTGCCAGAGAGGAGAGAGTCTGATTCATCTTTGCATGCTTGAACACACAGTCTCAGAAAGGAAGAAAGAGAGCCCCGTATGATATTTGAAACTCAGACTGATTTGGGGGGGAATTATGTCTTAGCCAGAACCCCAAAATTAGTACCTGCTGCTGTGTTTTAGAAAGCCGTCACTTCATATAAGACTCTCTTCTTCAAACTTTTACCCTCCAAGAATGAATTCTGACTTCACTCAGCCAAATGTCAGATACCTACCAACTGCTCAATCCTGCTCGCTGAATTTTAATGGACTTCATTATTCCCACAAGTTCACCAATGTGAACTATGAAGAGAAACCGTGTTATAAAGATATGACTTCACCCAAAGATGGGCCTAAACAGGGACAGATTCTTTCCTCCAGGCACTGGAAAGGGAGCCCCAGGATAGCAGAGCCTGAGGCCCGGGGTTGGGGAAGCAGATGAATCCCAACCTCCAAGAGAAATAGGGTAAAATGTGGTGAGCCTTGAGACCAAGACAGACTGCTAGTCGGTTCTGAGTCTCTTCTCCGGTCTGGCCTCACTTTCTCATCTCAGATACATCTGAACCATCTTCTCCCACATCTTACAGCATGGCAATCCATGGCGGATGGAGGAAGAAGACAGCATTTGGTTGGGACTAAGGACTATTCACTTTAGAAGTGACTCTGAGAGGAGGAGTCAAGATGGTGGAGAAGTAGCAGCTGAGACTACTTCAGGTAGCGGGAGATCAGATAAATAGCTTATCTAAAGATTGCAAACACCTATAAATCCAATGGGAGATTGAAGAGAAGAAGAACAGCAACTCTAGAAACAGAAAATCAACCACTTTCTGCAAGGTAGGACTGGCGGAGAAGTGAATCCAAAGCGACGGGAAGATAGACCGCGGGGGGAGGGGCCGGCTCCTGGCAATCGGTGGAGCAACGGAGCACAAAATCAGGACTTTTAAAAGTCTGTCCCGCTGAGGGACATCGCTCCAGAGGCTTAACTGGAGTGAAGCCCAGGCGGGGTCAGCGCGGCCTCAGGTCCCACAGGGTCACAGAAGGATCGGGGGTGTCTGAGTGTCACAGAGCTTACCGGTATTAGAACAGGGAAGCCGGCTACAGAGACAGAGCCGAGGAGTGAGCTCTAAACTCGGGGTTACCTTGAACCGGTTGCAGGCTCGGTCAGCTCGGAGCGCGGCCGGAGGCCAGGGTGACGGGAGTCATTGGGCGCTGTTCTCTGAGGGCGCACTGAGGAGTGGGGCCCCGGGCTCTCGGCTCCACCGGGCCAGAGACTGGGAGGCCGCCATCTTCACTCCCGTCCTCCGGAACTCTACGGAAAGCGCTCAGGGAACAAAAGCTACCGAAAGCAAACCCAGCAAACCCAGGCGGATAACTCAGCCCACCCCGGGGAAGGGCGGTGCAACTCCGCCTGGGGCAAAGACGCTTGAGAATCACTACAACAGGCCCCTCCCCCAGAAGATCAACGGGAAACCCAGCCAGGACCAAGTTCACCTACCAAGGAGTGCAGTTTCAATACCAAGGAGAGTGGCGGAATTCCAGAGGAGAAGAAAGCAAAGCATGGAATTCATGGCTTTCTCCCCATGATTCTTTAGCCTTGCAGTTAATTTAATTTTTTTTCTCTTTTTCAATTTTTTTTCTCTTCTTCTGCTAATTTTTTTTACCTTTTACCGTTTTCTTTTTTTAACGTTTTTTAAATAGTTTATCTAATATATATATATTTTTTTCCTTTTTATATTTTTTATCGGCTTTCTTTTTTTAATAGTTTCTTTTTTTTTTCTTTTTTTTCTTTTTTTTCTTTTTTTCTTCTGAACCCCTTTTTATCCCCTTTCTCCCCCTCACGATTTGGGATCTCTTCTGATTTGGCTAAAGCATATTTTCCTGGGGTTGTTGCCACCCTTTTAGTATTTTACTTGCTCCTTCATATACTCTTATCTGGACAAAATGACAAGGCGGAAAAATTCACAACAAAAAAAAGAACAAGAAGCAGTACAAAAGGCTAGGGACCTAATCAATACAGACATTGGTAATATGTCAGATATAGAGTTCAGAATGATGATTCTCAAGGTTCTAGGCGGGCTTGAAAAAGGCATGGAAAATATTAAAGCAACCCTCTCGGGAGATATAAAAGCCCTTTCTGGAGAAATAAAAGAACTAAAATCTAACCAAGTTGAAATCAAAAAAGCTATTAATGAGGTGCAATCAAAAATGGAGGCTCTCACTGCTAGGATAAATGAGGCAGAAGAAAGAATTAGCGATATAGAAGACCAAATGACAGAGAATAAAGAAGCTGAGCAAAAGAGGGACAAACAGCTACTGGACCACGAGGGGAGAATGCGAGAGATAAGTGACACCATAAGACGAAATAACATTAGAATAATTGGGATTCCAGAAGAAGAGGAAACGGAGAGGGGAGCAGAAGATATATTGGAGAGAATTATTGGAGAGAATTTCCCCAATATGGCAAAGGGAACAAGCATCAAAATCCAGGAGGTTCAGAGAACCCCCCTCAAAATCAATAAGAATAGGTCCACACCCCGTCACCAATAGTAAAATTTACAAGTCTTAGTGACAAAGAGAAGATCCTGAAAGCAGCCCGGGAAAAGAAGTCTGTAACGTACAATGGTAAAAATATTAGATTGGCAGCAGACTTATCCACAGAGACCTGGCAGGCCAGAAAGAGCTGGCATGATATATTCAGAGTACTAAATGAGAAAAACATGCAGCCAAGAATACTATATCCACTTAGGCTATCATTGAAAATAGAAGGAGAGATTAAAAGCTTCCAGGACAAACAAAAACTGAAAGAATTTGCAAACACCAAACCAGCTCTACAGGAAATATTGAAAGGGGTCCTCTAAGCAAAGAGAGACCCTAAAAGTAGTAGATCAGAAAGAAACAGAGACAATATACAATAACAGTCACCTTACAGGCAATACAATGGCTAAATTCATATCTCTCAATACTTACCCTGAATGTTAATGGGCTAAATGCCCCAATCAAAAGACACAGGGTATCAGAATGGATCAAAAAACAAAACCCATCTATATGTTGCCTACAAGAAACTCATCTTAAACCCGAAGACACCTCCAGGTTTAAAGTGAGGGGGTGGAAAAGAATTTACCATGCTAATGGACATCAGAAGAAAGCAGGAGTGGCAATCCTTAGAGCAGATCAATTAGATTTTAAGCCAAAGACTATAATAAGAGATGAGGAAGGACACTATATCATACTCAAAGGAACTGTCCCACAAGAAGATCTAACAATTTTAAATATCTATGCCCCTAACGTGGGAGCAGCCAACTCTATAAACCAATTAATAACAAAATCAAAGAAACACATCGACAAGAATACAATAATAGTAAGGGATTTTAACACTCCCCTCACTGAAATGGACAGATCATCCAAGCAAAAGATCAACAAGGAAATCAAGACCTTAAATGACACACTGGACCAGATGGACATCACAGATATATTCAGAACATTTCATCCCAAAGCAACAGAATACACATTCTTCTCTAGTGCACATGGAACATTCTCCAGAATAGATCACATTCTTGGTCCTAAATCAAGTCTCAACCGGTATCAAAAGATTGGGATCATTCCCTGCATATTTTCGGACCACAATGCTCTAAAGCTAGAACTCAATAACAAGAGGAAATTTGGAAAGAACCCAAATACCTGGAGACTAAACAGCATCCTTCTAAAGAATGAATGGGTCAACCAGGAAATTAAAGAAGAATTGAAAAAATTCATGGAAACAAATGATAATGAAAACACAATGGTTCAGAATCTGTGGGACACAACAAAGGCAGTCCTGAGAGGAAAATATATAGCGGTACAAGCCTTTCTCAAGAAACAAGAAAGGTCTCAGGTACACAACCTAACCCTACACCTAAAGGAGCTGGAGTAAGAACAAGAAAGAAACCCTAAACCCAGCAGGAGAAGAGAAATCATAAAGATCAGAGCAGAAATCAATGAAATAGAAACCAAAAAAACAATAGAACAAATCAACGAAACTAGGAGCTGGTTCTTTGAAAGAATTAATAAGATTGATAAACCCCTGGCCAGACTTATCAAAAAGAAAAGAGAAAGGACCCAAATAAATAAAATCATGAATGAAAGAGGAGAGATCACAACGGACACCAAAGAAATACAGACAATTATAAGAACATACTATGAGCAACTCTAAGCCAACAAATTTGACAATCTGGAAGAAATGGATGCATTCCTAGAGACATATAAACTACCACAACTGAACCAGGAAGAAATGGAAAGCCTGAACAGACCCATAACCAGTAAGGAGATTGAAACAGTCATCAAAAATCTCCAAACAAACAAAAGCCCAGGGCCAGATGGCTTCCCGGGGGAATTCTACCAAACATTTAAAGAAGAACTAATTCCTATTCTCCTGAAACTGTTACAAAAAAACAGAAATAGAAGGAAAACTTCCAAACTCATTTTATGAGGCCAGCATCACCTTGATCCCAAAACCAGACAAGGATCCCATCAAAAAAGAGAACTACAGACCAATATCCTTGATGAACACAGATGCAAAAATTCTCGCCAAAATACTAGCCAATAGGATTCAACAGTACGTTAAAAGGATTATTCACCACGACCAAGTGGGATTTATTCCAGGGCTGCAAGGCTGGTTCAACATCCGCAAATCAATCAATGTGATACAACACATTAATAAAAGAAAGAACAAGAACCATATGATACTCTCCATAGATGCTGAAAAAGCATTTGACAAAGTACAGCATCCCTTCCTGATCAAAACTCTTCAAAGTGTAGGGATAGACGGCACATACCTCAATATTATCAAAGCCATCTATGAAAAACCCACGGCAAATATCATTCTCAATGGAGAAAAACTGAAAGCTTTTCCGCTAAGGTCAGGAACACGGCAGGGATGTCCGTTATCACCACTGCTATTCAACATAGTACTAGAAGTCCTAGCCTCAGCAATCAGACAACAAAAGGAAATTAAAGGCATCCAAATCGGCAAAGAAGAAGTCAAACTATCACTCTTCGCAGATGATATGATACTATATGTGGAAAACCCAAAAGACTCCACTCCAAAACTGCTAGAACTTGTACAGGAATTCAGTAAAGTGTCAGGATATAAAATCAATGCACAGAAATCAGTTGCATTTCTCTACACCAACAACAAGACAGAAGAAAGAGAAATTAAAGAGTCCATCCCATTTACAATTGCACCCAAAACTATCAGATACCTAGGAATAAACCTAACCAAAGAGACTAAGAATCTATACTCAGAAAACTATAAAGTACTCATGAAAGAAATTGAGGAAGACACAAAGAAATGGAAAAATGTTCCATGCTCCTGGATTGGAAGAATAAATATTGTGAAAATGTCTATGCTACCTAAAGCAATCTACACATTTAATGCAATTCCTATCAAAGTACCATCCATTTTTTTCAAAGAAATGGAACAAATAATCCTAAAATTCATATGGAACCAGAAAAGACCTCGAATAGCCAAAGGAATATTGAGAAAGAAAGCCAAAGTTGGTGGCATCACAATTCCGGACTTCAAGCTCTATTACAAAGCTGTCATCATCAAGACAGCATGGTACTGGCACAAAAACAGACACATAGATCAATGGAACAGAATAGAGAGCCCAGAAATGGACCCTCAACTCTATGGTCAACTCATCTTCGACAAAGCAGGAAAGAATGTCCAATGGAACAAAGACAGCCTCTTCAATAAATGGTGTTGGGAAAATTGGACAGCCACATGCAGAAAAATGAAATTGGATCATTTCCTTACACCGCATATGAAAATAGACTCAAAATGGATGAAGGATCTCAATGTGAGAAAGGAATCCATCAAAATCCTCGAGGAGAACACAGGCAGCAACCTCTTCGACCTCAGCCGCAGCAACATCTTCCTAGGAACATCACCAAAGGCAAGGGAAGCAAGGGCAAAAATGAACTTTTGGGATTTTATCAAGATCAAAAGCTTTTGCACAGCAAAGGAAACAGTGAACAAAACCAAAAGACAACTGACAGAATGGGAGAAGATATTTGCAAATGACATATCAGATAAAGGGCTAGTGTCCAAAATCTATAAAGAACTTAGCAAACTCAACACCCAAAGAACAAATAATCCAATCAAGAAATGGGCAGAGGACATGAACAGACATTTCTGCAAAGAAGACATCCAGATGGCCAACAGACACATGAAAAAGTGCTCCATATCACTCGGCATCAGGGAAATACAAATCAAAACCACCATGAGATATCACCTCACACCAGTCAGAATGGCTAAAATTAACAAGTCAGGAAATGACAGATGCTGGCAAGGATGCGGAGAAAGGGGAACCCTCCTACACCGTTGGTGGGAATGCAAGCTGGTGCAACCACTCTGGAAAACAGCATGGAGGTTCCTCAAAATGTTGAAAATAGAACTACCGTATGACCCTGCAATTGCACTGCTGGGTATTTACCCTAAAGATACAAACGTAGTGATCCAAAGGGGCACGTGCACCTGAATGTTTATAGCAGCAATGTCTACAATAGCCAAACTATGGAAAGAACCTAGATGTCCATCAACAGACGAATGGATAAAGAAGAAGTGGTATATATACACAATGGAATACTATGCAGCCATCAAAAGAAATGAAATCTTGCCATTTGCGACGACGTGGATGGAACTAGAGGGTATCATGCTTAGCGAAATAAGTCAATCGGAGAAAGACAACTATCCTATGATCTCCCTGATATGAGGGAGAGGAGATGCAACATGGGGGGTTAAGGGGGTAGGAGAAGAGTAAATGAAACAAGATGGAATTGGGAGGGAGACAAACCATAAGTGACTCTTAATCTCACAAAACAAACTGAGAGTTGATGGGGGGAGGGGGTTGGGAGGGGGGGGTGGGGTTATGGATATTGGGGAGGGTATGTGCTATGGTGAGTGCTGTGAAGTGTGTAAACCTGGCGATTTGCAGACCTGTACCCCTGGGGATAAAAATATATGTTTATAGAAGTGACTCTGAGTTCCAAGTGGACATGTCTTGACAACGGAGCACACTGATCTGAGACTCAGAGTAGAACAGGAATTAGTAAGTCATGGGCGTGCATCTTATCATCTAAGAAAAGAGCAGGGGGGTAAAGACAGAGGGGTTGAGCACTCAAGGGGCTTAATGCTGAAAGACCAGGCATGAGCTGGCAAAGAAGACTAGAGAGAAAGGAGAAAGCCAGAGAGTGAGGGAGCGTGGGAGCCAGGGAAGAGGTTGTCACAGTGAGGAAGGCGTACTCGCCTGTGCTGAAAAGGACTGTGAGGACTGCGTGTCAGCCAGCTATGGAATGTGGCAAGATGGCAGTCCCTGAGGGCCTGGGAGCAGTCTGTCTTAGTGAAAGGACAGGGCTGCATAGAGCTGACAGATGGGGCGCTGAGTGAATACAAGGTAAGGACATGGAGGCAATGAGTGTAGACGTGTTTAGAGAAAGTCTGCTACTCGTATAAGGAGAGGTAAGGGGGTAGGCACAAGTGGAGTAAACAACGAAGAGCAAACCTGCATGAAAATGCAGCCAAATATATAGTAAAGAAGGTAAGAGGTGAAGTTTTCATTCCACAAAAGGCTAGGGGATGAGCTGGTTGAATTTGAAGCTACATTGCTTTGACCCAAAGACCATCGTTGGGCAAAAGGAGAGAAGCCAATGAGACCAAACATTCAGCTATTAATCTAAGTAATTAAAACAGGAGCACAGGGGCGTGAATCAGGCTTGATTCACTAGATCTTCTGGTCACTTGTAATTTTCCAGCAGTCACATAGGCACAGCTGAAATCCACTGCTCCGGCCAAGCGACCACATTAATACCCAAGAGGAAGCGGAAAGCAAAGGCACTAATAAGCCTGTGTGACCAGAATGCAACTGGAACATTCTGAAACACGGCTTTTCTTGGGCCCCAGACCAGGATCTGGGTGTGCCAAGCGCACAGTTTCCCTGCACATGGAGAGCCACAGGACCGTGACACCTCTCCAGCTGTGTCCACATCCAGGTGCCCCTCTCAGACCCCTTTTAGAAAACAGGCTCAGTGTTCAACCGGAGGCTATTCCACTTGAAGGTTTACCAGAGTTGTCGCTGAAGTCTTAAGAATGATCCATGTGGGAGCCTCGCCTCCCAGCATAGTAGAGAAAGGATCAAAGTTAGGAATGTTGGAATCTCTCGTGAAAAGACTCGCTATGAAAAGAAGTACTGCTCTTGCTCCGTTACATCTAAGAGCTGTTTTAAAAGCTCACATGAAGATGGGCCATGATGAGCAAGGACACTGTTTATCTCTACTGTGGTGGTGCTAAAGGCTTAGCAGCAGCATTGACAAATAGCCCACGGACGTCGAGAGATTTTAGTCAGTCTTAGGGTAAAGAGAGAAGAGGATATAACGGAAGAACAAGAAGAAATGTTGACTGGAGACTGATTGACTTAGGACCATCCACAAGAAGCAACTAGGCCATCCAGCTAACAGGAGGTAGACCAGATAACTGAAATGCCCGGGAGCTTCATACACTGACCTTTTGTGAGTAAAAGGGAGCACTGTGATGGCCTATTTATCTCATAGGAGCAAAAAATCCCCAATCACAATGTTTAAAAACATCACTGCAATTTACAAGTTTAAAAGAAGCACAAATTAAAAGCCAGCATTTGAGAAGAGTCACATATCACATCTTTGAAACGTGAACTGACCTGCTCCTGCAGGAAATGTTCAAATACTACTGCAGCGTGAGGGGACAGAATGTTAGAGCTGACTGGAGAAAAGGGACCAACTGTCACCAATCTCTACCTTCCCACAGCTGCCATGTTGTTTATTTCTGGTTGCCGAAAACAAAAAGAAGTCTACATCTTAGAAAGCAGCCCTCATCTGAACTATTTATACACTGCGAGGGGCCCACCCTTTGGTGCTTGGTAACTTCCTCAGGACAAAGAGGAAGGGACAGACACCACAAGGTAAGGTTCTTTCTACCCCTCAAATGGAGCTCACTGATTTCAGCCCGCAGGTTCCAGTCCTGGGGCCCACAACCCGGGCTGACACAGATAATGCCTCCTGGAGACCCAAGAACCTACTCAGGGAATCTGAGCAAATGGAGGGAGGTCCCTTTATCTCCCAGGATAAAGCTGGCACCAACCTCTGCTGGAAAAATTACAAGATGACATTTTCCAACTCTCATCAATTCTCCTCCACTTAATGAGCACCAGTGTCTTCTGGGCCGGCTGAGATTGTGTCTGCTTCACAGAAGAGAAAGTGGTACTAAGAACAGCATGACCAATGCCAGGATCACACCCTTTCTCAAAGTATTTCACATGCATGATGATCATTTGGTTTGCTGCCCACTATGATTTCAGAAAGTACATATGAAAGGCCATATGAGCTAGAACTTAGGGAGTCTGGGTTACTAACCCTGGGCCTGAGTTGGAAGATCTGGGCTCAAACGGACCTTGAGCAATGTTTCAACCTCCCTTGATTTGGTTTGCTCCTCAAAAAGGGCAGAGAGCAATAAAAGAAAGGATTGCCAACAAGAGCATCCTAGTACAGTGCCTGACATTTAGCAAGAGCTCAGCAGACCATTGCTCTCATTATTATATTTGTCACTGGTGTTGTTATCCCCACGGATAAGGAACTTGCTGAGATCCTTCTAAGATCGCAGAGGCAAAGACTCAACCAGAAACAGAAGGAGCCAAAAGTTAGAGACACAGCCATAGCTCTTACTCCCAGTCTAGCACTTCTTCTGATCTTGGAAAGATCGTGGAAAGATCTTGGAAGAAAGATCATGGAAAGACCTTCTGATCATGGAAACAGCTTTTAAAAAAACAACAAGTTTTATTGAAGGATAGAAGCTTTGTGTTACATGTGTAATTTACATAAATGGAAGCTAGAGTCCTATAGAAAGAGAAGTCTGGTTTGAAGCTTGGGCAAAGGCTTAAAAAAAAAAAAAAAAGGTAGTGGTTTGTACTTAGCTCTGCCCCTGACTATGTGAGGATGAAGTCAAAATTCTGCAAAGCTACAAGCCTTCCAGCCTCCCTAATGGAAAGGGAGGGGCCGATGACCCACATCAAGAGGTGAGTGACAAGAGGGAATGTGGTTACCCTCTGCATCGGAGACCATCAGCACCTCTACAGGAACCAAAGTCCTAGCCCAGGGGACCACATTTTGTGATTTTTAAAGCAGCATAAGAGGGTTGTCCTCAAAACAAACCTATTTTCCTGAGACCATACACCTTGAATCTCGAGAATAGGGACCCATATTTATTTTCTTTTTCCAATACTCATACTCAAATAACATCACCGAGGGCTCGAACACACTAAAATTCTTCCAGGATACAAGCAGAATGTTTCCAAAAGAAAATTCAGAATCAAAATCTACACATGCTTTCCAGCTCTGCTCCCTTTCCAGTGTGTCTATGACGTCAGATGCTGAGCACCGGAGGTGGATTCCACAGCCTTCAAAGTCATTCCCATCACCTGTGCAACCGGGAAGCCTTGAAATCTCACACGGTAGAAGAATGGGTTACCCTTATTTAAAGATATGCAGTAAATTAGATTTTTTTTTCCTGGTGCTAACAATTAGGAATACATACTTCCCGTTTCTAAGCAATTTGAGGTTTAATTAGGATTCTCCAAGCCCCATTTGTCTTAACAATGTGACAGCTCCCTTCCCCTTGCACACCCACACTCTTCCTTCCTTCTCAGTCCTTCCCTTTTGTAGCATTTTATTCCATAGAAATGCCAGGAGGGAAAAGGAAGCAAGCGTAAGTGCAAATGAGAGCACTTGTTTCTTCTCTGAACACGCCACTTTCAAGGCACCTTTGATAAAAGGTTATTTTCCCTTGACTGACAATTATCTCTAAGCTAATTATTAAATGTCTTATTAAAATGTGCATGTTTGAGGGGCTTCCGTGGGAAGCAGTGACAAACCCCCCCCCCCGAAGAAGATGACATCACAGGAGTAACGTGCAGGAGAGTGCCCTGTTTGTCCATTTAAATTAGTTTCATCATCCATAACAAGTGTTTAAAAAGCAGAAAAGCAAGGGTGATGCATAATGCATTGTGTCATGATGCATAATAATTAGGCCTGCTCCCAGCCACCCCGGCTCCCAATACTTAAAAATCTCTCTGAGTAAGCATTTTGTTCTAAAGGCTTTGACAAAAATGCCATTTAGGGACTTTCAAATTTACAGCCAGGCAATTTGTCATCATTTATAGGAGAGGGAAGAAGGTGAGAGGACTGGAATGCCAAGCACATCATCACTTCACAAACCTCCCGGTGACGAAATCTCCCCAGGCCCCAGGTCAGAAGAGAGGCAGAGGGCTGTCCCCACGGACCCGCGCACACACAGACCTCCCGGGGCCACACGCAGCTCTTCTGTTAACAAAACAACAGAGCCACAGCCCACATCTCGCTCTGGGCTCACGCAGGAGCAGAATGATTTGCTCTTGGAAGAGCCAACTGACTCTTGGTTGATGACTCAACGTTTGGAGAGCCCTGACTTCCTACCTGCCTTTCCAGTTCTCCACCCAGACGGGCTGAGGATGGCATGGCCTTGGAAACATTCTTTATCCCAAAACTTCATTTTGAGGAGCTATGATCATCCCTAAGAGGACACCAAATTTATGTAACAACCGAAACTCCTTGGAAACAAGAAATGGATGTATGAAAAAGAAAAGAGATGTTTTTTGTTTTGTTGTTTTGTTTTGTTTTTCGTTTTTTTGCAATGAGACATTGTTACTTTAAATGACCAATTATTTTATAAGAAAGGGCTTCTTCAAGATTTAAAATAACACTTAGATCTGAAGGGCACCTGTGCTATTTCTCACTGAAGTAGGAAAAGAAATCAGAATGTGGGATCTCATAAGCTGTACGTGGCCCATTTTTGCTTTTACCCATTCTTTCGACACTGAGTACCTTCCTATGTGTGGGATTCTTTTCCACGGCCCAAGGCTACTCGTCCATAAAAGCCTGAGTGAGGAATAAGAGAACAGTAAGCCGCCTAAAGGCTGATTATTTTCAGACGACTAAAGAGTTAATGTAAACGATTTAATCAGTGAATAATTAATGGAGTCCAAAAGGCGAACTCAAGTAACCAGAAAAATTCTCTTTCAGCTAATTTAACATTGTATCATAACTGAACACAGATCGCCTTGAGCCACAACGTTGTACTGGCCTGAGCCCAGGGACGGGCGCCTTCTGTCCCCGTGTTCATTCCTCCCAGACAAGAGGGGGACTGTCCCCATCACTAGAACCTCTTTCTGGACCTTCACAAAAGACAGGCAGTCCTGGGAGAAAAACGCAAGGACCAAACACGTAGTGGCCGTGGACGTGTTTCTCACCATAGCCAAATTTAGCTTTCATTAAGCCATGCATGTAGGAACACAGAGCTGATGCCACATAATGACTAACCCTGATGGATTTCTGGTACAAAGAAGCTGTCTCAGTCACCCCAGGAGAGCATCATGGACTAAGCAGCCAGGACAGAGTGCCTACGTACAGATCTGCTTCAACCTACATGTGACTTCCCAGTTGCTTCTCCTATCCGTCCCCTTCGTGCATTCAGCATGATGAAAATTACCTGCAACCAGGAGGCAGGTCAGCTGGCTGGACCCTAGCTCTGTCCAAACCCTAAGGTGTCTTAGGAGAGCAGTCCACTCCATCTTCGGTCTCCTCCCCTCTAGCCTCTCAAACAGAAGCTGGAGGGGTGGCCGCCGGAGTCCCTTCTGTGTCTCACTGTCCAGGGCTCTAAGGACTCTGAGGCATTCACGCCTCACTCGAGAAGTAGGGTGACACTCTCAGGACTGTGATGAGGTGGGAAGGTGGACATTTGTGGAGAAAGAGAGTGCCCGTGGGGATCTGTGAATGGAGGCCCTCTGCAGGGGACCATCTGGGTAAAAAAGCATCTGGGTAAAAGGTGAGAGTCACATGTGTATAGTGAGAAAAAAACCAAAGCCAAAACCAAAACCAAAAACAAAAAACATTACCTTCAAGTTGAAGTCCAGAGGCAGGAGAAAAGAAGGAACCTCGAAGTTTTGATGTACGAAGTAACTTCCGTTGCCTCACGAAAGCAAGAACTTCTCCAAAGTAGAACGACCGACTTTATTCTATTTGTCTTCCATTTAGCAAATGACTTTAAACTCCACTATCAATAATCGGGGAAATATCTTCTCCCCAACGTGGCAAACATGTTGACTGTAATTTCTCAAAACGTCCCCACATTTTGATTTTGCCAAGCTGCAATTTTTTATTCTTCCCATCCTAGAAGCCAGAGTGTTGTCAGAGTCATCGTTCCACCTCCCTCCAGGGCTCGCCCCTCAGCCCGGGACCCCTAAGCACACCCAGCTCCCTATCCCCCGCAAATCTCCCCAAAATCCGCCCCTCCCATGTGCCACGTGCAGAACAGTCTTGCAAAGACACCATTCCATGAGTCACCACAGTAGCTATTTAAAAAACAGAGGGGAGGGGAAATAGGAAGTTAAAAATGTAAGTCTCTCTTTAGGAAGGGTGTCTCATTAAAGGAAAACGACAGCAAGCCCCTCAGACATTCCAATGTGCTGATAGGGAAGCTAAGACCCATCGTGAAACGGGGTCAGAGAACTAACATACAAATCCAATTTACATCCTAAAAGGTTAAGGGGAAGGTCTCAAATAAGACTAAATTTGACTAGGTTATAACTTTGATGAATAATTAAACTTCTTTTTTTTCCCCTAACAAACCTCATAGAGTGGTAAAGATCCTCTTCTGGGCAAATAATCTTAGCACAGACTTTGCCTTGACTCATTCTACCTACAGTGTCAACCCTTCCGTGTGTGCAGACAACAAGACAAGATATTTTAGATAATTATAGGATCATAAAACATGGCTTGTGTTAGCACGCAGAGAGGTCGTAAATTTTACCTTTTGTAAAGCTCTTCGTTTGTGAGTGATGGGGAATTCCCTGCGTTTTCCTTATTTTATTTCTTCCCATTCATCTTTTCCTGCCTTAAACGAAAACCCTCTCCTGTCCATGATGTAAAAACTTAGTGCCCATTCTGGGATTTTGGAAGTAGCTGCAGTCATTGCTACCTTCAAACCACAGTTGTTGGCCACAAATCTGAGTCGGGCTCACACGCTTCGGACCATTTCTAAATGGCTCACTACAATGAGGAACTTGGGGTCCCCCACACGGCCTTATGCTCAGAGTCTTTCAGATCTTCTCGTGGAAGCCTGAAGTCTGCTCCTCCACCTCCCGCTGAACCATGAATCAGTCTCCAGATTTATAATGCTCACCCCAACTTCCAAGCCTCCAAGCTGCACACACACACACACACACACACACACACACACACACATGCCACACACACACACACACACACACACACACACATACACCATTGCTGCCAATGCCCCCCATCCTCAAATTACTGTCCAGCCCTGATCCATGTCCCACGGGATTCTGCTAACGCTGCTCTTCCTCCATGAAGCCTTCCCTGACTTCACCACACAAAGCAAGCTCCCTCCTTTTTATTAAATGTATTAAAGGCATTCCTTTTCAGAACCATCAACAACTCATTTTTAAATCTAACTAAACTACATTACCCAGATAATTTTCTTATCAGTTTATGATACCTTCATTTTTTTTAAGATTTTATTTATTTATTTGAGAGAGAATGAGTGAGAAAGAGCATGAGAGAGGAGAAAGTCAGAGGGAGAAGCAGACTCCCCAAGGTGCTGGGAGCCCAATGTGGGACTCGATCCTAGAATCTGGGATCATTACCTGAGCCGAAGACAGTCGCTCAACCAACTGAGCCATGCAGGCACCTGATACCTTCATTTTAAAAAGATCTTGATTCCTTATTTATGTATCATGATTTCCCAACAAAATGGCCAGTTATCCAAGGGAAGAAATCCTTTTTCTATTTTTCTTCTCTTATTCCATACTCCCAGTGGGCATAAGATATGCACAGCACATATTTTCTGGTTACATAAGAAATCTCTTCCTAAGAAAACCCATTGGTGAGTTTATGTTGGTTTCATGATCAAACATTAGTAACATTAGTAACATTCAGTCCCTTGAGATAATCACAGCTCATCACAATCTGTAGCATAAATCATATATACGTATGATTTTCAGCAGCCACTTTGGAAAACAGTGTGGAGATTCCTTAAGAAACTAAAAATAGAGCTTCCCTATGACCCTGCAATTGACTACTGGATATTTACCCCAAAGACACAGATGGAGTGAAAAGAAGGGCCATCTGTACCCCAATGTTCATAGCAGCAATGGCCACAGTCACCAAACTGTGGGAAGAGCCAAGATGCCCTTATCCATTCGTCCTTAATGGATAAGGAAGATGTGGTCCATATACACTATGGAATATTATGCCTCCATCAGAAAGGATGAATACCCAACTTTTGTATCAACATGGATGGGACTGGAGGAGATTATGCTGAGTGAAATAAGTCAAGCCGAGAGAGTCAATGATCATATGGTTTCACTTACTTATGGAGCATAAGGAATAACATGGAGGACGTGGGGAGATGGAGAGGAGAAGGGAGTTGGGGGAAATCGGAGGGGGAGACAAAGCATGAGAGACTGTGGACTCTGAGAAACAAACCGAGGGTTTTGGAGGGTAGGGGGTTTGGGGGCTGGGTGAGCCTGGTGGTGGGTATTAAGGAGGGCATATACTGCATGGAGCACTGTGTGTGGTGCATAAACAATGACTCTTGGAACACTGAAAAAATTAAATAAAAATTTTTTTTAAAACTGAGTTTTTCAATTTTCAGTGCTAAAAGCGCAACTCTTTATTAGTAAATACAAAAGCAAAGGAGTTTTTAATAAATGTATTGTAAGAAATACTGCTTAATGGGGCACCTGGGTGGCTCAGTGGGTTAAGCCTCTGCCTTTGGCTCAGGTCATGATCCCAGGATCCTGGGATCGAGCCCTGCATCAGGCTCTCTGCTCATCAGGGAGCCTGCTTCCTCCCCGCCCTGCCTGCCTCTCTGCCTACTTGTGATCTCTGTCAAATAAATAAATAAATAAATAAATCTATCTTTAAAAAAATAAAAAAGAAATACTGCTTAATCTAAGGACACACAGAGCGTGTGTGAGGAAGTGTGACCATGTGTGGAAGGCAAGGAGAGAAAGGAAGAAAGGAAAGGAGTTGACCAAAGAGATAAACCAAAAAAGAGACCCGGTAAGTCACACAAGAAATGAGACCACAAATGTGGATTATGAACCGAGCCATAAATTATTTTGAGGTTGAAGTTATACTAAATTGAATTCTGCTGGATCTAAATTTGACTTAAGAGTGGAGAGATTTCGAAAAACTCACAACATGGAATAAAATTTTTAACTTACAATTTTTTAACCCTACCATAGATTTCTGTGGCGCACAGTATACAAATAGGAGAAAATGGATGTTTGGCTGCCAATGTTCTGATCTGGTGCCTCTTAGGGTTAATCTAGTTAGGTTACACGACAGAAACATGGAGATCGTCTCCACTTGACCCTTCCTTTACCGGTGACTACAGAATCCAAACAGGTTCACAAGAAAGGGAACCAAAATGTATCCAGTTATCAACAACTAACAGACGGTGGCTGCCACAGTGACATTGCAACCCAGACTCATAGTCAATGTTAAACTTTCGAATGCTTTACTTTCAGGAGAAATAGGAGAACTAAATGAAATGAAGATTGTGGGTCTTTCACTGGTTCGAGTGTATTAGTTCCTCTCTCGGGGTGAGCCCTTGACCTGTACCAACTACTGTCCAATTTCCAGGTTCTCTCAGGTTGTAACCAAATCATGCAATGCCTCTCATTGGGCACTATAAAACCCCACCAATGACATATAGCTCTCAGGCAGGCAAATTCCATATAGTACCCCCACTAAAAGAAAATTTAAAAAAATATTCAAGGGAAGGAATCTGGGCAGCAATGATTGTATAAGGCTACAAACTTACTCGTCATTCATGCCTTTAGTTTGCCAGCAACTCTACATAGTGAGATGGTCCACGGGGATAATCTAGATCCCACTTCACCAGCGGCCACACTCAGATTCTCACTACCGATTTCCCTGTTCAGCCCTCCTCCCTCTCTGTCAGCACCCAGCACCACCCCCCACCATCCAGTGCCTGACTATCCCCTTCCTGGGCAGCCAACACAGGCTGCTTGGCCACACTTCCATCAGGGTTACCAGCTCTGCCCACCTGGGCACCTCAGCCAAAACATGGCACTCATCAGTCATATGACATAGACTATGATTTTAACACAAAAGCCTTAGATAGGGGCGCCTGGGAGGCTCAGTGGGTTAAAGCCTCTGCCTTTGGCTCAGGTCATGGTCCCAGGGTCCTGGGATCAAGCCCCGAATCGGGCTCTCTGCTCAGCAGGGAACCTGCTTCCCTTCCTCTCTCTCTGCCTGCCTCTGCCTACTTGTGATCTCTGTCTGTCAAATAAATAAATAAAATCTTTTAAAAAAAAAAGCCTTAGATACAAATTTAATTTGAATCCCAATTCTCCATGTTCTGCTCCCTGTCCCATTTTATTTTTTTTTAAGATTTTATTTTTACGTATTTATTTCACAGAGAAAGAGAGAGCAGAAGAGGGGAAAGGTCAGAGGGAGAAGCAGACTCCCCACTGAGCAGGGAGCCTGATGCAGGACTTGATCCCAGGACCCTGGGATCATGACTTGAGCAGATGCTTAACCAGCTGAGGCACCTGGGCACCCCATCCTGTCCCATTTTAGATGCATCTGCTCCTCCAACATTGCACAAAAGCTGAATGGAGCTACTGCCCTTCTCCATCCAGAACTTTCCTGCTTTCCCCCCTTGCACCTGCCATCTCTTTCCGGCCCACCTTGTCCAGTGAAAATATGCACCTTCTTAAAAGCCAAGTCTTGAAACCTCCTTCTCCCCAAAGCACTTTTTAAACAGTCAGATCAAAAGTTGTTTCTGCCTCCACAAACACTGCAGAACCTTCTCCATGTGTCCAACATGGCGGTCATTACCGCATCCAGCCTTTTCCACAGTCGGGAGTTATTCTCTCTTCCCTGGGATTTTGCCATGACCCACGGAAAATCTACAGAAGTGGTCTTCTTTCTTGTACCATCCTCAGTCTGGTGGTGACAATGATTTTTTTTAAATTAAGGTATTTTTTATTGTTCTGCCTCCGAGAATGGGTCAGAGTTGAAAATCGTAGGGTGTGATGCTTGCTGACCTTCCTATCAGTATGCATGTCCAAATCTTCCATAGGGAGAAGCTCCTGGTCTGCAGAGATGCTGTCACCCCTTCAGGGGAAAAATGGGATAGAATTAAAGAGAGCACTATCAAGCCCCTTAGAGTTAGAGCCCTGTAAAGAACATTCATTGACTCAGTCAGTCAGTCAGCAAACACTTGCTGGGCACCTGCAGGGTTCAGGAGCTCTCCTGGGGCCCAAGACCCAGGCAAGGCCCCTGCTTCCCCGGTGAGAGGAAACAGGTAACAGACAAATCACCACATTATCGCAAGCACCCATACCTGCTTGGAGGAAACACAGAGTGAGGCAAGGAAGGCCACTCTACTTCAGATCGTAGAGGCCTCTCTTAGGAGATGGCATGTGGGCAGAGGACGGAATTAAGTGGAAAAGCAGACAGTGGAAAGTTCAAGAGTAGGTCAACCCAGGACAAAGGGGCAGGGAGTGGGAAGCCGAGTCACTGAGCATGGACAAGTACAGCCTGTTGGAGAAACACCCAGAAGTCCCTCGTGGCTGAAGAGGAGGTGGCGTGGGGTGTCCAGCCTGAGCCATGTCCTGGATGCCCTTTGGGTTACAGGAAGGAATGCTGGGCTTACTTTAGGGGTGATGGGAGACGTCCCTACTGGCTTTAACAGAAAGGTATTGCGGTCACATTTACAATTTAAGCAGGTCCCTGTGGACACTGGATGGAAATCCAGCTGCAAGGTGGGAGCGTACGAGGACAGACCCATTGGCCAGTTACTGCCGAGCCTCGCCACAGAGGACAGCAGCCTGAACTGGATGTGGAAGTGGAGGACACGGTCATATTCTGAAAGTCGAGTCCCTGGGACCTGCTGGTGGTGTCCTTGAGTCGGGAAGGAAAGGGGCCATCAAGGGTGGCGCCAAGGCTCTATCCTGGGCAGGGCATGAACAGCAACTCTCACCGAGGACGACAAAGACCTGGGACAGGAGCAGATGTGGGGAGAAAAATCCAGAAACTCTGTGTTAGATCCAAGGGTGAGATGCCTCCAGGGCTTCCAAGGGGAGATGTGGAGTCGGCAGAGGATTGAAGGGTCTGAGTGGGGCCGCGGAGGGGAAGCCGTGGATGGAGACACGAATGTGGATTCATCAGCATACACATAGTATTTCGTGCCTCGGCCTAAATTAATTTACAGGAAGAGTAAGTAGGGGAGGGGTCTATGACCTGAGCCCTGGGGTGCTGCATCCCTTCGCATCTGACCGCAGAAGAGACTCTGCACAGACGACAGGAAGCAGAAGCCAGAGAGGCAGAAGACAAGCCCACAGATGATGCCACCCAGGATCCCAGGGAAGGTGTTTCAGGAGGGACAGTGACCGGACCTCCTGTGTTGAAAGCGGCTGGGATCTTACAAGATGAAGACTAGGGACATGGGGGTGACACCGACCAGCGGTGTCAGTGGAGCCGGGCAGACGACCCTGGACACAAACCCTCACCTCACTGCGTGAGCAGTGCTGCTGGGCGCCACTCTTGTGAGGAGTTTTGCTCTAAATGGTGTCAGAGAAGGGAGGTGGGTGAGGGGAGCACTGAGAGGGGCGGTTTGTTGGGGAGCGTGTTCTGTGTGTTAGTGTGTGCTACATGTTTGTGCCTTTATGTGTTCGTAATGTCGGTCCACATGTTGGTGTGCTGGTGGGCAAGAGAAGGTCGTGTGGTGCGTTACCCACAAGACAGGGAAATCGGGACATGCCTGAGAGCGGGAACATAGACATGAGGCCAGACCCTTAAGTGGACAAGAGGCAGTGCAATTCTGCACACGTGGATGGAGGCCTCAGCCTGTGAGGGGCGAGGCAGGTGTCTCCGCAGTCAGGAGCAGAGGGCAGCATACATGGGGGTTGTGGTACTGAACTTGAAATGAACGCTCATGTTCAGTGTTGCCTCCACATCCGGTAAAATCACGAGGGCTACAAACAGCCAGGTCCCTAGTCCTCCTTTCTCACTCTGCTCCCCCAGACACAGACCCCCAGCCTCATCAGCCTCCTTGTCAGAGGACCAGGCACAGTTTCCACTCACCCTTGAGCCCAGGGTCCATGCCTTCCACCCCGTGGGCCTGCAGAGTTATGGTGACAAGCCAACCACATCCTCTGTGTGAAGCAAGGGGCTATCACCCTCAACAACACTAAGCCTCCTCTGTGGCTCCCTCTGTTCTTGACCGTGGCCTTGCTCTGGGTGGACATCTCCATCCTGTGGGCCATGAGCCTCCAAGACTAAAATCTGGCTGTCCACCTCCTCTGTTCAGGGTCCAGAGTCAGGGTCCCATCATCTGCATAACTGAGCCCCTCCCTCACTCCTGGGGTGAAGGGAAATGATCACACCTGGGCAAGACACCAAGACACGACACTGTGATAAACAGGGGGTGGTGTGGGGGGAGTCCAAGCAGTTCCCTGGATGCTTCTAGGTTCTCAGTAAAAGAACTGAGGTCATCAACTGCAAGTAGACAACAAAGGGGAGTTTGAGGTTCGCAGAGGAAGGAGAAGGTGGAAAACCGTTTACCCACAGAAACAGGAAGCTACAGGCGCCCACGCGGGACTGAGGGTTGACCTAAGGGCCCACTCAAGGTGTGCGGCCTCTACCTCGGACCTGTGAGAATGGCAGGGCGGGTCTCTCCAGGCCGTCTCAGCTACTCTGCTGGGGCAGCATCGTGGTTGGCTTGGGTCTCATCAGGTGTTTCCTAAAGTCTGTGAGACAAGGGGAACTCAGGGTAGGCTCAAGCCCCGGGATGAAAGGGACCGGAGGAAACGTTGTTAGAGCGAAAGCAGCAGCACCAGCTGTTAGGTGATGCACCAGACAAGACTTCGGGCACCGTCTACCGGAGTCTGGAGGGTTTAGTTTTCAACCCAAACACCATGAGGATAGACCTGGGAAGGCAAGGGACACGTGCCACAGGATGCGACGCGGTGATGACTGGCACTTGGCAGCATGGGACAAGCAGCATGGGCTTGGCGGTCCCTCGCCAACTGAGCATCCTGGTTCAGGAAAGAGCTGAGATCCTAGAAAGGCTGTGATGGGGACAAACCAACCTTGAAAGTCCCAAACTGGACCCACACTGCCCCATTTTTTCAACATCTTCCTCCAAGAAAATATGATCTGGCCCAACCCAAACCTCCGGCATACCCCGTATTCCCAGCTCTCCAGAGAAGTGTCGCCACTCCCACCAGTGTGCGTGCTCAGGACCCAGCCCAGATATCCGGGGCTCCCTAATGGGCAAGATGAGGCAGGGAGTCAACGCCGGGGCTCCTTAATGGACAAGCTGAGGCAGGGAGTCAAAGCAGGTGTTCTGGAATGAGACTGCCCGGGTTCTGATCTTGCCTTCACCACTAGCTGGATGGATGATGTTCAGAAAGTCTCTCGAGGGGGTATAGCTCAGTGGTAGAGCATTTGACTGCAGAAAGTCTCTCGACCTTTCTAAGAGGTGATGCACTTTGATTCCCTCCAAGGATAACATGCATAAGTATCTCAAAGACCTGACTGAAAATTAAATGAGATGATATAGTGAAGCACTTAGCATAGCCCCTGCTGCATGCTCAGCGTTCCAGAAGTATCAGCAATTACTACAAATAGGTGTGGTCAGCACGCCACACAACAGTGACCCTACAGGCAAACGCCCAATATCTTCTCACCTCTCTGTGGTCGGGTCTTCTGTGATTTGTGTTGGCTGAGTGGACAGAAATGCAGGCAAACTTTGTGACAGGAGTCCAGCTGGGGGATCCCGGCCTTGACTCCATTAGCACCTCCCACCAATGAACCCAAGCAGTGACCCCAAGATGCCACCCAGTCAATAAACAGCTCCCCCATTTAAGGGACGCTTGGGTCATTCAAGCTTTGAGCACTGATGGGGCTGGCTATTTTCTTCATATCTGGGCCCTGGATCTTCCTACAAGTTCTGTTTGAATGTCATGTAAACATCGAACAGGAAGACCATTGCCACGGCACGGCAGGTGTGTTCACACACATGCACACCCATCCACTATCCTCACTTGCTATGAGTGTGAATGTCTACCTTGTGTTTTCTCAGCTCTTTGGGATACTTGCCCCATGGACAAACCAGTGAAATAATTCAGCTGCACTGATAAGATTCAGACCTATGGGCACAAAACTAATCTGTATCTTTCTTAACAGCCCAGTTGAGGCTAAACCCACACCTGGTTACTAGTCTTCAATGACCAGCTTCAAAAACTAGTTTCAGTCCAACATTCTGACCTGTGAGAATGGATGGTCTGTTCAGGACAAATGAAATCTGATGTACTTAAAAGCAGGTACACAGGGGCGCCTGGGTGGTTCAGTGGGTTAAAGCCTCTGCCTTCCGCTCAGGTCATGATCTCAGGGTCCTGGGATCGAGCCCCGCATTGGGCTCTCTGTCAGCAGGGAGCCTGCTTCCCCCTCTCTCTCTGCCTGCCTCTCTGCCTGCTTGTGATCTCTCTTTCATTCAAATAAATGCATAAAATCTTAAAAAATAAATAAATAAATAAAAAGCAGGTCCACAATTTAAATCTGGGGGCTGGGGAAGGTCCCACCACGAAACATGAACGGAATATAAATGTCACTCTTAAGCTCACCGACAGCAGGACAGGATGCCACGTAATAGCTCTGCCACGAAGTGGATGGAAGTTAATTAACCTGTCCCTTACCCGCCTACCTCAGCGCAAGTGCGTAAGCCACGGCTGACAAGGAAAAGCAAATGAATTGTCCCCATTCCTACCCTCGTTCTTCAGAGATGAAGAACTCTCTCAAGACAACTTTTTATGGCACAACTTTTAAAGTAAATTTAACATCATCATTTTCAAAGTTTAAGAAAAAAAAAGTTGAATGAGTAAATGGGGTTTTGTCGGGAGGATCAGGAGCTGCTCACAATGCGGAGATAACAGGGACCCGGAAAGACAGGCTCCATCTGACCACAGCCCTCGTCCAACATCCACAAACCCTGGTCTCTTATTCTGCGAAACTGACGCTGGAGGCGCTTTCCCACCGGACGCCTGAGGAGGAACGGACGCCGAACAGCGTGTGGGTATGCACCCAGACCTGCGCCCAGGCCCTGGTCTGCCATTTGACAGCTGTGCACCGCCGCACACCGTCCAACCCCACCTGACGGTGGTAACGGAGGTAAGAATGACTACCTCCCAGCTTCGTGCATTACAGGCCCTACCGTAAACTCTCCAAGTCATACCTCGTATCTCAGCAATAAGCAACACCCATGATTGCCACCGACATCGTCATCACTCTTATTACCAACACGACAAATGTGCGTAAGACAGTAAGCCAAGTGCCTGCACGCCTCAGATGCGAGGAAACTCTTCCTTTCTTTTTTTTTTTTTTAATGGGAAGAATTACAAGTAGAATTCTATTCTTCAAAGAAAATCAAGAGCTTGTAATCTCTTACAAATGATTCGGCACACGAGGCCCCCAGGTGGCTCGGTCGGTTAAGAGTCCAGCTCCTGATTTCGGCTCAGGTCATGACCTCAGGGTCATGAGTGAGGTGACCTCAGGGTCATGACTGAGATGGAGCCCTGCATTGGGCTCCACACTCATTGGAGTTGGGGGTGGGGGGGTGTCTGCTTGAGATTCTCCCTCTTCCTCTACCCCTCACCCCACTTGTGCTCTCTAATTAAATAAATAAATAAAATCCTTTGGAAATGATAGTGCACACTTAACCAGAGTAGGGGAGATAAGAAAATCTAAGTAGGTGTTTAGACCCTATGTTATTAATTCTGTGGGCCCAGCAGTTCTCAGGACAAGGCACGTGGAACAGATGACACAGGTATCATCTTCTGGTCTGTTCTTAAATGCAAATGTCACAATATCCAGCCAGATCCAAACACGGGTATTTTGAAGAAAAAAAGAAAAAAGCATATCCTAAATAGTGATGTTTCTAGTAACCAGACAACCAGCAATACGAAAACGTGAAGGGAGAAGAAAAGGACAAGTAAAGCAAGATCCCACACCGCTGTGCTCCTGGAACCACAAAGTGACCCATGACATCCTCTCGTCCGGAGGTGAAATCCGCTCACGCTGTTCCCAACACATCTCAAGTTCCTCCCATCACAGGACATTTCGCAAGCCTTCTTTCGGCACACCTCCAAGTCACCTACACGGAAGTTCGGGTATGGAAAAGCAGGCAGTAATGAACACCACCACCTTAAGCCGTATTAAAAACGGAAGCACATAACACTGTTTTCAGGACACATACACTTGCAATAAACACAGAGAACATGGCTCCACGACCAGTGTACACACAGGCAGCTCACGTGCCCCTCAGACTGGGAGGAAGGCAGCAGGGAAGGTGCCTTCTGGGGCACAGGCGGGGCTGGTGGCCTTGAGAGCCCCACAGACCTCTCCGGGCGGTCAGGGGCGCTCCCTGCCCTCAGAGTGCTTCTCCACATCCTATGTCTTCAAATAATTGGTGCTTCGTAAGTAGGGTTTCCACGTTTCCCAGAGGCTTCTGCAGCCCAGCCCCTGCCTGGGAGAATGGGTTACAGAAATATCCCCTGTCCCTGGTATCATGCAACAAAGGCTCTGCAGGGCTTTGAAAACAGAAATCCACATCTTCAGGAAGAGCAGGCCTCCATCAGCCCGCAGAACAGGGCGCTCCAGGCACAGGGTAACCAGGCGAGAGAAATGCATTCCGAGCGCTTTGCACACAGGATTAATCGAATTATAATTTAATCATCTGATCAAACACTAATTAGCATAATCACTTGAAGGGGGGAAGAGGGCTGGAGGAACACCTCGGCACTCCTGTTCTCAGTGACTTGGCCTGAAAGGGGATACGGTTTGGATTTCCTCCTTTTCTGTGTGAAAAAATTAGAAGCAGATAGTAAATCCAGCTTAATCAACGGCAAGTATCAGCAGCGATGAGTTTGACAGCCCAGGAATTACAGCTGAGATTCAGAGCGTCTTCCTCTGCCGTCTCTCCCGGGCCACCGCAGCACCCACAGAAAAGCACAAACGTGATATTCCTGTGTAGGAACTGAGCCCCACACTATTTAACTCAGGGTCACTCAACCCCTGCACGACTGACATCTTGGACCAGATAACTGTTATCACTGGGGAGGAGGGGTGTCTGTCCTGCACATTGGGGGACGGTGGGCGATATCCCTGGTCTCCAGGGCCAGCGGCACCCCTCCTCTACGAGAACTGTGACAACTGAAGATGTCTCCAGACGGGGCCCATTGTCACCTTGTGGGCAGGGAGGTGCAGTGAAATTGCCCTTGGTTAGAACCACTAAATTCACAGAAGACCACCATTTGTCAAGATCCTACCCTTTTTCAAAATGATCAGATCATAAGAGGGCGTGGGGGAGGGGAAGTCTTTTATTTCCATCTGCCAAAAATAATGAGCTCCAGAGTTTCCTTTCTGTCTCATGGCTCTTTTTAGAGCTCACAAGAACCCAGGATGCCAATGCCTGGACCCTCCAGACAATTATCTAAACACCAGCCTCCCCCAACGCAAAGATCTCCAGCTTCCATGGGCACCCCCGAGGGGGTCACCCACAGGCTGAAAGGACCCTGTCCCTTGCATCCAGACTTCAGCTGATGGATCACCACAGGTGCCTCCACCTGCCCATGTAAGAACCCCCTCCCCCGCCCCCGCCCCGGGGAATCAGTGGAGCCGGAGGAGACCTGGGACCCTGGGGCCATACGGCTCTCTTCCCAAACTCTCCTGTGTGCATGGAGGTTCAGATATTTGCTCCAGTTTCCAAGGAAAGAGAGAGGAAGGTGAAAAGAATAACAAGAGACAAGGACAGAAAGCCTCTCCGCTCCCAGCAAACCCATCTCCACTGCAGGGGGGACTCCCCGCACGGCCCTGGGCAGCTGGGCCGTTAGACACCCCGGCCCAGATGATGCTCGAGCTTTCGGAGGGAGGCAGGTGCCAGGAACTGAAGGGGGGAAACACTCCACACTTAACTGTGGCATGTAATAAATATTTTCTACGGGTTAAGGTGATTTACTCTAATAATAAATTTGAGTCACATGAGCTCTCATTTGTATTTCTTCTAAGGAAAGTGTTTAACTGCTTACAATGACTCGTGTGTCTCTTGCAGGTCATTAAACTTGATGATGGAAATATTTATGCCCTTCCCGTGGGGGAGAGATCAAAAGAGAGTGACCTACGCCGGAGCGAAATTTTAAAGAGAACAGTCTGTACAAACTGCAGCGGTTTTGAGAACTCCAGATCAGAGAGGGACTAGGAGCTATTTTCGACGAGATCTTCTTCTGCGAACTCCCTCGGCAGAGCGGCTGACTTCCTAGCACAATGCCCCCCTTTTAAAAGGACGTAGGAGTAGGAGCCTATTGTTGCAAAGAAACGGGGTCTCCCCTAATTCCTGGAGTTCTGAGTAAGCAGAAATCACATTTCTTCAGCCTGCAATGCCTTTCATACCGTTTTCTTCTAAAGCTAAATATCAAAACAGCCGCTCTGAAAGACGATCTCTGCCGTGAATCACAATAAAATCGCCAAAGCATTATAACATCAAACTTGTTTAAGATGCCTGGGAGGGAAAGTTATTTTTAATATTATCTAAAATAAGATCTCAGGACACAAAAGGATATTTTTTAAGGCTCTGAATTTAGTCCTCTCTCCAGCACATATTCAAGTCTATTTTAGTGCAGAAATCAAGGACACGGTGTTTTGAAAGGATTATTCTGCCACTAGTAATTGTCCTCGATTTTAGTAGACATGTGACAAGGTCTAAAAATGCACGTATGTCCTGATCCACCATTTTCTCTTTTTGTGACAACGTGGGATGATGGTGCGCGCTTCATACGATACAGTCAGTTTGAGGTCATCCGCCTCAAAGAAGGAGGCAGAGACCAAGGAAACCCAAAAGAGCAAAAGATCCCCAAGCGGTTTTATCTGACTTTGGAAAGAGCTTGAGCACAGATATTTGAACGAAGGCGTATGTCATGTTCCTGGGTTGGGACCAAAGCAAAACCTCCCTCTGCCAACAGATCTGTTTTCCTCTCCTGTCTCAATCTGCCCTCGCTCATCTCCCAAGATAGATGGGCGCTCTATATGTATGTCACCCACTCGGGTCCGCGCTATCGGCTTCCTGCTTGGAGCCATGGCACTACATGTAGGTGTCAAAGGGCTTCTCTGCTAGGACTCCGGCAGCTGGCAAGGAAGGGGTCAATGTGATAAAACAAAAGGGAACCAGGCCCCAAAGCAAAGCACGTGCTGGCAATAAACCAGAACACCCAAGAAACTCTAGTAAGAAAAAATGGCATGCACAGACATGCAAACATATGTATGTTTAGATGCAAATGATTCCCAAACTATCAGCACCCAAATTAGGAGTGCCCCTGATGGGGTCACACCTCCCCCTACTAAGTAAGGGTCTTCCCTGTTTCCAGCTTTTACTCCCCCAATCTGCCCAAACCCATATGATCGAGACTCAGTGACTCCCTACCCCCAAACATGTTCATCCTGCCAGTAAATCGCTACTCAGTACAGAGTTCACCAGGAACTGAAGTCCCCCTGAAACTAAACTGGGTTGGCTTTCTAGCCAGTGTCTGGCCCTCTATGTCCAATAGGGGCCAGGAAGCTCCTTTCCAATGTGTGTGTTTCCAGAGGTGATTTGTGGGGCAGCCGGATCAGAAAAATAAGACTGTGTCCTCAACCATGCGGACCTCAGAGGTGCAAAACCAGACCTTCTGGTGGTCAGAGGTGGGAAACTATACAACTCTTAGCTCAGTCTTCTGCACAAAGTTGGGGGCCTATGGAGGCAGGGAAGGAGATGGCAAAGGTACACGGTGGAAGGAGACCTGAGGAACTTTTTCCGAGTATAGCCCTTTCCCAAAACGGTGCCAGCCTCGGAATCTCCAGTGTGAGACTCATGAGGGGACCGACTCTCCAAAATATTTCCTTAGCTTCTTCTCCCCTGCCCCAGCCTACATGGCACTGAGAACCAGCGGCCTTGATCTGTAGCTGAGAAGGTCCAGAAACAGGGCCCAAGGTGTCAACGGACTATACCTAGAGGCAGCCTGGCCTCTCCTTCCTCCTCGTCTGTTCCTGTCATCCTGATATGGGGGCTGGTGCAGCCCCTTTCTCCATATCTTTGGTCTTCCCATAGTCCCTACTCCCACTGCCTCCAAGCACCTGGCACCACCAAAGCCCACAGCGTTTTCTCCCACCCCCATCATCAGTGATGGGGCAAAAGGGAGAATGCGAGGTGTCTTGGGACCATAAATAATAAGAGGGGGGTGGTCGGGGCTGGTGACGTGAGATGCCACAAGACACAAATGAACCACGGATCAAAGTAATTGCCCAAGACAAATACCAACGTCACGTGTAGGTCAGACTTTTTCTTCCCAGCTTTCTACGTAAATATCCATCAGGTCGATGTAAAACAGTAGCCACGAAAGATGTAGTAGGTGTTGATCTGGGGGAGTCCTAACATGCACGCACGTGTCGGGTAACTAACCATCCCACTTGCTTTCCATGCTCATGTCAAGGTACCTGATAGGAACTGCTAACCTGGGTTTCACCAACTTGAATAATTTATGAAAGAATAATTCTTTCCCTTAGGGAGTATTTCACATTTGCTATACATTTCTTGTTCAACGGCCAGAGTGGCCAGCGACCACCCTTTGCAGGAACTGCAATGACCAGCTACAGGATAAGTGGAAAATTACCCAGGGACCCCCGCCCCCTGTGTCAAGTTGCCCATGTTGCAGTCAGGGGTCTTCAGCTCACCCCTGAAGTCTCACATGTAATATTACAAAGCATTGTTCTTTCTTCCCTGGGCAGCTACAAATCGGTTATTAAAAATGCTCCACAAGCCAATATTAAGAAATAAACAGTGTAATTAAGCAGACTGGGATTTGGGGTTTCTGGGGTCCTGTGGGAACCCAAGATCAAATCAGGCCACAGTGGAGAGAAGAGATGAATCTCGAGTCTCTCTAATGAGAAAATATGTTTACTCAAAAGTTTCCACAGCATAACTCAGGTCCTTTATGTAGAAAAAAAATGGGACGGGGGATAACATTTAAAAACATTCAGGACTGCAGTGGTTCTAATTATCTTCCTACTTTGTTTCTGTCCTAGGACATAATCACAGAAATCTTGCCATTGCCCTGAAGGTCCATCAGTGAGTGAGGAAGCAAGGGTTTCATGAGGAACGTCCATGCTTTGCTCACTGTTAGGAGAGGGTGTGGATGGTGAGGGTCTCCACTGCCATCGGCCATTTCACACAGCCCAGCTCCTCAGTGTGTGACACAGGTCACCTCGGCAAGCATCCTGCCTGCTGGGGATTCCAGTCCCAGCTGGACGTGATCCTCACGGAGGTCCCTGAGGGTGTGGAGGGCCCCTGGGGATCCTGAGGTCATCGGGATCTTCAGAGAGTGTTATCACCGCTGTAGGTTTTACAGAAATGTCCAGTAATTTGAGAGTTCAGGTGCCTAGAAAAAAGAACCCTAAACTTTCAGTGTGTTTGTGCACAGCAGATAAGAATTGTTTAAATTCTGTGTAAAATGAAGCTTAAAACTATTTCCTGGTTTCTCATTTCAATATTAGAAGAGGTAAGGTTCGGGACACCTGGGTGGCTCAGTCGTTTAAACATCTGCCATCAGCTCAGGTCATGATCCCGGGGTCCTGGGGTCGAGCCCTGCATCGGGCTCCCTGCTCAATGGGAAGCCTACTTCTCCCTCTATTTGTGCGCTCTCTCTTTCTTTCTGACAAATAAATAAATAAAATTAAAAAAAAAAAAAGAGGCAAGGCTCACGCCAATCAACCTTGGTAATTAAATAGTTCACAACGCCTTCCACCTCCTCAGCAAACGTGTGCATTCCAGTCTGGAGAGGCTGGCCACAAAATGGCCCATTTTACAGATGCATCCTCACAAGACGAAAGGCAAATGCTTTTCACAGCGTCCGTGCTCAGGGGTAGGTCAGGACATGGCTTTTGTTCAGATCTCCAACCCGTACACCAGCATACAATTCATTTGATTCCATACAAATTCAAGAGTCCTACTCTTAGTAGAAAATAAGGCCCACTTGAGACTAGTAAAACCAAAGTGTTACAAGGAACAGATGCAGTGCTAGTTAGGAAGGGAAACTAGTTCATTGTTAAGAGCAGGTGTGTTCTCGTTCCTTTGTCCGGTAGCATTTACGTCAATCAAGCAGCCTGTGGTGACTTGGCCCGCCCATCTGGCCTGCCCGTCTAGAAGAGCGGGTGGAACAAGTTACATCTCCAGAATTTAGTCACCGATTAACATGGAGGAGACTGTGATCTTACAAGAGCCTAAGTCTGAACCCCTCTCTCAGTACTTGCGCTGCTGCAAATGTGCGGGCGGCCTCGGCCCTCCCACTGTCTGTGGCTGACCTCCCAGAGCAGCGATGGGTGCTGCCCAGCGAGGCTCTGTGGCCACGCAGCATGCTCCACACCCTCCCCAGACCTACCCAGCCCCAATTTCCAAACAATACATACACTGGCTCCCTACCCCACCTCCAAGTCAGACACAGACTTCAACTCAGGGAGTGTTTCTAGAACATTCTGCAGTGTCCCCAGCGATTTCTCAGGACCTCAGCAAGGGTTGGTATGCCTTTTTTTGTCTCCTCCAAAAGTTCTGTATGGTGCCAGGGAGTTAGGGGAAGCCAGCATTCGTTATGGAGGTGATCGCTCGCGTTTTTCCATTCCTTCTTTCACTGTCTCAACCGCTGCATTTAAAAACGGCATTCTATAAATAGCACTACTTGCTCACTCTTAAATCTTACTCACTGTTGTCTGTGTAAAAATAACTTTAATAGGGATGCGGGTAAGATTTATTAATGTCTGTCACTCTGTCTGTCTGAGCAGGAGAGCCTTCCTTCCTCTACTTTCAACAAATATCTTGTCAACTCTGTTCCTCCCCTCGCTGCTAAACTAGAGCATATATTTACACATTCCACGGGGCTCGAGACCAAAAATTCACCCAGCCGAGTGACTTTTTTAAAAATACCGTAATTATTGAAAATCAACACAGAAATACAGATCATCAAATATCAAAAGATAGTAAATATTATAAATTTTGACACCTAATCTGATTTTTGTATTGAAACAAAAGTTGAAATTTCAATGATGAATAAAACACATTCCTTTCATGGTACTTTGATGAAGGAACCAACTTTTTTTTTTTTTTTATAAACATATAATATATTTTTATCCCCAGGGGTACAGGTCTGTGAATCGCCAGGTTTACACACTTCACAGCACTCACCATAGCACATACCCTCCCCAATGTCCATAATCCCACCCCCCCTCTCCCAACCCCCCTCCCCCCATCAACCCTCAGTTTGTTTTGTGAGATTAAGAGTCACTTATGGTGGGGCGCCTGGGTGGCTCAGTGGGTTGAGCCGCTGCCTTCGGCTCGGGTCATGATCCCGGGGTCCTGGGATCCAGTGCCGCATCGGGCTCTCTGCTCAGCAGGGAGCCTGCTTCCCTTCCTCTCTCTCTGCCTGCCTCTGCCTACTTGTGATCTCTGTCTGTCAAATAAATAAATAAAATCTTTAAAAAAAAAAAAAGAGTCACTTATGGTTTGTCTCCCTCCCAATCCCATCTTGTTTCATTTAAGGAACCAACTTTTACATTTGGTTCCGCTTTGTTGCAAAATGAGAAAGAAAGAGATAAGGCTGAGAAACTCATAAATCAATGGGATACTTAAGAAAAAAAATAGTAATGCGATCTTTTTTTTTTTTTAAGACAATTAAGACCTAAGAAACTGAGCTTTGTTTTGATGTCCCTGGTGGCTCTTTGGTGAAGAAATGAATTTCCAAGAATCCCCAGGGAAACCTCTGTGTCAATTTCATGTTTCTGACTGGTTTTCGGAACGCGGCAGGGCAGTGATTTTATAGGATTTCTGAGTCCTGTGCTTAGCACATACTTGAGAACACGGGGGTTGGTGTGCTTGTGGACTTACTTTCTGTGACATTTGACCCAATCCACATCAGGAAGAGCACCCAAAGCGACTGTACCACCGTAATGGCCCAGTGTGGAGTTCCAGCACTTATTCCAAATGTGAATCCATTTGTGGAAAGAGAGGAAAATGCCCCAGCAGCATTTCTAGCAAATAAACGCTTGTACAGCCATCAAGTCCGTGAGTCAGAACGAGATGGCAGGAGACAAGGAATCTAACAGTTGCTTATGTTCGTTCCTTCCTCACCATGGTCTCAGGGACAGGGGAGGTAGGGGTGGGAGAGAGGAGCGGAGGGGGGGACGGAAGAGGGGCCTGTCCGTCATCTGTCCCTTCGTTCACTCGAGCAGCCAACATCCCTCTCCCCTTACTCCATGCATGCACTCCGCACAGTGGGTCTAAACGGTGGACCTTCCCTTCTAGAGAGGGGACAGCCAGGAGTCAAAAACCACCAAAGAAGTGAACAGTGATGGACTGCTCTAGACACTGCCAAAACAATGGCCAAGGTTCCATGACAGAGCATAACGCGGGGACCTAATCTGGGGGAGCAGGTCTCTGAATCCAGCCCTGCCCAGCGTCCTGACAGGAAGCTAGCTAACCTCTGAGCCACGAAGCAGTCATCTGTCTGCCCCAAGGTACTTCCCTCCGGCCCCCCTGGTGGAGAGTGTCGCCTGCAGAAGTCATGCTCCAGAACTGAGTACAAGTCGGGCTGCTGGAATCTTCCATTCCCACTGTCTTATCTTAACCCAGAAATTCAGGGAGGGAAAGGCAACTTTGAATTTTCTCCTATTTTCGAAATATTAACAAGAACACAAATATGGGGGGGAGGGACGTAGAAGATGGGGATTTCTGCGCCCAGTTCTCCCGGAGGGGAAGCGTTAACACCGGCCCAGGGGAACAGGTGCTGCCCAATCTGCCTGGGGGAGCGGGGAGGGGACACCTGGCCCCAGAGCCCTGCGTGGCAGGGAGACAGACGGACTGCAGAGGCGCGGGAGCGGCAGCATTACCCCTGTCACCATCAGCAGGAGAAGCCAGCAGCGCCTCTTGGAATGACATTGGAAGGTCAGCCAATCAGGCGCGGAGCTGCCACCTCCAAGAGGAGATGCACACGCGCCTGGGCCGGGCTCCCCCGCCAGTTTGGAAGGGGCTATGCAAATGCACCTTCCTTTCTGCACATCTTCTAGGTCTCAAGACAGTGCTGCGAGCCGGGTCCTCCTTTGTAAAATTGGAAACAAAGACGGCCAGCCGCTGCCTGCCTGCCCACGGCCTTCGCGCCGCTCCCGGACCCGTGCTCGGAGCCACCGCGGAGTCTGGGCCCTGAGACTGGAGCGGTGGCGGGGAGGAGAGCCTCCGATCGCCGCACACAACACAGCCGCGCTTCCCGGAGGCGGGGGCTCGCCTGCTCTGCTGAAGAAGGCTGGCTGCACCAGTCTGGCGAGGTTTGCCGCCCACTAGTGTCCTATGGCAGGGACACAATTGACATGCAGGTAGCACCACCTCTCCGTCTCCTAGGCCGGCAACGGAGCCGGCCTCCAAGGGCCAGTGTGCCACCCGGCAGCAGCGGGGAAAATGCCCCGACGCGGCTGTTCTGGAGAAGGCCCTGGCCCTGCTAGCTCTGCCGGGGCACCCGACCCCCGGACAAACCAAGGAAACCAAGGAAATGCTACTCAATGCCCTGCCTCAGCCAAGCCTCAATGTCTCGTTCCCCCCGCCTGTCAATTACTGATGAGGCACATTCAAATTTCACCCCAAAAATTCAGCTAATTTTGTGAAACTTGGATGCCATCGATTTTGCAAATGCAGCCACTGAGAAATCCAACCTTTAATTTTTTAGACATAAATATCTAGCCTCCTGCAGTGCTCATAGGTTTTTCCTTATAAAACGACCTTCTCCATCTCTCTCTCTTCTTCTTCTTCTTCTCTCTCTTAGCCCAAAATTTTAGACCGAGTTTCAACACACATTGCATGAGTCCCTTCAGGAAATCGTCATCGCATCTCATCCCAGACACATCCTTGATAAAACACTTGGAGAGCTACATGGAGGTCCAGGAATTAGGCATTTAGATTGGCAATTTGTGGGGGTCAAAATTGTTTCCCACCAGCACGCTGTGTATTGTCCCCATTCTGCCCAGCGGGTCCCTGATTCCCCGAGGCAGCACTGAACAGTGGTCACGCCAAGGAGCCTACCTACAGGAGGGAGTCAAGAAGTAGAGTTCTTCTTGGCATTTATTAAAGGTCTGTGTGGCATTTTGTTTTCCTACAGAGGGCATCTGGCAGGGGCACACAGCTTAAGAGAGCTAGAAATTTCAGGTGAGCTCTGAAATGTTGAGATAGAATTGGAATCTGCTTAATAAAAACACAGGAGGGAGAGGAGGGCAGGAGGCCCTGAAATTATTCACCTAATGATCCTGTTCACTTGTGTGTATTTACAGGAATAAAATAAGTCATTTTAAAAGCCCTCAAGGTGCATTTGTACTCACCAAGGTCTACTCCTAAATTTAAATAAAACATCCAGTTTGCAGTATGGGACACCCTGCCGAGATGAACTGGTGAGGCCTGAAAGGGGCTGACACCCCACCTCCACTCTGAGGAACACCTGTCTCCCTCCCACCTCCCACCTTCTCTAATCCCCACGAGCTTCATGAAAACAGCAAAGCAGCAAAGGTCAAGATCCCATGGCTCAGGAGAAGAGGTCAGGGACACATGTGTACATAGAGATGCAAAGATACTGTCAAAAAATGTATTCGATGTAATAAATATGCTTACTGTTCCTCATTCTGCTTATCCAGAGGCCTGTCTATGCTTTTAACAGAATCTTAGACTTGAATGTGCTCAGTGGGGTTAAAACCAGGAGAAATTGTGCTTAAACACAATGCAGCCTGATCCTGTCCTGAAGAGCCATCCAGGGACGTGTGTGGATATGTGTCTCCACATTCACAGACCCCGATTCCTTGCACTGTAACTGAAGGTCTCCCGTGAATATTTCCAGAACACTGCAGAACACGTTGACTGCTTTAAACATCATGACAGGACCTGATCAGGTGAGGTAATTCATTCAAGGGTTTAACCCATGAAGGGACGGCCTTCTCACTTCTATTTGTCACCCAAAACCCTGTCTGTAGCCTGTCCAGCAACCATGCTTTTATTAAGAACTAAATGCACATCCCACTACATCAGTGGGAAAAAATGCTCTTGCCCACTATGAAAATGCAGCTGCCCCAGTGGGGTTCTTATTTTGTTAGCACCCCCAGATATCAAACTGCCTAATCTGTTACAAATAGATTTTTTTTAAATCAAGTCAGACATTTTTGATGTTTGAGGCCTAGCGGTCATCAGCTTAGGTATTAGAACTCATAGATCTTTTATCACACACATTCGGGAATTTTTCAAAATTAAGGTAGACCAAACTACGACAGTTGTTGAAATATTTTTTTTCCCCCAAGTCTCATTCAGATAGGTAAGAACCATCTGATTTCGCATTTTTGAAATGTGGTGCTATGAACAGACAGCATTCCAAATTGGACCCTTGGTCTATTTTCACATGACCATATATTTTATGATCCTTTGCACGGCAGGCATTGAACATCATTCATTGAGAAACTCTTTAAAGCTAATTCCCTCCCCCCCAAATGAAAGAGCCCAGAGCTCTACGGTCGGGCCTTTCTTTTTTTAATTTTTTTTTTTAATGCTTGGTCATATAAAGAGAGGGCCATTTTTATATAAAAGAGTTCCATAGCCTTCTGTAAGATAGCATCAGGCCACATAACACAGCCATGTAAAATATGCATTTGCATATCAGCTTATACTGTAACATCTACCTGTGTTCACTGCAGTCCCAATAATAGTGCTTATCAATCAACTTTCAAGGTCTTGAAAAGGTGCAAGAAGATGATGCTCAAGGGAAAACAAGGAGATAATATACTCAGACACATGCACAGACATATTCTTTGCATGTATTTTCCATGTAGAATATTTGAGGTTTTACACAATTTCTCACTCTCTGATTCTCTTATGATTCTTTGAGTATGAAAATTATTATTTTTTTAAAAGTCACACACACTCACAGCATCCTGGATCAGAGACAGTACCAGAAATTCTCCAATACTATTTTTGTCACCTCTAACCATGTAACTATAAAATGGGAATTGATTCCATCATCCTGAAACACGGACTTCCCAACAGGATGGAGATTTCATTTCCTCCTGTGATCCCGGCCTTTCCAAGGAGTCCAGAGACATACGCCCTGACAGGTGAGACAGGCCATCAAGGCTTGGAGGCACGGGAGAGATGGATGTGATTTTTTCATCTTCTCCGAGCTCACATTAGCAGAGCAGCATAAAGGGCCAACCTTCCTGGTGCATCACCACACATTAGCTACGGCAGATCTCTCCCCCAAGGTAAATTCCCAGGAGGCTGCGGAAGAGGTAGAGTGCCCTCTGGGAAAGATGGGGTCATGTCAGAACTTGTTGCGAATCTCTGCTGCTGGGAAACCTCCAAATGAAAGTTCTGAACACTTCCCTTTAGGTTATATTAGAGAGCACAGCACCATTGCCTGTTAATTTCAGGAGCGCCTCCTTTCAGCTCCACCTTTTCTTAGTCATCATTTTTTTTTTGAATTTTACAAAGTTTATGCGTTTCCTTTGGCCTGTCAGTGTGATGATTCTGAGGATGCTATCTAGATAGGCAAAGAAAATGCACCCCTATGCAGCTAAAACTCAGAGCTTCCCTGTGCATCTTCCAAGAAAATCTCAGAGCCTCCCCTTGGCTTCTGGCATTTTCTCACCAGGGCGAGATTCCCTCCCTCCCACCCCCACCCCCACACGCACTCTCCCTCTCTCCCTCTCTCTCTCTCTCTCTCCTGGGTAGGGGATTCTGCTTAATGGTTTAATTTTAACTGTCAGCAAGTCATACATTTCATGCAGATTGGTGCTCCAAAATTTGAAATGGGAATTTAGGCTGTAGCCAGGCAATGCCAAATGATGACAATTTCCCCCAGTTCCCAAATGAGAAGAAGCCATTCATACATGTGAGTTCATATGTACGCCGTGACAGGCGACCTAAGGTGCAATCACACTTACTAATTGGGTCTGACTCAGGCAAGAGCGATAGCTTTCCAAATCCCCAGGAAGAAAGCATTTCAAAATGCAATATTGACAGGCGCAAGGAAAGGAATGCTATTTACGATAGTCACTGATGTCATCTGTACAACTGTACAGGTGTTTTTAAAAATTTGTCAACATCTCAGATGATGTCATGCTTATGAGTGCATATTTTTACATAAATGACTGTGAGGAATATGTAGTACCCCAGAAGGCTGGGGAGAGGGGAGGAGGGGGAAGGACGGAGCTTTCTTAAAGGCTTCGTTGCTGCCACGGATGAATTGTAGCAGATTTAAAGCCCATCTTTCATAAGCTCAAAAAGCTCTGAAGGCGAAAGCAAGTGTTCTTAATTGACCCTCCACCTGCCCACACTCGGAATGTCATGTCCCTTTGAGGTTGTCATGTGTCAAAGCAAGCGGCGATCTCCCCGCTCTCTCCTCCTCTCGCCAAACCTGGTTTATTCTGAATGAGGTAGCTCTCTAGTACTGGAGTTAGCTCCGAGCCGTCACTTTGCTAGGTAAGCTCCTTTAAATGATTACAGAGCAATTTTTCCCTCCCGGCCTCTCTACATTGCCTCCTCTCCTCCCCAAAGAAATAAAAATAATATTAAAAAAAAGGGGGGGGGGGAGAAAGAAACGCATGACAATTTAAGCCCAGACGGGGGGAGCAGAAGGGAAAGACTTCACCCATGCATCCAATGCCCCCACACTCCGGTCCATACAAGCCATGAAATTCACCACAAACCGAAAGGCTCACCATTCGCGAAGCTCTGGAACAAGGAGAGAGCCAGTATCCACATGCCCCTGCTGCTCCCCGGCCTCCCGCGAGCGACGCGCCGGCCTCGCCCCCCGCGCTCCGCCCGGCTCCGCTCGCTCGCCACCTGCCCGGGGGCCGCCGTCCGCCCGCCGCCGCCGCCGCCGCCGCCGCTGCTGCCGAGCCGCCCGGGCACGCGGCGCGGCCGGGCTCCGGGGCGAGGGCTGCGCTCGCCGCGCGCTGCGCTCCTGCACACCTGCTCCCGGGCGCCGCGCCCAACGCTGCGGCCAGAGCGGGCCGGCGGGGCTGCAGCCCAGGTGCGCCGTCAGCTCAGGGGGCCGCCGGCAGGTCGGCAGGTGGACAGAGCCGCAGACGCGGGCGTGAGCTCATCCCGGGCACCCGGCGCCCCGAATGCGCAGCAAGCGGCCTCCCGTGCGCCAGCCCTCAGCCTCCACATCCAGGCAGCAGGCGGGCGGGCAGGCTCATCTTTCCTCTGGCGCGGCCCGAGTCGCAGTGATCCCTCGCTAACCTTCCCTGCCTGGGAGGCGGGCGGGCGCGGGGCGAGCGAGCGAGCGAGCGAGCGAGCGGCGCGGAGGCGAGCGGGGACCCCCTCCCCTGCCTCTGGCCGCTGGGGCGCTCTGCGGTCTTAAAGCAGCAGCCGAGAAGTGGAGCCGGGCTGGAGGCAGGACGGAGGAGAGCGCAGCCAGCACACAGTCACGCACAGTCATCAGGATGCATTTCTTAGAGGCTTAAATAATCATTTCAACAGCCGATTATTTTTAGTTATTTTCTTGCAGGTTGCTAATAAGATACGGCCACGGGTGACTATTCCAGAAGGCCTGCCGGCTGAGCAGAGGTGACCATGAAATGTTAGCAGTTTTTATAAAATGTGCAGCTGGATTCAGATTTCGTATTTACTCTCATAAAAGTCCAGTTCATTTGCCTGGAGGGAAAGGCTGCCTCCAAATCCTTCCTGCTCCTCTAAAGATCTCTATGGTTTCACAGGCTAATTTTTAATCATCTCAAATACACTGTCAAACACAAACACAGGCAATTCTAATTTTGCTCTCTGAATGGTGCAAAAAAAAAAAAAACCTGATTAAAATTGCTGATAATTTGAGTTAATTCCAAACATATAACCCCTTCCACGTTACTGTGAAAAGTCAGCATGATTATATTTCCTGAATGTTCTGTATGGTTCTAGAAGTCATAATAATATTAAAATAAAAGCTTTAAAAAGGGCATGCATCCATATTTTATCACTTTGCAAAAAAAAAAAAAAAAAAAAAAAAAAAAAAAAAAAAAAAAGCTGGAAGGCCCCCCAATTTAGGATCCAAGGTAGAATGCTCAGAGACAGGGCAAGAAAGACTGAGGAGAAGCATCTGAGGCGGAGGGTGGTCTCGTGGGAAATGTGAGAGGGCTTCCTGGGCACTGGCCCCCTGTTTCCCTCCGGAGCCAAAGGGGAATATGCCCACCTACAACAGCTCTCAAAAGAACAGGAAAAGCAAATGGTGAGGCAGAAACAAAATGGTGCTTTACCAGAGTTGGGCACAAGATGGCCAGGCCCTGCGTGGGAGGAAGGGCCAGCTGAGCCGGGGAGGCTGCGCTCGCCACTGCTCTGCAGCGGCAGGTGGTCACGTGCTGCCGCCCACTCAGGACCGCAGGCCCAGCCCTGCCAGACCACGTACCCCCGTGTCCTCTGGCCCTGCTGGAGTGGGGCGCTCACGCTCTTTCCTGAATGCAGTCCCGGAAGGCAGGTGATGGCGTGATTTCTGCTCCCACATCCAGCTTCTCCACCCATGCGCTCAGTCCACAAAATCTTAACTGCACGCCGGCCTCGCGCCAGGCTCCTCTCAGCCTTCATGGCCAGGGGCTCGAGGACCAGGGTCAGACAACACTCACAACAGGGCACGAATTGGTCACTTACTGGAGGCGCAGCTTGGGCCTCATAGGCAGGATGGAAATGATCAAGGTTCCTCACTCGTGTGGTTGCGAAGATCTGAGGGCAAATCCCTAGCACGTGTGGTCACTGTGGTCAGTCCCCGCATGGCTGTCGCCGGGTCCAGGAGCAGGGCTGGCCGCAGGATCCTGAGCAAAATGAGAATGGGGAGCTCCAAAGAGAAAAAGCACTTTTAAAGCTCCTAAAATATGAAACTTTGCCCTTTCATTCTCAGTCTGTCTCAACCCATCATGGTGGTTTTTATTTCCTATTTAATGCCACACTCCTTTGGGCATGTGAATGGTTCCCAGCACGTGCCTGAGACTCTCAGTACAGCACCAAGAGCTCACATCTGACCCCCTCCATGGGCCAATGCAATGCGCCTCCACCCGGCTTCCCCTTGCCCACGGGCCTCTAATGCAACGCACACGGGCCAGGAGATCCTCAACGAGCTTCCATCTCCAAGGTGGGATGCAGTTGCACTCGGATCCGAGGGGGTAAGGGTCTGGCCCTGCTCAAGTCTCTCGAAGAATAGATCACCACAAGGGCATCCTAGGGCGGGGACCGTGGAGACTCGGCCCTGCACTAAAACAGCAGGCCATGTGCATATGGAATCTCAACACTCATTGTGAGCACACCCGGGCCCCTACCAGGCCAACTGAGGGCAACGGCAGAATCCGGGCCTCTTCTTCCAACATTACCTAGGTGCTGCCCAATGGGAGAGTGGCGTGAATGCAGGACGCGGGTAGGGGAGCCTGGTCAGGACCCCGGGCACCATGGTGGGAGGGACAGGCAAGAACCCTTCCTGAGAAGCTGGCAGAAGGCAGGACAGTGCAGGAACCACATACGCAGGATTTTTTTTTTTTTTAAGGAATGAAAGTAATTTTTAAATGTAGTAAGTTTTTAAATTTTTAAAAGTAATAAAATTTTCAAGATGGCAGCAGCAGAACTTTTGACCCCAAGGGCAGGTCCTTCCAGGAGGCAGGATCCCAGGGCAAATGTACCAGGCCCACCCCCATGAAGCCAGCCTAATGCATCTGCCGCAGACTGAGGAGGTTAACAATGACCTAGAATGTGCCTAATGTGGTACTCTTTTCACAGATACTTCCAGAGCAGATTTCAATATAAAAACACACAAAACTGTGGGCTCCATGAAGTCAGGCACTCTATCTGTCCTGCTCAAAAGGCGGCCCCTGAGGCCTGGCACAGGGCCTGGCCCATGGGCACTCTCAGTAAACAGCCAGGGAATGGAACGCGGGTCTGTAATGCGGGGAGAAAGCAAAACCCACTCTAGGATGTGTGCACAGAACATCATGGGGAAATTCAGAGAAAGAGAGTACTTCCCACCCACCCTCAGAGAAGACTTCGGAGGAAAGCGCAATTTAGCTGAGTCTTCAGGTTCAGTTAAGGTGTCAACACGCAGGGGCGCCTGGGGGGCTCAGTCAGTCAAGCATCTACCTTTGGCTCAGGTCATGATCCTGGAATCCTGGAATAGAGTACCAAGTGTCGGGCTCCTTGCTCAGTGGGGAGTCTGCTTCTCCCTATGCCTGCTGCTCCCCCTGTCCCCTTCTCTCTATTTCTGACAAATAAATAAACGAAATCTCTTTAAAAAGATGTTGGGGCACCTGGGTGGCTCAGTTGGTGAAGCAGCTGCCTTTGGCTCAGGTCATGATCCCAGGATCCTGGGGTGGAATCCTGCATCGGGCTCCTTGTTCAGGGGGGATCCTGATTCTCCCTTTCCCACTGTCCCCTGACTGCTTGTGTGAGCTCTCTCTCTCTCTCTCTCTCTCTCAAATAAATAAATAAAATCTTTTAAAAAAAAGATATCAATGTTCAAAACTGAGTCAAGGCAAGGGGAAGCTCCCCCCTGATCAAGCAGACACCAGGAACTTTATCAAATACATTTAGGTTTTAACTCTAATTTTAAAACTCCCTCGGGATTTCTGGGAGTTCTGCAGGTGAAATTTGAAACTGGCCCCAAGCAGGTGGAGGGGCAGGAGAAACAGAAGAAAGGGGGATCCCTGGCCCCCTACTGTCTTCCTGCTGCTCTGGGTCAGCCTCCCCAGCAGAAGAGAGACAAAGTCAAGGAGGCTACTCTCTGCCCCCTTAAATTATGCTAAATAAGAAACAACAGATATCCGTGGAGCAGCAGCATCTGAATTCCGAGGTCTACTCTTCCGTGTTCTCTGGGATCAAGAAGAGCATCTCTGAATTGGTGGCATTTGAGCCATGTTCTAAAGGACGGATTGGGTTGCCCATAGATGGGATGGCTGAAGAGGAACTTCACGTGCAAATGTTAACCAAGGCTTACTCCTCCTTCCTGACCAAGAGGACAAGTAGTTGCCCAAATGGGACCTGGGGTCCTCCTCAGGCTGCTGAAACGAATACCACAAAGCAGATGATGTAAAACCACGGAAATTTCCTACCTCACGGTCCTGGAGGCCAGAAGTCCAAAATCACATCATTGGTAGGGCCATCCTTCGAAGCACATAGGAGAATCCTTCCTGCCTCTCTAGCCTCTAGTGGCCCCCAGTCCTCGGTCTCCTTAGCTTGTAGATGCCCCACTGCAGTCTGTAGCTTCACGTGGCTTCTCCCTCGGCATATGTGTGTCTCTCCTGCTGTTCTTGTAAGGACACCAGTCATATTCGATGAGGAACTCACCGTGACCCAGTATGGCCTCATCTTACTCACATCTGCAACTTGTAATGACCTTGCTGCTGAACAAGGCTGCATTCTGAGATACTGGGGGTTAGAGTTTCAACACGTGGTTTGGGGGAGACACAACTGACCCCATAACAGGACCCAAGAAGCCTGAAATCAAAAAGCAGGAGGCATGGACAGTGTGTCCCAACAGAAATGGCTGAGCACCATAGGCACCAAACACCCCTCTGGGGCCGGCATGTGCAGAGTTCAGACTATCTGGCGTCTCAGTTTCTTCCCTTGGAACATGAAAAACCACGCCCGCTCTTCATACCTTACAGCTCGTTGAGGTGATAAAATGAATCATGGAGCTGGTGTGACAAGGATTGCACAGAGAACCACATCTGCCATCACTACTGTCTGTAGCCAGACCTGTGGAAACATTTTGAATAAAATCATTATCATGGTGGCCAGTACTTTGATTAAATTGAAGTTGGGCATTATTATACCTCTGGTCTGAGAACTGCAAAGGGCATAGATGGTCAAGAGTGTCAGTGGGCCATCCCTTTTCTCCTCCAGTGAACTGACGGAGACCATCCACAAATATTCAGACCAGGTCTGCTGTACCAACGGCAGCTATGATAGTCCTCCCGGAGCTTAAAGAGGATTAAGTATGGACCAGGAAGTGGGGGGCGTTCAGAAGCCTCTGGGCTGCTTGACGTGTTCTCTATCTGGATCCAGGAAGAAGTCACAAGGATACATACACATATAAAAATTCATCAAGCTGTACACTTATGATTACTGCACTTATACACTATACTGTGTATTTAAAAAAAAAAAAAAACAGTGGCTAGACAGTCCCTACTGACCTCACAATTCAGTAGGGGATTCAAATAATAGTTGCAGTAATTTGATGAAATAAACCCCTTTTGGGGGGTGGCACATCTAACTCAGCCAGTGTGTGTGTGTGTGTGTGTGTATGTGTGTGTGGTATGTGTGCATGTGTGTGTGTGTGTATGTGTGTGCTGGGAATAGGTGTGCAGGAAACAGGACAGGAACGGAAGAATTGGAGCAAGGAGGTGTTTGGACTTCATCCTGAAGGCACAAGGAAGCCACTGACGTATGGTAAGCAGGAAGTGATATGATCAGATTTATGTTTTGGAAACATTCCCTGCTAGGGACACAGTGGAGAATGACCAGGGGATTTGAGAAGGTCACAGGGAGATTATTAGAAAATTAGCCTGAGTCCAGATGGAAAACAACTGAGACCTGATGAAAGCCATGGTCCAGGAATGGAGATGTTTGCATCTTATAATATTGGGAGATAGTAGGACAGTGAAACCAAGGGAACTTAGTAATACCACTAACAGTGATGACAGCTGCTGTCGCCATCAGTGGGGGGTCCTCTACTTCATCACTGACATTTAGTCAGCACTGGCATGTCCACATCTATGCTGAGTGCTGTGGATGCTTACCGAATTCAATTCTCGTCAGTGAGAAGTGCTATTACTGTCGTTCCCATTTTTCAGGTGGGGAAGCCTCCACTCAGAACGTCCAGAAATGTGCACTGTAGTGCCCAGCCTGTCAGGTAGGGACAGAGCCTGAATTGAAGCACAACCCCCACAGGTCTGGTAAGGATCAGTCTGCCTGAGCAGGAAAGAGATGGCAGGAAGTAGTAAGAGAGAGATAAGGAGGAAGTAGTGAGGGCTGGTGGGAGGAAATGGTAAGAGAGAGATGAGGAAATGGTGAGGGAGGAAGTGGTGAGGGAGAGAGGGAGGAAGTGGTGAGGGAGAGAGGGAGGAAGTGGTGAGGGAGAGGGAAGACGTGGTGAGGGAGAGGGAGGAAGTCGTGAGAGAGAGAAGGAGGAAGTGGTGAGGGAGAGAGGGAGGAAGTGGTGAGGGAGAGGATGGAAGTGGTGAGAAGGAGAGGTAGGAAGAGGCAAAGGACTGGAAGGACACCAAGATAACTCTCAGGGTTACATCTGGGATGCCTGTGTGGACAGAAAAGCCACTGCCCAAAACGAGGGCCACCATCATCTCTCGGGAACTTCTAATGTTTCTCTTGTCTTCCACCCTCGCACCCATGGCCTGTTCTCGGTAAAGCAGGCAGTGTGGTCTTTTAAACGTTTACACACACACCAGATCCCAGGAAGCTCTGCTCACAATCTCCACTGCCTTCTGATCTTTCACGCAGTGCGCACCATGGCTGCAGACCCTGAGCTGTCCACAGCCACCACCTCCCTGTTCTGGCGGACAGGTCTCTGGCTGCATCCCCACTCCTACCCTCCCCGTGGATTCCTTGACCTTCCTCAAACACACCTGCATGCCCCCACCCTCCATATAAACACTGTTCAGTCACCTGCCCCCAGGGCTCACTCCCTCCTCAAACGTCCTCTCCTCAGACAGGCCTTACCTGACAACCCCCATGCCACAGCATTCCTGGCCCATCTGTCTTTATCGCTCGTAGTTACCCATAACTGTGTAGGTATTGATTACTGGTGTTTCCACCTCCGTGACGGCTGGCACTCTGCCTTTGTCTTCCCTGTTGCACTCAGCATGCCGGCAGCAAAGCTAAGCGTGTGGTAAGAGCTTAGGAGCACCCGCTGAATGACGACAGAGACTGGGTTTTTGAGAGAAAGCGCCCAGGAGGCATGCCCTAGGAGCCCTTAGGTGTATCCCTTCCACACCACTTGCCAGGAGGCAGAGAGAGGATGACAACAGTGGAAAAGGGCACCCAGAGGGAAGGGTGCCCCATAACTTCCATCCACATAAACAGGTCATCAAACAAGTATTTCTTTACTCCCTGCCACACAGGTGGCTTGCTGACAGTGCTCTAGGTTATTTTTCAGAGGATGGTTCTGGAGCCTGGAGTTGTGAATTGTTAAGAGAAGGTCAAAGCAGGTGCACACCAGGAGCATCTGGGAAGTGGAGACCACCGCACAGCCAGTCATGGGCCCGTGGGAGCGGCTCCCTGAGCCGCCCCATCCATGGGGAGGGTGCCAGCTGGGAGGAGGGGAGATGGGAGAGCAGAACTGAATCCGCCAGGGGGCTGGAGCCCCTGCAAGCCAGCCTGGGTCCAGAACCAGGGGACGCTCACACAAAATTCCCGGAGACATGAGAAGTTCAGGGCACCTGGGTATGGACCTCACTGCAGGCAGTGTCTCAGTTCTGGGTGAAGAGAAGGGATCACACGTGGGGTTAGCCCATGGCTGGGCCATTGGGTGACCCCGCCCCCCCGCCCCGTCCCCAGCCACAGCTCAGCTCTGTGGCTTCAGCACATCAGACGACACTGGACAGGCACTGATGGAGGGTCCAAGAGCCACCATCATTACTGGGGGGACAGGACAGGGACGAGCAGGAGCCAACCACAAGTGGGAAGGGCGAGGAGACAAGCCTGGCTTCTTGGGGTGTGTTAAGATGGGGGCTGTGGCATCGGACCCCGTGCAGTGCAAATGAAATGTGACCCTGGGAGGTGGCTTCCCTATGCCACGGGGCTGCCATGACAACGGAGTGAATTAAAACTCCCAAAGTGCCAAAAGCAGTGCCTGGCATGCAGAGAGCAAACAATCCAGTCAGCGGAAGTACCACTGGTATTTTTGCTTGAGGCAGAAAAAAAGGTTAAGTGCCAGCAACAGGACAGGTCAGGAACACGGGGGAAAGGGAGTTATAGAAAGCAATAGTGGGTAGAATTACAAGAACCAAAACTGATTTTTTTCCAAAAGATTTATTTATTTATTTATTTGAGAGAGAGGGGCAGAGAGAGCATAACCTGGGGTGGACAGAAGGAGAGGAAGAGAGAAAAAAATCTCAAGCAAACTCTCTGCTGAGCGCAGACCCCAACACAGGACCACAAGGTCATGACCCACGTTGCAATCCAGAGTCAGATCCTCAACCCACTGAGCCAGTCAGGTACCCCAAAACTGAATGTCTTTAGAGACGTCAAACAGGATACCATAAAATTAGACGTTGACCTCATTTCAGGCATATTTCAATGCTTGATTTAAAAACAAAACAAACAAACCAAAAAAGTCTCCATATTTGAAAGGTTAAAAAAAAATTTTTTTTTTGAACCAAGCAGCTCAGATAGTAGAATATCCTGGAGAGAGTATGTGCATAGGGGACCCGGGAGACACCTGTAAACATGACAGAAAGCCCAGAAGCTATAAAATAAAAGAGAATCAGCTGTAAGCATTCATAGGACAGCATAAGAGAGCAAAGCCATGTGGAAGACAGATGCAGCTGGGGCAGGGGCACAGTCACCACCCATGGGACAGCTCAGGTCCTGGCATCAACAGAGGACAGAACCTTGACGGCTCAGGAGCAAAAGGACCATCAGGCCAATGGAAAACCAGGCACAGGACTCGAATATGACCGTTCACAGAAGAAAGAAACAAACGATGCAGCCAGTAAACCTGAGGAGAGGACCAGCCACTTTCACAGCCACAAAACACGAATGTAAATTACAATCAGATATCGCTTCTCACCACAAAATGGAAAAGTAAACAAGCGGGATTCTAAGGTTGGCAGGTTGCAGGGAGGAAGACACTGCTGGTGGCAATGTGATGTGTTTGTAGCTTTCTTTACTGTTAACAGATTCTGGTGATAAGTGTCTAAAAAAAATGCATTTCCCTTCAACCTACCAATCCTACTCTTGGGAATCTCTCCCATTGACGTGAAAAATAACCAGTACTTAAAGCTATTTGTACAATGTTATCCACTGCGGCGATGTTTGCTGAGACAATAGACAGAAAAAAGGAAAAACGAAGAAGAAAAAAAAAAAAATCATCGGAGTGCCCATCAAGGAAGGATGCTGAATAAATTTTGGAACATGCAAATGTTGGAAGATCATAGTTAAAAAATAAGGAAATAGATCAGTGATGTGAGGATAATTCCATCATATTTAATTGAGAAAAGAAAGATACAGAGGAATACAGAAAATATCTCATTTTGGGGGCTCCTGGGTGGCTCAATCATTTAAGCATCTGCCTTCCACTCAGGTCATGATCCCAGGGTTCCCGGGATCGAGTCCCTCATCGGGCTCCCTGGTCAGTGGAAAACCTGCTTCTCTCTCTGCCTCTCCCCTCACTCATTCCCTCTCTCTCTCTCTTTCTCTCAAATAAACAAAATATTTTTAAAGTATTTTTTAAAATAAAATAAAATATCCCATATCTGTGTGAATGTAAGATATCTATGTGCGCAAGCAACCTCATAAGGGTGGGAAAATGTTACAGAGCAAATGTAGACATCGGTCACCTGAGGGGACTGAGGGAGGAGGGGAGCCAAGGAGAGAGAGGGAAGAAAGTTACGGTAAGAAATAAAGGTTGACCTAGAAAAACCCAGCACGTACAACAACATATAACATAAGCCCTTTTATGTGAAATACGTTACAATGAAAGTAGTAATGGTAGTCATCTACGTAGCAGGAGATCCATGTTTTACTGGTTTATTACCTTTTCTGGGCTGTTTGATACTTTTCATTTTCTTTCTTTCTTTTTTTTATTTATTTCTTTTCAGCATAACATAATTCATTGTTTATGCACCACACCCAGTGCTCCATGATACTTTACATTTTCTTGATAAGAACATTGAGGGGCGCCTGGGTGGCACTGTTGGTGAAGCATGGGACTCTCTGTTTCAACTCAGGTTGTGATCTCAGGGTCAGCGGTTCAAGCCCCCGTTGGGCTCTGCCCTCAGTGCAGTCGCTTGTCCCTCACCCTCACCTCTGCCCTTCTCCCCACTCGTGCGCTCGCTCTCTCTCTCTCTCTCTCTCTCTCTCTCAAATAAATAAATTTTTAAGAAGAATATCTGGAATTAAAAGACAATAATGAAAGAAAATAAAATCAGCTAGGAAGCCTAATATGAGGGGCTCATGTGGAGGACACATGCTGACCCTAAAGTCAAAATTTGCTGGTCTCCTTCTTGCCTGATCTTTCTGGTCCTGCCTCGAACCGGAAGGTGGAGTCAGGAGTCTCATCTGCCTGTTTTGTTGGTCCTTCTCCTTCTTGTCATCCGCGGCCTCGAATCCATGGATGATGTTCACTTCCCCGCTCCCCAGGGCCAAGCCACAGGGTCGAAGAGGAGTCAGAAGGCAACAGCCAGAGGTGACAGAGGAAAGGTGGCCTGTCTCCAGGGCTCCTCTGGCACAGTCTCTGCACAGGCGAGTGTCTCTGGGGAGCGGGAAGGAGCCTAGGTGCTCATGGAAGGACAGCGGAGGGCTCGTGGAGCTCCGTGCTGGGGAAAGCTGGAGAGGAGAAGCCAGATCTTGGAAATCACACCCAAGACCAACCATGCAACCTCAGCTTCCCCTTCTGTGCCACGGCTCCTGTCCACTGCCTTGCAGGAACATGGCCTGGGCTGCCCTGAAAGGGTAGGGCCCTTTCAGCCAAGGGAGACCCAAGGGAGCATCTGAGCAGAACTCGTCATCCACAAATGGGCAATGACATCTTCATCCATACCAATTTTCATAGGATTTTGCCAAATTTTAAGCAAATTTCCGAAGAACAACTCTAAGTATTTCAGCTCCTTTATTCCTATTTCTCTAGGGGATATTATTCCAGGAATGGGAATGAAGTAATTAAAAAATAAATAATATTTGATGGCCAGAGCTATGGATAGCCTTGGCTCTCTATGGCAAAGGGAACCTGTTCAATCTTCAGTCAATGTTTTCCAAAGTAGATGAAAGACCTCAGAGTATGATTTACACCTGGAGCATCTCCTCACTTATTTGACAAAGATCTGTTGAGCTCCCGCTGGGGGCTAGGACTGTGAGCACAAGTGAACAAAATAGGCAGCAACCGCTTCTCGTCAGTAGAGAGTCACGACGACAATGTGACAATCAGCGTGACACCCATCACTTGAAAACTATGCTCACTCTGGTTTGTCTTGGAGAGCGACACAAGGAAGATCACTTATTAAACCCTCACTGACCTGTTGTTGTCTTTGAGGCTTTTCTTCTCAAGCAATTTGCTATCACAGAAAAGACCAGCCAACACACAGGTGCAAAGATGTAAGGATGTATAGTCGTTACATTGATATTTGCAATAGCAATGGGAAATAAAATATCCATTATTGGGTTCAGTTAAATATGGTACAACTAGCTAATGAAATACTAGGCAGCCGTTAAAAAAAGATGAGACAACTTTATAGCCCGTACACCAAGATTACGATGTTTTTTTTTTTTTTTCTTAAATTTATTTGACAGAGATCACAAGTAGGCAGAGAGGCAGGCAGAGAGAGAGGGGAGGAAACAGGCTCCCTGCGGAGCAGAGAGCCCGATGTGGGGCTCGATCCCAGGACCCTGGGATCATGACCTGAACCGAAGGCAGAGGCTTAACCCACTGAGCCACCCAGGCGCCCCAAGATTACGATGTTTTGAAGTAAAAGATGTAGGGTGGGGAAAATAGTGGGAACTGAGTATTCTCACTTCCATAATGAAATGTGTATACATTTACACGTTTATACGTGCTTAGACAAGTAACAGAGAGTGATAAAAGAAGCTTTTGTCCATAGTTGCATCTCAGAGGGGGAACTGGAGTAAAACACGGGATATGTAATTTCACGAAGCTGTCTCTTCTTATCAGACAGGTGCTTTCCTATTCATTTTATGTCATCCTACCATGCACCTTTGTACTTTATCAATTAGAAGTCATTAGCATAAAAAAGATATTAATGAGCATTAGGAAGTTATTCTCTATACCTCTGTCCAATATGCCAGAACCAATATCCCAGCCACTAGCTATTTATATTTAAAGGTGAATTAATTAAAATAAAACAAAATTTTAGTTTCTCAGTTGCACTGCCCATGTTTCAAGTGCTCAGTAGTCGTGTGTGGCTGGTGGCTAGCCCATTGATGGTGAAAATATAGAACGTTTCCATTATTGCAGGGACGTCTGGAGGGCTCAGTCATTAAGCACCTGCCTTCCGCTCAGGTCATGACCCCAGGGTCCTGGGATCGAGCCCAATATTGGGCTCTCTGCTCAGTGGGCAGCCTGCTTCTCCCTCTGCTGCTCCCCTGCTTGGGTTCCCTCTCTCCTTGTGTCTCTCTCTGTCAAATAAATAAATAAAATCTTTAAAATAAAAAAGAACATTTCCATTATCACAGACAGTTATATTGGAGAGTGCTGGATACTCTTCACAGAGCTCAAACCAGAGAATTGATCCTGAAATATCTCGGCCTTTGCTCTTCCTAGTAGAATTGATGCAAAGGAGAAATGCAGAACAGGTTTTGCATTATAGAAAAAAACAGGCATTGATGTACATCTCTCCCCCTCTCACCCCTTGTTAAAGAGCTTGAACGTGAGAAACTCATCTCTTCAACTTTTTACAGTGTCATGAAGTATCACAATGTCTGGATGTTTTTGCCCCCTGGAAACCTAAATTAGTCAATGTTTATGGATGTTATTTGCAAGTACAAAGTAACACAAAGAAATGACAGCCCAGAATTATCCTATTTTTTCACTACTGTATAAACTGTAGAACCTTTTCCCCTTCTTGGATCCTTCATACTTGTTTAGGCCTCTGAGGACCCTCCCCACTCTGAGGAGCCCAACTTCTCCCAGCTAAAGGTTAACCTTGAGTCACAATGGATCCCTAAGGGTTGTTGGTATATCTGGTTCAATAAAACACAGAGAGCCAACAAATCAGGAAGAGATTGCCCACCCATGTCTACTCTGAAAACTGCATTTGTGTTTCTTAATCAGCCCAGTAGGAGTTTAAATATCTTCTAGCTAATCACAGTGGGGTCTTGGTCGGTCAAATGCCAAGGAAGCAACCTTTAAGACGTTAGAAGTGTTCGTCCGCTTAGGGAAAAGGTAAGTGCAGAATCAGTTCTTATCCTTGCCCTTCAGAGAGAATGCAGCTTACTCTAGAATTCTCTCCTCTGTGCACAGAGCTGCCTTAGTTCTGGATAATAAAATATCAGAACATCATCTGGCTGAAGAGCTGGCCATGTGGGAATCATGCATTAATAACAGTATCTTAAATGCAGCCCCACACCCAACCGTCTGTTAGGCTGGGGGTTTCCATAATCAAGCACTAGGGGAGGAAGTGGTGATGAATACAAAATGCTCTTTCACTCGGTTTCCTTTTTCTACCCTTGGACTTCCTGTTAGAAACTGCGGTGACCTCTCTCAGAGGACAGAACTTGGAAGCTGCAGAGAAAACCCAAAGCCGTGGACTTCCCGGCACACAGATTCCCAGAACGAGCTTCTCACTACCAGGAGAAGAATGCAAATCTCCCAGTGCTGGAAGTTCTCCTTTCTGTTTTCATGGGAGTCAGCTTATCACAGCAACCTGCTCTGAGCTCACCACATGGGACAGCCCAGCAGACGGAAGATGCAGTAAACCAGCATTTCTCTGAGGTTCAGTGTGACTCAGACTCCAAATTCTAGCAAACAGACCCCCAGTGTGGATCTGCCACAATGTAGAAGGTGCAAAGGAGTGAAACATGAGAGTTCTAGTTTTCTCTTCGTCCACCAAACTGCTTTGATTGTAAGTTAAATAAGGGCTGAACACTGCATGTTTGTCAACCATTATCCAATCCATTCCTATGGGTAATTTTTAAGTAAAAGTAATAATGGTTCATTAACACGATGCTGGTAAGTCATGACATGTTCTTCATAAATTAATTTTCTTAACAAATTTGGTCTTTTATATGAGCAAAAGGAACTTCTTCAAAAGGACCTCAGGCAGCTCACTCCATCTCTCAAGGGCTCAGCTACCTCATCTGCAAAGTGGGAACATCAACAGAACATAATCTGTAAGGTTCTTTTGAGGTTTAAACAAAGCATCCTCCCTGCTCAGAGGTGTGCCTGAAATGTCAGAAATGCTTGACATGGCAATATGGTGATGGTGATTTGTTGCATCCTGACTTTTTTTTTAAAGATTTTTTATTTATTTACTTGAGAGAGAAAGCATGTGTGTGAGAGACAGCACGCATGGGGTGAGAGGCAGAGGGAAAAGCATACTCCCCGCTGAGCAGGGAATCCAATGTGGGACTTGATTCCAGGACTCCAGGATCATGACCTGAGCTGAAAGCAGACAACCCACTGAGCCACCCAGGTGCCCCATGTCCTGACTTCTTATGGAACACATGTGGAGGTATAACATGTTTCCTGATGACTTAAACCCATGTAGGTCAGAGGTCTGTGTGTCCCTATACTTGGCGATCCTGTTGCATTTGGGGAGCTTCACGTTGTTTGGTGTTTGGGACCAGTTTCTGGTAAATCTCCCCTTCCATACTCATTTATTTCAATCTGCTATGAGACAGGAATCCAGGGGACCAAATAGGTTACTATTCTGCTTAAGGCAGTTGTAAACAGTCTTGGTTCTCAGTCAGTGGTTCTCATTGCTGGAAGTTTGGTCCGGGATGGGATCAAGGCTCCAGTGACCCCAACATAAGTTGACCAGAGGAGGCCAATGGGTTCAGTGGAGCCCGCTGTGTCAGAGAAGGTCAGTTAACCTCCTTCTCTGCCTCCTTCTCTGTGGCAGCCCAGCAGGTACAGTAGAGGACTGACCCACCTGCAGTAAGGGTGGTCAGAGGGCAGGTTCAGGACATCCCATCCAACAGACGGGCCAAGGTCACAGACTCCCAAGGGAGGCAGAAGGTAGAAAAAAGACAAATTCAGTCTTTTATCCAGCACTCGCCAAGGTTACCATGTGCTGGTGGACACTTAGGACATGTTAGTGACTAGGACAGATGTTGCCTTCATCCCCTGTATGCAAGAGACCCATGTGGAGCAAATAAAACCAATAACTGCACAAAAAATTAAGTAACTGAATATTTAACTCAATCACAATTAAATGATTATGCTGAGGGAAGGAAGTACTTTGGTGAAAAAGCCTAAGTTGGAGATATACCAAAGGATTCCTTAACCAAGGGCAGGATAGCTGAACAGGCATCGCTGAGGAGGACCACAGAGTAACATATCAGTCACTAGGACTATTGTGAGAAAGTACCACAACCTGGGCAACTCAGACAACAGAAACTTGTTCTCCCCCAGTTCTGGAGGCCAGATGTCCAAGGTCAAGGTGTCAGCAGGGTTGGTTTTCTCTGAGGGACATGAAGGAGTCTGTGTTCCAGGTCTCTCTCCCAGCTTCTGATGGTTTGCTGGTTATCCTCGATGTTCCTTGGCTTGTAGAAGCATTACTCGAATGTCTACCTTCATGTTCACATGGTGCTCTCTCTATGTGCAATCCTGTCTCTGACCAAATTGCCCCATTTTATTGGATTATTGGATTCAGGCCACCCAAATGATCTCATCTTAACTTGATCATCTACAAAGACCTTATTTCTAATTAATTCAAATTCACAGATGCTGAGGGTTAGGACCTTGATATCTTTGGGGGGTGCATATTTGAACCCATTACATGTGGCAGGGAGTTAGACTAGGTGAAGAAGGATGGAGAGAGAAAGCATCAGTAGAGAAGAAGCTTAAGCCAAGGCTCCCGGCCAGGAGGGCTGCTATGATGGCAGAACAGCTGGAAGCCGCTGGTGCAGACATGTGGTGAGCATGGGGAAGAAGGATGGGGGTGGGGAGCTGCCCAGTCCTATAAGGCTCTGGTTTTATTTGGAATGTGGGAGGCAACATGGGAAGTTGGAAACCAGGGTCATGGAAGGTGAAGTGAGGCAGAACCAGCAAGACAGACTAGAGGGATGAGCCCTTCTGCCACACAAGTGGAGACTAAAGGCTTAATTCTAGAGAAGGATACAGCCTCTCTGGGCTGGGTGGCAGCAGATACTTCTGTTGAGGAACTAGGTACAAATTGGAAATAAATTGGGAATTAAAAACCTGTTGGTGCCCTGGATGCTGACTTCCTAAGCTTTTTCCCCACTCAGGCTCTCCAAAGTTTGGCAGCCAGAGATCAGCCTGGGATTGCTGGTCAGTCTAAGGAAAAGGGCATAAAGACACTGACATGCAGAATTCCTCCAATGAAATCATCCAGGCAGACCACCCAACACTTTTCAGTGCTTCTCAAACTTCAACATGAATAAAAATTAGGGGGGAGGGCATTAAAATACAGACTCCTGGCCCTGCCACCAGAAATTTAGATTCATAAGACCTAGGAGAGGCTCGAGGACCTGTATGTCTAACAAGCATCTGGGAATGCTGGCACTGCTGGTCCACGGACCATACTTTGAGCATCATAGCTCTAGATGAGAGTTGATGAATTTCCAACTGACATTTTAGAATTCTGCTCTTAAATACAGAAAGTAAGTATTCAAAAGGACCAAAACATGTGAAAAGAACATTAATCATGAGACAGAGTAACCAAAACAAATAGGGAAAAAAAATAATGACTTAGAGGAAAGAGATTCTTCAGCAAGAAACTTCATTAAATCAAGCAATATTCTCAGAGAAGAAATATAAAAGATCCATAGAAAAGATCTATGCTATTTTTTAAAGATTATTTATTCGAGAGAAAGAGTGGGGGTGGAAAGGAAAAAGGAGAAGGAGAGAAAGAATCCCAAGCAGACTCCCTGCTGAGCACAGAGCCCAGTGAGGGGCTGGATCCCATGACCCATGATATCACAACCTGAGCCGAAACCCAAGTCAGATACTTAACCAACTGAGCCATCCAGGTGCCCTGAAGTGCTGTTTTTCAAAAAAGGAAAGTTGGGGTGCCTGAGTGGTACAGTCAATTGAGCACCCGATTTTTGGTTTGGGCTGAGGTCCTGATCTCAGGGTTGTGTGATCCAGCCCCGAATCCAGCTCTGTGCTCAGTGGGGAGTCTGCTTGGGATCTTTCTCTATTCCTCTCACTCATGCTCTCTCTCACTCTCTCTCTCAAATAAATAAATAAATAAATCTTTAAGAAAGTAAAAGAAGGAAAAGTCAAAACCAAAGTTCTTAGAAATTAAAATATGATAATTAAAAAACTAAATAGAGGAGCTAGAAAGCATGACGTAGAAAGCAAAACAAAAACTTAGAGAGAGAGAGGGATTTTTGTAACTTAGAGTACTGGTCCATGGAGACTGACATCTCAATTAAGGAGATATAGAAGAAGGAAAATCATATGGAAGGAAGAAAGTCATCAAAGATATAATTCAGGAATATTTTTTAGGTCCAAAGGACAAGGACATGATTTTCTAGACTGAAGGGGACCATCAAATATTCAGCACAAGAGATAAAAACAGACATACACCTAACAACTGTAAAATTTTAGAGCATGGCACTAAAGATACTATAAACTCCAAGTAAAAACAAAACAAGAAAACCATCAGATTTAATACATAGGGTTAAGAATCAGCACAGCATTGGATTTCTCAAAACTAGTGTTAGAAGTTAGCAAACAGAAGCATATGTCATACAAAACCATAGATAAAATAATTTCCAACCTACAATCCCATGTCCAGGTAAACCAGCTATTAATAACTAGCACCAATAGGTTTTCATAATACAAGGCTTCAAAAAATACACCTCTCCTTCACTCTTTATCAAGAAGATACTGAAGGATGAGGTCCACTAAAATGAAATTGGAAACCAAGAAAGAAGACATGACATACAGGAAACAGGAGGTATAAAACAAGACAGAGATGCAGGCAGTCTCCACAATGATGGTGAGAGCCCTAGGAAGCAGCCATACTCCAAGCCTGGAGAGCAAAGAGCTCAGACAGTATCTGGTCAGAGTCTCTTGGAGAGACGTCTTAGAGAGATAAAACTGGTAGAACTTCCGGGTGTTTGAATGTACTAAGAGGAGAATTACACAAATGGAAGAGGGTTTGGAGTCAGTAGTAAGCACATGGGAAACCAAGCAAAAAAAAAGACCCAGAGGAATATTAATTCTAAGGGAAAATGTGTTTAAAAATGGGCAGGAAAATAAAAGCAGTGTCCTGTGTAACTCAGCTGTGAATATTGATGGCACTTCAAGATGCTGGATATTGAAAACATAAACATGGAATGTCAGTCTAATCAACATTATAACTATCTTGAAAGAGGCGTGATGGAAGAACACATGTACTTCCAATGTTAGAGTGAACTAGAGCTCAGTCCTCATCTATCACGGGAAGTTAATAGATAGTGCCTAAAACTGGATTTTTTAAAATTTAAATTCAATTAATTAACATTATTAGTTTCAGAGGTAGAGTTTAGTGATTCATCGGTCGTATATAGTACAACCTTGTATATGATACAAGGGGTTATATATAATATACCTTTTTCCCTCCAGCAACCCTCAGTCTGTTTCCTAGAGTTGAGAGTCTCTTATGGTTTGTTGACCTCTCTGATTTTGTCTTATTTTATTTTTCCCTCCCTCCTCTTATGCTCCTGTTTTGTTTCTTAAATTCCATATGAAATCATATGATAATCACCTTTCTCTGATTGACTTATTTTGCTTAGCATAATACCCTCTAGTTCCATCCATGTTGTTATAAATGGTAAGATTTCATTTCTTGATGGTTGAGTAATATTCCATTATATATATACATATATATAGAGAGAGAAATATATATATGTATATATATGAATGTATATCCTATCTTCTTTATCCATTCATCTATCAAAAGACATCTGGGATCTTTCCATATTGTGGCTATTGTGGACTCTGATGCTATAAACATTGGGATGCAGGTACCCCTTTAGATCACTATGTTTGTATCCTTTGGGAAAATAAAACTGGAATATCTTCTAAAGTTGGTCTATAAACATGTTACTTCTAAACAAGGAGATAATTTTTTAAGTGAATTAAGGAGATAATTTTTAAATGAATTAAAAAGAGCTGATTGATTTTCTCTAGGGAGAAGAAAAGAAAGGGATGGGGATAGTGTTATTGTAGCAAACCCTGTAAACTATATGACTCTTCAAATTTCGTACATGTATAAGTCTGAGAAAAAATATTAAATATTTAAAAATCAAAACAAAAATAGACAAATAACATATAGAGGAACACCTCTGGAATGGTGACATGAGGAGCTACATATACTCTCTCCCCAGTGAAATAAGCATAATTGGCAAAAATTATTTTTTAAAAGCAAGTCTTTGGAAATTGTCCTTAAAGCACTTCAGTAGACATATATGAAATGAAGAAACACTTATTTAAGAAAATAATGTTTTTAACCAGATATGGAACCAGTGAATGTCTGTAGCATCTGAGACACAATTTGCTCGCTCCCCACCCCACTTACCTCACTGTGATAGAAGCTCTACTCCAGGCAGATACAGCCAAGAACATGATGCTCACACTTCCCACCCCGATTTTGGATTTAGCAGATAATGACTTCAAAGGATGTCTTATAAATATGTTCAAAGAGTTAAAGGTTGCCTTGCTGCAAGGATCAAAAGATAGTATGATAACAATGTCTCATCAAATAGAGAATATTAACAAAGATACAGAAATCATAAAAACAAACAAACTGAGAATTCTTGAGTCAAAAACCTTAATAATCAAAAACCTCACTAGAGTTGCTCAACAGTAGATATGAGCTGGCAGAAGAAAGTATCAATGAATCTAAGCACAGGTCAATAGAGATCATACAATTTGAAGAATGGAGAAAAAAGAATGAGAAAAATAAACAGAGCCTCCATAAATGTGGTAAGTTATTAAGCCCACAAACATAAGAGTAATGAATGCAACAGAAGAAGAGAGAGAAAGGAACACAAAAAAGATATTTATAAACAATGGTTGACTGGGTGTGGTGCATAAACAATGAATCTTGGAACACTGAAAAAGTTTTGAAAAATTAAAAAAAAAGATTGACGAATTACAGACCTATATCTCTGGAATCAATAATACATTATATGTTAATTAATTGAATTTAAATAAAATAAATAAGTAAATAAAAGTTTCACTGGAAAAGAAAAACTAATCATATACTGTATGGTGACTAACATAACACAATAAAATAATAAATAAATACATAAATACATAAATAAATATTTTAAGAGAAAAATTAGGAAAAACATGGCTGAAAATGTTCAGATTTGATGAAAATTTTTAATCTACATATTCAGAAGTTCAGTGAACTTCAAGATAACTGCTAGAGATCCAAACCCATATCTGTTATGGAGAAGATTCTGAGTGCCAAAGAAAAAGATAAATATTGAAAATAACAAGAGAAAAATCACACATAAAGGAACCCCCAAAATATTAGCAGCTGATTATCAGCTACCATAGAGGCCAAAGCAGTGGGATGACGTATTCAAATTGCTAAGTGGGAAAAAACTACTGCCAATCAAGGATCTTATATCCACCAAGCCTATCTTTCCAAAGTGAAAGTGCTGTAATTACATTCCTAGAAAGAAAAGAAAAAAAAAAAAAAAACAGAAAATTTATTGCTATCAGACTTGACTTATAAGAAATAATACTAAAAGAAGTTCTTCAGACTGAGCAAAATTGACACAAGTAATTCGAGGAAACAAGGAGTATGAATAAAGGTAATCATTTATGTTAATTGTTTTATATATACATATATATATGTATATGTATATTTTTTTAATTTCCTATATCTTCTCCTTTCTTCTCCTAACTGGTTAAAAATCAATTGCATGAAATATTATGCATATAATTGCATTGTTGTTCTTATAACCTATAAAATTATAATGCATTTGACAATAGCAACACAAAGGAGACAGGAGAAAATAAAATTTTATGGGAGGAAGAAAAATGACACAAGATGATAACTGAAAGCCGTATAAATAAATGAAGAAAATCAGAAATAGTGACTAAGAAGATTGACATAACAAACCTCTAATTACATAAAGAAGAGGAGCAAGAATTGGAGTTATGTAGGATTGCCATTTCTATAATCTCACTTGAATTGAGTTAGTCTAAATCTAAAATACATTCTGATAAGATGTGTATTGTAAACCTAGAACAATCAATAAGAAAAAAGTCTAAGATAATATATAATAAAAGTTGTTAAAGAAATTAACATAAGAAAATGTTCACTTAATGCAAAAGAAATCAGCAAATAAGGAATAAAGAAACTGAAAAGAAAAAAAAAAGACAGGAGATATATAGAAAACAAAGTAAAAGGGCAGATAAATTCAACCATATCAATAATAACACTAAATGTGAGTGGATTAAGCAATCTAACCAAAGGCAGAGATTATTAGACTAAAGAAAACAGAAACAAGGCCTAACTACATGATATCTATAGAAGTCACACTTTAAATGCACAGATGTGAACAGGTTGAAAGTAAGAGGGTAGAAAAGAGGCACAACAACCATAAAAGAAATGGAGCTGCTATATAAATATAATATAAAAAAGTATAAAAGTGTTTCTAAAGATAAAGAAGCAAATTTTATAATGATAAAACATCAATTTCACAATAATTATAACAGTTAAAAACACACCACTAAGGAGGAAAAAAAAAAAAACTAAGTAACCTAACTCAAGCAGATGGGAGGAAATAAAGATTAGAGAGAAAATAATGAAATAGAAAATTGAAAAACATTAAAGTGGATAAAACAAAAATTCCCTGAAAAGATCAACAAAATTGACATGCTTTTTTAGATTGACTAAGAAAAAATGAGAAACAATTCAAATTACTAAAATTAGGAAGTAAATGGGAAATTGTTGAACTAAAAAAGTATTGTGACAGGTTACAATGAACAAATACATAGCAATAAATTATATAACTTACACCAAATGGACAAATTCCTGGAAAAAAAAATCCCTAACACTACTCAAAAAGAAACAGAAAATCTGAAGAGACCTATAACAAAGAGACTGAGCCAGTATACCACAAAAAATGCTTGGACGCAGGTGGCTTTACTGGTTAATTCTACCAAGCATCTAAAGGGTAAATAATACTAACTTTTCATAAAGTCTTCCAAAAATTAGAAGAGGCATTTTCAACTCACATTAGGCCAATATTAAACTGATGTTAAAACCAGCCAAAAATATTACAAGAAAAGAAGCTGCAGATCCAAAAAAAAAAAAAAAAAAAAAAAAGAAAGAAAGAAAAAGGAAAAGAAAGAAAGGTCACATCCAAATGCCAGACACTGAATCCAGCAACATATAAAATGAACTATACACCATAACCAAAAAGCATTTATCCCAGGAATGCAAGGTTGGTTTAACACCTGAAAATCAACTAATGTAACACATGTCAATAGAATAAAGGACAAAAACCACAGGGTCCCTCAACAAATGCAGAGAAAGCATATGACAAAATTCAACACCCTTCCATGATGAAAGCACTTAGCAAACTAGAAACAAAAGTGAGCTTTCTTAGTCTGATAAGGCAAATCTATAAAAACCACAGTTTAACATCATAATTAAATGTGAAATATTGAATACTTTTCCTCCAAGATCAACATGGCAAGGATATATGTTCTCACTACTGCTATTCAATGCAGTTTTGGAAATTCTACCCATGAAACTGAGCAAGAAAAGAAATACAAGGCATCCAGGCTATAAAGGAAAAAATTAAAACTACCTCTATTTACAAGTTGCATAACCTTATATAGAGAAAATCCTGATGAATCCACTAAAAAAAAAAAAACTATTAGAAAAAGTGAACAGTTTGAGCAAGTTTCAGGATAGGGGGTCATTATACAAAAATCAACTGAGTTCTATATAGTTTCAACAAACAATCTGAACATGAAATAAAGAAAACAATTCCATTTACAATAGCATCAAAAAGAATGAAATACTTGGTAATGTATTTAAAAGAAATGCTGAGGTGTCTGGCTGGCTCAGTCAGTGGAGCACACTACTCTGGATTTTGAGGTCTTGAGTTCAAGCCCCACGTTGGCATAGAGCTTTTTTTTTTTTAATTAAAAGTAAAAACTAAAATGTCATTTTAAAATGAAAAGTAAAACATTCATTCTGAAAACTATAAAATGTTGTTTAAAGAGGTAAAGAAGAAAAATATCCCATGTTCATAAATCAGAAGACAATAGCATTTTTTTAAAGATTTTATTTATTTATGCAGCAGAGATCGCACATAGGCAGAGAGGCAGGCAGAGAGAGAGAGGGGGAAGCAGGCTCCCCATGCAACAGAGAGCCCAATGTAGGGCTCGATCCCAGGAGCCTGGGATCATGACCTGAGCTGAAGGCAGAGGCTTTAACCCACTGAGCCAACAAGGCACCCAGAAGACAATATCAATGCAATCCTTATCAAGATGCTGGCTTTTTTGCAGAAATTAACAAACTAACCATAAAATTTATATGTAAATGGATAGCCAAAATAATCTTACTAAGAAGAATAAGTTGGAGGAGTCACATTTCCAATTCAAAGACTTACTACAAAGAGAGTAGATCTTAAAAGTTCTTATCACTGGGGCACCTGCATGGCTCAGTCATTAAGTGTCTGCCTTTGGCTCAGGTCATGACCCCAGGGTCCTGGGATCCAGCCCCACATCCAGCCCCGATCAGGCTCCGTGCTCAGTGGAGAGCCTGCTTCTCCCTCTCCCACTTCCCCTGCATGTGTTTCTTGTCTCACTGTCAAATAAATAAATAAAATCTTAAAAAAAAAGTTCTTATCACAAGGGGAAAAATATTGTAACTATGTAAAGTAATGGAGGTTAACTAAAATTATTGGGGTCATCACTTTACAATATACAAATATGTCAAATCATTATGTTATATACCTTAACTTATACAATGTTTATACATCAATATGTTGCATTAAAACTGGGGGGAGGAGCTTATAACAAAGCTTCAGTTATGAAGGCATTGTGGTCTGGAAATCAGTGGAATGGAACTGAGAGTCCAGAAATAAACTCTTGCATTTTCAACAAGGATGCTAAGACAATTCAAGGGGGAAAGAATAATCTTTTCAACAAATGGTGTGAGACAACTGGATATCTCCATCCAAAAGAATGAAACTGGACCCCTACCTCACACCACACACAAAAATTAACTCAAAATAATCACAGTCCAAAATAAATGCAGGAGCTACAACTATAAACTCTTAGAAGAAAACAGAAGAATAAATCTTTGTGACCATGCACTAGGCAAAGCCTTATTAGATACACCATGAAAAGCACAATGGACAAAAGAAAAATTCGTAAGTCAGACTATATCAAAACTAAAAGTTTTTGTTCTGCAAATGAAACCATCAAAAAACTGAAAACACAAGCTATGGAATGGGAGAATATTTCTAAATCATATAGCTGATAAGGTACTTATAACCAAAACAGATTTTAAAAAAAGAAACCTCTTACAACACCATAATTTAAAAATAAATAACTCAATTAAATTAATGAGATCTTAATTAGGTGTTCGTCCAAAGAAGATATGCAGAAAGACAATAACACATGAAAATACAGTCAACATCATTAGTTATCAAGAAAATAGAAATCAAAACCACAATGAGAAACCATTTCACTCAGTATCAGAAAGAGTTAATATCAAAAGTTTGCAAATTTCAAGAAAATGAAACCCTCATTCACTGTTGCTAGAAATGTAAAATCGTACAGCCACTTTGGAAAACAGTCTGTGAGTTCCTTAAAAAAAACAAATTAAACAAAGTTACCATCTGACCTAGAAATTCCACTCCTAGGTATCTCCTCAACAGACATGCAAACTTAAGTCCATACAAGAACTTGTACATAAACATTTTAGAGATGTTATTCATAATCACTCATAATTACCCTAATGAATAGATAGATAAAATATGGTATATCCATTTGAAGAAATATTACTCAAAAATAAAAAGGCACAAACCACTGATGCATGCTACAACATAGGTGAAAAAACACTGAGCTAAGTGAGGGAAGCCTAACACAAAGGACCACGTGCTGTATGATTCCATTTCTGTAAAATGTCCGGAAGAGGCAAATTCATGGAAAGAGAATAAATGAGTGGTTGCCTCTGGCTGGGGAGGTGTTGTAAGGAGAGGGGAACTGACTTGTAATGGGTAAGTTGTTTCTTTTGGGAGTGACAAAATTGTCCTGAAATTAGATACAATAATGGATGTATGGGGTGCCTAGTCTGCCTTCGGCTCAGGTCATGGTCTCAGGGTCCTGGGATGGAGCCCTGCATCGGGCTCTCTGCTCAGTGGGGAGCCTGCTTCCTCCCTCTCTCTCTGCCTGCCTCTCTGCCTCCTTGTGATCTCTCTGTCAAATGAATAAATAAAAAATCTTTTAAAAAAAATGGATATATATTTCTGTAAATATCCTAAAAGCCATTGAATTTTACACCTTATGTGTGTAGATGTCATGCTGTGTGGTTTATACATCATTATAGTTTTGTTTTGTTTTTTTAATTCATAAGCAAGAGGCAGGTAAACTGCTTCAGACTATTTTTACCAGAATTTCTCAGTGAGTGTAGATACTCTTTGCTTATTACATGTGCTTTATTTTTTCACCTTGAAGTCATGATATTCTTCATGAGAGAATTATGAAATGTTTCATAACAATAACTCATTATCTCTTAAAAATACAAGTTTAACGGGGGCCTGGCTCAATCAGTAGAGCATGTGAATCTTGATCTTGGGGTCATGATTTCGAGCCCCACATTTGGTGTTGAGATTATTAAAAAAAAAAAAAAAAAACTAAGTAAACGTTAAAGAAATAATGGCGCACCTAGCTGGCTTAGTTGGTAAAGCATGCAACTCTTGATCTCAGGGCTGTAAGTTCAAGCCCTAGTTGAATGTAGAGACTAAAAAAATAAAAATTAAAGTTTTAAATTTAAAAAATTAAAAATTTTAAAAATTAAACATCAAAAAGATACAAGCTTAGAAATATAATTAAAATGTGGGGTGCCTGGGTGGCTCAGTGGTTAAGCCTCTGCCTTTGGCTCAGGTCATGATCTCAGGGTCCTGGGATCAAGCTCCACATCGGGCTTTCTGCTCAGCAGGGAGCCTGCTTCCCCCCCATCTCTCTGCCTGCCTCTCTGCCTACTTGTGATCTTTCTCTATCTCAAATAAATGAATAAAATCTTTAAAAAAAAAGAAATATAGTTCCTCGAGTACAGATCCTTCATGAAAGAAATTGAAGAAGACACAAAAAGATGGAAGACCATTCCATGTTCTTGGATCGGAAGAATAAACATTGTTAAAATGTCTATACTGCCTAGAGCAGTCTATACTTTTAATACCATTCCGATCAAAATTCCACCAGTATTTTTCAAAGAGCTGGAGCAAATAATCCAAAAATTTGTATGGAATCAGAAGAGACCCCGAATTGCTAAGGAAATGTTGGAAAAACAAAAATAAAACTGGGGGCATCACCTTACCTGATTTCAAGCTTTACTACAAAGCTGTGATCACCAAGACAGCATGGTACTGGCATAAAAACAGACACATAGACCAGTGGAACAGAGTAGAGAGCCCAGATATGGACCCTCAACTCTATGGCCAAATAATCTTTGACAAAACAGGAAAAAAATATACAGTGGAAAAAAGACAGTCTCTTCAATAAACAGTGCTGGGAAAACTGGACAGCTATATGTAGAAGAATGAAACTCGACCATTCTCTTACACCATACACAAAGATAAACTCAAAATGGATAAAAGACCTCAACGTGAGACAGGAATCCATCAGAATCCTAGAGGAGAATATAGGCAGTAACCTCTTCGATATCAGCCACAGCAACTTCTTTCAAGATACGTCTCCAAAGGCAAAGGAAACAAAAGCAAAAATGAACTTTTGGGACTTCATCAAAATCAACAAAACAAAGAGGCAACCCACAGAATGGGAGAAGATATTTGCAAATGACAGTACAGACAAAAAGTTGATAACCAGGATCTATAAAGAACTCCTCAAACTCAACACACACAAAACAGACAATCATATTTTAAAAATGGGCAAAGGATATGAACAGACACTTCTCCAATGAAAACATACAAATGGCTATCAGACACATGAAAAAATGTTCATCATCACTAGCCATCAGGGAGATTCAAATTACAACCACATTGAGATACCACCTTACACCAGTTAGAATGGCCAAAATTAGCAAGACAGGAAACAACATGTGTTGGAGGGGATGTGGAGAAAGGGGAACCCTCTTCCACTGTTGGTGGGAATGCAAGTTGGTGCAGCCACTTTGGAAAACAGTGTGGAGATTCCTCAAGAATAAAAATAGAGCTTCCCTATGACCCTGCAATTGCACTACTGGGTATTTACCCCAAAGATACAGATGGAGTGAAAAAAAGGGCCATCTGTACCCCAATGTTTATAGCAGCAATGGCCATGGTCGCCAAACTGTGGAAAGAACCAAGATGCCCTTCAACGGACAAATGGATAAGGAAGATGTGGTCCATATACACTATGGAGTATGATGCCTCCATCAGAAAGGATGAATCCCCAACTTTTATAGCAACATGGACGGGACTGGAAGAGATTATGCTGAGTGAAATAAGTCAAGCAGAGAGAGTCAAGTATCATATGGTTTCACTGATTTGTGGAGCATAACAAATAGCATGGAGGACATGGGGAGATGGAGAGGAGAAGGGAGTTGAGGGAAATTGGAAGGAGAGGTGAACCATGAGAGACTATGGACTCTGAAGAATAATCTGAGGGTTTTGAAGTGGCGGGGGGTGGAAGGTTGGGGGAACCAGGTGGTGGGTATTGGAGAGGGCGCAGATTGCATGGAGCACTGGGTGTGGTACAAAAACAATGAATACTGTTACACTGAAAATAAATTTTAAATTTTTTTTTAAAAAGTTAAATCTGTACATTATATGTATAGCAGAATTATTAAAGAAGAAAATGTCAAAAAAATAAAAGAAACCAGAGATTAAAAAAAAAGAAATATAATTAAAATGTAGGTCTCATTTTTATTTAAAACTTTAAATATATAATGAGGATCCAGATTTGATGACCGTCTCCCAGGTATTGCGTATGCTGGTTGGTCTCCACTTACTCCTTCAGCCTTCCCACCCCCTGTGCTTCAAGCAGCTAACCATGGTGGACTAGACCATCCAGACTCCATGGGCTCAGCCAGCACAGACGGGAGGAGACGAAAGGGAGTGAGAGGTCTGATTCAGCATCCCTCTTCCCTGCCCCACCATGGTTTTTCAATAGTGGAGTTCCTTGCGACCAGAACCTCTGTTCCCCACCATCTTGTCCTCCACAGTTCTGTCTCGGGGTCCTATCACACCTCCTATCTCCCTGGTCCCTTCATTCTTAGAAGAGCAAAAGCTTTACACTGGGGCCATGTCTTGGTCATCTCCACATCTCCCATTGGGGCCCCCTCCTAAGTCCCCTGTCCTTCACGTTGCCTGCCTGCTTTTTCCCACTGGTGCCTCAGTGGAGACACAACACATCACAGCCCTTCCTTCCTCAACATGAACCCTCTGGGGTCAAAGGAAGAATTAGTTCCACCATTCAGAAGAATCACATCACATCTGGCCTTTGGCGCTTGTGTGACTGCAAACACTAAGTCGCCCTTGGCCTCGCAGATTCATGTTGGCAGACCAGGATGTGGTGTGTTGGGGTTCCACCTGCCAGCCTTCCCTCGAGTCTGCCATGGGAGCTGCTGTTATAAACAGCAGAATTGTATTTTTAAAGTCCGGTTTTTCCTCCCAAATGAATGAACTGGAAATATGGTCCGTGTGCCCCTTTTCCTCCAGGTTGTATAGTAACAGATCTCATCATTAACATGCTGCCTGAAGATGTATTCAGAAGCTTTTTCTCTAGAGCCACCAAAAGGTTGTAACTGTGACCTCTGCAAAGGCTGACTTTAAGAGGAGCCAGTACAGGCACAGTGTAATCAAGGGGCCTCTAGGAAGAGCCCTTATCTGAGAAGAGCAACTCCCACCCCGCCAGTCACTCTGCTATGAAAGGGTCATCCCTCTGATCAGGGGTTTCCCCAAGTGTGTGTCCACACGTGCATGAGTGTGCAGGACACCGGCAAGCCAACCACATCTGTGATCTCAGAGGAAGAAGCTGAAGGGGACTTGGCAGGGGAGAGATTATGAACATTGTACATCATTTTACTTATTGCCTCAATATGTACTACTTAGGTGATTTGTTGTTGTTTTTTTTTTTAAGATTTTATTTATTTATTTGACAGACAGAGATCACAAGTAGGCGGAGAGGCAGGCAGAGAGAGAGGAGGAAGCAGGCTCCCTGCTGAGCAGAGAGCCCGATGTGGGGCTCGATCCCAGGACCCTGAGATCATGACCTGAGCCGAAGGCAGAGGCTTCAACCCACTGAGCCCCCAGGCGCCCCTATTTTAAGACATTTACTACCAAGCATTTATAAGGTAAAAAGCAGTCCTATAGAATTAGTGTGCTGGGAACACATTTTGGGAATTCTGCTTTAAACCTGTTTCCCACTGATAAAGTCCAGGCTCCCTCACATAGCCCTTGGACGGCTCACTCGGCCTGGACACTAGGCCTTCCCACTTCACTCGTGCACAGGCATGCTAGGAGTCAGCATCACCAGATGCTCTCCAAACACACCAAACACATCATGCTGGTCTCTCTGCCAAAAATTCCCTTCTTTCCTGTGTCTGGAGAGAGACCACCATTAACCCTTCCGGACCCAGTCAAATGTCACCGCCTGTCACCCAGACTGAGATCTAGCACCCTCTCTGGTCTCCTACATCTTCCACACAGCTGGCTGCGTGCCCACCACATGTCTGGATGGTCATCAAGGTGTCAGTCAGCTCTTTACTGAGCCCTCCCAGCCCCTCCCATGTAAAGCTTTTTACAAACACCCTCGCACCCGAAGAGGTAGAGAAAACTCCCTCCCCATGGTACTGACCAAGAACCCAAAATGCAGAAAAGTTACAGAAGTTGCCCAAAGTCACATGGCTAGCGGTCACTGGAGTCAAGGCACTGACCCTGCCGGCTAGCTCGGAGTGCCCACACTCACCCTGGGAGGCTGACATTAAATCATGCACTCCTCACGAGGCTGACAGTCTAAGCCTCTTATCTCTGGGCCCCCCAGGGAGCTGGCAGGACTGCCACTTGGTTTAATAAAGCTTAATCCCTGACCAAGTTACCTGATGTACCCTCCATTATCAACCCCGTAGCCACGGTGACCAGATGTCAGCTGAGTGCTGGAAACTCAGTAGACTCGCCAAATGCCTTCCTTCTTCCCCAAGTCAGAAGGAAGGAAGCTGGATGTGGGAGGCTCGGGTAGGTCACTGTGTACCAGAAGGACACGGACACAGGGACATCCAGGGTAAGCCTCGCCCCTCCACCACTTTGGTTAGCCCCAGGCTGTGCACATTATTTAAATCACAGAAAATGCCAACCCCGGCTTCACTGGCCAGAATGTCTGTTGGGTATGTTTTGCTTTAGAGTTAACGAACCACCTTCCTGGGCCCTGCCTCCAGTCAGACCCTCGGCAAGCCAGCTCTCCCTGGTAGGCGCAAACAACCTGGGAACCAACAGGGGTTTGCTTGAGATCACAGCCAGATGGCAAGGGGGCTCAGATCAAATCAAGGTGTCTTGACCCCATAACACATCCCCCCCCACACAGAACCTCCTCTCTGGATGTGGGGCTCACGGCCCACATGTGTCGTGAACAGAGACGGGGTCTGACGTTGCTTGTTCCCTTTAAAGTTCTTCCCTTTGCATCTCAGACCCTTAGGATCCTGCAGAGGCAACCTATTCACCAGGCTCAGAAATGGGGCAGGGCCAGGGGTTCCACAGGGACCTACTTTATCCAGGAGCACTTGATTTTTAGGAGTAGGAATGCATATATAAATTGAGGACTAGGGTCAGAGAGGGGATTTGAAATATAAAGCAATCTCCCTGTATGGCTCATTGGCCATAAGGATGAGGAAACAAAGTCACCCCTCTGCGTTAAAATGATGCAGCCCAGTACGATAGAGCAGGGGAGTGGTACCCTGGATTTTAGGCTCCCCTCAGCAAACTGACTAAGCATACATCACTCAACCTCTCTAGACCTCGATATTAACCACCCGTCAAAGGGGAATAATATCGCTCGTGCTATTTTTCTCATATATTTTAAAATGAATATCTCGTATATTTTTAAAGTAAAAAAGTTGAATATTAAAAATGTTCAAGAACCTATGAAAGCCTATAGAAATGTCAGATTACTGTTATTAACTCTCTACTTTTATTTCTATGAATGAAGAAACAGAAAGCAGGGAATAGGTTTTACCTATTAAAATTTAAATTCTGAGGGTTAACGTTTTCTTCAAACACAGAAGGTGTTTCTCCTTCCATGGCGTTCCAGGAGCAGCTGTTTCCTCATTGAACCAAATCAAGAAGCAAATAGTGTGGCTTGATTATTGCCTATTTGTTCAAGCAAACACGGATTAATATTTTACTCAGCAAAGAAAATCCGTATTCCTATGTCGATAAATCCACAAAACACCTCTGAAATTCCAAAAGGACAACACTTTTTCTGCTCCTCCCTTTTCAGGACAAGGACTTTTTTTCCCAAGCCTAAGTCATTCACAGTTGTTTCTCCCCTTCCTCTGTCTTCTTCGTGGGAACCTCCCCCCTCTTCTCAGGAATGTATGAATAGGGAAGAACATGGTCTATGTATGGTTCAGTACTATTTAAGTTTCGGGCAATAGCTAGGGGTCTTAGAAGAGATCCCCGCAGATAAGGGGGGACCCTACGCCCAAATGACCGTGACCCACAGAGCTGGTATTTTATGTAGCTGCATTATTGAGAGATAATTCATATCTTACACTTGACCCACTTATGCTAGACAATCCAGTAATTTGGTACATAAGAGTTGTGCAAACATCATCAAATCTAATTTTAGAAGATATTTGTCACCCCAGAAAGAAGCCTTGCACCCAGGAGCCTCCTCTCCCCATACCCCTCCCCACCCAGCCATAGACAAGCCCCATTCTATTTGCTTTCTCTATGGATTTGCCTATGAGGGCATTTCATGTAAGTGGAACCAGACAGGATGTGCTTTTATGGCTGGCTTCTTTCACTTAGCACAGTGTTTTCCAGGTTCCCCCGTGTTGTAAGGTGTGCTAGTTCTTCGTCCTTTTGATGGCTCCATAATGTTCCATTGTTTTGATGGTCCACATTTGGTTTATCTGTTTATCAGTTGATGGACACTGGAGTTGTTTCCACTTTGAGCTGCTCTCAAGAGCGCCGTTCTGAACATTCACATGTAAGATTCCGTGCAGAGACTCCTTTTTATTTCTCTTTGTTGGATACCCAGGAATGGAAGTGCCGGGTCATAGGGTAACACTTTTTCCAACTTTTTCAGGACCCCAAAGATTTCCTGCACTGCTGGCTACACCATTGTACGTTTCTACCCGCAAGGTATGAGGGTCAGGGCTGACTTTGAACATTAATCTGTAAGCCCCTCTCTGAAATTACATATGTTCAGAACCTACATATCTGTGATCTTGGGCCTGTTACTTGCCAACAGCAGTGCTGGATACAGACCTTGGGGAGAATAGTGTCTGCCTAATATGGTCCATGTGTGGATCAACCAAACTGATCCCTTCAGCATACCAGCCCGGGACTCAGAGTACACAGCAGGTGCTCAAGCAGTGCCTGCAGGCCTGCCATGGCTGGTCATCAGTAGGAAGACAACCAAAGTAACCAAAACATATGAATCACAAGACACTCATCATTATCCATACCCAAAAGAGGTCAGGTCCACTGCAGGAGTATCAGGAAATTAGGGTAGACAGGGAGTGGTCAGACAGACCAGCTCCTGGATGAGGACGAGAACCTGCTTCTCTTCTCAGAACCAGGCACATGAAGGGAACAGCGTGAGTCATTTAGGAATGACAAGTTTGTCCATAGATATCAGTGAGGGAAAGAGCGTAGGGAAAACTGTCCACAAAGGACAACCGTACCAGGAGGGGGACCAGAGAGGGAGTACTCTGGCACACCTGGAAACACCTGGTTCATCAGGGTGCCTTTCCCAGACTTGGCTTTAAGACAGCAAGGACCCCAAACCGGTGGCATTGTGTTTTCCATAAAAACCAGCATTAGTGGAGAATGACCAGAAATAGCCCCTTTCACTTCCTGTTCTGTCTGGGAAAGATGCTCCCAGGCCAGCTGAATAACACAACCAAAAAATGAGTTAATCAGCGATGGGTGGTGTCAGTCCTAATTCAAGCCCAACACAAGTGAAAACATCACCATTGGGCTGATCCCTTAACAGGATTCTACCCCAAGCTTTTTCAACAACATATAACAGAGCACGTCTATTGAGCACAACTCCAGAGTCTGTCCCTATCGAGCCACCGCGAGGAGGAACCTGGCAGGTAACCGAGACTCTTCCGAAATGTTAGGAAAGAGAGGGGACAGGTGCGGTTGGGGGCGGAGGGGCAGGAGTTTTGGGAAAATCAAAGGGCCATTCACGGAAAGTTAGATTCGCTGCGGCTTTGCTAGAAGTCTGGCTTGAAAGGGGACACAGCCCTTTGCTGTCTAGTAACACAAAACAGGGCCAATCACGGCAAAGCTGTTTCAAAGGTTGCTGTCCATTTTAGGACACTCCTGAATTTCGGGGAAACTGAAACCGAGCCACACCAGCAGGGAGGCCGCGGCTCACAGGGGCGAAGCTCTGGACGAAAGCCAGTGTCCACACTTCTCCCCTCCCCACCCCCGAACTCGCCCCCCGCTCTCTGCCCGGCCCGGCTCTCTCACTCGCCACCTGCCCCGGCACGCGGCGCGGCCGGGCTCCGGGGCGAGGGCTGCGCTCGCCGCGCGCTGCGCTCCTGCACACCTGCTCCCGGGCGCCGCGCCCAACGCTGCGGCCAGAGCGGGCCGGCGGGGCTGCAGCCCAGGTGCGCCGTCAGCTCAGGGGGCCGCCGGCAGGTCGGCAGGTGGACAGAGCCGCAGACGCGGGCGTGAGCTCATCCCGGGCACCCGGCGCCCCGAATGCGCAGCAAGCGGCCTCCCGTGCGCCAGCCCTCAGCCTCCACATCCAGGCAGCAGGCGGGCGGGCAGGCTCATCTTTCCTCTGGCGCGGCCCGAGTCGCAGTGATCCCTCGCTAACCTTCCCTGCCTGGGAGGCGGGCGGGCGCGGGGCGAGCGAGCGAGCGAGCGAGCGAGCGGCGCGGAGGCGAGCGGGGACCCCCTCCCCTGCCTCTGGCCGCTGGGGCGCTCTGCGGTCTTAAAGCAGCCACCCAGAACCCAGAGCGCCTGGAAGGCCTGAACAGCTAGGAGCTGTAGGCTCAATCTAGAAAAATTAGCAGTGCACCGGTCTGCTCCTATGTGCGGTCCGGGATCTTTACCACAATCTAGCCTTACATCATTGTTTCTATATTGCAAATACTATATTGCACTCATAAATATCCCATCTTTAAGATAAAAGATAAAGATCAAGTGGGCTGCTTATGCTGAAACACTTCTGATTTTTCAGAAAGCATTAGCATTCCGGGTTTCTCCTCATCCCCGAGGGTAGCTGTATGATGCAGATACTAGTAGATCAGACTCATTTTCCAGAGGATGAAACAGATTAGGAGAAACGGGACTTGTTCACAAATAAGCAAGTGGTTGACAAGCAAAGTTCAGCCTCTCCAAATGCTGACTAGTGTTCTGCAGCTTGCTTACATTGTCCTCGCGTTCCCTAACTTTTTTAGTGAGCATCTCCTATAAATTCTTTGTGGATTCACTCTCTAAAGGCCTAAAAATGTGCAATATATGATGGACGCTAAGGGATTTCCAGTAACCGTGGAGAGCTGGACACAATCACCTTCAGGAACCCCACTCCAATGACAGTACACAAACTAAGAATTCCAAAGGACAAAATGAATGGAAAGAGACGTCCATGGGCAAAAGATGCCCATATAATTGGAACAGGCATGGAAGGTGAGGTCTGTGTGCTGACTGACCACACCGGAAGAAGCTGGCTCTTTTGTCTGTGTGGGAGGGTCAACAAGAGGCAAGGTGGTTCTGCTCTAGGGCCCCAAATGACTGAGGGGCCTGGAGCTCAGATGCCCTGAAGGTTGGGTCTTCAGGGAGCAGATGATATCCCAGGGACCCCCTTCTCCAAGCAGCCTGATATAGGTGTCTCCCAGAGGCTGACAGAGACTCAGGCTGACCTCTAGAGAGCCTCTGGAAGTCACCAGGAATCCTGTGGACTAAGGTGGTTCTCCCTCTAGAAAGAGGAAATTCATTTGAAATCCATACCCGTAATCTGAGATCCTCCCTTCTGCTTGCCCAGGCTCCAGAATGCAGGCAGCACAATTTACAGCGTCCCTGCCTTTCCTCTCCACTCCCTGCACGAGACTCAGACGACTCTTCGGGGAAGTGACCTTCACAGTTGCGAAGACCCACAGATATTGGCATTACAGCTCCCAGTGGTAAAGCCAACACGTGCCTCCAGAGAGAAGTCCACTAACGAGCAGGACCCTCCATCCCACCCCATACACCTGATACACAGAGTTTCCTCTCGACACCTAGATTCTCTTTCTGAAATATAAATATACATCAGAGGATTAACAGACATTTTTAGGCGATTTCCAGCACAAAAGACAGACAAGTGGAAAGAAACAGAAACAAAAAATGGACCAGAAGGGAATGTAAAACCAAAACAAAATTCTACGATGAATGACCCCAGAGAAATAACCAAAACATTTTCAGCCATAAAACAAGAATACCATGTTGTGAGAAAAATGCTTAAAAAGTAAAAATGAGCTCCTAAGGACTGAACTATGATGCAGAAATGTTTTCACAAGGTCAATAGGATGATCAGAAGATAAAAAGTTGTAAGGAAATTTCTCAGAGAGCAGAACAAAAACGAAAAGGATAGAAAATGGGGGAGGAAAACAGATACTTAGAAAATGGATCAGGGAGATCCAATATCTGAATCATAGAAATTTCCCAAAAAAAGAAATAAAGAATTTAGAGGTAAGAATATTATCAAGGAAATTATCCAAGAAAGTGTCCCAGCACTGAAGCATGTGACCTTTTGGAATAAAAAGGCACACTGAGTACCCTGAACATACATACATAAATAAATATATAGAAAATAAATAAATAATTCCAAAATACTCGTTATCAGATTTCTGACTGCTAGGGATAAGGAGAATATAATAAAATGTCCTACAATCATCCACATTAAAGGATAGTGGTTCAGAAATGCACCCACCCTATTCTCCATACTGATCCCAAATGTCCTAACAGAAGATCGATGTCTAAAAATCTAAGGAGAGGGGCACCTGTGTGGCTCAGTTAGTTAAACGTCCGAATCCTGATTTCGGTTCAGAGTCATGGGATTGAGCCCCACCTTGGGCAGCCCAGTAGATGTAGATCCTGCTTAAGATGCTCTCTCTAGGGTGCCTGGGTGGCTCAGTCATTAAGCATCTGCCTTGGGCTCAGGTCATGATCCCAGAGTCCTGAGATCGAGCCCCACATCAGGCTCCCTACTTGGCAGGAGGCCTGCTTTCCCTCTCCCACTCTCCCTACTCGTGTTCCTATTCTCACTGTATCTCTCTGTCAAATAAACAAATAAAGTTCTTTAAAAAACAAAAAACAAAAAAACAAAAAAAGATGCTCTCTTTCCCTCTGCCTCTTCCCCAGGAAGGAAAGAAGGGTGGGAGGGAAGGAGGAATGAAGAAAGGAAGGAAGGAGAAGGGGAGGGGAAGGGAAGGGAAAATAAAAATCTCAGGAGAAAGAATCATTAGTCTAACCCAACTCACAGTGTAAGGGTAGAAAGAAGACAAATCAGATCTCTGAGGTGTCACACCCTTCTCCAGGAATCCTTTCTCACAAAGCTGTTGGAAGTCTTTCTCCACCAAAACCAGAGAGTGAAGCATGGAAGAGAGAGATATTCCCCCGCACCCTCCTGAGCCTTCAGCAAAAAGGCAAGAAGCAAGAAGGCAAGATCCCTACAAGAGAGAGAACAAGGTGCCCCTGGGAAGGACTGATAAGGGAAATCCGGGGACGAAAATGTCAAGTGCTGGTGAGCACAGCCCTTCCACCCTGGAGTAGGGCACACAACGTTCCAGAGCAAGGTTCCAGGGAGAAACAGTTACACATGCCAGACAGTTCTGTACGCATGGAGAGAATTTGTTCTGTTTGAAGGTCTGGGACTGATTAATGACAGTGAGAAAACAACAACAACAACAACAACAACAACGCAAATGGGAGAAATGGAGCACCCCTTATCTCCGGGAATAACCAAACTGATAGAAGAAAGGAAATGTAATCATGGCATTGAATGGGCTCAACTGTGATGTCCACAGCAGGTACGTGAATTGTGGAACTAAATTAACCAAAATCATCACCCAAGCCTACTGCAAGGAAGCAGAGAAGGAAAGTGTCCCTTAGGTGGTAGAAGGAGGTGTTGGAGAACCCAAACCCTGTTATCCGTAGTAAGGAAGTCAATAAACAATCTCTACTCCAAAACAAAACAGAAAAAGCACAATATTTTAAATCCAGGAATGCCAGAGTAATATGCCATTTTTAAAAAATGGTACTTAAAATAAATCAATGGTGTCAACGCGGGGTGGCATTCTTTCAGGGCTGATGAGTAACCAAGGTGAGCTCACCTGTCCAGGGTTTCTGGGCACGTGGCCAGATCCAGGCTGGTCCTCTGTGCAGTTGGGCACCACCCGGTGGCCAGTGTCTGCACAGGACTGCCTACTGACAGGACAGCTGGGGTTTGCAGCGTTCTTCAGGACTCCCAGGAAAGTAGCAGGAATCCCCGGGTTCTCCTGGCGTCTAGTCACATGCTTAATGGAGCTTGATCCAAGGAAGGTGAACAAGGAAAACCCTGGGAATGAGGTGGCCCATCCGTTACCTTCTCACTTTTTAATTGAGGTATCCTGACATTTTCCCTCCTGGTCTCAACCTTCGCCCCCAGTCCTTCCTCCAAGGGACAGGCAATCAGGGTTGCCCACCACTCATGTCATACCTGAATTTTCTATAATCACCCTTCACTGCTAGCACACAACAGAAGGATTACCATTTTCAGTTTAAATGACTCACAGTAACTGCATTACTTCTTAAAAATATAAAAAATAATAAAACTTTAAGGGGCAAGAGTATTATAAGCCAAAGCAATGACTAAATCTGAGAAAAAAGAACTACCAACCCAGCCCGGAGTAATCATCCACATCATTGTGCACCATAGAACAAAAATTAGACGACCAAAGTGTTACTGTCCATGAATCTTCTCTTCGTTCCCTTTCCTGCTTTCTAGCATATTTTGAAGCTACATATTCTCATTTAAAAAAAGAGTTGATGATATATTTCTTTTTCAGCCCAAGGCAAGTTGCCTATTTTTTTTATCAGTTCAATATTTAACAATCTTTTCTCTTTTTTTTCCACTTTAAATTCAATATTTGTTCTTTTTTTCCATTTTATTTTATTTTATTTTCGGTGTTCCAGAATTCATTGTTTATGCATCACACCCAGTGCTCCATGCAATTCATGCCCTCTACAATACCCACCACCAGGCTCACCCAACCCCCTACCCCTCTCCCCTCCAAAACACTCAGTTTGTTTCTCAGAGTCCACAGTCTCTCATGGTTCATCTACCCCTCTGATTTCCCCCAACTCACTTCTCCTCTCCATCTCCCAGTGTCCTCCATGTTATTCCTTATGTTCCACAAGTAAGTGAAACCATATGATAATTGACTCTCTCTGCTTGACTTATTTCACTCAGCATAATCTCCTCCAGTCCCGTCCATGTTGATACAAAAGTTGGGTATTCATCCTTTCTGATGGAGGCATAATACTCCATTGTATATATGGACCATATCTTCTTTATCCATTTGTCCATTGAAGGTTCCTAGAGCAGAACATAGGCAGTAACCTCTTCGACATTGGCCATAGCAACTTCTTTCAAGACATGTCTCCAAAGGCAAAGGAAACAAAAGCAAAAATGAACTTTAGGGACTTCATCAAGATCAAAAGCTTCTGCACAGCAAAGGAAACAGTCAACAGAACAAAGAGGTGGGGTTCCTGGGTGGCTCAGTGGGTTAAAGCCTCTGCCCTCAGCTCAGGTCATGATCCCAGGGTCCTGGGATTGAGCCCCGCCCACATTGGGCTCTCTGCTGGGCGGGGAGCCTCCTTCCTCCTCTCTCTATGCCTGCTTCTCTGCCTACTTGTGATCTCTGTCAAATAAATAAATAAAATCTTAAAAAAAAAACAAAGAGGCAATCCACGGAATGGGAAAAGATATTCGCAAATGACAATAACAGACAAAGGGCTGGTATCTAAGATATATAAAGAATTCCTCAAACTCAACACACACAAAACAGGTAATCACGTCAAAAAATGGGCAGAAGACATGAACAAACAATTCTCCAATGAAGACATACAGATGGCTATCAGACACATGGAAAAATGTTCATCATCATTAGCCATCAGGGAGATTCAAATCAAAACCACATATTGAGATACCACCTTACACCAGTTAGAACAAATCTTTTCTTACAGAAAAAAAAAAAAAATGTTTTGTCTATTTTCTTCCCTTAGCTCCTTGTCACAATTTGCTTTCATTTACTCAGCAAGATTCTAGAATAGGCATCATTGTCCATAAAATGACCCCGGGGACAGTGTTCAAGTCTCATCTAGGTCTTCTCCTCAGTGTCACAATCCATGTACACTTTCTGCTTGGATAATCTTGTCTCAGATTTTAGGCATTTTGGTTGATTCTTCTAGCCAAAAACTTCAAGCCTGCCCATGCCCTTTGGGGCTGCCAATCCCAACAGCCTGGGAAACGTTTGCCCACTATTGGAAAGGGTGGCTCCGATGCCCACTTGCTGGAAGCTCCCATGAGCAGGAAGCGGCCCCTTTGCAGGGTCAATGGAGGGAGTGACTCAGTGCCATCCCGGACCCCTTTTGGTCAGGGTAGACCTTCTCCCATGCTACATCTATAATACCAATACCACCAAAGGACGGTATAAACAATTTCACCGAACCACGTGTCTGACAGTGTTACTGAATTTAACTTTTTCTTCCTCGTCCCAGTTGGTTCCCAGTTGAACCATTCTGGGCACACTAACAGTCTAGGGTTTTTTTTTTTCACTGTTGGTAAAAATCTGTATTTTGCACTCTGTTTTTTTTTTTTTTTTTTTTTTTTTCAGATTTTTTGAAAGTTGTAGAATCCAGAGCCAGGGAAGACTTTGTGGATCTGCAGAGAGGCTGGGCGAGGTCAGGGCTTCAGAAGGTCCTGGCACAGTTGGGACTCAAAGCCTAGCCAGAGCACAAATCTCCGAATTTTCTGCCTGTGTCTCTCTGGGGCCCAGCACTCTGGTTTCTTTCTTTCTTTCTTTCTTTCTTTCTTTCTTTCTTTCTTTCTTTCTTTCTTTCTTTTTATATTTTATTTATTTATTTGACAGACAGAGATCACGAGTAGGCAGAGAGGCAGGCAGAGAGAGAGGAAGAGAAGCAGGCTCCTTGCTGAGCAGAGAGCCTGATGCGGGGCTCGATCCCAGAACCCTGGGACCATGACCTGAGCAGAAGGCAGAGGCTTTTACCCACTGAGCCACTCAGGTGCCCCCACTCTGGTTTCTCGACATGTGCAGAGCTGCCCAGCAGCACTGCCCAGGGGCAAGAGCCCAGGCCCCTGACAGGAGAGTGGGGTTTGATCCCACTTCTACCACCCACTAGCCGCAGGACTGTGGCCCCATGACCTAGCTCCTCAGCCTTGGTCCCATCCTCCGCAGAACAATGGTGGTGATAACACCTGCCTCAAAGGGATGCTTTTAGCAATAAAGGAGATCTAGACAAAGCACGTGGAACAGCCCTTGACTCAGTGCACACCATCTACATACCATTATTATTATCATCATTATACACTCATGCCCCAGAAAACTGTTCTGTGAATACAGCCAACTAATGAAAGGTCCACCCCATACTTTCACGTACCACTGCCTGTATGCTGATGAACCAGCAGCATGTGAAGACCAGGCACTGTGAAGGAGAAAACCCTGGGCCCCACTTGCAAGCCAACACCCTACCCTGTTCCTGGTTCATGGGAGCTGGTACAAGACACCAGACTCAGGGCCTGGGGTCTGCAGCAGGTGCGTCTCCCGACAACGTAGACCAACATCAAAGCTGCTGGACACATCACTGTGAAAACCGTGATATAACTAAATACTGTAATTAGTGGAGATAGTTCATTTAAAATCAAGAATAAATATCGTTGGGCACTGGGACGTGTTATGAAGCCCATAACTCATTGAAATTTGACCACCACATTGTACATGAGATCCACCAGACACACCAAGCTTATGTGGAAACTCTTATGGGAACTCTTATGTGGAAACTCTTCTCATGCCCCCAGAAAGGTTGAGGACTTGCCCAGGGTCGCACAGCTAATCCCTGGGGGAGCGAGGATTTGAGCTCATGTTTGACTTTCCACCAAAGGTTTGAGACAACAGGGCAAAGAGGCTCGGGTTGCGGTCTCTAGAGCCAGTTGATTTGATTCCAAAGGCAACCTCCACATCTGCCTAGCTAACCTCTGGAAATCGCTTAACCAGTCTGTGCCTGAACTTTCTCATCTGTAAAATGGGTACAATAAGACTTTCTGAGCAGGACCCAAGTGACGATTAAATGAGGTAGCTGTACAGAGTTTAGGTCGTAGGTTGCACGAAGTAAATGCAGCCTGTTTTATGAACCGCTTTGGCACACATTCCAGTATTGACTCGGATCCTGACCATCCACTCTGAATCATCCATTTCTCTTGTAATGCCTCCTATGAACCCAGGCCAAAGCACACGCTCCCTTTTATGCTTCTTAGTATGTGAGAAGGTCAGTAAGAATTCAAGGTGTGAACTGAGAGGTTGAGGGCCTAGGGGAGTGAAGGTCCAGTGCCAGGGTCCGCAGACTCCTTCTGGAAGGATCTGAGAGTAAATATGTCAGATTTAAGGGCCACACCAGTCCCCGTCTCAATGACTCAACACAAAAGCAGACACAGACCACAACATGAATGAGTATGACGCTGCTCCAACGCAACTTCATTCACAGACACAAATCTAAATTTCACACAATTTTCACATGTCACAAATGTGTCTCTTTGGGTTTTCTAACCGGTTAAAAATCTTAAAGTCCTTCTTGTGGCTGGCTGGATTTGGCCCACGGGCAGTGGTTTTCTAAGCCTTGGACTAACATATGAAACCACAAATGGCATGCTATTGGTGGCACTGAGGATCACGGGGCCAGGAGAGGTCGGGAAAAGGGTCACTGAAGGTCAACGACTTTTGTGGGTCCAGAGGGAGTTGGGGGAGGAGAGTGCTGAGGTCTGGGGAGGTGCCAGAGTTGGCTTGCACGAGACAACACACATGCAAAGACTCAGCATGATGCCTGCAACTCCATGGATTCAGACTCTTAAAAACCTTAGAATCTTGTATAAGTGGATGATGTTTTTTATAAATGCAGAAAACTATGCTAAAGTACCTTACATCCCAACCACTGGATAGATTTTGGTCTTCATGAGTCCAAGGGCATTTTCAAATGGGACAGCAGTCTCTGAATAGTTTCAGGGATGCCAGATTGTATTTCTGGGTTCCCCTCACCCAACCCCGCCAAATAGGTTTCCAACCATTCAGTGTGTAGAATTTTATTTTCCGTCAGTATTTCATTTCTGTGATTTGAGCTCCTGCCAGCAGATAGATCTTGGTGACACCAGGAAGGAAGGGCTTAAGTGTCTCCTTAAGCATGTGTACCTACTGATATAAAACCAGAACTTCACTGGGAAAGAAAAAGGTCTTAAGTTCTGAGGGAAGCGGGGGAAAAAATGAAACACCATCCTGAAAAATCCTGAAGGTCAAGCCAAGACCCTCCAAGTCAAATTCAACCCACTTCACCTGTTCCCCTCCAAGGTCATTACTCTGGACATAAATTTTCATAGTGGAGAGATTTGTGGTTTTTTTAAGCTAACAGAATTCTAGATAAAAGGGTATTGGGTAGGAGTTTAAAACTCCAGTGCTTCATAAAGCCAAGGTTGGAGATTTGGCAGTCTCATGACAAAAATTTAAAATCCTATCTAAATTATTTGAAATAATTGATTCATTATCCGTGATTCTCAAACCTAAAAATATTTAGCTCAAAGCACTCATAATTGGACATGTAATTAAGATTACTGACTTCTATATTAAGTGATTGAATAAGATATTTTAGGCTCCTGAATGACATAATATTAACAGGAAAGATTTGTACCCTGTCCCTACCCAAGCTGATTATGAAAATCATCTTAAACTCATCCATTGCTCAGTAATTAGCCTTAAATATATCCTGGAAATAGGGTGCTTAGCGTCTTGCTGTCTCAATCAGTATTCTAGAATCCCCTTCCACGATCCCATTCATTTCGGGTCACAGCACCCTCCATCTGGAAGTGGTCTGTCTCTAAAGCAGAAAGAGTCGCACAAAGCATTGCACACAGCTTCTATTTGATTTGGAAGCAAAGCGGGCTCAAACCCATAAGCCACAGAATGGCTGACCTCTCCAGCAGCCGAGTGTGGAGTTCACAGGCTTCTCCTCCCGTGCCAGCTGCTCCCCTAACAGCGACGTCATCAGCATTCTGAGACACATCCCAGGCTCTGGATCTCCTAACACATCTTTACGAGCTACCTTTGAAAGTGACCTCTAAGCTGCCATTCCTTCCTGAATTTCCATGCCCGAGGGTGAGGAAAGTCAAATCCGGCTGTCAGCTGCAGGCTCCATCCCCTGGGGCAGAGCTCCCCTGAGCTCCCTGGGGTGTGAGGCCAGCCGCCTCCCTGGCCGGTGTGTGACCAGGGCTTCAGGACCGCACCCTGATACTCTGGGTTAGATCATGGAAGACACCGTTCTCATGTTTCCTTGAAACTTTGGTTATTCACTGATACACTTGTATTTAACTTAGTAGTAATTTGTTCCATTTTGCTCTAAGTCAGGAAGTTTTGCTCAAAGACATGAACCTTTTATTTTATCTTTCCTGTGGGCATGTGGACTCACGTATACGAGGCCGAATGAAAAAGAAACACGATAAGGGAACTTGACGCTCATAGTTGGTCTTTCACCCTGCCCTTCCATACTCTCTTCCTTGTATTTCATTCTGAAAAAGCTCCAATGCACACTGTTTTATATTATACCGTATCGTGTTTTCTTATACATTTAAGCTGTGAGCTTTTTAGCACGCCCACATGGTTGCTGCACTTAGGGTTGTGGGCTGGTTCCATGGGATGAAGTCATGTGATTTCCAGCAGCAATCTGATTAGGAAAGAAGCTCAGACATTCTGGTGGCTGGGGGCACTTACGAAGTAGTGGTTAGCGGTGGTGACAACTGGAACCTGGGGTGTGAACTTTTAGGGTGATTAGAAATGCAAACAGGCAAACTGCTGAAGGCAGAGAGGGGAAACTAAGGCATGCAGGCAGCTGGGCGCTAGGGGACCCCCAGCTGGCTTGAGGAGCATGGCCCGAGTCACTCATCAGCAGAAGCTGGAAAGCAAGGGCTGTCGTGGCTCTCAGTGGTGGCAAGGACTTAACTGGGCGGCTTCCTGTCTATGACCTGAAGCATTGGCATTCAGGAGTGGCCGGTTCCCATCTGGGCACCCTCCCGCGTGACCCTGAGTCTGCCATGAGTATCTCTCCCCTCTTGTGCTCCCCGCAATTCCTCTTCTTCCTCTGCCAATCACCGATCCCCAAGGCATTCTTGGCTGCCCACGTCAGTCACGTCGGCCAGGTCCCTCTCATGCCAAGCAATAAAACACCTCCATAATGCCCTTCTGAATAAATCCATGTCAGATCGGGCATTAATAGTTCCTTAGACTTGGTTCTTTACCAAATACCACAGTGAGTGGCTGCTTCACCGGGATATTAAGGATCCATTAACTACACACCAGTATTTCTGTAAGGAGGGGTCTGATGGCTTCCACGAGTCTTTATTCCAACACCATCGCTAAGGGTCCAGCATTGAGCCAGGAACGAACTCTCTCAGGAGAAATCGGCACTGACGACTTCAGGCAGCCTCCTTCCAGCTGAACCCTGCAAATCCCGGGGCTGACCTGTGTCTCAGTCCAGTCAGTGAAGGCTCTAAACCTCGGTTTTCTCGTCTGCAAACTGGGAATAACGATGTCACCACCAAGTGTTTTCAGGGGCTTGAGGTGATGATGTCCACACAACCGGTGTACGGAAAGGGGGTGAACTGGGAGGGTTGGGGTCATCGGGAAATAGTCCGACAGCTTCCATGGCATCATTGTCCTCAAACCCACTTTCAGACCCCTGTTCCGCACAGAGGGTGAGCCTCCCTTAGGGCACTTACTAAACAGACCATCCCAGAGCCACCTTTTAGTGCACGCTGAATACAGCACAGGAGTCTGCGTTTTAGAGAAGTGAAAGCATGTCAGCATCATTGTCTTACCCCCTGGACCATGCTGCTCAGTGGGTATGACAAAACGAGCCCTACCATGGAAACAGGGCTGTTTAGTGTTGTGGGAGAGAAAAAAGTTGTCCCTTGGGGAGATCACTTCTAAGGACCTCAAAGTTTGGACTAGGAAACAAGAGGTGGACTCCCTAGGGTACAAAAGCAACAGAGAATGGCCAATGGCCAACCCGGAGGGCTCTAAGCTGGAGAGGTGCGATGGTCTCTGCTGGAGTGAGCTGGAAGGGCCTGGAAGGACCTGATGTGTGGCTGTGCTCTGAGCAGGGGAGCAACGAGGTCTTCATCGTGGAGGATGGCACACACGGCGTAGGTGTGCTGGGCCATGGGTGACCAGTAGGGAGCCTCGTGGGGAGAATCTTTAAAGGAAATGAGGTGGGAAGGTTGAAGACATCAGCCCGGACCTCCTGAGGTGTCCACTTCCCTCCCAGAGTCATCCTCTGGAAGCTGGTGTCGGCGGGCTGCTGACAGGCATCATGATCCTGCCAATGGCGTTCAACCTGATGAGGGGGCTGTTGGGTATTCTTGAGTGAAAAGCAAATGCTATTTTCTTCTAGGTAGAAGAGAGGAAGACAAACAGGGGTAGCGTGGCATCGTGCCAACTGGCTGCAAAGGTGAGGCAGGAGAGATCCCAGAGAGGGAGCAGTGCTGGGGAGGGAGAATCAGTGAGTGGAAGCAAAATGACAAGAAAGGAAGCAGAACCAAGGGGATAGGAAAACTATCAGAATTGCAGGCACATTTTAACACCCAACATTCAGCCATAAGTATGAGTAATCCTAGTTTCCTTTCTCACCACCATTCCCCCCATGTTATTTCTTTTTTTATATTAAATGTTTTCTATCTTCAGTATTATACATCAAAATGCTAAGACACAGTCCTCTATGGCCCTGGTATAATGAACACATTTTGAAAACTCATCTTTGGTTGGCTCTCATAACCATGCAGAAGGCGTGATTTCCCCGTTGTACAAAGCCCGATTTAGGACATTGGTTACTTTGTCATCGTCTTCTTTCTCAGATTTAGCGAATAGTGAATGGTCTATTGGTACTGGTCTTGGCAATGCCTTATGTGCCTTGGCAAGGTTCAATCCTAGCCCCATTGGCAGGAGGAGATAAGCCGTGTCCCAGGGGACAGAGCACAGGATAGAATCCGATCTGGCATCTCTCCTTTGCTGTCTTCATAAGCCCTCCCTGGAAACTCCGCCTCCAGGACCAGTGATGAATGCACTGTGGAAAAACCCATATTTGTGTAAAACCAAAAAGCTTCCCAGTCACCATTCATGAGGAAGTGACTGCTCAGACAATCTGATGGGATCAGCTGGACTTAGTGGGGCCACAGTGGACATCACATGATTCCCAAATGCTGTGGGGACAGGAACATCAGAGCCCAGTTTGGAGGCAGGTCAAGTTGCTGGCAGTCTTGGAGTTTGGGGCTAGCATTGTGTCAACTTTTTTGGATTTGTACTTTCTGACAGTTCTGTATCTCCATTATCCTGTTCTGTCTTATATGCTGGTCTCCAAACATTGTGCTTCCCACCTGGTCTGAACTGGCCAACCCCCCAAGTGATGGCAGCCTGAGGTCTTCCTTGGGGATCCTACCACAAAGTCGCCTTAAATCATTTTTGTCTATCTATTTATTTGTGTTTTCTCTACTAGCAAATGAGAGCCACAAGGGCAGAAACCTCTCTTTCTGGTTTACCGTGGCATGTCCAGGACCCAGGAAGGGCTCTGTGCAGGCGGGTTAAAAGAGTGATGTAATCGGGGCACCTGGGTGGCTCAGTGGGTTAAAGCCTCTGCCTTCGGCTCAGGTCATGGTCCCAGTGTCCTGGTATCGAGCCCCACATCAGGCTCTGTGCTCTGCAGGGAGCCTGCTTCCTCCTCTCTCTCTGCCTGTCTGCCTCTCTGCCTACTTGTGATCTCTGTCTGTCAAATAAATAAATAAAATCTTTAAAAAAAAAAAAGAGTGATGTAATCACTGGCAGGTACTCCCATGTCCCCGAACGAAAGAAGGCAGGACAGGCTGTCACCCCACCAGTAGTAACACAAAAATTAGCAGAAAAAACATGCCAGTGATTGGCCTGTCTTTGGTCCAGCTCTTGGATTTGAATGTCTGGAGTTTGAATCTTTTGTTTCTACTCTGGGCTTGGCCTTCTCTCCCAGAACAACACATACCTTGTATTCTTTCTGGTTTCCTGCATTTTGAATACAGGTGGGTTAGACAGTGGAATGGAAATCTCTGAACAAAGACAGGTGAAAAGGAAATCATCTCTTTCTGTCATATCTACATACCTATCTTTAGAGGGGAAAAATAGAATATTTACACACACACACACACACACTTTGCACATTTACGTTACTTTTCTCAAGCATTCAAATAGTGAACCCACAACCTTTTCATCCTATCCTAAAAACCTAGAGAGATGACGGAGGGAAGAATTCCAGTTGCCGTCAAATCTCTTGTGATGGTTAAGCTGAGTGTTTTCATGGGGGAAAAGCACAAGACACGATGCACCCTTATGCCTGACGACTAAGGAGGCATCTGTTTCCTGGAGATGGTAATTCTGGAGAAGGAGCAGCCTTCTCCAGAGCTGTGAGCCCTTGTCATGCCTGGCACAGGCATGAGGTTGAAGGGGGAGATGACCTGGACCACTTATACATAGAGAGATCATTAGAGGGACAAGAAGGGTGTACAAAAAATAAAATAAAAAGGATTATTTTGATTCTAGTTTTAGAGATCAGGAGGGAGGCTGTTGTAACAATATATAGGAGACATTAGGGAGAGAAGGCACAAAGCCCAGATGGTTTAGGGCCCCAAGAGGAAGCTCTGATATATCAATGGGACTCAAAGTTTTGAGGGTGTACCCTAGACGGACTTCACTGAAAAGAGCCGTTCTTTTCTCTGCCAGCGGAAAAACCCAGGTGGCGTGAAAGGCTTTGTGTCTGATTGTTTGTTCTTCCTTATAGTCTAGCCTTTATGTGGGTTTGTCCTCTTACAGGTGCAAACAAATATGTAATCACCGCGGCGCTCAAATAGACATCCTTTGAAGACTCCCTGCAGAGCAGAAGGAAATGCGGCTGGTTTGGGGTTTTGCAAGCCATGCGGCTGGCAAACGCTCTGGTGTCCTGTCCTGGCCACAAAGGCAGGTGCAGCTGGACCTTGAGCCCAGAGTCGGTGACCACAGCAGCTCTTGGAGCCTGGCTCTGCGTTGGCTGGAGTCACCTGAGATCACCTGGACATCTCTATTTTTGCCAATGTACGGTGACTTCAAATTAAATCTCAGACGCATTTCAACGGTCTGAGGTGATTTTGGACCCTTGCCCTCCATGCCCGTGTCTGGTTTGGGTATGAAATGCTGAGGTGTCCTCGGAAATGGCTCTCTGCCTTTGGTGACTGACCTTCCCTCTCCAGCAGCTGAAGTGAGACGGACAAGGCAGATCTCCGCTGACTTTTCTGTGGCTGCATCTGTGCACAGCGCGTGTAGTCCTGCCGTGGCCCTCAACACGCCCCACCTGGGTGAGTGCCCGCAGGACCTGCCCTGCTCCTGAGCAGGTGGGGTGAGCACAGCAGCCTCTGTCCAGACCTTGGGGAGGCTGCGCTGCTTTGACACCTCCTCCACTGGTGGGTGTGAAGCCATGGTGGAGTGTCATGCACGGACTGACCAGCGGAGCTGAGGACCCTAACGGGCAGGTCCTTGCCACTGGCATGTACCAGGCACCGACTGTACCCAGAGCTGTGTCTAGCGCTGCTGCGTGCAGGGTCACTTCATCGTCCCAGCAGCCCCAGGAGGCCAGTGGGGCTTGGCCAGGACGGTGGGGAGTTCTCACGTACCTGCCACAGTGAAGTGCCTAATTCTCGGAGGGATGAGTGGCGGCCACTGACCGGCCTCCACGCCGGATGCAGCTGCCCTGGCTGGGGCCCCCGTTCGGCTCTGAACAGCCCCGGGACAGCCTCTCCAGGGCAGAATCTAACAGGAACCCCCCGGGCAGAGCAGGCAGAGAGGGACTCTCCAGGCTTCGTCCCTAGGGAGGAGGGGAGAATTCTGAGGGCATCCTGGTACTAAATGTCAACACATAACATCCAGGTCCTGGTGGTACTGCTGTGGTCTCCATGTACAGATGGGAAACTGAGGCACAGAGAGATCAACTCTCATGTAACTTGTCCAAGGTGTATAATCAGGAAGTGGCAACCACACTCAGGGACCCAGCTGTGTGGGCCATATCCTTAGCCATCTTGACCATGCTGTCTTTCCGCTAGACGCCACATGAGCCAGCTGCTTGGCCAGGACATCTGCAGACCACTTCACGTCATCCTCAGGGCAGCCGAGGAGGGGACAGCATAAGACAGAACCTGTGGCTGTCCCCACTGAAGAGGTCAGGAGATACCCCTGGAGGCGTGGGCTCACCTGAGCACGCGGTGGCTTCCTGACAGCGATGGCAGGATCCCACCCATGTCCTTCTCCCCTCTGGGCTGGCGCTCCAGAAGGAGGTTGGGCCAAGGCTGTGAAGAAAGGGCTTTTGCTGTCATGGAGAGGGCTGGTATGGCTTGAGCAGCCACAGAGGTAAGCCATGGCATGTGTCGGTCACAGTGGGTGCGAGGCACGTTCCTGAAAAACCCACAAGAGTGGCAGCAAGGGAAAGAGCTGGCCGTGGAGTGTCTGCCCTCATGCAGAGCTGCAGACGGCACCAGCAGACTTGAGAGACAGGCTTGTGTCTCCAACCCTCATGCTTCCTTCTTGCCCAGTCCTGGAGGCCTCAGGGAGGCGGCAGTGGGAGAATGTTCAAGGAGGGATGAAGAGACGCCCTGCAGATTCCTGGCCAACTTTCAAACTGAAGTCGTGGCTGCACTGAGGGAATATCAGGAAGATACTAGGATTAAGGAATTAGATGAAGCCGATCCTTTTTTTTTTTTAGATTTTATTTATTTATTTGACAGACTGAGATCACAAGTAGGCAGAGAGGCAGGCAGAGGGGGAGGGAGAAGCAGGCTCCCTGCTGAGCAGAGAGCCCGATGCGGGACTCGATCCCAGGACCCTGAGATCATGACCTGAGCCGAAGGCAGAGGCTTAACCCACGGAGCCACCCTGGCGCCCTGGGAGGGTACTTCTAAAGGAACTCTGCCCAGTGCTGAGCCAAACATTTATCACTAGGCATTAAAAACCACACCTACTGCTCCTTGATATTTATCCAGAGGAGCTGAAAACTTAGGTCCATGCAAAAACTTGCACACAGCATTTATAGTAGTTGTATTTATAACTGTCACACTTGGAAGCAACCACCATGGCCTTCAGTAGGTGAAGGGACAAGCAAACCAGTAAATCCAGGCAATGGAAAAGTATTCAGTACTAGAAAGAAACGAGCTGTCAAGCCATGAAAAGACATGGAGGAACCGAATCCATGTCACTCCGTGAACAAAGCCAGTCTGAAAATGCCGCATACCGTGTGACTCCAACTACACAACATTCTAGAGGAAGCAAAACTATGGAGACAGGAAAAGACCAGTGGTTGCGGGTTGGGGGAAGGAGGAACAATGAGGCGGAACACAGAGGGTTTTTAGGACAGGGAAAGCATTCTGTATGATAAGATACACAGCATTATGCATTTCTCAAAACTAGAGGAAGATGCGCCACCCGGAGGGATCTCCAGTATAAATAATGATGAACTCTGGGTGACAATGACGAGTGGGTTCATCGGCTGGAACAAAGGCACCCACCTGGGGTGGGATGATGACCGTGGAGGGTGCTGCACCTGTGTGGAGGCAGGGGGTATGGGGGAACTTTCTGAACTTCCTGCTCAAAAACTTTTGTGAACCTAAAACCGTTCTTAAAAATAGTTTCTTATAGGGAGAAAAAACCCACATCGGTGTGTCTAAGAGGGCTGGGGACAGGAGGAAGACGTCCGCCTCACCCTCTCTGAATCACCACAGAAGATCTGGCAGAACTTGTTTCTGAGATGCTTGAAACCCAACTTTTTAGGGACAAGTGGAATAAAACAACCCAGAACGGCAAAGAGGTTAATCCATGCGGTACACACGAATATTTCCATTCTGGCAGTTTAGAAGCATAGATTACTGGTCCAAGAAGTGAACCCACAGACCATTCATGGAAACCTCTGGCTGCATGAAGGAAGAGACCACGTCTGGTGGATGTTCCCGTGATGTTCCCAAGGTATAGCGAGAGTGATCCAGGGCTCACCAACCCCTCTGAGCCCCTGGCCGATGGAAAAGTCTACTTTGGTAGGATCCCCACATATGGGCGATCATCTCTAGCCTTCATTTTTGAATCCTGAAAGGGACATAGTGACACTCAACTCTCCGAGCCGCTGGGAAGTTTCAGGATTCATAAAGCTCTACTCCACAAGAACCTCTTCTGCTCCAGGAGTTCTCTTTTGGGAGAAGTCCAAGGCAGGTAAACATTCCTCAGGAAGCATCCATTTATGACAAATCTCACATAAAGGAAATCAGAAGGGCCACATTCATTCTAATGGGCGCACGAACATGAGTAACAAATATTTAAGCTACTCATGTTATAAAGACAGGAAATACCTTATTATCAAGAAGTGTCAGGTTTCCTGAAGCTTTGTGCTTCGGTCCATGCTTTCTCAGAGCCAAGACTGAAAGACTTATGAGGTTTTTAAAAATTGAGTAATTTTCTTAACTTACTAAAAATCTCTCTGGATTGTTGCATTTATGCAGTAAGTATCTACGTTGATCTTCTTTTTACTGGGATCACTCCTTAAAGAGACTGGATTTCAGAGGCTTTTGACTTAAGCAGCTATTTAAACTTATTGAAGAAAAATAAATTGCTGAAAAATGCACCTGATGTAAGTTAAAATTCTCTGGGGAATAATTTCTAGGAAAAAAATAATAGTGAGAAGGATTATGCCCCAGTTGTTGCTACAACTTTACAAATGAGTTGAGAGTTACAGATTGTATCCATAGCAATCCCATGATGTAGCTCCCTTACTACCACCAGCCTGCGTCCGAGGTGGAAGTGTAGGACAGACAGATGGGAGCAGCTCCAGGCATTACATCAGGAGCACTTACAATTTTAGACCAAAGATGTGAATGCTTCTCCTTGGGGTCTTGTGACCCTTACTGGCACTTTATTCCTTTCCAAACAGTATTTCATTGAGAAGATCAAGTTGTGGCACCCTCTGCCCAGAGGACAACTGACTATCTGAAAGATCTGAGTGTGATTCTACAGTGAAGAGCTTGTGGCAGAGGAGCCAGGAGGGACCCCCCTGAAAAGGGTCAGAGGAAAGCACCGTCCGTATTACTGTGTGACCGCAGTGCCGGGGGTTTCCATCATGTGAGCATCTGAAGGAAGTCCCATTCACCTAAGTGACAGCATCGCCCACATTCTTGACTTGCCAGGAAGGCTAAAAACTGTATCTGAGAAGCCTTAAGAAGAGACAAGGAGACATGGAATACAAACGCCAGCAGAGAACTGGTCTGTTCGGGAGTCCCGGCATAGCGCAGGCTGGGGCAGGGACACTGGAGCCTCACGTGGTTCCAGTTCTTGGGCAGTTCTCAGTCTTTCCGCCATCAATGCCTCACCTGAAGAGGAAGGTTATAAATAGTACTTAGTCCAAAAGATTGCTAGGAGGATTGAAAGTTTTCAACAGTGTCTGACAAGTGGCAGGTTCTGGGAGACTAAGCAGACACATAAAGCTGGCCGAAGGGTGGTGAATCTGAGCTACCCAGGAAATTCAGAAGGAACGCTATCACAGGAGAATGGCAGGGGAGGGTGTCATCTGGGAGGGTCCCAAGATGCCTAATGGTCTTGCAGGTGGCCCAGGGGGTGTCAGGCAGTTTCAGGGTGCGGAGGGGGTGATAGGCAGCGACAGGAGAGGGCGTGTCTCAGATAGTGGCAGGCAGTGGGCAGTGTTGGAGGAGGTGTCCGGCCCAGACCCTGTCTCTAGTAATGAAGATGACGTCAGACCTGTCATTTTCCAGCACACACAAATGATTCCCCTCTAATTCCCCGATGAAAACAACTGAGCAGGCTGAATTAGAGACCCTGCAGATGTGTTTGTAAGCAAAAGACAGTGATTAAGAGCCAGCATGGAGTCATGAAGAGAAGTCTTGCCAAAAGCATCTTTAAAAAAATAAAAAGATTGTATTTATTTATTATTTGAGGGAGGGAGAGAAAGAGATTGAAAGAATGAGTGAGAGGAGGAGCAGACAGAGAAACATGCTCTCCGCTGAGCAGGGAGCCCAACATGGGACTCAGTCCCAGCACCCCGGGATCATGATCTGAGCTGAAGGCAGACACTTAAACAGTTGAGCCACCCAGGTGCCCCAAAAGCAGCTAAAAAAAAAAAAAGTAAGATTACTTGTCTATTAGATCAGGAGAAGCTGTTGGATCTCAGGGATCAAGACCACATGGGGATGTTCGCTGGATTTCAACAAGTCCTTTGACAAAGACATGATATTCTTGTGACACGGCAGAGCTCTATGAACAGAAAGACGCCTTGAATAGTTCAAAGGTAGCCAGGTGTCCACAGGCTCTGGAGGGCTGGGTTACAGGTTGTCACAGGGAAGGGCGGATTCTCTACGGACATATTAAAGGATCATAATCTTGACTTCCCACACTCATATTTCATCAGCAGGTTGGATGAGGACAGTGTGCTCATCGACTGTCCACTTGACACCTGCTGTTACAGGTGACCCTGCACCGAATGCAGAATCAAGCTTTTAAAGGGCTGCTGCCCTCCCGGGGGCGGAGCTTCAGCAGGGGCGGAGGGAGGTCTGCAGGTGGGCAGTGCTGTTGGTCACAGGGCAGAGGGCATATACTTAATCCCACGGACCTGTTCACCCGAAGTGGTTACAAGGGCATATTTATTATTTTGTTTTTTTTATTTTTTTATATATTTTTTTATTTTTTGAAAGGACATATTTTTATTACATATGTTTCACCACAATAAATAATGCAAGACAAAAAAGAGAAAGGTTGACAGTGAAGTCAAACAGGCTTACTACACGTAAATTTTTTTGGTGGCCGAGTCAAAAGCCAAGGTACAACGTTGCACCTTTCACCATGTTGTGACAGATTTTTGGTGGTAAGTGTCCTTTCACTCATGATGGGTTTGAAAACAAGGACACATTTAGAGAAGGTATGAGGGAGATTTCATTTCCTCTTTATGTTGGTTTCAAGTTCTCGGAAGGTGACCTGTGAAAAGGGAAATGTGAACCATCATTTCAATAGAAATAACCCTTTCAAGTAAGAACCCAATATTACCCAAAAAAGTGCTATCTTTTAATATGAAAGAAGAGAAATAAATATCTGTTGTTTAAACCCAAAAGAGAACCCAGTGTTAAAAACATTAGTGACTGACCAATTTATTGATAAAAATAATTTTCACAAATAAATTATACTAACAATTTGTATGCATAAAGTCAGTTTACAAGATTGCCCACATGTGTGGCATAGTATGCATGTATTTCATTTGATATCATATTTTGAATCTGCTTCCTTAACTTCGTGTAACAACTTTTCATCAAATGCCTCTATGAGATTTAGAAGCGCTACCTTGTTACTTGTTTGCAACATCAGAGAAGGAAGTCTGCTACTGTGACAAATGAGGCAGAGTCCTTTGAACAATTTAACATGAAAGTTAACAGAATTGAGAAACTCGTGAATAAAGGATCAAAGTGGTATTTTTGTTCCACATATCTGAACTGGAATAAATACGTCAATATTTCAAAATGATGTCCACATAGCTATTACTGGATATGAAGAAAATAGGAAATCTCATGGAGGAAAACCAAGAAAACTCAGGACATGAAAGGACTGTAGAGGGAAGCGTGGATATAGCTGGATGTGATCTGCAGAATCCGAGACCCTGGGTTTTGGGGTCCGCTGCCTTCCTTACCAAATGGCCTTGGGACCCAGGGGGTAGCTAAGAGAAGGACATAAGGCGATGTGAGTGATGCTGAGGAGCTTACTGCTTGGTACCCAATCTCTGGCACGTAGAAAGGATTGGCTCTTTTTATTGGAAGTCCCTCCCCGCTCAAGATTGAGGGTCTTCCATTTCTCTTAGGTCTCTTGGAAGAGGGTTCAATAGAAGAACCAGCTTCTGAGATGCAGCCAGCCAACGTGGAGGAAGAGTACCTGAGGACCACCCCTGGAAGCCATTTCTAACTCTCTCCTTCTACCTTCAAGTCCTTCACCCTGCCTCCCACTGTGACCTCCTCGGAAGCCAGAGGACAAGGGTGCTGGGGAGATGCACCATGGAGGTCAGCCTCTAGAAGCAACAGAGCAAAGAACCCCCATCCCAAAGAATGCCCATCTCAAGTCACGCCCTCGGGGCACATGGATGCACTCTCACTCCCCAGCTGGATGTGATCAGAGGAGCAGGGGTCACACGCGAGCTTCTAACAGTGTTGAATCCACTTCCTCATCAAATTGTCATGAGGCAAGACCTTGTAGGAAATGAAACCAATCTGCCAAACAAAATGGCTTTTCCGGCGACTCGCTTGAATTCCGATATGGTCAAAAATGAGAATAAGAGGAAGTGGAAGAGTTCAGGAAAGGAAATCGTCTTAACACATGGCAGGAAGAGAACCACAAGCTCAGCAATAATAGCCAGCTCGGTCTGCTTTCATCCAGACATTTGTGTCCAGACAAAATTTGCAGCTGCCATCCCTCTGTTCAGTGTGGTGGTTTCTGGGGGTGGTGTCTCTGGGGCATGATCAGGTCACAGGGGTGGAGCCCTGGGGGGATGCAAGCTCTTACAAAAGAGGTCCCGCAGATTCCCCTCCCTCCCCTGCTCTGTGAGGACACAGAGGAGAGGATCACCCGAGAGTACCCTCATCCCTCCACACAGGCACCCAGATCCCCCACCTCCCAACTCCAGCACAGAGAACAGTAGACCTCTGTTGATTTAAGCCCCCCAGGCTATTCTATTCTCTCACCACTGTCTGAACAGACTAAGAGACAGACTTCAGAAGATCCTTATAGAATGGAAGCTCATGCCCAGCGTGTATTAATCTTTTTGAGCCCTGAGTGTCCTGGGCTCAGGCTGTACACGCCTCTAGAACATGCATGTTTTCCCATTAGGCACCACCTCTCATTTTTGGCTGAAAACGTGGGTCACTGTAACTCCAAATCAAAGGAGCAGTGGGCACATCAGATTACAACTTTTTGCATAAAATTATGGCAGAGACCCTAAAAAGTCATGGAATATGGCCACCTTTGCTGAAATGCAGCACACTACCTGGAGAATTTATTGTTCATCTTAGAACTAGCAGCTCAGAGGCATCTGCCTTAATTTCCAGATTCATTTCTCACCACCCCACCTTAATGAACATTTTGCTTCCAACAAATGGGTCGGAGCCCCATCCTTGGCCACCCAGCCCCTCTCTATGTGGTTCCCTGCCCAGAGTTTCATGTCACTCCTTGTCACTTCCTCACAGGGAGCCCTTGCCCATAATCCTCCACTCAGACACTGCCTCAGTAATTAAATATTATTAGTGCAATTTCTGCTATGTGAGGACATCCACAAGCCAGATGTAACATTTTGGAGACTCACCCCTCTTACACTGAGTTTAATGTCACTGCTTCTCATTTTGCATCTAGTTGGTCTGTATATTTCGTAATCCTTGTGTCTCCCTGCTGACCAGGCTGTTGGCATCTGGGGGATGAAAATCTTCCTGAAACATTTTCAGTTCCCATTTGTTCCTGATCACAGAGACTCTATGGAGAGGTGTTTAACCAGGGGTCCCCTCTGCCCCCCTCATGATTTAACCCCAGTAGTAGGACTGTGAGAAACATGCATATCAAAGGTCGCTCGTTGTGATAAGCAGCTTACCTCTACCTTGCAAGAAAAAGATATGCCATCATCAGGTAAGTAAGCTTCACAATGCACATTTTGGTTCTAGAACCCTCCCAGGCTCAAACCCTACAGCCACTACAGGAAGCACTCTGTGCTGCATCGGGAGAGCGGATGTGCTCAGAACATTCCTAGGAAACAGCAAACCTGTCTTAAGGTGAAATTATGTTTCAAATGCAAATTAAGTAAACATTGGAGCCTCAGTAAATTTAAATAAATAAATTTGAGCTGAATAAATACACATCTTTAGGTAAATACATAAGTGAATATATATTGAATATATGTATTTAGAAAGAGAGATAGATGGAGATTTACGGAGATATCTCCGAGGATTCCTTATCTGCAGCAAATGACAGAGAAATCCATGGGAAATGCTATATAAAGATGGCCACAGGTGAGGGAAGATCCAGGTGGTCCATGAACCAGGGCAGAGCCAGATGCAAGGGCAAAGTCTAGGTGGGAATGTAGACCCCAGTAGGGCCGAACATAATGGTAGCATCCAGAACCCCAAAATAGGTGAAAGCCCAGGAGCTAAGAGTCAAGGGCAGAGTATGTAAGCACTGTAGGTTTACCTGTGTAAGGCTACCTCCCTTTTCTAGAAAGATCCAGCAGCTGTCATGGCTCTCAGTATGTGTCCTCACCCTCTTAGCTAAAGATGTGCCTATAGCTTCGAATGCTAACCTAAGCTCAGGCCCCAGCTGCCCATGGCCGGGGATAGCAGGGCACAGTGCTCCAGGTAGTACACTGCACAACTGCAGCAGGAAGTAGAGTATAAAGTGGTGGCCCATGCCTCAGCCCAGCCAGCATTGAAGAACTGCCTTTCTGTGCAAGGCAGTAAAAATTTGACCAGTGCCCTTGAAGAAGAAAGCCGACAAAAGCTATTAACCATATGTAATGATTCACCCAGCAGTGGATGTTCAATCATACCAGGTTTACCCACCTGGGGCTTCATGTCCCTTCCTCCATGTGTCTCGTTTGCCAGCCCTGTTATGGCTTGCTTCCCAGGACTCACTCTCCCTCAGTCACTCAGTTATGGTCTGAGGTCCTTCTCCAGTAACCGAGTGTTTGAAAATAATGTCACGATAACATGCTTTCCTCACTGGCACCTTTCTGGTGATTCTACTTTTCCAACAGCCACCTCTTCTTTCTTACCACGGCCCCTTCTCTGATCTGGTCCAGAACACTCCTGGGAGAGGCTGGACAGAATCTGCACACACCCAGAGGGCCGGCATATGGTGACAGCTCAGAAGGAGTCAGAGGGGAGGGAGGGAGGGTCAGTGCTGAGCTCCACCTGCCGGGGGCACCTATGCCTGTAAGCAGACACAGGGCCACAGGAAGTCGGGGGGGGGGGCACCACAGGCATGCCCCATTCAGCTCAGTCTTCAAGAGAAACTGACAGCAAGGACAGCAAGGAGTGTAGTTGGCTGACCAAGCTCAGCCACCCCAAATTTGGGCTCGGCTGTGGTGCTGGCCCCAAGGGTTCCCTGGGGCAGCCCCAGTCAAGGGCGAAAGCCAGGCCATTTCTGCCCAAATACAGGGCTGCTCTAAGGCTGTCCCCGCACCAGGGCACCCTGTCAGCCTGGCCAAGACTTGCTTGGTGCCATGTCTCAGTGTGAGGCCCTTCCCCCACAGCCCTCTGTCCTCCTGCTTTGTGTGCATGGGGGTCAGCCCTGCCCTACATCGGGAAGGCCCACCCTGTCTGTTTGTGCTCCTTCTCCCACTCATCCCCCCACAGGCGTCCCTCAGCAAGCCTTTTGCTCGTCTAACTTCGCTAGACACAGCTTCCTGGAGGAACACGAACCACTCAAGGACTAGGGAGGACTGGATGCTTCGGGGCGTCAAGCTGTGCCAAGCACCCCGCAGGTGGGATCCCCACTTCGCCTAAAACAGAGAGGCCGCTCTTTCTCTACGTAGGCGTCAGGCTCCCAGAAGCCATCCCCTCCCCTGGCAATGTTTGAGACCATCTTCCTTTCTGGCTGCTGTTCCTCTCCAGTTCCCGTTCTGATAAAGGCGCTCTTTCTTTAAAAATGCCAATACCGCCATTCAAGGCTCGGTATGAATTAAAACAAGGATCTATGCGCAGCTGATGAATAACCATGAAGATGGAGTCAGATGGACAGTCTTCGGCCGGTCCTCACCGCACCTGTGGCTTGGCCACGCCCCCCCAACCTCCTAACAGGCACAGGTTTGTCCTTGGTGGGCCCAAGTGCTCCTCAGACATCACAGGAAATGCCCTTACAATGCTAATAGGTTTTCTGGCCCGTTCTTTTCCGCTGGGTATGCAAGTAGCCCTTTGCCAACTGTACTCTTCACGAACATTCGTTGGTAACGATGATCTCACATCGGATTAGAAGCTGCCGCTGACGAGACACGAGCAATGAGGAGGAGGCAGCCGAGGGCACTGGGGGAGGAGGGCGAACCACAAATTGCAGGAGCAAACCTGAGGAAGCACAGCTGAGGGTCTCTGCGGCCGGAGCAGACGAGGGTCGCACGGCAGCCATCGGCACGGGCGTGGGCGAGGAGGGTGTTGAGAAGTATCGTCCGGAACCATGCAAAAAGCTTAAGGCAGCATCGCTTTGCTGAAGCTTGAGGCAAACTTAACCATTTTCGTGTATTTGTTAAATTCACAAGGTTGTGTTCGGTGCCGACCATAGGCCACGTGCTCTTCGAGACCCTGGGGATATGGGGACGACCAAATCCCTGCCCTGCAGAAGCTGAATTGGAGGAAATTTCCCATCCGAAGTGGCCACACGTGCTCTAGGTGACGCAGCCAAAAGAGCGCGCCGCCGCGGCAGGTGCGGGTCCTGGAGGTTGCGCAACCAGCGAGGTGACAGTGCGCATGCTCGGCTGGGGGTTCCGAAGGGGGCGGGGACTGAAGTAGCATCTCCCGCTTTCCGGGCCTCTGCGCCTCACCCTCACCCGTGGGGCTGTTCAGGCATGGGGTGGGTCGGCGCTGCACGCTCGCTCCACCGATGTCAACGCAACGAGCTCTGGCTTCGCGGCCGTCCGTGCTGGCGGGAGCTCCCACTCACCCTGGGTTGTAACAGCGCCACAGAAATAGCAAACGCACGGAGGCCGTCAGGGCTGCTCCTCGCCAGCCCCGGGCTGCTCCTCGTCGTCCCCGTGGAACTAGAGCGGCGGAGGTGGGGGCTTCTGTGGAGGCCCAGGGGGTGGGCTCGCGCCCGGAGGTTTCACGCGGGGTCGGAGCTGGCCAGTGAGCCACGATACGGATGAAGTGCCGTAAAGATCGTGCGCCTAAATTTACTTCCCGACCTGCTATCTTATTGTCATGTAATGTTTAAGAGCACAGACTCTGGAGCCAAAATTCAGGTTCAGATTTCACCTCTGCCTGGTTGGCTGTGTGATCTCAGGCAAATGACTTAACTTCTCTGTGTCTGCATTTCCCCATCATAAGGGAAGAAAGAAAGAAAGAAAGAAAGAAAGAAAGAAAGAAAGAGAAAATAAAAAGGAGATTAATAACAGTATTTATTTATGTGGTTGTTAGGAAGAAACCTCTTAAAATAGTGTCCAGCACAGGGTAAGCATTACCTAAGTGCTTTTCAGATAAAATCAATCAATAAAATTAAATTATTTCCCAAAGTTTCTGTGATATACATGCATTGCTGTCATCCTTAAAATAAAAATGATTACTTAAACTTTGGAATTAAAATCCTGATAAATTATAAAACACCTCCTGTCACCTCCCTTCCCTGCTTCCTCTGCAGGCACCAATCTGAGAATTTCCAAATGCAGGAACTGGGGTTGTCTCTGACTTGAGTGAATGAACCTGAGTCCATGTTACCCTGAAATAAAACAGCCAAATGTGCTGAACCCCTCTCCACCTCCCCGCAAAGAGACAAGAATCAGTCAAGTGCGGTTGTGCGGGTTGGGAGAGAAAGAGGGAAGGTGGCCATCTACACATGAGAGAGTCCTTTTTCTTCTTTCACTTCATAAGGCATGTTCAAAGGACCCACGCTTGTACATGGAAAGGAAAGAGTAGACCATGTGAGCAAATTCAGATTCAACAAGCATTTCCTGAGTCCCTGCTCTGCACCAGACACTGTTCAAAGGAAAGCAGAGGAGGCTGTGAATGAAATAGGCAAATGCCTGCACTCACTGGGCTCACCCTCTAGTGGAGGAGGAAGAGAATGAATAAGGAAAAGTGCATGGGAAGCCTTAGGACACGCAATGACTCTATGAAGGGAGGAGAGAGCAAATAGCGAATGGCCACGTGTCCCTTACACAGGGAGTCCAGGGGAGGTCTCAGAGATGGGGATACTTGGGGAGCGGAGTGAGAGACTGAGCCATGCATGGACAGGAATGGTCCTAGCAGAAGAAACATGCGGGAAGATCCTGAGCTGGATTCACGTGTGTCCAGCCCGAGGAAGGGTTGTTGGAAGTCTGAAGGGCCTGCAGGGCAGGCTGGCCTGGGACTAGAGATCCCAGCATGGTCAGCAGAGAGGTGATGATGAAAAGAATAGGAAAGGATGAGGCTGTCCAGGAAAGGGACCTAGGGTACGAGGCATGGTGGGAAGGTGCCACAGATGTGGCATGGCATATGTTGATTTCAGCCAGCCAGGCAAAGAAGGTACAGCCTCCAAGAGTAGGGCTGCTGATGGGGCAAAGTGAGTTGTTGTGGAGCCAAAGTAAGAAATCCAGGAGATTCCCGGGTAAGTGTGGCTAGAAAGAGGGAGGAGGGACGTAAAATGCAGCTGCTTCATATTGATTATAGGGCTCTGTGGCAAGGATGGAAAGGATTCTGGAATCTTCCTGCCTGCCCGTCAGTGTCGGGTTGACAAGCGCCACTGGCTGCCACCGGAAGCACTGTCTCAGCAGTGACTTCAGCTCCCTGCATATGCCACTGTTGCGACCTGATCTCTAGGAAGACCTTTTTTTGGAACATCCCCTCAAATTTCCAGCTGAACACAGGGCATCTCTGCATGGATATCACACACCCCTGAGACAAAACTTGCCTAGTTGAACTTACAATTTCCCCCTCAAACATGTCTCTTCCTCCATTATTCATGCCAAGGAGCCACTAACCAGCCAGCACGCGAGTCCATGCAGGAATCAGGGACCACTAAGACACACATTCCTTCCCTACCCATCATTCACGATCAGCTGGCCTCCAAGCTCTACTAAGGCAGACTGTGAAAGTTCTTCCAACCATGCCTACCCATGCCCAAGTAAAGGAACCCCTCCTCCCTCATTATTCCATACCAAAATGAAAGATTGGCTATGTAGAGCGTTGCCCTGGGTGGGGGCAGGATGGAGGACAACTGAACCATGGACACTTGTCCTTAACCTTTCAGTGGGGTCTCTCTCTAATAGCCACTGCAACCCTTGCACTGGCTCCAAGGAACACAAGTGTACCCCCACCATCCTCCCACTTCACGTGGACACGGAGTCTTCTGAGTGATTCCACATAGCTCAGTTGATTACAAACTGAAACTCAGTAACAAGAGATAACACAAAGGGACTGTCACAGGAAGTTACAGGACACCAAATCTATCTTACAAGGCAGACCAGCTCCCTGAGGCTCAGAGACCCTCTACCATTCTTAGCCCACAGCAACTAGGCACTGCCTTGCCCTCTGTGAGTCTCCCTTCTCTGGAAAGGATGCTGAGACACAAATGTGCCCCAGAGACCACATTCATACCCCACGATCTTATCCCCCTACACCTTTGTCTTTAAATGATCCGTCCAGGGATTGCCATCAGACCTAAACAGGGCAAATCAAATTTTTCTCTAGAATTTTTCAAACTAGAGCTATGGAAGCATTTTCTAACATGGTGAGTGATGGGCTGTCAGCAGCCATGTGGGCACAGTGTGAAGAAATCCAGCAGGGAAGGAAGACCAGCAGGAAGATGACACTGTGCACAGGGAGAGGCAGAGACAACACACAGGAGCCGGTGGCTGTGTGAAACATCATTTCCATGGCTCCCCAAGACTCAGCTGTTCTCTAGCCTTTCCTGGGATTTGATAAAGGACAACCCAACATCCTCTCTGAAAACATTCTCCCTGGCCTGAACCACGTCTCATTCACATTATGCTTCTTGTGACAGTCCTGAGTGGTACATCTTAGGACCTGGTTGATCTCCTGCGAGGGACTCTTCATGCTACAGTCCAGTCCCAGGAGTGATGCCATCCCTTCCCTGCAGGGCTGCGATCAGAAGCAGTGGCCTTGCTGTGCTCAGTCACACCAAAGTCCATGGGCCTCCCACATGCTCTTGCAACATCATGTGCTGGTCACTAGAAAATACCACTTCCCCAAAATACACATTAGACATTAAAAAATCACAAGTGCTAATATAACATTAGGAAAGTCTTTATATATTGGGAAAGTGTTAAGCTCACATTTTTTTTCATGCTCACTTTTTACTCAAAAGTGAATTTTATGATTAGCAACAAATACTGTCAGTTTTTCTTTGGAATGACAAGGCTCAGTATGTCCATTTTTATGACAGGGTTTGCTGAACACCCAAGTCGGAAAGAGAAGTGTGTCTAGCAGGTGTTCCTTCAGCCGGGAGTAGCATCCAACGAAAAGCCAAACTTGCTGTTCCAGCTCGAAGCGCGATCACACAAGTGCTGTTCTGGAGAAAAGCATCATGCTTGGGCATGTAACAGGGGGTTTTCTGTATGTTCTACCCAATCTGCCCCACAGAACAGTAAGAGATGTGAACTCCAATGTTGGGATTAATAAATACTTAATAAAATTAAGTATTGTCAGTATTCCATCAAGGATATTCTTAAATAAAAGTCACTCTTTCTTCCTTCTCTCTCTTTCTTTCTTTCTTTTTCTTTCTTTTTTTCTTTCTTTCCTCTTTCCTGTGAGTGCACAATACAGAATAAGCCAAGGACTCCTGGCCAGTTTGACATCATGATCTTGACTCAGCTCAGGCACCAGTAGTTTTACCCACCATGATGGTTAATTTTATGTGTCAACTTGGCTAGACTGTTTCCCAGGTGCCCCATCAAACACCAGTCTAGAGATTATTTTTTTCAAGATTTTATTTATTTGAGAAGGAAAACTTCCAGACTCATTCTATGAAGCCAGCATTACCCTGATCCCTAAACCAGGCAAAGACCCTACCAAAAAGGAGAATTTCAGACCAATATCACTGATGAATATGGATGCTAAGATTCTCAACAAGATCCAAGCAAACATGATCCAACAGCACATTAAAAAGATCCACCATGACCAGGTGGGATTCATCCCTGGGCTACAAGGATGTTCAACATTCGCAAATCAATCAATGCGATAGAACAAATTAATAAGAGAGAAGAACCACATGGTCCTCTCAATTGATGCAGAAAAAGCATTTGGCAAAATCCAGCATCTGTTCCTGATCAAAACACTTCAAAGAATAGGGATAGAGGGAACATTCCTGAACTTCATAAAATCTATCTATGAAAGACCCACAGCAAATATCATCCTCAATGGGAAAAAGCTTGCTGCCTTCCCATTGAGATCAGGAACACGACAAGGATGCCCACTCTCACCACTCTTGTTCAACATAGTATTAGAAGTCCTAGCAACAGCAATCAGACAACAAAGAGAAATAAAAGGTATCCAAATTGGCAATGAAGAAGTCAAACTCTCTCTCCTCGCAGATGACATGATTCTTTATATGGAAAACCCAAAAGACTCCACCCCCAAACTACTAGAACTCATACAGCAATACAGGAACGTGTCAGGATACAAAGTCAACGTACAGAAATCAGTGGCTTTCTGATACACTAACAATGAAAATACAGAAAGTGAAATTAGAGAATCGATTCCATTTACTATAGCACCAAGAACCATAAGATACCTGGGAATAAACCTAACCAAAGAGGTAAAGGAACTGTACTCGAGGAACTACAGAACACTCATGAAAGAAATTGAAGAAGACACAAAAAGATGGAAGACCATTCCATGCTCTTGGATCAGAAGAATAAACATTGTTAAAATGTCTATACTGCCTAGAGCAATCTATACTTTTAATACCATCCCGATCAAAATTCCACCGGTATTTTTCAAAGAGCTGGAGCAAATAATCCTAAAATTTATATGGAATCAGAAGAGACCCCAAATCGCTAAGGAAATGTTGAAAAAACAAAAATAAAACTGGGGGCATCACGTTACCTGATTTCAAGCTTTACTACAAAGCTGTGATCACCAAGACAGCATGGCACTGGCATAAAACAGACACATAGACCAGTGGAACAGAGTAGAAAGACCAGATATGGACCCTCAACTCTATGGCCAAATAATCTTCGACAAAACAGGAAAAATATACAGTGGGAAAAAGACAGTCTCTTCAATAAATGGTGCTGGGAAAATGGGACAGCTATATGCAGAAGAATGAAACTCGACCATTCTCTTACACCGTACACAAAGATAAACTCAAAATGGATAAAAGACCTCAATGTGAGACAAGAATCCATCAGAATCCTAGAGGAGAACATAGGCAGTAACCTCTTCGATATCAGCCACAGCAATTTCTTTCAAGATATGTCTCCAAAGGCAAAGGAAACAAAAGCAAAAATGAACTTTTGGGACTTTATCAAGATCAAAAGCTTCTGCACAGCATAGGAGACAGTCAACAAAACAAAGAGGCAACCCACAGAATGGGAGAAGATATTTGCAAATGACAGTACAGACAAAAGGTTGATATCCAGGATCTATAAAGAACTCCTCAAACTCAGCACACAGAAAACAGACAATCATATCAAAAAATGGGCAGGAGATATGAACAGACACTTCTCCAATGAAGACATACAAATGGCTATCAGACACATGAAAAAATGTTCATCATCACTAGCCATCAGGGAGATTCAAATTAAAACCACATTGAGATACCACCTTACACCATTTAGAATGGCCAAAATTAGCAAGACAGGAAACAACATGTGTTGGAGGGGACGTGGAGAAAGGGGAACCCTCTTCCACTGTTGGTGGGAATGCAAGTTGGTGCAGCCTCTTTGGAGAACAGTGTGGAGATTCCTCAAGAAATTAAAAATAGAGCTTCCCTATGACCCTGCAATTGCACTACTGGGTATTTACCCCAAAGATACAGATGGAGTGAAAAGAAGGGCCATCTGTACCCCAATGTTTATAGCAGCAATGGCCACAGTCGCCAAACTGTGGAAAGAACCAAGATGCCCTTCAACGGACGAATGGATAAGGAAGATGTGGTCCATATACACTATGGAGTATGATGCCTCCATCAGAAAGGATGAATCCCCAACTTTTGTAGCAACATGGATGGGACTGGAAGAGATTATGCTGAGTGAAATAAGTCAAGCAGAGAGAGTTAAGTATCATATGGTTTCACTTATTTGTGGAGCATAACAAATAGCATGGAGGACAAGGGGAGATGGAGAGGAGAAGGGAGTTGAGGGAAATTGGAAGGGGAGGTGAACTATGAGAGACTATGGACTCCGAAAAACAATCTGAGGGTTTTGAAGGGGTGGGGGGTGGGATGTTGGGGGAACCAGGTGGTGGGTATTAGAGAGGGCACGGATTGCATGGAGCACTGGGTGTGGTGCAAAAACAATGAATACTGTTACGCTGAAAAGAAATAAAAAATTTAAAAAGAAAAGATTTTATTTATTTGAGAGAGAGCAAAGAGGGAAAGAGAGAAGCAGACTCCCTGCTGAGCAGGGAGCCTGACACAGGGCTTGATCCCAGGACCCTGAGACCATGACCTGAACTAAAGGCAGATGCTTAACTGACTGGGCCACCCAGGCTCCCCAAGAGGGTATTTAAATGACATTAATATTAAATTGATGAACAATGAGTAAAACACTTTACCCTCTATGATGTGGGTGGGCCTTATCCAATCAGTTGAAGGCTTATAGGAGAAAAGACTGAGATCCCCTGAGGAAGAGAGAATTCTGCCTCCAGACAGCATTCAGACACAAGCTGAAACATTCACTCTTCTCTGGGTCTCAAGCCTACTGACCTGACCTATAGATTTTGAACATGTTAGTTCCCACAATCATGTAAGCCAATTCCTTAAAATCTCTCTCTCTCTCTCTCTCTCTCTCTGTGTGTGTGTGTGTGTGTGTGTGTATTATCTATATGCATCTATCTAATCTACATTACATATACTTGTGTTATCCCACCAAACAGAACTGTTTCTCCCTTTTTCTCTCTGCACACATGCACACACACACACTCACTCACTCACATGCACACATACCCTATTGGTTCTGTTTCTCTGGAGACATTAATATACCTATTAATGCTTCTGGATCATTAAAGTCAGCTCGGTGAAAAAAGGCAAATAGCATCTTTGTGTTGCATTAAGAAAGTCATTCTGGGGGGCACCTGGGTGGCTCAGTGGGTTAAAGCCTCTGACTTCGGCTCAGGTCATGATCCCAGGATCCTGGGATCGAGCCCCACATCGGGCTCTCTGCTCGGCAGGGAGCCTGCTTCCTCCTCTCTCTCTGCCTGCCTCTCTGTCTACTTGTGATCTCTCTCTGTCAAATAAATAAATAAAATCTTTAAAAAAAAAAAAAGAAAGTCATTCTGATGGTGTGATACTGTACTGTAAAGTATTTTGGGTTCTATTATTCCCAGCAGTCCATAGCCCACACCTGGAGAACTACTGTACTCATACCTTCCCCCCAACTTCTCTATAGTCTCAAACCTTCAGGACAAGGCAGATAAATGGACTTACTATCAAACCTGATCAGCAGGAGGAGATTGGAATATGGGAGAAGGAGACAGGAGGACCATCCTGGTTGGGTCCCTGAGTGCTTTGATTCTTAAGAGAAGCCATTCCCAGAGCCTGGTGCTGCTCAGACTCAGTTGTCTTCCTGACATCAGGTCTCCCAGGGGCCCTTGGTTCAGAAGCTTTCTTTGATGATTCTATTGTGGAGAAGTTGCTAACGATTCATGTTCCTCCTCTTCAGGTATCACAGCCATGCATATTTTATTCCCATAAATTATGAGAATTGAGCCATCACAAAACAGGACGTGTTCTTTATCCCTTTTTGTCTCCTCAACACTCATCAGGTGCAGAATGAAGCCTGGGCCTTGCTGGGAAGCATCTGAGCAGGTATTGCTCCTGCTGGCTGAGATCTCGGGAGAGTCTGGACCACAGCCAGGCCACCTCAGGACAAAGGAAAAAGGGGAAGAATTCCACAGTTGGTGGCAAAACTGCCTCCTTGCCCGAGGGAACTTTAGCATTCATGTTATTAAATAAAGCAGCCCGGCTGGCAGTTGGCTGGGAGAAGCAATTCACACCACTGTAAATGGATTAGTGCAATGTAACGCCTTCCACATTTCAATTTCAATTATTCCAAATGGGTGCACGATATTTAACATTCACAAATTGTTTTGAATGTCTCTAGAAATACAAACAGTAAATATGTTTCTTGCTTTGGGCTCTGAAGAATGTTTCCTATGCTCATTTTTTTACCTCTTTGCCTTAACCTGCCTTTAGTCAGGATGACCAGCTGCCTTGTTTTCCTATGAGAAAGGGGACATAGTATATGCTCATTGGGAAATAAAGATGAAAACAACAGGAAGACCCAAGGTGGAGGGTCTCTGGCTGTCCTTGTCTGACACTCCCAGCTGGTGAGTTGTGAAGGAAGCCTGGTGTGAGGGGGCGGGAACCCCTGCCCCTGAGCCTGCAGGGAGAATTTCCTGAGGGAAGTATGATTGACATGCACAGGGATAGCTTTGCAGCATGCTTGCTCCCTACCTGATTCTTTCTGTAATTAAGTGGCATAACATGACATAGAATCTGGGGCCTAATTCTAGGAATAATAACAGATTCGGGGTGTAACTGCTTATCAGCCATAGGTGCAACACTACAGGATGGCCCTGCCCACCAGAGGTGCAATTTTGCTGTGGTGCATTGGCACAATTTTATGCACATACCATCCTGCAGCTCAGTTTCTGAGCAACCATCACTTGCTGCCTTTTCACACTAGGAGGCTTTGAAATGCAGCAGACAGGCCAGCTATAAAAGTCAAGTCCATTCTATGAATTGGAACTGGGAGAAGAAAGTATCCCCTTCAAATGTGATGTTAGGAGTGGAAGAGGAATTTCCACTTGCTCTGGGAGATCATGAACTCACAAACTTCATTCATTACAAGTGTTAGGAGGCAACAAGAGTTGGATCTTGTAGGAAAAAAAGGAAGGCAACAAGGTAAAGTGCAGGGAGGAGAGGTAGCAGGCACTGGTGAAGTTCATCCCCATGTGAGGTCAGACAATGCCATCTGGGTCTTACTGAGGAAGGCACAGCAGCAGGGGCAGGGGCAGCAGCAGAGGGGCCAGCCAGAACAACTGATGGAGCTAGATGCTTGACTGGCAGCACTCTGGTTGTTTGTACAAATGACTACAAGAAACATAGTCCTCGGGTGAGAGTGCCTGACACCTGCCAACCCCTTCTCACTTGCACCTTACTTATTTATTCCTCGTGCATTTGCCTTGCTAGTCCTCCCACTGAATAAACCTAAAAAGCCAGAGTTAAGGCAGTGTACTGGAAACGAGAGCACAAAACCAGCAGCCTAAATCTCTTTGGGCTCCTTAAGGAAGTATCTGGCTCTGAGCTTGTTGAAAATCTCAGATGCTTCACCTATAAAGAGATTCACATATGGTTGTGGGGGGTGGGAGGGGACAGTCTGTGGAAAAGCGATCTCCCTCCAATTCATAGACCGTGTCCTTGAGTTAAACAGAGTTTGTTCTTCTAACCAGTTGGGAAATAGCTCTCCAGGTTGGAAGCAGAAACTGGGATGTTTGCCCCACTCCCCACTTCGCCCTACACTCTGAATAATAAAAACAAGTCACTCTTACTAATTTCCTAGCTCTGGTCAAAGGACAAAATGGAAAAGGTGTTACGAGATTATATTTTCACATTTTTTTAATTCTTACCCCTCTTGAATGAATGTCATGTTGGACAGTAAGGAGGTTTCCACATTCACCTGTGCGGACAGGTAGGGGAGCACTCCTTCTTTCCTGTCTCCATGAGACTATGAGACTATGCAGAAGCATCTCAGGTGGGGTTTTTATACTTGCAAATCAAGTTTAGACAAGGGGTTATATTTAGGAAGAAAGGTGAGGTGTGCCTGATTTTGCTGTGTGTCAAAGAGCCCACCAACTGTCTAAGAAGAAAACAGAGTGCCAGGAAGGAAAAAGCTGAGCCCTTTAGGGCCAATACAATATTCTTGAGTTGAATTGTAATTATCCATGATTTTAGAGTAATGTAAATAATGGGTGTGAGGGAAGAGAGAGTGAGAGATTGTCAGACATAGAGTGAGTCATTTAAGGTCAGGGCAGAGAAAAAGTCCATAAGATTTTATGCTATCTTATAAATATTGTATGATAATAATAAAAATAAGATAATGCCAATATTGATAATAATAAGGTAGAAATATAATAATTTATTTTATATGCCGATCACAACTGTTGTTAGGATTCATTGTAAGTGTGTACTTAACTGCTAACAGAGTGGAGTTTGCCATAATCATCCCCAAATCACATTATGATAAATTATCTATTCAGGAATAGAAATGATGCAGATTAGCTGTCTAAAACTGCCCAAAGTCACTTTCTTTCCCCTTTTTGTACACCGACTCTGTGTGTGTATGTGTGTTTTCTGTGTGTGCGTGTGTGTGTGTGCGTGTGTGTGTGTGTTTTCTGTGTGTGTGTGTGTTTTCTGTGTGTGTGTGTGCGTGTGTGTGTGCGTGTGTGTGTGTGTGTTTTCTGTGTGTGTGTGTTTTCTGTGTGTGTATGTGTGTGTGTGTGCGTGTGTGTGTGCGTGTGTGTGTGTTTTCTGTGTGTGTGTGTGTTTTCTGTGTGTGTGTGTGTGTTTTCTGTGTGTGCGTGTGTGTGCGTGTGTGTGCGTGTTTTCTGTGTGTGCGTGTGTGTGTGTGTGTGTGTTCTGTGTGTGTGTGTTTTCTGTGTGTGTGTGTTTTCTGTGTGTGCGTGTGTGTGCGTGTGTGTGTGTGCGTGTGTGTGTGTTTTCTGTGCGTGTGTGTGCGCGTGTGTGTATGTGTGTGTGTGTGCGTGTGTGTTTTCTGTGTGTGCGTGTGTGTGTGTGCGTGTGTGTGTGTTTTCTGTGTGTGTGTGTGCGTGTGTGTGCGCGCGTGTGTGTGTGTGTTTTCTGTGCGTGTGTGTGTGCGTGTGTGTGTGTGTGTGTGTGTTTTCTGTGTGTGTGTGTGCGCGTGTGTGTGTGTGTGTTTTCTGTGTGTGTGTGTGTTTTCTGTGTGTGCGTGTTTGTGTGTGTTTTCTGTGTGTGTGTGTGTGTTTTCTGTGTGTGTGTGTGTGTTTTCTGTGTGTGCGTGTGTGTGCGTGTGTGTGTGTGTTTTCTGAGTGTGCGTGTGTGTGTGTGTGTTTTCTGTGTGTGTGTGTGTGTTTTCTGTGTGTGCGTGTGTGTGTGTGTTTTCTGTGTGTGTGTGTGTGTGTGCGTGTGTGTGTGTGTTTTCTGTGTGTGTGTGTGTGTGCGTGTGTGTGTGTGTGTGTGCGTGTGTGCGTGTGCGTGTGTGTTTCTCTGAGCAGCAATTCTCTCCCATGAGTGAATCCAGGCTAAAATCTTTGAGTGTTTTTTTTTAAAGATTTTATTTATTTATTTGTCAGAGAGAGGGAGTGAGAAAGTGAGCACAAGGTAGGCAGAGGGAGAAGCAGACTCCCCGCTGAGCAAGGAGCCCGATGTGGGACTCGATCCCAGGACGCTGGGATCATGACCTGAGCCGAAGGCAGATGCTTAACCCACTGAGCCACGCAGGCGTCCCAAATCTTTGGGTGTTTTAAAGAAAAAGGTAATTCATGTTCTCAAGACATCTTTTAAGTTTTATGTTATTAATGTGTTAAACAAATATGTTAGACAAATATTCCTAAAAACTGGAAAGAATCTACAACAAATCTGATGTGGAAGGAGAAGGAATTTATCTAGTCAAGTATTGTGGTAAAGGATGAGTTATCAAATTTACACCCTATAAAGATTATCAACTTCTAGAAAATTCATATAATTTTCCAATAATGTAAGCACATTAACATTCAGCTGAAACTCCATGAAATCTAAATTTTCTACAATGCTATAGAAAACAAATCAACCTCTCCTTATCTCTTCTTGGCCTCACTAAAGTCCTAGTTCTCAACCTTGCTTGAATCTGGGGCCCATTTGAGCATCTTGTAAAATCTATGGACCCTTTTCCCATAAACCCAATTCAGGCACAAATTTGGAAAGTCTGTGAGTTTGTGAATCCCTTAAAGCTGATCCACTGATAATTTACAGGGTTAGGAATCCTAGACTTATTCTTTGAACAAACATTTATCAAATACCTACCACATCCCAATCCATTTTCAGGTGCTAAGTATTCCAAAGTCTGGGATAAAGTGGTCCCTACCTTCAGGTAGGAGAACAAGGACAGTAAATGCATAAGCAACTAAGAAACAAGGTCACTTATGATTATGATGGGTGCTTAAGAAAGTCACCCACTCCAAGGTGACTCATGTCCTAGGAACATGCTATGATAGGAGAGTTGTCTAACTTTTATAATTAACAAGAGTTTTGTTGGAAGAAAGCAGTGTTTACATACCAGAGTCGCCTCCACACCAGCATGCAATTATTATTCTAGGTTAATAAACTCTTTGGATTGAGAATGACCCCATCTCTCCCAGAAATGAGAGACCCCCCCCAACTCTGCTTCTCTCCATTATCAAAGGGGGTCCAGCCCTCTTGAACTCCTTCAGAAAAGTAGCAGCTCTAGATATAGCAACCTACACCACTTTGAACACTCCTGATTGTTAGATGGACGTCTTTACTTATGACAACCTGACATTTGACTTTCTATAGTTCTGAACAATGAAATTATTTGTAACCTACTGAACAAGTTGAGTCTAATCCATCCTCCTACAAATTGTCTCATAGATCTTTTATCCAGGTTAAACATTCCCAGTTTCCATGGTAATTCCCAAACAATTCAGCATTCTTCATGAGCCAATATATTAACTGGAGATGAACGGAGCAATACAGAATAGTGTGTGGTAATCACTACCTTTGACATACAGCATTTTATTTATACTAAGCCTCAGATTGCATTTGTTTAATTCAGCACCCACTAGGGCAGTGGAGATTTCCATTAACTAAAACCACCTAGGCTTTCCTAGTAATAAAAATGTTCTCTATTTTACTTATTTTTTCTGTTTTTCTTTGTCTAGCTTCTTTAATTGAATGCTTCATTCATGTTTATTGGTCTTATTTTCAATATAAGTATTTAAGGCTATGAATGTTCACCTACATACTGCTTTAGCTGCATTCTGCCAATCATATTAAGCAGAGTTCTATTGTTATTCTAACTACTTCATAATTTCCACTGAGCAAATTTTCCATTAGCAAAAATATTATTTAGGAAAAGTATAATGTATGTTTGCTGTGTCAGCTGAGATTATCCAATTCTTCTCTAAAGAAAACAATCAGAGTCAGGAGGTCAAGATGGTGGAGAAGTAGCAGGCTGAGACTACTTCGGGTAGCGGGAGATCAGCTAAATAGCTTATCTAAAGATTGCAAACACCTACAAATCCAACGGGAGATTGAAGAGAAGAAGAACAGCAATTCCAGAAACAGAAAATCAACCACTTTCTGCAAGGTAGGACTGGCGGAGAAGTGAATCCAAAGCGACGGGAAGATAGACCGCGGGGGGAGGGGCCGGCTCCCGGCGAGCGGCGGACAAACGGAGCAAAATCAGGACATTTAAAAGTGTGTTCCGCTGAGGGACATCGCTCCAGAGGCTTAACTGGGATGAAGCCCAGGCGGGGTCAGTGCGGCCTCAGGTCCCGCAGGGTCGCAGAAGGATCGGGAGTGTCTGAGTGTCGCAGAGCTTACCGGTATTAGAACGGGGAAGCCGGCTACAGAGACAGAGCCGAGGAGTGACTCTAGGCTCGGGGTTGCCTTGAACCGGTTGCAGGCTCGGTCAGCTCGGAGAGTGGCCGGAGGCCAGGGTGGCGGGAGTCATTGGGCACTGTTCTCTGAGGGCGCACTGAGGAGTGGGGGCCCGGGCTCTTGGCTCCAACGGGCCGGACACCGGGAGGCCGCCATCTTTATTCCCGTCCTCCAGAACTCTACGGAAAGCGCTCAGGGAACAAAAGCTCCCGAAAGCAAACCCGAGCGGATTACTCAGCGCGGCCCCGGGTAAGGGCGGTGCAACTCCACCTGGGGCAAAGACGCTTAAGAATCACTACAACAGGCCCCTCCCCGAGAAGATCAACGGGAAACCCAGCCAGGACCAAGTTCACCTACCAAGGAGAGCGGCGGAATTCCAGAGGAGAAGAAGCAAAGCACAGAACTCATGGCTTTCTCCCCATGATTTTTTAGCCTTGCAGTTAATTTAATTTTTTTTTCTTTTTGAATTTTTTTTTCTTTTTCTCTTCTTCTGCTAAATTTTTTTTAACTTTTACCGTTTTCTTTTTTTAACGTTTTTTAAATAGTTTATCTAATATATATATTTTTTTTCCTCTTTTTATATTTTTTCTTTACCAGCTTTCTTTTTTTTTAATAGTTTCTTCTTCTTCTTTTTTTTTTCTTTCTTTCTGAACCCCTTTTTATCCCCTTTCTCCCCCCTCACAATTCGGGATCTCTTCTGATTTGGCTAAAGCATATTTTCTTGGGGTTGTTGCCACACTTTTAGTATTTTACTTGCTCCTTCATAAACTCTTATCTGGACAAAATGACAAGGCGGAAAAATTCACAACAAAAAAAAGAACAAGAGGCAGTACCAAAGGCTAGGGACCTAATCAATACAGACATTGGTAATATGTCAGATCTAGAGTTCAGAATGACGATTCTCAAGGTTCTAGCCGGGCTTGAAAAAGGCATGGAAGATATTAAAGCAACCCTCTCGGGAGATATAAAAGCCCTCTCTGGAGAAATAAAAGAACTAAAATCTAACCAAGTTGAAATCAAAAAAGCTATTAATGAGGTGCAATCAAAAATGGAGGCTCTCACTGCTAGGATAAATGAGGCAGAAGAAAGAATTAGCGATATAGAAGACCAAATGACAGAGAATAAAGAAGCTGAGCAAAAGAGGGACAAACAGCTACTGGACCACGAGGGGAGAATTCGAGAGATAAGTGACACCATAAGACGAAACAACATTAGAATAATTGGGAATCCAGAAGAAGAGGAAACAGAGAGGGGAGCAGAAGGTATATTGGAGAGAATTATTGGAGAGAATTTCCCCAATATGGCAAAGGGAACAAGCATCAAAATCCAGGAGGTTCAGAGAACCCCCCTCAAAATCAATAAGAATAGGTCCACACCCCGTCACCTAATAGTAAAATTTACAAGTCTTAGTGACAAAGAGAAGATCCTGAAAGCAGCCCGGGAAAAGAAGTCTGTAACGTACAATGGTAAAAATATTAGATTGGCAGCAGACTTATCCACAGAGACCTGGCAGGCCAGAAAGAGCTGGCATGATATATTCAGAGTACTAAATGAGAAAAACATGCAGCCAAGAATACTATATCCAGCTAGGCTATCATTGAAAATAGAAGGAGAGATTAAAAGCTTCCAGGACAAACAAAAGCTGAAAGAATTTGCAAATACCAAACCAGCTCTACAGGAAATATTGAAAGGGGTCCTCTAAGCAAAGAGAGACCCTAAAAGTAGTAGATCAGAAAGAAACAGAGACAATATACAATAACAGTCACCTTACAGGCAATACAATGTCACTAAATTCTTATCTCTCAATACTTACCCTGAATGTTAATGGGCTAAATGCCACAATCAAAAGACACAGGGTATCAGAATGGATCAAAAAACAAAACCCATCTATATGTTGCCTACAAGAAACTCATCTTAAACCCGAAGACACCTCCAGGTTTAAAGTGAGGGGGTGGAAAAGAATTTACCATGCTAATGGACATCAGAAGAATGCAGGAGTGGCAATCCTTATATCAGATCAATTAGATTTTAAGCCAAAGACTATAATAAGATATGAGGAAGGACACTATATCATACTCAAAGGAACTGTCCAACAAGAAGATCTAACAATTTTAAATATCTATGCCCCTAACGTGGGAGCAGCCAACTCTATAAACCAATTAATAACAAAATCAAAGAAACACATTGACAAGAATACAATAATAGTAGGGGATTTTAACACTCCCCTCACTGAAATGGACAGATCATCCAAGCAAAAGATCAACAAGGAAATCAAGGCCTTAAATGACACACTGGACCAGATGGACATCACAGATCTATTCAGAACATTTCATCCCAAAGCAACAGAATACACATTCTTCTCTAGTGCACATGGAACATTCTCCAGAATAGATCACATTCTTGGTCCTAAATCAAGTCTCAACCGGTATCAAAAGATTGGGATCATTCCCTGCATATTTTCAGACCACAATGCTCTAAAGCTAGAACTCAATAACAAGAGGAAATTTGGAAAGAACCCAAATACATGGAGACTAAACAGCATCCTTCTAAAGAATGAATGGGTCAATCAGGAAATTAAAGAAGAATTGAAAAAATTCATGGAAACAAATGATAATGAAAACACAACGGTTCAGAATCTGTGGGACACAACAAAGGCAGTCCTGAGAGGAAAATATATAGCGGTACAAGCCTTTCTCAAGAAACAAGAAAGGTCTCAGGTACACAACCTAACCCTACACCTAAAGGAGCTGGAGAAAGAACAAGAAAGAAACCCTAAACCCAGCAGGAGAAGAGAAATCATAAAGATCAGAGCAGAAATCAATGAAATAGAAACCAAAAAAACAATAGAACAAATCAACGAAACTAGGAGCTGGTTCTTTGAAAGAATTAATAAGATTGATAAACCCCTGGCCAGACTTATCAAAAAGAAAAGAGAAAGGACCCAAATCAATAAAATCATGAATGAAAGAGGAGAGATCACAACGGACACCAAAGAAATACAGACAATTATAAGAACATACTATGAGCAACTCTAAGCCAACAAATTTGACAATCTGGAAGAAATGGATGCATTCCTAGAGACATATAAACTACCACAACTGAACCAGGAAGAAATGGAAAGCCTGAACAGACCCATAACCAGTAAGGAGATTGAAACAGTCATCAAAAATCTCCAAACAAACAAAAGCCCAGGGCCAGATGGCTTCCCGGGGGAATTCTACCAAACATTTAAAGAAGAACTAATTCCTATTCTCCTGAAACTGTTACAAAAAAAACAGAAATAGAAGGAAAACTTCCAAACTCATTTTATGAGGCCAGCATCACCTTGATCCCAAAACCAGACAAGGATCCCAACAAAAAAGAGAACTACAGACCAATATCCTTGATGAACACAGATGCAAAAATTCTCGCCAAATACTAGCCAATAGGATTCAACAGTACATTAAAAGGATTATTCACCACGACAAAGTGGGATTTATTCCAGGGCTGCAAGGTTGGTTCAACATCCGCAAATCAATCAATGTGATACAACACATTAATAAAAGAAAGAACAAGAACCATATGATACTCTCCATAGTTGCTGAAAAAGCATTTGACAAAGTACAGCATCCCTTCCTGATCAAAACTCTTCAAAGTGTAGGGATAGACGGCACATACCTCAATATTATCAAAGCCATCTATGAAAAACCCATCGCAAATATCATTCTCAATAGAGAAAAACTGAAAGCTTTTCCGCTAAGGTCAGGAACACGGCAGGGATGTCCGTTATCACCACTGCTATTCAACATAGTACTAGAAGTCCTAGCCTCAGCAATCAGACAACAAAAGGAAATTAAAGGCATCCAAGTCGGCAAAGAAGAAGTCAAACTATCACTCTTCGCAGATGATATGATACTATATGTGGAAAACCCAAAAGACTCCACTCCAAAACTGCTAGAACTTGTACAGGAATTCAGTCAAGTGTCAGGATATAAAATCAATGCACAGAAATCAGTTGCATTTCTCTACACCAACAACAAGACAGAAGAAAGAGAAATTAAGGAGTCCATCCCATTTACAATTGCACCCAAAACTATAAGATACCTAGGAATAAACCTAACCAAAGAGACTAAGAATCTATACTCAGAAAACTATAAAGTACTCATGAAAGAAATTGAGGAAGACACAAAGAAATGGAAAAATGTTCCATGCTCCTGGATTGGAAGAATAAATATTGTGAAAATGTCTATGCTACCTAAAGCAATCTACACATTTAATGCAATTCCTATCAAAGTACCATCCATTTTTTTCAAAGAAATGGAACAAATAATCCTAAAATTTATATGGAACCAGAAAAGACCTCAAATACCAAAGCAATATTGAAAAAGAAAGCCAAAGTTGGTGGCATCACAATTCCGGACTTCAAGCTCTATTACAAAGCTGTCATCATCAAGACAGCATGGTACTGGCACAAAAACAGACACATAGATCAATGGAACAGAATAGAGAGCCCAGAAATGGACCCTCAAGTCTATGGTCAACTCATCTTCGACAAAGCAGGAAAGAATGTCCAATGGAAAAAAGACAGCCTCTTCAATAAATGGTGTTGGGAAAATTGGACAGCCACATGCAGAAAAATGAAATTGGATCATTTCCTTACACCACACACGAAAATAGACTCAAAATGGATGAAGGATCTCAACGTGAGAAAGGAATCCATCAAAATCCTCGAGGAGAACACAGGCAGCAACCTCTTCGACCTCAGCCGCAGCAACATCTTCCTAGGAACATCACCAAAGGCAAGGGAAGCAAGGGCAAAAATGAACTTTTGGGATTTTATCAAGATCAAAAGCTTTTGCACAGCAAAGGAAACAGTGAACAAAACCAAAAGACAACTGACAGAATGGGAGAAGATATTTGCAAATGACATATCAGATAAAGGGCTAGTGTCCAAAATCTATAAAGAACTTAGCAAACTCAACACCCAAAGAACAAATAATCCAATCAAGAAATGGGCAGAGGACATGAACAGACATTTCTGCAAAGAAGGCATCCAGATGGCCAACAGACACATGAAAAAGTGCTCCATATCACTCGGCATCAGGGAAATACAAATCAAAACCACCATGAGATATCACCTCACACCAGTCAGAATGGCTAAAATTAACAAGTCAGGAAATGACAGATGCTGGCGAGGATGCGGAGAAAGGGGAACCCTCCTACACTGTTGGTGGGAATGCAAGCTGGTGCAACCACTCTGGAAAACAGCATGGAGGTTCCTCAAAATGTTGAAAATCAAACTACCCTATGACCCTGCAATTGCACTGCTGGGTATTTACCCTAAAGATACAAACGTAGTGATCCGAAGGGGCACGTGCACCCGAATGTTTATAGCAGCAATGTCTACAATAGCCAAACTATGGAAAGAACCTAGATGTCCATCAACAGACGAATGGATAAAGAAGAGGTGGTATATATACACAATGGAATACTATGCAGCCATCAAAAGAAATGAAATCTTGCCATTTGCGACGATGTGGATGGAACTAGAGGGTATCATGCTTAGCGAAATAAGTCAATCGGAGAAAGACAACTATCATATGATCTCCCTGATATGAGGGAGAGGAGATGCAACATGGGGGGTTGAGGGGGTAGGAGAAGAGTAAATGAAACAAGATGGGATTGGGAGGGAGACAAACCATAAGTGACTCTTAATCTCACAAAACAAACTGAGGGTTGATGGGGGGAGGGGGTTGGGAGAGGGGGTGGGGTTATGGATATTGGGGAGGGTATGTGCTATGGTGAGTGTTGTGAAGTGTGTAAACCTGGCGATTCGCAGACCTGTACCCCTGGGATAAAAATATATGTTTATAAAGCTGTAAAAAAAAAAAGAAAGAAAGAAAGAAAGAAAGGATGAATACCCAAGTTTTGTAGCAACATGGGGGTACTGGAAGAGATTATGCTGAGTGAAATAAGTCAAGCAGAGAGAGTCAATTATCATATGGTTTCACTTATTTGTGGAGCATAACAAATAGCATGGAGGACAAGGGGAGATGGAGAGGAGAAGGGAGTTGAGGGAAATTGGAAGGGGAGGTGAACCATGAGAGACTATGGACTCTGAAAAACGATCTGAGAATTTTGAAGGGGTGGGGGGGTGGGAGGTTGGGGGCACCAGGTGGTGGGTATTGTAGAGGGCACAGATTGCATGGAGCACTGGGTGTGGTGCAAAAATAATGAATACTGTTATGCTGAAAAAAATAAAAAATTAAAAAAAAAAGAAAACAATCAGAGTGTGTGTGTGTGTGTGTTTCTATGAGCAGTAATGGGGTCCCTTGAGTGTGTGTGTGTTTCTATGAGCAGTAATGGAGTCCCTTGAGTCTGTACCCATACTAAAACCTCTGAGTGCTTTGAAGAAAGGAATAATTTAGGTAGTCCAGAGACCATGTGACTTTTTCTATGAAACTCACAAAAAGAGTTAAGCATAGAATTAAGCTATTATTTTATGAGATTTAGTAAAATCATAGAATGGGTTAAGTATAGATGATAAAATAAAATTTTTAACAATGAAATTTCATTATAACTCTAACAGAGCATAAGGATTAGTCTTTCCTATTTCAGTAGCTCTACCACATCCCTTCATACAACGAAGGTGATTTTCTCTTACTCTTGTTGCTGAGTTTCAATTCCACATTGATCAACTTAAAAAAAAAAAAAAGGTGGTTTTTGCAGCTCAGTGTGAATTTGGTGTAGGCATGCGTTGTTGCCCTCTCTGTGCCCACCATCCTTTCCTTGCATCCCAGTCTCTCCCAGATGACTTTTGTTTTGCCAAATACATTTCATTGCTGGCCTTTCAGCCAGGATCCACAGGGTGCGGGGGGGGAGGGGTATGGGGGGCAGTGGGGGAGCAACACCTTCATTCTGCAAGGGAGACTGAGAAATGTGGAACGTAGTCTTTCTTCAGGACACCATGCACCCAACTGCCCCCTGAGGAAGATGAGGAGGGTCCTGAGAAGTGGCCAGCAAAACCATCCCAACCCCGCCATATCAATGCAGCTAATGGAAGGACAGTAATGTCCATTCTGGAGAAAGAAATGAACATCTTTTTTTTTAAGATTTTATTTATTTATTTGACAGGGAGAGATCACAAGTAGGCAGAGAGGCAGGCAGAGAGAGAGGGGGAAAAAGGCTCCCTGCTGAGCAGAGAGCCCGATGTGGGGCTCGATCCCAGGACCCTGAGACCTTGACCTGAGCCGAAGGCAGAGGCTTAACCCACTGAGCCACCCAGGTGCCCCAAGAAACAAACATCTTGAGATTGCTATCCTGTTCCTCTGAACAAACGAAGAATAAAAGCCATAGGAGCTGAGTATTTGTCTGGGAACAACACCAAAGGAGCAGGTTTGGGGGCCACAGAGCAAGCTGTTTGGGAAGAAGAGGAGCATGAGCAGCATCGAGCAGGACAGCAGCTCCTGCCCCAGGTTTAGGGGCTGGACCTCCACACCACTCCCACAAATGTGTATGTTGAAACCCTAATCCCCAGGATGGCTGCACTTGGAGACGGGGCCTCAAAGGAAGTAACTAAAATTGCATGAGGTCCTGGGGTGGCCCTGATTCCATAGGATGAGTGTCCTGATGAGGGAGGACACCAGGAAGCTAGCTCGCTCTCCATCTGTGTGACATGCACTGAGGAAAGGCCACGTGAAGATGGAGCGGGAAGATGGCCATGTGCAAGCCAAGAAAAGAAGCCTCACCAGGAATCGAACCAGCCAGTGCCTTGATCTTGAACTTCTATCGTCTGGCACTCAGGTGAAATAAATGCCAGTTGTTGAAGCCCACGGGCCACGTATTTTGTCACAGCAGCCCAAGCACCCTGACGCCTGGCATTACTGCAGCCTGAGCTAGAAACCGCTGGAGGGCACCGGGGCCAGGGCTTGATGGCAGAGGCACGGCCTGGCCTCCTTCTGCCAAGAGCATCTCTGAAAGCAGGCCTCAACCACAATGCCTCCTGCGCATGTCAGGAGCAAGCTGAGTTCCCATGAGCCCAGGAGATGGATCTGGGGGCTCCTGTGGGGCCACGTTTCATTTGGCTGGGAATACGGCATGCAGCACAGTACCCCATGCTCAGCAAGAGAACGAATAAATGTTAGAATCGACAAATAATGACCGATGGATCATCCCCTGAGGTTGGCAGGAAAACGGTCTCTAGCCCCTTGGGATACCTGTGCTTATGCGGGTGGCTTCCCCAGGACCCCAGAGCTGGAGAGCAGCCTTCGGGATTACACTCTAGATCTCTGTTGACTTTCCTTCTCTATGCTGTGATGGGGTGGGGGTGTGTCATCCGGAAGAACAAGGGCCTGGGAAAGTGACATCCAGCGCCTGTGTCCCCTGTCCCCTTGATGAGCTGAGTCATCTTGAGTGAGTCACCTGTCCCTGCACCCATGGGCTCTCGCCTGTAGAGAGCAGCATGGCTGCACTGGTGAGCCAAGGCCCCTTCCAGCATGGATATCATTGGTCTCCACCCAAATATAAGCTGGTGAATTTCCCTGGGATGTGCTTTCTACAGCGGATTCTGTTAGCCAAACCCTCCACAGATGTGGAGTCCGTGCACAACTGCATGGGGCTTTGGTGGAAAGGATCATGCATTTTCTGTCCTTGATGTGAGTTCCATCCTCTTGGCTTGGAAATCAGAGCTCCTTGAACTGCCAACTCTACCCCCTCCATTTGGGATCCGACAAGTATTTGAAGTGCTCCCATCATCGAGGAAAGCGTCCCTCAGTGTGTACAGGGGAGGCCGGCTGGTGGCTGGCTCACATTTGCATCAGGCTTGGTCCTGTGATGTTAGCAGAGGCTCCCCCTGGGTTTTGTCCTAAGGGAAGAGAATCGGAGGGAGGAGGGAGTCACAGGAAGATAATTGCAATCTTCTGTATTTCCCTCGCTCTCTCTGCTTGCTGCCTCATTAAAATGAAATGAGGAGGCATTGGCTAGACGAAGAGGAAAGGAGAGAGCTCTTCTGTCGGGAGAAAAACCTTACAATAAAGAGGTGAGTAGCAGCATCCCCTAAACATGGGATAGAAGGTGAGTAGTGGAGTATCTGAGTGGGTGCATGGGGTCATCACCAGCATGGTGGGAAATGGAAGTGGGAGGGGCTCAGTCCCTGCAGCCTGCTCCAAGGGACCAGCCCTTCGTCTGGTCTTGTGGGCAGCCCCAGGCCCACAGCAGATTCACATTCAGGAAAAATCACTGTGGCTGCTCTGGGGAGTTCAGGGCTATGAGACAGAGGGGCAGGAATCATTTGGGAGATGGTTGAGCAATCCCCATGAGAGACGGTGAGTTTTAAGGGTGAGAGAACATGGCATAAGCAAGAGGAAGGCATTGGGGTGGCCCTGGAGCTGGCTGGAAAGCTGGGGGGCTTAGCAGGGTCATTTCAATGCCAAGCCGGCCAGGTAGGGGGTTCTGTTTCAGAGAAGTTGAATTGCAGGTGGGGGCAGGACAGGTAGGAAGCACAGTTTAGCAGACTGGAGAGCCATCAGCAGGCAGATGGAGAGAGGGTGGGCCATCAGCAGGCAGATGGAGAGATGGTGGGCCATCAGCAGGCAGATGGAGAGCACATGAGAATGGTGGGGAAGCAGAACCAGCAGGTAAAGGAGTAGATGGGAGGTGAAGGGAGAGGGTGGGCAGGGGAGGGGGGAGACAATAAGGGTACACGAGTTGTATCCTAAGAGGAAGAGAGACACATGGACATGTGCGGCTGGGGGAAAGTTGCTGTTTGGTTTTGTTTTGACTAATAAAGAAAAGACTGGGGTGGTTGGAATGTTATGGAAATGTGCCAGCCGACAAGTTTCCTTGTGTTCCTGCCCCAGTAAAACCATAGGCTGTCACAGAGTATACATGCCCTCCCCCAACCCCGCCATGAGCAGCAGAAAACAGCCAGTACTTATCATGGGGGGCTGGAACTTCTCAGGCAGACATTAAGTCACAACGGCTGGAGGGGACAGGACACGCTTTGTGGTGGAGAATATGGTGAGCCCTGGAAGATGTCTGCACCCTGATCCCTGGGGCCAGTGATGATGTTACCTTGCTGGGTGAAGAAACTTGTAGACGGGGTTAAATTTGTGATGGGGAGGTTATCCTGGATTATCTGGGTGGATCCAAGGTAAGCACAAGGAGGCAGGACAGAGGGGAGCAGAGGTCAGGTCATGTGAGGAAGGGGACCCTAGCCAAGAATGCGGGTGACTTCTGGAAGCTGAGAAAGACCAGAGCCTTCATCAGTTCGAGCTGCTATAACAGAGCTCCACAGACCTGAGAACCCACACCACAAACGTGCATTCCTCACCGTTCTAGAGGCCGGCCATATTGGGTGCCTGAACAGTGGGGATCTGGGCAGTGTCCTCTTGTGGGTTGCAGAGGGTAAACGTCTCCCTGTGTTCCCCCACTATGGCAGAGAAGGTGAGGGCACTCGGGGTTCCCCTTCCTAAAGCACTGATCCCATCACGAGGCCCCGCACTCATGATTAATCACCTCTCAAAGGGCCTACTTCCTAACGCCATCACACTGGGTGTTGGGACTTGAACGTGTGAATCTGAAGGGAACAGCACACGTTCAGACCGGAACAGCAGCAAAGAGACAGACTCTCGCCTGGAGCCTCCAGGAGCAACCAGGCCTGGTGATACCTTGACTTTAGCCCCGTGAGACCCCGCTTGGATGCCTACCTTCCAGAACTGTGGGGAAACAAATTCTGGCTGTCTGGAGATACCGCGTCTGTGGCCATTATTTACAACAAGGCAGGGGGCGGGGGGTCAGACTCATAAAGAGAGGACGGGGCTTTTCAGATTCAATCAGGGCCAAGGACTCCTGGTCTTCATGAATGTGGTGGGTGCCGGGGGCCAAGGAAAGACAGAAGGTCCAGGAAAAAAGGGAAGTGACAGGAGGGAGCCTCGCCATCGGCGATCCGCAGGCTGGAGGAGACAACCGGCCACAGGAGGCCAGGTGTAGGCACGGGGCTACGGAGCAGAAGTGCAGGTGGAGAAGGGCAGACCCGAGAACTGAACTCGGTGTAATGAGCCAGCCTCGCCGTCAAGACCTCGCAGGTGCCGTGCGGGCGGCAGGGACCCCCAGGGAGAACGGTACCTATAGTTAGTCTCCACATTATGGACAGAACGACCCCCTTTTGTTTCCCTATCAGACAGGCTGGTTTTTGTTTTCCTTCAGAGACGTCTTCTGTCTTCTTCTCGAGCTGCCTCGGCCTGAGGCTCGCTTTGACCTTCCATCAGAAACCAAGGGCAAATTCATCTTTGTCTACTGGTATTAGGCAATTTCAGTCAAAGGCATGAAACTCCTTTAAACACTGAGGTCCAGTCTGTACCTGTTGATTTCCCTTGGTCTTAATAAGTCATTTATTATCGTTCTGAGCGGGTCCCGTCTGAGGTCATTCCTTCATCCTATCCCCAGGAGGCCAGCGTGGAATTCCCACCTCCTGGCATGTTTTGTTTAACTTTCAAAACTAGTGGGGGGAGCCTCTCCTGAAGCTCGCCTTGTTTTGTCTAAAATTACAGCTAAATTCACCTAATCCGCATGGTTCTGGTAAAGCCATTGTCTCTGACTTATTTTAATGTTTCTAAAGTGCATTTGCTTTATTTTGAAAGCACAGGCCTAACCAAGTATTTCTCTAAGGGTTCAGTTTGGAACCACGGTTGAAGGAGCCGCATGAAGAATAATTTTCCCATCACAACCTTCTGCATGCCACGAGCACACAATGTCACCATTGTTAACACGGAACCAATGTATGCCTGATGGACGTCAGGTTGGTTCATTACAGCAAATGGGCCCCATTGTTACAACCGCATATGATTTTTTTTTAAATGTCTCCCTTCAACCATTTATTCTAGCCTTTCAAAATTTAAGAGACTATTTATCACAGGCTCCCAAGGTCATTGATGGGCACAATGTACCTGAGTTTTCTGTTTTTCTTGTCACACTTAACCCTTTTTAGATGAGTGGCTTCAGACCCGCTGGCACGGAAACTGGCTAGCAAGTTAATATTTTACTACATTAAATCGGCTTGACCTCCTCTGACGGTGATCATTATCGCTATGGCTTTAGAAAAGTGGGGGAAGGGAATTCAGGTTTTAACAATCTACTTTTTGAGAAATGGGAAGGTAAATGAGGAAAATGAGAACCAGAGTCGGTGGCCAGAAGCATGAGAGATAACGTGTTTGGTCCACCAGCTCAGCACACAGTAGAGATGCAAGAAATACTGGCTGAATGAGTGCGTGAAAACTCAGTTAAAACTGGGAGGGATAAGGAATAACTTACCCACGGGATAAATTTTTAATCATTCTTCTTCTATGCGATATTTGCTTTAATGCAGAAAAATAAAATAAAAGTAAGGACTCCTTCAGACATCGTGATTGCGCTCCAGTTCCGTGGCACGAGAAAATTATTTGCAATGTAGCTGAAACTGACATGTGGTTTCCTCTTTGCCACTCAGGTCATGGCTCTCCGGGCCGGCTCGTGCCCTCCCCTCAGGTATAAACTGGATTGACTGAAGGGGGTTTCCAAATGGGAACCAGGGACGGCCAAACATGGGGGCTCATCAGAAGAAAGCAGAGGATGGAAGTTTGCGTCTTCCGAAAAATGTGTTTCTGCGTATGAATAGACACCAGCAGGTGCACTGTGGTGGTCCAGACACAGAGGAGGCAGGGACAGGATCTCCCTAGCTTAATAATCTTTACCATCCAGAGACTCTGGGTTATTGGGCAACTTGACCTCTTGACTCCTTGGAACGAACTCTTGCTGGCCTGTAGGGAAATCACACTTAAGTCCATACAAGGCAGTTGCAGTACAACCCCCGGGCGGGGTGGGGGTTGGGGGTAGGAAGGCCATCTCTATATGGCAACAATGTCAAAGAATTCTCAGGCTGGCTACCAGATGATTGTTGAAATGCAATTTAAATCTTTTTTAAGATTTTATTTATTTATTTGACAGACAGAGAGAAATTACAAGTAGGCAGAGAGGGAGGCAGAGAGAGGGGGAAGCAGGCTCCCTGCTGAGCAGAGAGCCCAATGTGGGGCTCGATCCCAGGATCCTGAGATCATGACCTGAGCCAAAGGCAGAGGGTTAACCCACTGAGCCACCCAGGCACCCCTCCAATTTAAATCTTTAAGGAAGTTTTTAAAATTGACAAAGGAAGATTCCCCTCGAAGTAGGCAGGGCACAGAGTTGCTGTTTTAAAATTCCCCCTTTCCCCGAGGTGCTTTCTGTACTTCTCACCCCAGATCTCTCAATGTCGTCGCCCCTCGCCCCTCCAGGCTCTCTGAAGCCTGGCACTGTGGGACCTGTCCTGCTCTCCCCGCAGGCCTGCTCCCGATGCTCATGTTTGCCCCCTTTGAGGAGGCAGGCCGAGTGGGAATCAGGGCAGGGTACCGGGCTCCAGTGCTACCCCAGCAAAGATTGGCTAACTTCATTCCCTTGGAGGGTACATATAGAAATCGAGTTTTTGTGGACATAATTGAATTAAGGATCTTGAGATGAAGTCATCCTGAATGAGGGAGGGCCCTAAATTCAAGGCCTGGCCTCCTCTAAGAGAAGAGGCAGACATTCCCACAAGGAAGACGCCATGTGGAGATGGGACAGAGGTGAAACGATCCATCTGCAAGCTCGGGAACCCCGGGGACTGCCTGGAGCCAGAAGCTGGGAGAGTGGCCTGGGACCGTTCTCTCTCAGAACCCCCCAGAAGGAACTGACCTTGCCAATACCGTGATTTCCAACTGCTGGTCCCCTGAAGTGAGAGAAAAAATTCCTGTTGTTTCAGACCACCCCATTTTGGCAATTTCTTTTTTTTTTTTTTAAGATGTTATTTATTTATTTGACAGAGAGAGGAGGAACACAAGCATGGGGAGCAGCAGAAGGAGAAGCAGGCTCCCCGCCGAGCAGGGAGCCCAAGGTGGGCAAGGTCAGTTCCTCCCATCGGCTATGAGGAGAATCTGGTCCAGGGCTCTAGCAACTTCCGGCAGTTGTGGCTGTCCACGCTGTTTTTTCATTTGTAGCCAAATTCCTCATCTCTCCTCCTCCATCACCTTCTCCCTGTCTGTTTCCTCCCTTCTGCTCTCTGATAAGGACACTTGCCATTCACCTGAGCTCCACTCTTAGCCAGGGTGATCTTATCCGAGATCCTGAATTACATCCCCAAAGATCCTTTTCCCAAGTAAGTCCTCGATCACAGGTTTCTGTTAGACGTATCATTTGGGGGTCGTCACAAAGCCCACCACATCTGATACCATCAGACACATAGAGCACATCCCTGACTTGCCTCCACGACACCCCCAAATCCCTCCTAACACGATGCTCACTGGCTCCTTTTTCTTTCCTCTTTTCCTCTTCCCCAACTAATCCTGTTTTCTATCCTATAGGAATAGTTGCCGAGCATCTGGACTCCTGACAATTGTCCCTCTTCTTCGGCAAGCTTGAAAAGAAATCTGCTTCACAGGCCGGCAAAAGGAAAGGTGATGGAAACCCATTTTATGCTGCCAGTGACATTTTTTCCCACATGAACTGATAAATAAGTAATTCAGAAGAGTATCTTTTCTTATACTGAGGACAGGAGATGCTCCTCTCTAACCCAACAGACTTAATATTTTCCCTGTGTTACCAAGGCTGAGAACATCTACATTTGGATATTAGGAACTTCTTAGGAATTATCATCTTTGGGGTGGTCCTAGGGCTTTAATCCGAAAGCCTTCCCTGATTCTTGAAATACAGAGATGAATGTCCAACCTGATAAACAACGGATTTTCTTGTATTTTGTGGCCATGTTCAGATTTCAGCTCGGGTGCACAAGAGAAATAGCAGAATCAGACATTTGGGGGGGTGTCCATAAACAGGCCCCCCCATCTGAAATGATGTAAAACAAAGGAGCAATCACCACCAGTTTACATGGAAGATTTTGAGCATTCCCAGACCCCCCCCAAAATATTACATCTCTTAAGCTTTTCTGATCCCCAGGACACATTTAGCTAATGGACACACAAAATCGGTTGAGATCAAGCCCTGATGTTCAAGGATGCAGTTCAGAGCCCGGACGACCAGCAGGTGAGATGCTGCAGGTGGTTGGTGGGGTAGGAGGGGCGGGGCGGGGGAGTCCCACTCACTGCTCGTGTTGCACCCCTACCTCCCCTGCGGCTCACCGCAAATCTGCAGCTAGACCCTGTTTTTTCACTTTTCACTGTTTTTGCTTTTTGCCATTTTCATAAAAGTGAAAAACCACTTTGGATTACTCTTGGCTAGTGAGAACAGCTCCCAATGTAGGTCTTTTGTACAAGCAAAGATGTTTAACTTAACCTTTTTTAAAATGGGGGATACTGGTGTAAACACACACAGACAGACACAGAGGACATTCCCAGAAATCCCAACACTTGTTCTCGAATGTTTTCTGTTTCTGGGCTTATATTCTATTAGTCTTCCAGCTACTTCCTTCTCAAATCTTCTCCACTGTCAAGGAGTCTCATTAAGGGTCAGACTGAGGAGTTAGACACTCTTTAAACGTCTATGCACTCAGCCTAATCAAGATGCTTCTGTAATGTTTGCTGTCCTGTTTCCTCCTTCTCCATTAATTTTGTTGAATTTTGACTGCTTTATTCTTGAAGGTGTCAGTGTGTTTCCTTGAATCCAGGTGCCTCTCAACAGGCTGTGTGTCATGCACGATCTTCTGGGTTTCGTGGGTGGCTCGGTGGCTCCCTATGCCAGATTACCTGCCTTTACAAGGGACAACCATGAATACATCTAATTCATGCCTACTGATTTACATCTGTGGCACTTTATCATTTATCTCCAACCAGGGGTTCTCACAGTACAGTTTGGACTGCTATTTTGTAACATTCTTATTTGTGATATGAAACAATCCACAGTTGCCGAAAACAAAGAGCAAATCAGCCCCAGGTGTTCATGCCTATAGCAGTGCCAAATTCCAGAACCACAGGACTCAAGAGAAACGAATTACTTCCCCACTTCTTATTTTCCTAAAATCAGATTTCCAGAAATCAAGTGTACCTAAAACAAATGAACACCACGCTTGTTTCACTCCTTGGTTTATTTGGCAAAATTTGGGGGTGGGGCGGCAGAATGGAGACATTCTAACAGGAAATTCCATCATAATGATTTTGCGATGACACTGGCATTTTAGGACAAAGGGCCCATGAGTGCGACTTTTGTCCAATGGCATGAATAAGCATGTCCCGCACACATCTGGAGAATTTGAGACCAGCAGAGGTGTTGCCAGTGTGGACCAGAAGGGACAGTGAGAGGATGGAATGGAAGGAGGTTCTTGGACCCTCCCCGCAAACTCTACTAGCAGGAAGCAGGTTGATAAAATTGTTGGGCTAAAAGCATGCTGGCTTTCATGAAAAAGGAAAGGGGACTCCGAGCAAGATGGAGAGCCCAGAGGCAGAGCTGAGAGCCCCAGACAATTATCCCCAGGCTTGGAAGTCTAAGAGCGTTCACCTGGCTGGGTTTCCAAATTGCTTCAGACCAGCGACTTCACCTTACTGTCCGTGTTGCGTGATTTTGAAGGGGAGTATCTGCGTCTGTTAACCCACGCCTGTCCCCCAACTTGTCTCTGCAGTCACCAGCCTGTAGACAGCGGGGAGCGGGCCCAGGAGCTTCACCCAGTTCAGAAGATGAGGGTTGGTCTCTAGAACTGATGAGACTTAGGTGAGGTTTTGGACTCTGGGTTGATGCTGGGATGGGATGGAGCCTTTGTGGACTTCAGGAAGCATGAGGATTGGGTGGGGGTCTTGGGAAAAGGAGGCCGACTGGAGTGGCTGATTTTTGTCCCCATGACTCAGACCCCTGGTGCTATGTCCATGAATATGTTATGTAATGGCAAAAGGGACCTTCCAGAGGGAATTGAGGCTACTAATAACAAGACCTTAAGAGAGAAAGATGGTGTTGCATTATCCTCATGGGCCCAATATCATCACATCAGCCCTTAAAAGATGAAGACGAGGAAGAAGAAGCAGAAATATTTGCATTGGGAGAAGTAGTTGATAGGCCATTGCTGGCTTTGAAGAGGGAGGGGAGAGGGGCCAAGAATGTAGAAGCCCCCACGCAGCGAGGGATCGGGGAATTGTGTCTTGCAAATGCCTGGAGCTGAATTCTTGCCACACCTGAGCGAGTCTGGAAGCGGATTCTTCCACAGAGCCTCCAAACAAAAGCCCAGCCTGGCCAACACCTCAATTTCGGTCTTGTGAGGCCCCAGGAAGAGAATCCAGCCACACCATGCAGGGTCTCCGATCCACACGACTGTGATACAAGAGCTTTGTGTTACAAGCCATGAGTTAGAGGTGATTTGTTACAGCAGGTATAGGAAACAAATGCACCCGCTCAGCCACTGTGAAGGAAAAGACCCTCTTCCCACTTGGCAAGACAGGTGCGGGTGCCCTGGTCAGTGCTCCCCGCTGATAGCAGGTGGATCCCAGGAAGAAAGGCTCATCTGCAGAGGACACAGCTTCTATAACACAACCTTCCCGCAGCACAATGGGGTTCTACCTCCTTCATTTCAAGTGTGTGCCTCCAAAGACATTTTCGTCCACCCCAGATGTTCCCCCCCAAGCAATCACTGCTCGGTAACAAATCATACTTGAAATAAGAATAAGGCTTCAGATTGTTATTCCAGTTCTTTTCTCAAGCCAACTCTAAGAAAGAGGCTTCCACTGGGTGGCTTCTCAGGGGCTCAGTGGGAACGGGGACAAAGGAAAGCCCCCCAGGATGGGGTTGGGGGAGAGCTGCACCAGGGCCAAGCCAGATGGTACAGTGAGCTTCAGGGTCTACACCAGGGAGAGCCCGAGCAGTTTCCTGGGCCACGGGATGCTGCCGTACTGTGTGATTCTTGTTATTTTTGCTGTACACCTGCTGTATGTCGTCTCTCATGGTCGGCCCTGCTTTATTTTTCTTTATAGCACTTGCTAAATTCTAGTTCTCCAGAGTATAAAGTCCATGAGGAGAGGGACTGATGTCTGCTTTATCCGCTGTTGCTTGTGCCCAGCCCCCAGAGGAGACACATAGTGGGTTCCCAGTAAAGTACTCCCTGCTAGAAAGGTGATCGCGTTTGGATTTCAAGAAGAATGGAGGGGGCCAAAGTGACTGCCAGGGGCCTTGGGGTCCAGCACTGTAATTCATCTGGGAGGAGACGGACCAAGGCAGGGAATTTTACTGTCATAAAAGACAGCAGCACACAATTTACAACTAATAACAATGTACATAATATTCTTTATTGTCAATTCCACTTAGCAAAGAAATTCTCACAGTATGTTTTATTTAGTCCGGCAGAACTCTAAAATCTCGGGAGAAGCCATGTTCCAACTGATAAAGTTTCTGATACGGATACTGGTTGCTACTTTGGTTGACCAGAAACACAAAGTGGAATAATGACATGTAGATCACAACTTCAGTCACGGGCCTGACCTAGTTCTTTGCCTGTCAGGCTAGTGATTCTCAAATACTGAAAGATGGTTTCCTCAAATGTTTGCATTATCTGCATCATAGCGGTCTAAAGGCCTGTCACCCAAAGTATAGTTCACATCACTGATGTTTCCTCCAACACTTTAAGTCTACACAACTAACAAGGCAATAAATCCAGCTCTGGTTGGTAACATTTGCCAATTTCCACGGTGAAAATACTGTCACCATCAATGTGACATCACTGAAGGCAGGGTTGGGAAGAGGTACCTGAGAGAGAGAATTCCCACCAGGCAGACACCACAGAGGAAAAAGAATCTCAAGAGCAAAGATCACCATAAAATGCAATAAAATGGGGAGTGACAGTTTCAAATATTTATTAACGTTGTTTCGGTACAGATTGCTTACTCATAAGTTAATACCATTTATTTTTAATAAATAAATTTTTATAATTTGTTATTTAACAGCCAGCTTACAAAATTCTGGAAAATATAACAATCAACGGTAATGAGTCAAATACAAGCCAACTCAGCACACAATGAGCGCAGAAAGTCATTCCAGGAAGGATGCTAGAAGCTTGGCTTGCGCAATTGGATAGATGGTCGGTCTGTCGCTCACTCGGAGAGGGCACACCGTGGAGACCACTTCAGCATGGGAAGTGCAGCCTGGTGGTTGGGATCACGAAATTAGTATCAGGCATGTCATATTGGACATGTCAAAAAAACTTCCACATGGAGATGCCCAGCTGGCAACTGGAAACACACGTCCGGAGCTCAAAGGAACACTGGGGTTGGAGAAAGAGAGGAGTGGGAGAGTTCCCCTTTCTCCACATCCTCTCCAACATTTGTTGTTTCTCGCCTTGTCAATTTTTGCCATTCTAACTGCTGTAAGGTGGTATCTCAATGTGTTGTTGTTGTTGTTGTTTTTCAATGTGGCTTTGATTTGAATTTCCCTGATGGCTAATGATGATGAACACTTTTTCATGTGTCTGTGAGCCATTTCTACATCTTCTTTGGACATGCTTAGGTCTTCTGCCCAATTTTTGACACGATTATCTGTTTTTTGGGTATTGAGTTTGAGAAGTTCTTTATAGATCTTGCATATCAGCCCTTTATCTGTAGCGTCATTTGCAAATTATCTACTCCCAGTTGGCGGGTTGTCTCTTTGTTTTGTGAATGTTTCCTTTACTGTGCAGAAGCTTTTTATCTTGATGAAGTCCCAAAAGTTCATTTTCACTTTTGTTTCCCTTGCTTTTGGAGACATATCTTGAAAGAACTTGCTGTGGCCCATTGAGATGCCACCTTACACCAGTTAGAATGACCATAATTAACAAGTGTTGGAGAGGATGTGGAGAAAGGGAAACCCTCTTACACTGTTGGTGGGAATGAGAGTTGGTGCAGCCACTTTGGAAAACAGTGTGGAGATTCCTTAAGAAATTAAAAATAGAGCTACCCTATGACCCTGCAATTGCACTACTGGGTATTTACCCCAAAGATACAGATGGAGTGAAAAAAAGGCCATCTGTACCCCCAATGTTCATAGCAGCAATGGCCACAGTCGCCAAACTGTGGGAAGAACCAAGGTGCCCTTCAACAGACAAATGGATAAAGATATGGTCCATATACACTATGGAGTATGATGCCTCCATCAGAAAGGATGAAAACCCAACTTTTGTATCAACATGGATGGGACTGGAGGAGATTATGCTGAGTGAAATAAGTCAAGCAGAGAGAGTCCATTATCATATGGTTTCACTTACTTGTGGAATATAAGGAATAACACGGAGGACATGGGGAGATGGAGAGGAGAAGGGAGTTGGGGGAAATCGGAGGGGGAGATGAACCATGAAAGAATGTGGACTCTGAGAAACAAATTGAGGGTTTTGGAGGGGATGGGGGGTGGGAGGGTTGGGTGAGCCCAGTGTTGTGTATTATGGAGGGCACGTATTGCATGGAGCACTGGGTGTGGTGCATAAACAATGAATTCTGGTACACTGAAAAATAAATAAAAATTTAAAAAAAAAAGCATAGACTCCGATGTAGGATAATGTAGTATTAAGAGAGGGTATTATTTTCTGGGGAAAAAAAAAAAATCCTGTTCAAGTCCAAAATCCCAAGAATAGAATCCAATAGAAAAGCACAACAGTCAAGAGAGAATGGAAGTGATAATGTCGTAAGATCCAAAAGCACAGGGGATTTTGTTACATGTTTAGGGCGGCATTTCATGTCGCTGGGACAACTTGATAGTCAATCGGGAAAAAAGATATTATGAATTTACACTTAAAACCATAAATCTAAACAAATTCCAGGAAAAAAATTTAAATAGAAATCATAAAAGTATCACAAAGAAGTATGGATAAATTGTGCTTAATTATCTTACAATTCAAAAGGCCTCTGAGTGTGACACAAAACCTAGAAGCCACAAAAGAGAAGAAACATGGGAACTTTTTTTTTAAAAAAATTTGCAAGGCAGGAACTCCTGGGTGGTTCTTTTTTTTTTTTTTTTAATAGTTTCTTAGGATATTGTATTTTTCTTTATTTTATTTTATTTTATTAGTGTTCCAAGATTCATTGTTCATGCCCCACAACCAGTGTTCTATGCAATATGTGCCCTCCTTAATACCCACCCTGGGTGGCTCTGTGGGTTAAGCACCGGACTCTTCACTTCAGTTCAGATCATGATCTCAGGGTCTTGGGATTGAGCCCCACATCAGGTCCCATGCTTAGCAGGTAGTCTGCTTGAAATTCTCTCCCTTGCTCTGCCCCACTTTTCTCTCAAAAAAAAAAAAAAATCTGCAAAACAAAACACGATAATTAATGTAAAAAGTGAGGCGGGGATATGTAGCTCATATCACAAAGGATTAACCTCCTAAAAATAGAAAAAGCACCTAGAAAGCCATATGAAAAGCAACCAGTCAATAGAAAAATTAGTAAAGAACCTAATGGCTCTCAGAACAGAAAACTCAAACGGCCGTAAGGGAAGTTCAACATCACATATAAGAAAAAAGAGCAAAACAAAACTACACCACTTTTTAATCTATCATATTGAAAAAAATAAGACCTTGTTGAGAGACCAGTTTTTTTTTTTAAGATTTTATTTATTTATTTGAGAGAGAGAGAGAGATCACAAGTAGGTAGAGAGGCAGGCAGAGAGAGAGAGGAGGAAGCAGGCTCCCCACAGAGCAGAGAGCCCGATGCAGGACTCAATCCCAGGACCCTGGGACCATGACCTGAGCCGAAGGCAGAGGCTTTAACCCACTGAGCCACCCAGGTGCCCGAGAGACCAGTTTTAAGAAGAAGTGGGCAATCGAGAATTTTCACACATTCAACTGTAAATTGGGAAAGCTTCAGTGAGTATAATGACATATTGAAAAATCACAAATAAACTTATATTTTGAACTTGCAGTTCTACTCCTGGGAGTTTATCCTACAGCCTTGAGTGACCATATGTTATATTTTATCGATGCTTAAGATGTCCTTTGGAAATTGGATGAGTTTGACTATCAATGCTGTGGCATGTTTTAATTAGCAGCATTGTTTTTTCCTTGTTCATGGCATATAAAATAATAGGGTGACTTAATATCGAGGCCACTTAGATTAGCTGATGTCAGTTTGTAGGTTACTGGTTACAGTGGGATTTGGTTCCAGACGCACTGAAAGCAAAGCAGGAAACAATGTGTAGAGTTGCTACAATTCACGTACAAACATGTCTTCTCTACCTGTGGGTATCCTACATCTGTGTTAGGAATGCTTATGTTATATGTGTACATGTGCATATGTAAGTCTGTAGATCCATGTGTCTGTGCCCACTCACCTGTAACTGTTGGTTGGCGTATGTGTGTATCTGCTCTGGTCTCTGGCAGGATTCTGAAACCTCTGCTGCTTCTAGGAAAGAGAACTGGGTGGCCAGAGGATAGAACTGGAGGAAAATTTCACCTCTTTTGTATTTTGCAAACATTATGCAAATAAATGTATCATCTAAAAGTTGTAAAAATGTATCATCTAAAAGAGAATGTTACTAAAAGCAGAAATAACCAGTCATCTGCTCTGCAGACCCTGCTCTGTGTTGGCTTACAATGCCCTCTCCTCTTGACTGACTACACCTGCTTTAGCCACTGGACTGTGAGAAATAAGGAAAGGAAATCAGTGCCACAAATTTACTCTTTATTCTGACTCTAGCTATAGCAGGAAATCCTCAATTGAGTAACTGAATGTCCTTTCTGTACTCTCTATGATGTATTTAACATCATAAAATCCCTTTATAATGTATGATTTGGGACAACCGAGCTTAGAAGTGTCTCTAGTTCTAATAAACTTTGAAAAAATCCTTACTACTTTTCTGATCATAAGAGCAATACCTTGTTAGGGGAAAAAGAAAAAGAGAGAGAAGAATACTATAGAAATTGCTACCATTTCAAATGGAAACAAATTTCGGCAAGGGTGGGAATAAGGGAGGGAGTCCCTAGAATGCATGTTGCAAGCAGTGTCTTGGTATTTGAAAGAGCAGTGATTTTACATGTGGGCGGAGTCATCACGACCCCAGCCAACATCATCCAGGGGCATCGAAATGTCCCGCAAGTGAAACACGTACTTGAAACAGTTCTGCTTCCTACCTCCCGAGGTGCTGCAGGAGGTACCCCGTGGGAGGGCGGAGTTTCCCCAGCTGGTCCATGAGCTCCTGGAGGCCATCTCTATATTCCCACCATCAAACTGGGTGCCTGGCATGCATGGGTGGTCAATACATAGTTATGGAGTGAATGAAGAGGTGGCCTGGAATGGTGGAAACCCAGGCCCCTCTGGATGCCAGACACACGTCAGACTCAAACCTTGAAGCCTGCAAGCTGAGGGGTCTGAGTAGGTCGCCCACTACCTCTGAGTCTCAGCCGTCGTCCCTACAGTGGCTGTGATAATGCTTTTCTTGCTGTGGAAATCAAAAAGCCACCTATGCAAACAAGGGTGCTTGCACAGCTGCAGAAACACAGTCAAGGCACAAGGTATTTTTTTCAAGTATGGTGGTAACTGCTGGGAAGGCATCTGGATGACAGGCAGAGTGGGGGGTGCAGCAGCCCCCTGGGAGCATGGGCCTGTGTTATCAGGGCACGGTTCCCCCTGCCCCTACCTCCCTGCCCCGGGGGCATCCCTGCAAACAAGCCCTGCCCACCTCAGGGGACACATAACATTCAGGAAGTGAGGGAAAGTCCTGCATTCTCAGAGCTTCTATTTAAAACCAGGAGGAGACACTCCTACACCTTGTCTGCTGAGGCTGCTGGGGAAGCCACACATCTTTGAAGACCGGTGTCCTACAAGCCCTAGGATGCTAACTGCTCCTGAGCCCCCAGCCGGCAGCCTTGTCTCCTTTGGTTACAGGTCAGAGTCCCCACTCGCACCCACAAAAGCTGTTTCAAGCCTTGTTTGTAAGGCTGCTTCCCCACTGCCTGCCCAGACAGCCTCACTAACTAGTTCACAGAGAAATGGGAAATCACCTAATGGAGATGTGGTCCACATACTGCCCAATCCCACTTTGACATGTACAACGCTATGGCTTTACTATATTCAAAGAATTGGGCAACTGTCAAATCGGTCAATCACAGAACCTTTTCATCACCCCCAAAAACCTTCTACACATGAAACACTCACTTCCTATTCTCCCTTGTCCTTGTCCTCAGCCAAGGCAACCCCTCGTCTACTTGTGTCTCTACATATTTGCCTATTCTGGACTTTTCATCAAAATGGAGTAACATAACACATGGCCTTTGTGACTGGCTGTTTTTCACTTGACAGAACGTTTTCAAGGTGCCTCCATGTTGTGCCAGGTTTTGATGACTCCATCATGGGGATATACCACACTTTAGCAATTCTCAGTTGATGGACATTTGGGTTATTTCACTTTTCGGCTCTTACGGGCTACCCCCGAGGGGGTGGGGGAGCCTGCTATGAACATTCTTGTACCAATTTTTGCAAGGACACATGTTTTTATCTGCCTTGCGTCTACACCTGGGAGTCAGTAGTTGGGTCATAGGGTAACTGTGTGTTTAGCCATTTGAGAAACTACCAGACTGTTTTCCAAAGGGGCTGCACCATTTTACACTCCCACCTGCAGGGATAAGCTTCCAGGGTCTCCCCATCCTGGCCCACACCCATCATTGTCTATCTTTGGGATTCTAGCTGTCCTGGTTGGGGGGAATCTTCCTCTCATTGTGGCTTTGATGTTCATGGCTAATCTTCAGGTTCTTGAACCCCCTTGTCTCACTACAGATTTCATGTAATCATATACATATACTGTGATTATATTTATGTATATATTACACAGAACATGAATGAAAATATTATAGAAATATACAATAGAAATAATAGAATAAAACTATAGTAGAATGTAAACAAAGAATCCTGAATACCTATATTACAAAACGTGTAAATGCATCATGATGCCTCTATTTAACATCTATGCTGTTCCAAGGGACGGGATAGGTCACTGGTGCTGACCCTGAAGGCTTTGACCACCAGCCATGCAAATCACGTGCTGATGGCATCAGTCCTTACCAGACCCTTCCGTTCTCAAAAGAGCAGGATCCTTCTGTCCGAGCCCACTGCTCCATCCCGACTTGGGTCTGGACCCCATCCACTCACATCTCTAGAAAAGGGGCTTCCTTTCCATCCTCTGTAACTGCTTTCTTACCAGTGTCACCAACCACAGTAAAATCCCCTTTCTATGGGACCCCTCCACAAACAGCTGGTGCAGCAGACACTCCAAGGCGAGAATCCCAGGGTCACTGCTCCCCCGAGCCTGGCGCACCTAGCACCCCATTCATCGTCTGTTATAGCTGCATCTGTCTCCTGGGGAGCTGAGGAGGGTGCGGCCGCAGACATGGAAGCCCCTCGGAGGGGTGCCTGGCTCGCGGCCAACGTGCTTGCTTGCTCTTACTGTCTTCAAAACCGTGGTCATGATTTGAATAAATATTATGTGCAAATGACCCCGATGTGAGGATGACAGTGTTGTACGGCCGGCTGGAAGCTTCTCAGTGATCCCCTTTCCACAGCCTGACCCACGAGGCGAGCACCACTACTGGCTGCTCTCAGACCCTCTCGGAGAGGATTGTCCCGTATGTGGGCAAGACAGTCATGGGAGTGGAGAAGACACACATAAGAGCCTCCTGAGTACCATGTTCTGACATTTGCTGTTTTTCACTTCATATTCACTCTTTTGGAGATACTTCAAGGTCAGCACCCAACACTTACATCATCCTTTGTAATAGCTGCCACTAAATGAGGCCATAATGGATTTGCAGGTTTCCTGATAAAGACACTCTGTATTATCAGTACCTAAGGTTATTGCCATATCGTCAAATACTATACATCTATAATGATAAAGAAATATGATGATTAATTAAACATAATTAAAATCCATATTAAAAATTGCCAAATTTACCTTGGAAGATGTACCAAGTGACAATTTCCAGCCACAAAACAAGAGCATGTCTCACTCCACCTATCACCCCCAAATGCTGCTGTCTTTGACCCATGTCAACCTGACAGGTGAATGACAGAGTCAGTATATCATTTAAGTATGCTTGAATCCAAATAAATAGATACATAAGCATGAGTCCCAAACTGAGTGAGGCAGAACACATCTCCAAGTGTCCAGCAGCTTTTTCTACTTGCCTTGGGTGGAAGGGTGGAAACTATCTGTGTCTTCTCTCCACTCAATTTCTATTTTATTTTAAATATTTTCTTATTGGTTGGTTAGAAAAATTAACCTTTCCAACATGATAAAAACTGCAAAATTTTGGCAAGGTTGTCTTTTTTGTTTTGAATTTGTTTGTGATATTTTTTTCCCAATTCAGGGCTATATGCAGTCAGATTTATCAGTCCAGGTCCAGTGTATTAGCTAAAGAGAAATTCTTCATTCCTATGTGTATGTACACACACACACACACACACACACGTATACACACACACATACACACACGTATATTCTTTACAGAGAGAAGTATTCTTTATATATATTGATAGTTTGAGCTGTTGAAAATCTGTTTTCTACAATTTATTTATTTTTTCCAAATGTTATCTAGTTATTTTTTCCAAATGCAATCCTTATTTAATAATATTTTCCTGTCTAATTTAAAATGACATCTTCAAATTCTTTACCTAATTGGGTCTGTATATGTGTCTCTTCTCCATTTGTCTGTCTTTTCTAATGCTAGCATCCCATTGATTTAATTATTGTAATTTCATCTAAGAATTTTTTTTCAGGAAGCTTGCTTAGTCCTCCCTTTAAAAAAATGCTATTAGGTTTTTTACTGCAATTATATTAAATGTATAGATTCACCAGGGATAGTTGGTAATTCCATGAAGCCAAGTCCTATCCAAGCCGGGTATGACTTCTCATTTTTCAAGTCTGTCAAGTCCTTAAATACTGTTTTAATATTTTCTTCATCACAATCTCCACCATTTCCTGGTAAGCTCATCCCAAGAAATGTCATGGTTTTTTGTAGGTGTTATAAATGGCTTTTTTCTTCCACCATAACCTTCCTCTGCTGGGTGTAAGATAGCTGTTAGTATCTGTATATTAATTGTTCTATTCTGACCCTTTCTGGATTCTCTTATGTATAATTGCTTTTCAATGGTTTCCTCTTGGTTTTTCCACTTTTTTCCATGGTGACAATGAAGTGGTACTTCATCCGCTCTAATTTCCTTTTCCTTTCTAGTTGCATTAACTATTCAGATTAAGATCAGTAAGAGTAGTAACATTTCATGTCCTTTTGTCTTACTCATGACTTTATGGGGATGATTTCGCTGTTTCCCTATGAAGCATCAAAGTGCCCTTAGTAGAGATGACTAGTTAAAAGTAGAGATGATTACTTTAAAAAAGCTGGAGATAACTACTTAGAAAATAATTTATTGTGAACATTTAAAACAAATAAAATTAGAAAGTACAGATGTTTACTAGAAAATAAACATCCTAAATCAAATAACCTATATTCAATATTGCTAACATCCTATTGTACTTGTTTTATACACACAAACACACCCCATATGTATATATACACTTTGATGACTGATTTCATGTAAGTAACAGAAATCATGGATCTCCTAAAATGTAAGCTATTCCTCGACATGGACACAAATCACTATTAAACAAAACAAAATTAATAATTAGTATAATACCCCACTTTTTATAATAATACACACATTTTCAAATGTGCCCGAATGACCACAAAATAGATTTTATGGCAAGAAATAGAAATCACAATCATCAATCACAAATTTCATTTGGTTTTTTACATCTTGTGTTGGATATATTTCACATTGCTGAGAAAGAAATACGTATTCTTTTTTATTCGTAACTTAGATGCAGTCCAGTCCTTAACAACTGTTTTTCTAGCACCTAATGGGAACTTTTTCTCTTCTGCTCCATTCCTGGGGTGAACTATTACTAAAAGTTTCCTAATATTGAAAGCAGTTTATATTCTGGAAATAAAATTTTCTTGATATTATTTTTCCAGTGTGTTACTGGATACTGTTATTAAGTAGATTTGCCCATGGTTTTTGCTTTTCACGGTGGTTTTTTTTTTTAACATTTGATAACAAAGCTATATTTTCTTCATTTTTTTCAAGATTTATTTATTTACTTGAGAGAAAGCATGCACACGCATGTGAGTGGAGGAAGGGGCACAGCAAAAGGAGGAATGTCAAGCAGACTTTGTGCTGAGCTCAGAGCCCAATGCGGGGCTCCATCTACACCCTGAGATCACAACCTGAACGGAAACCAAATGTCTGATGCCTTACCGACTGTGCCACCCAGGTGCCCCTTTGCCACAATTTTTTTTAAAGTAAGATGTTCTTTTATTTTTTTCCTCCTATGCCCTGAAATAGTCTAAATAGCACTGGAGGCGGTTCTGCTAGCATGGATGACGTTGTCCCCCCAAAAACCAGCTCTCCCACTGTGACTTCTGACTCACTGGGGCTGTAACTCTGGTTACTCTCCTCTCCATAATCACTTCCATCTTTCACCTTCTCTCTCTCTCCTACCAGCTTTCCCCTGAGCTCTGGAATATGGGGTTGTGGAGGGGGGGAGATTCTCTTTCACTTTACATAGTTGTTTTTTTTTTAAAGATTTTATTTATTTATTTGACAGAGAGAGAGATCACAAGTAGACGGAGAGGAAGGCAGAGAGAGAGAGAGAGAGAGGGAAGCAGGCTTCTTGCTGAGCAGAGAGCCCGATGTGGGACTCGATCCCAGGACCCTGAGATCATGACCTGAGCCGAAGGCAGCGTCTTAACCCACTGAGCCACCCAGGCGCCCCATCACTTTACATAGTTTGATGGTGATAACTTAATTAGGATTTTGAAGATTTTCTGAAGCTATGTGGAGCCTGTTCCATGGTCATGTTATTCTGGTGAGCACTCTTGACATGCCACATCTTCTTGCTTTCCCTTGAAAGGCCTTTAGATAGATCTCAGCATGGTTTATTTTTGACGAGTCATCCTGAAGAAGGTGAGTTCTTTCTGAACCACCCGGGAACGGTCTGTGGAGGAGGGGTCCAGACCATGTTCCAAGCAGGAGGAATGTACTTCTTATCTAGGAACGAGGATTAATTATTTTAGCCTTTGCTTCTCCCCAGTCAATGGAGAGCAGAAGCTGTAGACTGCTCAAAGAAAATGTGTTTCTTCTTGCCTCGACCTGACCCCTGCTGAGCAGGTCTCTGAATGTGCCGTGGGAATCAATGGATGGAAAGTCAATGCTCTGTGAGTCACATTCAGTGATAACTTCTAGATGAGAAGGCTTTGCTTGCCACTGGGGAGGGCCAGTGGGGGAGGGTGGTCTCCGCAGGTAGAGTCTCATCTGAATCCCAACACCTCTTCCTGCCTATACGAGCCTCAGACCCTCCAGCTGTAAAATCTGAATTAGTCTCTGTATCTGAGGTAAAGATGAAGGGAGGTGACCCCATGATGCTCATCCTAACGCTGATCAATGGACATCAACCATTATTATCACTATGTTCAGCTGAACTCAGTCAATTGATAGAGTCAGAAGGAAAGCCTGAAAAGAATGGCATAGAGACCCCTCTCTCCCACTACCAGGCGAGGTCTCCAACCATGCAGGTCCAGAATCTTATCCTTAATGGATTCATTTTCACTAATTAAATTGGCAGGCGATCAGTTCAAAACCAAGATGTGAAACTCTTCATCAGCCATGGAGATTAACCTAGGGCCACACTCAGTGATGCCGTGTGAGCATGCTTCGGGCACACAGGCTACTCAGCAGGAAGAGAGGGTGGGCACGAGGCTGGTGGAACACTGGACGCTGGCAAGAGAAGAAAGGAAAACGACTTCGGGTGAAATGAAAATGTTCCGCCTGAAAACTAGAGGACCGAGTTCCCAAAACGCATATCCAAGAGACACACACCAACCTTCATGTGCCCTTGACCACCAGCTCTTGCCTCCGTCCAACACTGCTCCCAATTTCACACTCAGGTTTTCACCATTTCATTCCAGTTTTTGGTCATTTACAGTCGTTTAGGAACCATTTTGCAGAAGCCTCCAAGAATGATGCAATTTCCAGGTGTCCTGATGTTTAACTGCCCTGTGGGTCCCTGAGATCCACCTTGGTTATAGCGAGAGAAAGACCCCTGTTTTTGGCACTCCTTTGTTCTTTCTCTGACTCTTGCATACATCAGTAATTTACTCCCAATTTTTTTTCTAAGAACATTTCACAGTATAAATTGTGGCCTGGAAAATAGTGTGTTTCCTCTGCTTCCAGACAAGGAAAGCTGTAAATAATTTAAAGTTCCTGCTGTGCAAAATTACCCAAACAGAAAGTGCATTTTTTATGCTTGGCACTGAGGATGGTAAAGTAAGAAATTGTGCCAATTTTCCTACAGGTGAAAATTTAGCTTCTTTATAACATAAGCACTTTGACTCTGAAATAAGTAATATAATGAGATTTCTTGCAAGGTGTGCCAGCATTAATGTAGGGTCATAGAAATAATGGTCCACATTTACCTTTTTAAAAAAAAAAAACAACTCACAAAATTACTGATTGTAAGTCTGAGCCTGGGACCATTAAGTCACACCTCAGGGCTCAAAGACTGCGCTCACTCATAACATTCATGTCACCATTACTGTCCCAGGTCAGCACACTCAACTTACAAGAAAAGATTATTTTGTAGCACAAGATTCTGATTTGTACGTTATTTGAAATTCCATAAGTCACCATATTTTGAAACATCAGTGTGACCTATTTTTCATCCCCTAATAAATGAATCATGATAAAATGGTACCCTGTCTTGTTTCAGCTGACATTCCAACATCATGAGCACCTCCGGGGATGTCCTGCTGTCCCTGCAAGGACTGTAGGACTTTCCTCCTTCATGTCCAAGAGCAAGAAGAAGAGAGAGGCCATCTTGCTCAATCCCTTCTCCTCAGGAAACCCATGCTGGGAGTGCAGGATGGAAAGATGGACAGTCTCTTGATCATCTGCTCAGGTGCCATTTTGCAATGAGGGCTGCTTCCCTGGGTACCAGACCAGTGGCTCTCACACCAACTAAGCAGGTCCAGTTCTCATTCTGCATGAATGGGGAAGGGTTGAGTCATCATATTTTATGAACACAAAGCACAAGCATGACAGAGAAGAGCCAAATATACACCAAAGTTCATGGGGCACCTGGGTGGCCTAGTCGGTTAAGTGTCTACTCATGATCTCAGGGTCGTGAGATCAAGCCCCACGTTGGGCTCCATGCTTGGCAGGGAGTCTGCTTGCGATTATCTCTCTCCCTCTCCTTGTGCCCCTCCCTCCACATGCTCTCTTTCTGGAATAGATAAATCTTTTAAAAAGTGATCATAATAAAAATTATTGACCAACAGCTGCTAAGTGCCATCAAATGCATGCACAACCAGAGTTTGCTTCTGGTGGTAGCTGTCCGTCCCCTCACCCACTGGTTTCACCCTTCCATGCACAAGTTCAGTCCCTGTACGTCTCTACACCCTTTCTCTTGCAGGACATCTGGGTGCTGAGCAGTTCTCAGCAGATGCTGAAATGCCAGGGAGATGAGTCCTCATGGGTATGAGTGAACTTGGCTTATATTTTCTACAAAGACACAGGAAAGAAGGAATGAGAAGGGAGGGAGGGTGGAAGACAGAAATTTAAAAAAGAAAACAGAAAACACTGCTTCCTGTAAAATGGTCCCCAGGGTTGCAGTAGGAGGGGCTCTGTGGGGCTCCCTGACTATAGGATACTGAGGAATAAATCCTCAGTTATGTTACCTGAAGAGTCCTGTTTGCTCAGGACCCTGCTTCTGCCGGGCATGTCCCAGCGCAACAGCCAACATTGCAGGCCACCCACCTGGAGGGTCTCATGCTGCCTTCTGGAGCTGTTCCTTCAGGGGACACCTCCTGTGACCCCTGAAGCAGGCTGGCTTTCTCCCTCAGGGGCTCATCCCACACTGGGTTTGCCACCTTCTTTCAGCTTATTTCTTCTCTACTAAATTATAAACTCTGTGGGGAAAAGGATTGCACCTGCCATGGTCCTGATGTCACTCCCTGAGCTGCCTGGCCAACAGTCAACAGTCAATCAGTGAGCTCAAGGTGTCTCATTAAACACTTTCCCACTCACTTACATGAGGTGACAGGTTCTGTATTCTTCTGAGACCAGAGGACATTGTGCCCTTTCTTACATTCCTCCTGGGTTGACCATGTACTGAGCTCTTGCCAGCATGTCTTGGTTGGCCTTGAGGGATCTTGAGGAAAGAGCAGTGACTGACCAACCCAGGAGGAGCTTTCTCGGCTCCCCGGCCTCAACAGTCTTCTGAACCTTGGGCTCAAAGTGACAGACGCTTAACTCTGGAGAAATGGAAGGGCTTGAAACCATCTCATCTAACAGTGATGTCACACAGGGTTATGTTGACTCTGCTCTTGGAGAAATGGGACCATTAGCCTGTTAAACTTTTCCAGAGAATACACCTCACCCTCCAAACTGAAACAAGGGACACTCTCTAGTTGGAGATAAATCCACAGGCAGATCCTCAAATTCCCATTCAATAGCTCTTGTGCACACGACGGATTGCAAGTTCCGGGAGGTAGGACTCAGGTGTGCTCAACTTTGTCATCCCAGGACGATTACAAGCAGAACAGATACCTTTGGGTGGCAGCTGCTGTACATCTTCCCCGAGCTGCAGCACAAACTGGATTCTGTTTGAAAATATCTATTTATTACTTAAAAAAAAAAAAAAGAAACACCCAGAATGGGTTTCTTGTCACATGATGGAATCACAGAATACAGAGCTTGACAGCTAGCTCATCTTCACGCTCACTGCCATGGTCTCTGTTGCTCTCTGGGTGAAAGGAGGCCTGGTGCACCGCTGGCGTCGGACAGCCTGCCCAGCGACCGACCTCCTGAAAATGAACCTGAGCTGAACAGCCCCTCGCATTTAGGATGTCCAGCACGGACGACAGGACCACATTGCACTTCTGGCTTCTCACCAATTTCTCCCCAGTGAATAATACTGAAACCTCCAAAGCAAAGTACGAGTAACATATTTAATGTTTCACCTTCAAGCTTTATTTCATAAACTATAAGCTCCTTCTTCCTAGTATGTCCTGATTCAGTCTCCTGGATTCCAGGTGTGGAGCAGCAACTTAACAACATTGTTTTTCTACCTTGGGAATAATTTAGAGCACATTTACCCCCAAATGGCACAATTTGAAGGAATCTTAAAATGACTTTCCCTTCATTTTAAGCACTGTTTCTAATAATCCCCAAAGGCCAAGAGTGTGTTATGACTGCCCTTGAATGGGGGGCTGACTGTGTGAGCTATGTGCACGGCAACAGCAGAAAGAATCCAGAAAGGCCAGTCGCTTGGGTGCAACTCCCTTAGACTGATTTCACGGGGACTAAGAAGCATTCCCAACACCAAGTCCAAGGGCCGATTTCCCACCCTGACATAATCTTTGGGTGGAGTATTATCTCCACAAGACCCCCCTCTCCACTATAAATATACCGTCTGCAGAAAGGTCGGTGTTCTACTAACTCAGCAGAATTTTCTGATCAGGTTTGTGGGGAGAACCTTCATGGGATGTGACTCAGGAGGGCTCTGCCCAAGTGTGCTGCTCTTCTTCTGTGTGACAGGAGAACCTACTCTACATGGGACTATCCCAAAAGGAAGAGCAGCTTGTCCAGATCCTTAAGTCCCCAGAGGTCCTAGAAATGGCCAGGTGTGAAGAAACTACGTATGTGTTCCTGTAGTACATGTACCGGAACTTTGTCTGAAAGCAGGGGATCCTGGGCTCAGAGAAAGCCTCAGTAAGTTCACATACAACCGCAGCGAGTGAGAGAACCCCGGAGAGATGGTCTAACTCTAGCCGGATGTTGACATTTCAAGTCTAGAAACAAAAAAACATCTCTAGGTCTTGAAAACCGGACACCAGAGCTCACCTGGCCTTGGAAGGGATGTATTCACACTCCAAACAGTTAGGATGAGAACCTAAGATCCTTTCCCTTCCACCTCTAGGGAGCAAGGGTTTTTCCCTCCTCCTCCCGGGAGGGGACAGAAGGCAGCTGCCTCTGTCTCCCCAGCATCAGGAGAGAAAATTTATTCTTCACGCAGATGCAGGCTTGTGTTTGTGGACGTGTACGGCATTGGCCTACTGCTTGCCACATCACCCCAGGGGTGAAATCAAAGCATGGGGAACCCTGCAGACACTATTTGCTTTCTAAATGAATAATGATCATCTGTCTTTAATCCAGAGTACACAGTCTCATGTACACATTCAGGATGAAGTTAATAAAGATAACTATGAAATCCTAACAGCAATTCAAAGGGGAAAAAATAGCTTACTTTATGTCCCTTTGCACTTCACTAGTGGCTAGTCAAGGGGAGGAAAGGACTGTTCTGAAGGGTAAAAATGGGGTGAGTGGAGAGAATTCTTACTTTATATTTGTGGCCGTTGCTTTTTTCTCTGCCAAATACGTGGTGTTAAATCAGGGGTTCCCGACCTCAACCCTGCTAGAAAGAATAGATGGTTCTTTATCGTGAGGACTGTCTTGTGGTTTTGAAGACATTGGAGGAGATTTTGCAGCAATCCTAGCCTCTGAAAACGGTGCCAATGGAAACATCCACTCCCCCTGAGCTGTGACGATCCAAAATGCCCCGAGACATTGCCAAATGCCCAGTAGGGGGCAGAATCGCTCTGGCTGAGAACCACTGCTGTTCCGTGCACACGTGACACCATACATCCATGCGTTTCACATGGTACTGGTCACGGTGAGATGGGAAGAACGGTTTTCCGCACAAGCCAACCAGATTTTTTCTTCCTTGTCTGAAGAGGTCTTCTTAGCCACCCCAACAATTAACCCATTGAAATGGTAACCGACCCTTTTCATCCACAATGATTAAGCTGAATCTGCAAAGACCCCTGGGGACCGTGCCACCACTGCACAGACCTGCTTGGAAGGGTTTCCAGGCTGGATGGCTAACAGCAAATGCTCTCTTAGGGATCAGCACTTGATAGAGGGGAAGGATCCAAGTCCTGTGGAGGAAGGAGAGACTAACAAAACAGACGAGGGATGTGGAAACGGAAGAGCAGCGGGAATAAAGACTCGACTCACCCCCTACAAAATTTTTTGAAGAATGAGCACCACTGAATACAGAGTCATTTGAAAAACAAAATGCACAACATTTGAGAATATCATAAAAGTCAGTGGCTAGGTCATGGGAAGTGAGGCCCACTTTGTGCCCCTTTGTTAGAACAGGAGGGAATGGTCAAAGAAGTAGCTCAAATGAGGACATGTGAACGCGGAAGGACAGGCAGCCTAGGCAGTGGTGGCAGATTGGGGGAGAAAATGCTCAAAGAGGGGGGTTCCTATCTTCCTTACGATTGCCTTATTGCCTGCACAACAGATGTACCTTAAATTGAGGTTATTTACCTAAATACTCCTCTCCTCCACTGGGCTCTAGATTTTTGTAGGCAGTCCTGGTCTTCACCATGAATATTCCTGCTGAGGTGCATCAGAAGATGGGGAACCCATGCCAAAGGGAGGCACTATGTTACTTAAGCTTTGTTTAGTACATCTACCACTGTTGGTGACTGTGGCTCACCATTACAGATATGTTTCAGAAGGACATCCAATCATGGAGAGCCACAACACAGCCTTCAGTGTAGACAGTCTACAGAAGGGGAGGCCTGGGTGCCATCACCTGAGCCCTCAAGAACTCTCAACATGAAACTCTCAAAATGCCAGAATATGCAGAATGCAGAATATGGTCTGGCGAGGCGTATTCATTTTCTGTGGTGCATGACATATTACCACAACCTTAATGGCTTCAAGCAACACCTATTTATCATCTCCGTTTCTGTGGTTCAGGACTTCCAAGCACAGCTTACCTGGTCCTTGCCTCAGGGTCTCCCAAGGTTAAGGCGTTGCTGGGCTGTGTTCTCATCTGGAAGCTCAGTTGAGGACGAATCCACTTCCAAGCTTGCATGGGAGTTTGGCAGAATTCCTTGACGGCTCTTGGCCAGAGGCTGTCCATGGCTCCAAGTTTCTCTCCACAGGCAGTCCACAGCATGGCATGTTGCTTCCCCAAGGTCCACAGGATAGCAAGAATGACTGCTAGTGAAACGGATTCTTATACAACACAGTGCAAGGGAAACACCTCCTGCCACATTTGCCGTATTCTATTGATTAGAAGGAAGCTGTGGGTCCCACCTAAACTCAGTGAAAGGAACATTTCATAAAGCCATGAGCACCAGGAGGCAGAGCTCACTGGGGATCACCTTAGTATCTGTTCACCACAGGAAGGAATAAAATAAAAAAAGAATTGTAACAGGGGCACCTGGGTGGCTCAGTCAGTTAAGCCTCTGCCTTCAGCTCAGGTCATGATCCTGGGGTCCTGGGATTGAGTCCTGCATTGGTCTCCCTGCTCAAAAGGGAATCTGCTTCTCCCTCTCCCTCTACCCCTCCCCACCCCATGTTTGCACATGCGCATGTGCTCTCTCCCTCCCTCTTTCTCTCACAAGGGAAAGAAATAAAATCTTTTTAAAAAGAATTCTAACAATTCTCCCCTGCATAGCTTCCCAAGAGCTGTTCACCAACAACATGGTTACCATCACTTTGCCAAAATTCCAAAATTCCCCACTGATGGGAAAGTTTAGGGGAAAACTGGACTGCAGGGTGAGTTTCCTTTTTCATGCAGTGGCTCTCACTGTGACAAGTCTCTGGTCCCAACCCATTCATGATTGTGACCAGCTGCCTACACATTGTGGGGTTGGGGGAAGGGGAAGAAAGTCCCTCACTTCAGAGACCTTGGTTTGAAATGATGACCTATAAATTCATAAACTTTTAGTGCACTGTTCCATGGCAGGAAAACTGAGATCACACTGATCCCCCTCTTTCCCATCCCTGGACAGGAACAGAGCCCTTCACCTGAAGCTTGGTCACAGTCAACATCTTTCTTAGTGAGGGGCTACATACACAATCTTCTGCTCCCAGAAAAATCTGATTGGTCTTTCCCTTGTCCATTCTGGCCAATTTCTCTCAAATGTTCCTTATTCTTTTCTGACCTCATTAGAAGTAGGTTTGTTCCATCCTGATGGTGTGTTTCCAGACCCAGTCCTTATTTACTGTTTGACTAAGCACAAAATGTTTCCTTCATCAGGTAAATTAGTTAAGAAGCCAGTCACTCAGTAAGCCCAATCATGCTTGGGCTGAAGGCTAAAAATAGAAGGAGAGAGAGTCCTTCCAGCCACAGAAGCAAAAACGAATCACACTCTAAACCTCTCTATGGATGACTCCTCTCCAAGGAGGAGGTAGTCTCCATTTCTCTACCTGGAGCACTGGGCTCTGAGGAGGGTGATTTGAGCAGATCATACAAGCTGGAATTGCTCCTTCTCGACCTCCACTGCCCCTGATTACCCTCTGTTCTCCAGAAGGGCCACAAACAAAGATGCGAGGGCAGCTTGTATCGCACAATGGCCTCTAATTCCCATAGAAGTCATTTGTAGTTTGTTTTACCTCTTGTATATTGCACTCGCACACTTCTTTTCTTATTTTGGTCTTTAAAAAAATTACAAGGTGTTTCTTCAACTTACATATCATAGGTTTCAGCTTTGTAAAAACCTTCAACCATATCAACACCTTGTCTTACAAATGAAGCTAGTGGGAACAGTGCAATTAAGTGGCTTACTGAGGCCCCATGGTGAATTTACTGAGAGCAGAATCAGATCACCCAGGAGTCCTGAAATTACTACACACTATACTAGCTGCATGGGGGCAACCACGGAGACATGGTCACAGTGTAGGATCCCTGGATTACCAGATTTGCTGTGACCTCAAGGTGACAGGTTCATGTGACTGAACCACAGCTCAGAAGAACCTATAAGAGGTCACACTCAGGGTATTGAGTCTGGGGGCTTCCCACCTATGTCCTGCATTTTTCATCATTTTTCTTTCTTGCCTTCCTAGAACTCTTATTTTCTGGTAAGACCAGCACCAAAATCCTTCACCTATGCCTCTTCTCCACCACCTCTCATCTTCTAGTGACTTCATTTAGCACACAGCCACCACTGTCCCTCCCCCTCAACCTGAAATGTCCCTTCTACTCATGTCCCTGCCACCACAACTTGATCTTTCCTCTTCCATGGGCACCACGTAGTCACGAGGGCTATCATTTCTGGGATGTCTGTCTGGTACCGAGCACTGTGCTGGCACTCACCATGCATCACTTCATTTAAGCATCACAAAAAGTAGTGGAACGGGTGGAAGGGGATGTTATCTCCACTCTCCATGTGAGGACACTGGAGCGCAGAGAGGTTAATGACCTTCTCACTCTCTCTTATTAGTTCAGGGTGGTGTCAGGATCTGCACCTGAGTCTGAGTTGAGAATCCATGCTCTCTCTCCTGCTCCAGCACAGCACCCCAACATGCCCTAAGCTTTACAGAACATCATTGATTTTAGATACTCTGCCCCTTGGGAGCCCTCGGTACACATGCACATATGCCAGATTGTTTCTTTTCACTTGTACTTGGAAAGGAGAGTTCTCATACGTCTGTGAGAAACTAGTGACACACAATTCTTCAGCCGTTGCTACAGAGCACACAAGCGTATACACACGCACACACACCACAGATTCACATGTATAATACACCTCTACATTTTGAGGCAGACATTTCAATCCTAGAGAACACCAAAAGTGAACAAAGATCTCTCTGTACGTAGAAACTTGTACCCTCACTAACCTCCTCCATCCATTCAGCACTCCAAACAAGTCAAAGTCAATATAGATTATCTGTTTCACATTTTTCCCAAGGACTTGACAGCTCACATCCTTACCAGAGACATGAGAAATTAATGTGGCAGTTTTCTGGTTTTTCTGCAGCACACTGACCTCATTGGCATTATACGATGCTGAAACTCTTTGGGATTTTTTTTTTTTTTGAAGCTCATGTTTCTTTTTTTTTTTTTCTTTAATTTCTAAGGTTCCCTCCTCTGTTCATCTTTTCCAGTATAATTTTTTTGATATACCTCTAAGTAGTCCTTTGTGAATCTATACCGGATGTTTCCTGTTCTTTGTGTTGTTTCTAAAGAAATTACAATTTTCTGGGCTTTAATTAAAGTGTCCCACAGGATACCTCTGTTTTCTTCTGCTTCCTGTAATATTGTGCAATTTTGTCTACTATGCCTTCTGCTCCTCTTTACAGATGCAGAACTCTCCTCCTCTGCGCTGCCTTGGACTCCCACAAGAACCATACGTGTATGTTTATCGTACTGCTCAAAGTTTGAGACACAAATATTGGATGCCTCCTCTTGTCGACAGTCCAACACTAAACACGGGGAGCTGTTTGCAGATATCCAGCTGATTTGTGAGTCAATGGGTAGAATTAGGTATTTACTCATATCTACTACCAGCATGAGCATACAAAGGCCAAGTGAAAGAAATCTAATTTTTCCTATGAAAAAATAATGATCTACATCACCTGATTTGAGGTAGGTACAATAGGACATGCAGACCTATACTACCACTGTAATCTTTTTAAAAAGTGGATAAATGATATAGCTTGTGTTTTTAAAGGATTAGAGAGGTACAGAAATGATGAAGACCAAAAGAACTCAAGCCAGAGAGATAAGAGCTTTCCCTAGGTGAGATGCTAATTGCTGAGTGTTTTCTTTTCTTGGTATATTTGCCAGTTCCAGTTCTGAACATGACTTGAAGATTATGCTTGGCCCAAACTGAAGGATGCTACCAGAAGACTCTGGGCAGTCATCTGTGGGTGGAGTGATGGATTGAAAGGATAGCCCCTGACAACCATGTCCTCCCCTTGAGACATTTGCTGAGCTTTGCTGCAGCACTGAAATTTCATACAGCACTTAAGAAACTAAGTCCATTAAAGAGAGAAGCTCTGCCGCAAACACAAAGACAGTCTTTGTAGTTCTGACTTTTCTTTTTTTTTCTTTTTTTTTAATTTTTTTTATTTCTTTTCAGCGTAACAGTATTCATTGTTTTTGCACCACACCCAGTGCTCCATGCAATCTGTGCCCTCCCTAATACCCACCACCTGGTTCCCCCAACCTCCCACCTCCTGCCCCTTCAAAACCCTCAGATGGTTTTTCAGAGTCCATAGTCTCTCATGGTTCACCTCCCCTTCCAGTTTCCCTCAACTCCCTTCTCCTCTCCATCTCCCCATGTCCTCTGTGTTATTCCTTATGCTCCACAAATAAGTGAAACCATATGATAATTGACTCTCTCTGCTTGACTTATTTCACTCAACATAATCTCTTCCAGTCCCGTCCATGTTGCTACAAAAGTTGGGTATCATCACTTCAAGTCATTAACCATACTTGAAATGGTGCGAGGAAGGAGCTAAGTCCCAAAACTCCAAAGGGCAGGACATTCTGCTGAGGGTGAAGAGAGAAAGCAAAAGCTTAGGAGCACCACCTTCAAGAAACAAGGCTTTACCAGATATGAACAAATCCTGCCAAAATGATATTCCAGCCCCAACCCAAGATAATCTCCATTGGATTGAAGTGATCAGCTCCTCATTCTACATGCCCACAAGAGGAAAACGGAGCCCTCATTGGCTGACGATATTACCTAGAGCACATGTGAGCTATTTACATGTGATATATAGTGTCTAAAAAAAAAAATCATTGGATAAGCGGCTGGATCTTCAATCAAGGAAAAAAAAATTAATTAAAGGTATATAATTTCAGCTCTGGCATGTAAAAAACTTGGAAGTCGTCCTTCTATACTTATCAACAACAATAAAAATCTGAGCAAACTGAAAATCAATGACTTTCCTTAAACTGATCAGAAAATTAAGGTCACAAGTTAAACCACCACCTCAAAATCTAGAAAGACAGGGAAATACAGAGAATCACAGCCCAAATCTGCTTAACTGGAGCAGAAACCACTGGGCTACAGACTTGTAGGAATATTTAAATGACAATCTTGATGAGTTGCTAGAGGCTGAGGTACACATTAGCACAAGACTGAGAAACTCCTGGGGCCATAATCTTAGTGGGTGTGTTGGGATTGGAGGGGACACATCTGTGGGCTTTATTTCCAGGAAACACACCAGGTTCTCATGGTGAAGACTTGAGAACGATGTCCTCCTGGCCCTGGTAGTGAAAGGCAATCATTGTGAAATACAACAGTCTTCTCCACAACACAGGATGGCCATCTAGAAGGAAAGAATTTGTCAGAACCTTAGCTGAGCTGGGAGAAGAGCATTCCTCCCAGTCAAGCTCCATGCAGCCTTCCTGTCCCAGCTAAGCAAAAAAACACAGTCATCAAGGGTCAAGGCTTCAAGGAAGTAGACTGGGAATGCTGCAGCCAGGGAACAGAGTTGGAAGCAAGGGCCAAAGGGAAAAACTAGGCTTCTGCAAAAACACCTGTGGAGGTCAGAGCCCCAAGGCACAGCCCCACTAAACAGTGAAGTTGAACTGTAAGATGGTAAAATACTTCCCCTCCCCAACACCTTACCACTAGAGCAGCTGGGCTGCAGTATGAAAAACAATAGATTAAAGCTGAAAAGGCTGCAGAATACAGACTTTATATCAGGAAGAATACCTAGGGAAGCCCTAAGCCAACAGGAGAGGAAAAAAACAATGACGCTGAAGAAGTCGGAAATTTCTGGCATCTACAGCACCAGAATGTATCAAGCACTCTTGGCCAGATTAACATAACACCAAGCACCAGAGCCCTATCTACTTTAGGACCTGTTACAGCCAGCTGAAATGCCACATCCAGCTCTGATCGAAAAATTACAAGGCTTCCAAAGAAGCAAGAAGAAGCAAAATCTGAAAAGGTGGATATTTAAAATAACTATGATTACTCTGCTAATGTGTACAGGAGAAAATGCAGACAACATGCAAAAACAGATGAGTAATGGGAGCAGAGAGTTGGAAACTCTAAGAATAAAAAGACCAATGCTAGGAATAATACTGTGAGAGAAATTAAGGCTATTTCCATGGGCTCATCTGCCAATGCAAAAGAGCCAAGGCACTGGTGAATTTGAAGATAGTTCAAGAAAAACTTCCCAAACTGAAATTCAAGGAGGAAAAAAAAGAAAAAAAAAAAGCAATCCAGAAATAGAATATCCAAAAACTGTGGAACAATTTCAAAGCTGCACCATATGTGCAAATGGTACACCAGAAGAGAAAGAGAATGGTGCATAAGAAACATTTGACACAACAATGACCAAGAATTTTCCAAGATGAATAACAGACGCTAAACCACAGACCCAGGAAGGTCAGAGAACACCAAACAAGATAAATACCAACGCTTTCTCCAAAATACCAAGGCACACTAAATTCAAACTATAGAAAACCAAAGACAGAGAAAAGTCTTGAAAAAAAAAAAAAACTTGGAGGAAAAGAAACCATCTAACTCATAGGGCAGAAAGGACAAGAATTACATCAAAAACATTGTAAGTAAGAAGAAAGTGAAGTGAAATATTAAAATTTTGAAAAGTAAGGGGTACCTCGGTGGCTCGGTGTGTTAAATGTCTGCCTTCCACTCAGGTCTTGATCCCGAGGTCCTGGGATTGAGCCCCATGGGGGGGTCCTTGCTCAGGGGAGAGTCTACTTCTCCCTTTCCCTCTGTCCCTACCTGCAACTCATGTTCTCTCTCTCTCAAATAAATATTTTTTTCAAAAATAAAAATAAAAAGAATTATTCTTTAAAAGTGAAAGGATGACATAAGGTATTTTATATGCTTCAAAAAAGACACAAAGAAATATGTGTCTGGAAGGGGCACCTAGGAATGTTACACGTGCTGTGTCCTTAAGCAGAGCTGGCCATGATGAAAGCCAACATACAGTAGACTATAGACAGAGGAGCCCTGCACCTGGACTTGGTGACACAATTCCGTCTGATCCCATATTGTTGGATACACGGCGCTATGCACTTGCCAAAGCCCACTGAACTTTATAGCACAAAGAGGTAACCTTAATGTATACAAAATTTAAGTCACTTAGGAGTTCATGGATCCCAGCTTGGAATATAAAATAAAACAAAAGGCTCGAACTGTATTAAACTGTATTAAACAACCTCAGTGAAAAGAGGGATGAAAGGATGTACTGACTTAAGTAGCTTTGGAAATGACTGAAGCCGGTAAGACTACAAGTAAAAGAAGCAGCCCCTAAGTCAAGAGCTCTAGTTGGTAATCTTGTTTCCCCCAGGACCATGGGCTGATTCTGAAACTACCACAGGTGCGTACTAGACTTAACACAACTGAGCAAGCCTGGCAGGTGGTGGAAACTGGATGTTTCACTGTTGCAGTGGGAGGTTACACAGAAGCAGTGGGGGGGCTAGAATGATTCAGGAGGTAATGGATTAGAGTTAGAGCCCCATCATGATAAACTCAGTTTGGCTGCATACACATACAGACGGTTGCCTGTGGAAATGTTTGTCGGTATGTGATCAAGAAGCACATCTAGCCCCAAAACTCAGTGTCTAATATCACTTTCTAATCAAAAGAACTAGGGCTCCTTGGAGGAATGTCTGATTCTAGGACCAGAGCAGAAAATATACAAGATGAGCCTGCAGCTTTTTGTGTTACCAGAATGTAAAGAAATGCTCCAAAACAAAAGCGATTGTAGGATGTCAAAGGAACGTAAAAGTCAACTGGGAGTTTCCTGCAGTCAAAGCTAGAAGAATTTGAGCAAAAAATAAAGTAATATTGGATTATAACCTAACCCATATATATATCCATTAGCCCATACCAAATATTAATAAATAATTGAGAAAGTGAATAAATGGAGAAAAGACAAATGTTGCACGAAGAAGAATCCTAGTTAATTTATGTAGACACTTCATCTTTAGGAAACAGCATAACTCCCCACTCAAGTGTGGACTGCACTTAGGGATTTCCTTCCAAAGAGTGCAATGTGGAGGAACTTGTAGATCACTAGTTCAGGATTCAAGTTCACTTCAATCGTGATAAGTCATGTTGATAATATGTATCCTAGATACGTGGATGAGAATGGAACACTGTATCTGTCCTTCCCTCAAACTTACACGTCTGGTCTCCTCATGAGAAAAACATCAGACAGATCAACAGAAGCTGGAGGGACATTCTACAAGATACCTGACCAAAACTCCTCACATCTGTCAAGGTCATCAAACACAAGGGAAGTCTAAGAAATTACCACAACCAGAAGGAGCCTACAGAGACATGATGACTAATAGAATGCAGAATCCTAGAACATAAAAAGGACCTTCCATAAAAACTAAAGGAATCTGAACAAATATGGACTTATGTTAATGATGTATCTGTATTGGTCACTTAATTATGAAAAATACACCATACTGATATATTAATAATAAGGGAGGGATGCCTCAGTCAGTTAAGTGTCCAACTCTTGATTTCAACTCAGGTCATGATCTCAGGACTGTGGGATCGAGCCCTCCATGAGGCTCGCACTCAGCATGGAGTCTGCTTGGGATTCTCTCCCTCTCCCTCTGCTGCTCCCCCTGCTTGTGCTATCTTTCTCTCTCCCTCTAAAAAAAAATAAGTAAAATCTTTAAAAATTAATAATAATAATAATAATAATAATAATAAGGGAAATTGGATTCAGAGGACATAGAAATTGTGCATTATCTTCATACTTTTTTGTAAATATAAAACTATTCTAAAATAAAAAGTTTATCTTAAAGATTTTAGTTATTTATTTGTCAGAGAGAGAACACAAGCAGGGGTAGTGACAGGCAGAAGGAGAAGCAGGCTCCCTACTGAGCAAGGAGCCTGATGCAGGGCTCGATCCCAGGACCCTCAGATTGTGACCTGAGCTGAAGGTAGAGGCTTAACCAACTGAGCCACCCAGGCATCCCTAAAAAGTTTATTTTTAAAAAGACCATAAATATTCAAAAATAGGGTTACAGGAGATCCAGATACTGAAGACAGTTAACAAGGACTTTAAAAATATAATTCATATGTTAAATAATAGAAAGAAAAATATTAGTAAAATTAATGAAGGAGTAGAGAGTCTTGCTGTAAAGAAGTGTAAAACATAATTGAGTGGATATTCTGGAATTTTTTAGATATCTGAGGTTAAGAACATATTGTACAGATTTAACAGAAGATTTGACACAGCAGTAATGAACTCAGAGACGATACATGAAAAATATCCAGCCTGAAACACATTAAAAATAAAACAACGGAAAAACAATTCAAAGCATAAAGACAAATCAGGACATAGTTCAAAGTTCTAATAAATGTGTAATTGAAAATCCAGAAAGCAAAGAGGGGAGAGGGTGGGCAGAACAATATTTGAAGGGATAATGGCTAAGAATTTCTGAAAACCGGTAAAAGATCTCAACCTATATGTTTAGAAACTCAGCAAGACAGAAGCAGGATAATTACTCCCTCCAAAAAATCACACCAAACCAGGTTAATTTAAAATGTTGGAAATCAGATACAGGAGGAAAATCTTTCCAACAAAAAAATGCACATAACCTTCTAAAACACAACAATGTCTAGAAGCCAGAAACAACAGGTGATGTCTTTAAATTGCTGAGAGAAGAAAAAAAGAACCTTCCAACCTAGAATGTTATTCCATCATAAACACATAAATGTCCTTCAAAAATGCATGAAATAAAGATATATTTAGGAAAGTCACTGCTAATTTAATTTGCTGCCGGAGATTGAAATGATAAATAACAGTAATAAAGGAAGTTCTTCAGGCTGAAGGTAAATGATCCTCGATAAAGGACAGAACTTTGAAAGGAAGAGTTTTGGCAGGAGTCAATACAGGAGTAAAATCAAATGGTGCTAATTATCAATGAAAATGACTTAATCTTTTTTTTAAAGATTTTATTTATTTACTTGACACACAGAGATCACAAGTAGGCAGAGATGCAGGCAGAGAGAGAGGAGGAAGCAGGCTCCCTGCTGAGCAGAGATCCCAATGCGGGGCTCCATCCCAGGACCCTGGGATCATGACCTGAGCCGAAGGCAGAGGCTTTAACCCCACTGAGCTACTCAGGTGCCCCAATGACTTAATCTTAATAATGAATTAATCCATAAAGTGATGATAGTATCTCGTGTGGTTTATAGCATATGCAGAAGTACACATGCATGACGGCGACCGTGCAGGTGCTAAGTGTGGACAGAGTCACACTGGGGTAAGACTCTTCCATTATTCCAGAAGTGGTGAAGGTAAACACTACTGTGGGATGAACATTGATTTCCTAAAGTGCCACTATAATAATAAGAATATATAAACAAAAGTCTGAGAGTGAAAAACTTTGAAAACAATATACTCAACCAGAGGAAGTCAGGAAAGGATAAATAAGAGAACCAACAACAGATGGGATGGATAAAGAACAAAGAAATGAGGATAAAATAAAAATCAACCATATTATTAATTATATTCCCTATAAATTAACTATGCAACCTATAAAAGACGAATAACTTATTAAAATAAACTCCAATAATTTAATACTTGCAAAAGACAATAAAATATGAATATTGCCGTGGAAAAATAAAAGGATGAAAGTGTATACGACCCTCGAACAGAACCGGGAGAGGCTGCTGTGGCCGTATTAGATATTAATACCGTTCTCGTAAGGCAACAGTTATAACCAAAGACTGGAAAGGACCTCTCATAATAACACAAGGATCCATTGAGCCAGAGGATGAAACTAATCCTTAATGTGTATGCCTTTAATGACATAACTAAAATGCACTTAAAACAGACATTTGTAGAATGAAAAAGGAAAATGAACAATCCAGTATCAAATCTGGAGATTTTAACCAAACTTCCCCTGGCAACTGACAGAATATACAACAAATATGAAAACAAATACAAAACTTATAGAAGAATTAAACAATAAGATTAACTAAGTTGACCCAACTGACATTATGGAAAACCAATCCTAACATACCAAATACAGGTTTCCAGTTCACATGGGCCGTTCCCCAAAATAGATGATAGGACGGGCCATAAAGTTGACCTCAGCAAATTCCAAAGAATCCAAATCATACAAAACACGTTCTCTGACCTCAATGGGATTAAACTGACATCGATAATAGGTGACTAAAACATTCTCAAGCACTTGAAAATTAAACAGCACATGTCTAAATAACACTGAGTCAAATAAGGAGTCACAATGGAAATTAGGACATCTTTTCTACTAAATAAGAATGAAAATTTAACATTTCCAGTCTTGTAGAATGAAGCCAAAGAAGCAGGAGAAAATTTATGGCTTTGAATAAAGGTGATTAAAAATAAAGTTAATTAATTATCTAAAACTCTATCTGAAAAAGCTAGAAAAAAGAAAAGCAGATTAAAACCAATGAAAATCAAAAGACAGAAATCATAAAATAAAGAACAGAAATCAATGTAATAGAAAGCGAACATTTAATAGGGAAAATCAACAAAGCCAAAAATAGATACTTTGCAAAGACCCATGGTATTATTAAACCACCTATAAGACCATCCAAGAAAAATGAAAAAAGACAAAAATTACCAATATCATTATTTTTAAAACAACATTACTATAAATCCTGTGGTCATTAAAAATTAAGAAGAAAGTACTGTTACTGATTTTATGCCAGTTCTTCGAAAAATTAAATAGGACGAGATTTTTAAAACACATACTACTAAAACTGTCAAAAGAAGAATCAGAAAACCTGAAGAATTTGATATTTTCTAAAGAGTTGACCCCATTAAAAATTTTCCACCAAATATTCCACACTAAGATGGCCTCACTGTTGAATTCTTCCAAATATTTAAAGAATAAACAGTAGCAATTTTTACAAACTAGTTTCAGAAAATAGAAGACTGAGGAACTCTTCCCAAATAATTCTATAACCTTTTTTTAAAGATTTATTTATTTATTTTTAGAAAGAGAGTGAACGTTGGGGTGAGGCGGAGTGAGGGAGGAAGGGGTAGATGGAGAGGGAGAGAGTCTTAAGCAGACTCCATGCTGAGCACGGAGCCCAACACAAGGCTGTCTCACGACCCTGAGATCACCACCTGAGCCAACACCAAGAGTCAGACACTTAACCAACTGCACTACCAAGGCACCCCAAATCTTGACAACAAAACCTGATGTGGTCATTTCAAGAAAGGAAAAATTGGGGCCAACTTTTCTTATGTCTATAGATGCAAAAGTCTTTTTTAAAATTACCACATTTGGGCGCCTGGGTGTCTGAGTGGGTTAAAGCCTCTGCCTTTGGCTCAGGTCATGATCCCAGGGTCCTGGGTTCGAGTCCCGCATCGGGCTCTCTGCTCAGCAGGGAGCCTGCTTCCTCCTCTCTCTCTCTCTCTCTGCCTGCCTCTCTGCCTACTTGTGATCTGTCATAAATAAATAAATAAAATCTTTTAAAAAATAATAAATAATAAATAAATAAATAAATAAAAAATAAAATTACCACATTGACACCAGAAGCAAATATTCCACTGTATGTTAACTAACTGGAATTTAAGTTTAAAAACTTGTAATAAAATAAAATAAAATAATAAAGTAAAATAAAATTAAATAAAATGCCAAATTGAATCCAGCCCTATATATAAAGGACAAATTATCATGGTCATAAGAAGCTTATTCTGGATGGGTTAATATTGAAAATTGATCAGTTTGATGCAACACATTAATAGGATAAAAGAGACTAATCATATCTCTGTAGATACAGAAAAAGCATTGGTAGAATCCAACACCATTCATGATATTGAAACAAAAATTTTCTGTAAGCTAGAAATGGAAGGAATCTTCTTTAGTCTGTTAAAGATGTTTACCAAAAACAAAACAAAACAAAACAAAAAACCCAACAGCTGGTATAATACTTAGTGACGAAATATGGAATTTTTCTCTGAGGGGTAGGGAGAGGGTGGTTGGGTTATGGACATTGGGGAGGGCATGTGCTATGCTGAGTGCTGTGAATTGTGTAAGACTGATAAATCATAGACCTGTACCCATGGGGAAAATAATACATTATATGATAATTTAAAAAATAATAAAATAATTTTAAAATTTTTTTCTCTAAAATTTAGAAAAAATAGAGGGGCTCTACTGCCATCGCTTCCATTGCACGTTGTGCTTGAGGCCCTACACAGTGCAAAAAGGCACAAAAAATAATAAAATGTCCAAATGAAGAAATCAAATAAAACTGTCATTCCTCACAGATGACATGATTGTATATTTAAAAAGCAAAGCACATCTGCAGAAGAGGTAAGAGCGTTAAAATGTGAATTTACCAAGTTTGCTGGACAAATAAATGGTAAACGTACAAGTATCAAATGTTTGTCTAGATACTATCAACAAAGAATTATCACACACAAAACTTAAATATCATTGCAAATCATGTTAGAAAACAGCAATATTTGAGAATAAATCCAACAAAAGATTCCCACGAACTCCACACATACGTAACTCGGTTGGAGTAGTCAATATTGTTCAGGCTCCCCAAATTTTCTAGTAACATCAATAAAATTCCTATCAAAATGTCAGCAGATTGGGGCGCCTGGGTGGCTCAGTGGGTTAAGCCGCTGCCTTCGGCTCAGGTCATGATCTCAGGGTCCTGGGATCGAGTCCCGCATCGGGCTCTCTGCTCAGCAGGAGCCTGCTTCCCTTCCTCTCTCTCTGCCTGCCTCTCTGCCTACTTGTGATCTCTGTCTGTCAAATAAATAAATAAAAAAAAAATGTCAGCAGATATTTTTTTTAATTAGCAAACTGAATTTAAAATTTACTTGGACCTAGAAATTCCAAGGGCCCAGAATATTGAAGAAAATCATGAAAAAGAAGAGCAAAGTCAGAAGATGGTACTACAATATTTTAAGTTTTATGATAAAGCTACAGGATAGTAGAGAGTGGGACAGCACATCAAGGGTAGACCAGTTCAGCATCACCCACCAGAATGGAATATATTTGTAGAATTTGTAAATGAGAATTAGATAGAAGGTCGTCTTCTGGAGCCCATGCAAACTCAGAGTTGACCACCTTCCTTCCCTTTCTTTCTTCAGGCCTCCACTTCAGGATCTCCTACCCTTCTTCTAAACATAGTATGATAGGGGCACCTGGGTGGCTCAGTAGGTTAAGTGTCTGCCGTGGGCTCGGGTCATGATCTTGGGGTCTTGGGATCGAGCCACGCTTTGGGCTCCCTGCTCAGGGGGATGTCTGCTCCTCCCTCTCCCTTGTGCTCTCGCTCCCTTTTTATTTATTTATTTATTTATTTATTTATTTATTTATTTATTTATTTTCAGCATAACAGTATTCATTGTTTTTGCACCATACCCAGTCCTCCATGCATTCCATGCCCTCTCTAATACCCACCACCTGGTTCCCCCAACCTCCTACCCCCCGCCCCTTCAAAACCCTCAGATTATTTTTCAGAGTCCATAGTCTCTCATGGTTCACCTCCCCTTCCAATTTCCCACAACTGCCTTCTCCTCTCCATCTCCCCTTGTCCTCCATGCTATTTGTTATGCTCCACAAATAAGTGAAACCATATGATAATTGACTCTCTCTGCTTGACTTATTTCACTCAGCATAATCTCTTCCAGTCCCGTCCATGTTGCTACAAAAGTTGGGTATTCATCCTTTCTGATGGAGGAATAATACTCCATAGTGTATATGGACCACATCTTCCTTATCCATTTGTCTGTTGAAGGGCATCTTGGTTCTTTCCACAGTTTGAGGACCGTGGCCATTGCTGCTATGAACATTGGGGTACAGATGGCCCTTCTTTTCACTATATCTGTATCTTTGGGGTAAATACCCAGTAGTGCAATAGATATGTCTCCAAAGGCAAAGGAAACAAAAGCGAAAATAAACTTTTGGGACTTCATCAAAATCAAAAGCTTCTGCACAGCAAAGGAAACAGTCAAAAAAACAAAGAGGCAACCCACGGAATGGGAAAAGATATTTGCAAATGACAGTACAGACAAAAGGTTGATATCCAGGATCTATAAAGAACTCCTCAAACTCAACACACACAAGACAGATAATCATATCAAAAAATGGGCAGAAGATATGAACAAACACTTCTCCAATGAAGACATACAAATGGCTATCAGACACATGAAAAAATGCTCATCATCACTAGCCATCAGGGAGATTTAAATTAAAACCACATTGAGATATCACCTTACACCAGTTAGAATGGCCAAAATTAGCAAGACAGGAAACAACATATGTTGGAGGGGACGTGGAGAAAGGGGAACCCTCTTCCACTGTTGGTGGGAATGCAAGTTGGTGCAGCCTCTTTGGAGAACAGTGTGGAGATTCCTCAAGAAATTAAAGAAATTAAAAATAGAGCTTCCCTATGACCCTCTGCTCTCTCTCTTAAATAAAGAATAAAGTCTTTTGAAAAATAAGCATAAGTCAGAAATTAACTCCTTTAATTTGTTGCTTTTATTTTTATCTTTTTATTTTTTTTTTAATTTATTTGAAAGAGAGAGAGAGCACACGCAGGGGGAGCAGCAGAGGGATGCGGGGCTCGATCCCAGAACCCCGGGATCATGACCTGAGCTGAAGGCAGACACTTAACAGACCGAGCCACCCAGGTGCCCCTGTTGCTTTCATTAAGTAGAATTTATGTATTCGACTTGAAATTTTTGTAGTGCAACATCAGGAATTTTTCTCTAATTATAAGAGACATAATTGCTTTTTCATTCACATGATCCTTGATTGAATGTGTATGTTGTCAGTGTGACTTTGTAGGAAAACCTTCCCTTCTGTGATTACAAGACAATTTGAATGATCAGCCTCAATTCCGGGGCACATGAAGTATTTGGGGAAAAGAAAGCTCTTCCTGGGCTCTGTCACTATCCTCAGCTCAGTTTCCCAGAACATGCAAGCTATTCCCTTGAAGCCCCTACCCTCACCAGCGGAGGGCAAAAGCACGAACACACACACAACACACACAGCACACATCACACATGTTACACACACACACATCACAGATACACCAAACACCGCAACACACACTCATCCATGAAGAATGAAAAGAAATGAAAATGAAAACATGCTGGTTCAGAACCTTTGGGCTGCCGCGAAGGCCGTCGGAAGAGGGAGGGCCATGGCCATACATGTCTTCCTCCAGACACGAGCAAAGTCTCAAATCCACAACCTAACCAACCTCACCTTACATGTGGAGGAGCTGGAAAAAGGAGCGAAAAGGAAAAGCAATACTGAGCCCTGACCGTTGCCCGGGGTGTATTTCCCCCTTCCCCTGCCTTGCTGCTGGAGGACACTACAGCAGAGAAGGGAGGAGGGGGAGGGCCGGGCACCCGCAGAGAACATTCAGGAGCCCCCAGCAACAGTAGTTCTAGAATAAGGGGCTTCTGCCCTGGGGAGGGACCATGGCAGAGACAGTGGGAAATGGCTGGGAGGGTCGAGGCCACGAGAGGCCTCTGCCGCTCGGAGGAACAGCGGTGGGAACAGCAAGGCTCCCCAGGAATGTGCTGGGGACCCCGGCCCACCCATTCCTAGCCACAGAACCTCTCCACATGCCCATTGCCTGGACTGCAAGAACACATCTCGAGGACGAGGTGAGACCGTGTGGGACGGAGTGAGACACAGGCTGGAAGATCCAACTCGGCAGGAAGGGTCCCCACCCACTTTTCTTGGAGAAAACATGGAGGGGCAGAGGGCACGGAAGGGCTCTCTACATGCAAGTAGAAAAGAGGTCGTCTTGGAGCCCCCTCCGGAGGGCTCCAGACTCAACATGACAACTAAGGAGCTCTTTCCATAATTGTAACAAGGGAGTAATTTGAAGGCCTGGCATTGCTTTAAACCTTGCACAGCTCCTCAGACGCCAGAATCTTCTGACTGTGAGGCCAACCATCCTTCTGGCCCAGACTGGGCACTGACGTCCTGCCCGCTGAGAGAATGGGGGCTGGACATGAAGACAGACCGCATCTCTGTGGTGGGGACCACACCCACGCATGGGGAGAGTCTGGAAGTGATTCCTGTTGGACCTCCGTTGTTTTTCTTAGAAAGAACCTCACTATTCCAGGCCCACTCTGTCGGGGGTCCCGGGGTCCCCTTGTCCAGGTGAAACATCTCTCCCAGCTTGTCATAGACCACACATACAACCTTGCCTAAATATTCACAGAGTGTTCTCCTGGGGGCTTTATTATGGGGAAAACATGTGTTTTCCAGAGTATTCCAAACTGTGGGACATATGGCGAGAGGCATATGCCCTGAAAAAACTAATTTTCTTCTGAAAAGAGCCATACCGGGGCAGTCCTGTACCTCCCGCTTTCCTTGGGGAGACCGGCAGAGGAGTGCCGATGCTTGTCTGTCAGACCCTCAGATCTTCATCAGTGGGAAGGAGACAGAAGCTGCCCATGAAACACAGCAATGAAATAAAAACACTTCCTTCCTATTTCACATTGGTGATATTTTACATAGATGCATTGTGGCACGGATTGGAATGAACGGAATGACTCAGTTTTGTTCATGTAGGAGAACAGTGGGTATGGTCTTCTCCTTTTGCAGGTGCATAACACATTGTCTTTACTGTGAAAAGCAATACTGTGATGACAGCTGTTTCCTGGAAGGGTATGGGCCCACCGCGCACCCTGTTCTCACTCCTGCCCAGGCTCTTGCACTTTCTCCACATTATTGTGGCAAATGTAGTCCTAGCCACGTCGCCCAGCAGTGATGTGACCTCCAGAGAACGAGAAAGATATCTGCGCAGACAAGAAAACACAGGGCTCCTGCTGGGGAAGCATCCACAAAGACGGGGAACCGCCTTTGCTGAGCGGGAAGTAATATAAAGTGGAATTCGTTGGGAAAATGATGTCAAAACCCGCTCATGAGCCAAACAGCCAGAACCAGCTTTTTGAACAGCAGGCACTTTGATTCACCGGTAACTGCCCTACACACACATTACATTGTCTCGTTAAATATTCACAATGATCTTGTGACTATCCCCCACTTGTATATTAGCAAGTTTCAAAAAAGGGACATAACAGATCAGAGCAGAGAGGAAGAAGGGCAGATCTAAATGTGGGGTGTAAACACACACACCTGGGGTTCGCTGCTGAGAAATGATGGCCACAGCTCTGTCTGTGGAAGGGACAGCGGTGGTGTCGGGGAATGGGGATTGCGTGCTTCATGAAGGCAAAGTGCTTGATCCAATGGGTTTGTATTCTGGGAGGGCATTGGACCAGAGAGGGTGGGTTTTGCACACACGCACACGTGTGTACACACACACACACACACACACACATACACAGAGACTGTCCAGATACTGGCAGAAAATTCCTCAGCTGGGATTTATAGCTATGGGGTCTAGAACATTCTCTCACAGTTGGACTGGGGTTATGGGTTTGAGGCAGATCACAGAGATAAAGGGCCATTTGCATCATATCAAGGACACATACTATCAGCATGAAGTATCACTGTTGATGTTGACCTTGGTCACCTGATGAAGGCCATGTTCGTCAGCTGCCTTCCCTGTGTGCTTCTTCTCCACCTTCCACTATGGTCCTCTTTGGACAGAAGTCACAATGTACAGCCCACACCTAAAGAGTAATTATGTTCCATCTCCTTGAGGAGACCATGAGATGCTGAAGGATAGAGGATGTGGTAGCCACATAAATTATTTGTACTTCTTCTCCATAAAAGACTTTTCCTTAAGTCTCCTTGAATGACTGATTGATTGATTGGTTGACTTTTATTCTACCACACATTTATGACAGTATGGACAGTATGGGTATTTACTTTATACTCTGAGTTATAACCCAATGCTTCGGTGTTCAGTTGGTTCCACCTTTGGTCAATGGGAGTATTTCCAGCTGGTTCCTGTGCCCCTTTGATAAACCCACAGCAGCGTATGTTTCTTACTTGTCGGCACCACAAGAGGTTCCCAGGTCCATCTCCGTATTTGCTGTCCTCGTCACAGAATTATTCATTTCTCCGGGGAGCCTGGCTCCTTTCGCTGGAGAACGGCATGAGGAAGCGAGCTCCGAGCCGTGGGCGGACTTCTCGCTTCAATGGCGAGAGGATCCTCCGTGGCTCTTCCGTGTGACAACGGGTGACTTGCCAGAAGTGGGGCCCCAAAGACCACTGCTCCCAGGACTTTCTTTCCCTCACGCTATCCACACTCAGCCTCCAGCAATTCCTACAAATGACCGAAAAAGTATTCCTGCCCACGGACGGCCGCGGCCATGCTCCTCCAGTGAGCAGACCTCCGTGGCTTTCTCTCTCCCCAAAGGCGTCCATCTCTCCAGCCTCTGCAGTGTCTGTTTTCCCTTCTCTGATGCAGACAAAGACAGGTGTTGGTTCTTGTGTTTTTTCTTATTGTAAGGATGCGAGTAACGACTTGCAAGCTCTTTGCATATTCAAGGCAAAATATATATATATATATATACACCCAGGCTTCCTGTCGGCTGGATATGGAGGTGGGGAAAACGTGCGGGTTGGGGGTCAGTTAGCCGATGATGAGCAAAAGTTGTGCTCACTGTATTCGATATTCGTGGCTCGTAAGCATCACCTCATGTTAGAAAAACAGTCTATTACACACACCCCTTCACTTGATTTTGAAGTCAGAGGCCCCAACCAGGTAAGCTGACATTGTTTACATTACAAGGTAGCACAGTCAAGACCTTGGGCTTCTGGGTTCAAAACAACTTTGCCCTTCAGGATTACCCAAGGGAAATCTTGAAACAAACACCTTCTAAACAGGTAATTTTTACAGTGCTGCGTCGTAAACATATTCTTAGCTCCGTGTAGGGTGTCCTGCAGCCGTCAGCAGCTACTGGGTCTGGAATGTACTCTCAGCTGCTCTCTGGGGCCCACTTTCCACATGTCTGATGGTACCGGGTAACCCCAGGGGATCAATGTTTGGGGAATGAACCTTCAGTGAAGGACACTTACACCTGGCCTTGTCCCATTGATGGGGCAATGGGGGAAGTGAATCTAGATTTTATCCAGACTCTGGACTAGGACATGACTCCTCTCCTGTGTTTTGCATCTGTAAAATGGGCGTAGGGATAACTGACTCATGATGCCCACGGAATTAGCCCTGATAGGTGCAGCACAAGTGCCCAATCAAAGTGAACTCACATTCGGGTGCTTGGTGCCACCTGCTCTGTGATTTGGTGAGATTTCTGCCAAGTAATATAAACGTTGGTTATTCTCCTTCTGATTCTTAATCTCTGGGAGATTTCCTGATTAAAACAGGAGGTTTCCGTCCCTGGATCTGAGAGCTAATCAGCCATGTCTTGTGGCCCACGATCAGGAACGGTTGCTGGTATGAGGATGGTTTTGATTGCCTGGGTTCCTCAAGGCTCCTTCTCTAGTGCATGAAGTTGCTGTCTTCGGTGCAAGACGGCATTCAAATCCTCAGCCGTGGCCTCTGTCAACATCTCTGTGCTGTGCTGGGTGTTGCTGATATAATGGTGAGGAATATGGATTTGATTCCCCTAACCCCACCGGTACTCACTGCAGCAGGTGTTAGGACGGGAAGGCAGAGTGCAGGTAGGGGAAAGGGAGGGGATAGCAAGAAAATATGGAAGAGGGAGCAGGGGGCCGGGGGCTTCCTGGAAGCAATGACAGTGACCCTGAGATGCTGAAGGATAGAAGAGAAGCTTGGGTGACAGGCAGGAAACCTTGTTGAGCATCCCCACATAAGCCAGGTGCTAGCAAACGCTCCTTACAAAGGACCACCTGGAAAATATGTTCAGCTTTGCAGGCCCTACCTGTCCCAATGTCTCAACCGTACTGTTACAACACAAGTCACAGCAAGTAAACAAATAAGAGAGGATGTTTCCCCCCAAAAAATGTATTTATGGATGCTGAAATCTGAATTTCATAGAATTTTTATGTCTCAAAAAGTATTCTTCCTTCAATGCTTTTCTTTCCCACCAACTGAAAATATAAAACCCATCCTTGGCTCACAGATTATACAAAAACAAACAGCAGACCAGATTTGGTCCATGAGCTGGAGTTTACAGATCGCGGGGGTGAGCCAAGAAGGAGGTAGTGGGCACCAGTGGTCAGCAAGGTCAAAGACCCCCAAGAATGAGTCGTGGATACAGTGAGATTTGCACGAGAATGCTTACTCCCAGGAACACCTGCTGCAAAGAGAAATTGTCCTTTTGTAAACAAGAATCAAAGACTATGTGCCGGGCTACGTGCCGGGGCTGACTTCACAGCTACAGTGTTTTGCCATCAAGTAGCATAGCCCTCCTCGCTCCCTTCAGACAATCCTATTGCTCTCTAGTACAAAAAGCAGAGCAGGATCGGGGCCACCTTCTGGGTTCTCTGAGGGGTTCCAGAGGCCTGGAACTGCATAGAGGGGACAGTCCCCCCAAACCCTATCTCCCCTAGCCTGCCTCAGTGCCTGAGATGCCACCACCTGCGTCCCCTTTCTGGTTATGATAGAGAATCTTATTCTACTGCAGTTATGTTTGCGTTTCTCACAAAGCCATCGTCGGACCTAAGGAAAGCTGGTTGCCTCAGCTCCTCATCTGTGGGCATGCGAGCCATGGCCTTGGGGCTGTTGGGGGTGGTTTGGTGAGGAGCAGAGATTGACCTCATGTGCCCTGACACTGCTGTACCCTTCTACACAGAGAGAAGAGACTCAGGGTCTCAAACGGGAATAAAAATAGGTTCTCCGAAAAAAAAAAAAAAAAAAACATTGTTTATAGTCTCATCAAATGTTAAGGCTGGGCCCAGAAAAGGGGATCTGTGTGACCTCATTTGCATACATGATAATTCACAACTGCCCAAGGTCAAGGGTGCTCACTGTCTAAGAGCAAATCGTTCTTAGAAGACCTCATTCAGGACTAGAGGGAGTAATTCCTCCCATCCGGTGATGAGTATGTCCTCCAGTTTGAACTACTTGAAAATTCATTCCAGCTGCTCATAAGAGTTGGTTAGCAAAATATGGAGTAACCCAAGATAACATTCTTCTCCTAAAGAAGAAAGGCTTGGGAAGTCTGTAAACACTTTGTTGTTCACACAGAAGTTAGGTCCCAGGTAATGGTCCTGTGTTTCATTAATTCCTATATTCAGCAAGCAGGTGGTGAGACCACAACGGTGGACATTAGCTCAGAGGGAACCTGAGCAACACAGATAGGGTCCCTCCTTCATGCTACTTACAGCTTAGAGGAGGTAAGTATTCCATGATCACACAAAATTATATATTTTCATAATTAAGACAGGTGACAGAAAGGAAAAGTCGGAGAAACCATGAAGCAATTGAACCAGGCTCATGGTTCAAGTTGGAAGGTTGGAGCGATCTCTCTGGTCTCTGTGGGCAGAATAACTCTGAAGCTGGAAAGGGCTCAGACCATGTGCAAAGCTTGACAGTGGTCCTTAGCACCGCTAGGTTAAGGACAAATGGTCTGAGTCAAGGCTAAGACACCCACAAGGGTGAGTCCCTCAGGACCTCCGTGGCCCTGCTGAAGAATCTGGATTTTACTCTCTGTGCCAAAGAGAGTCTCCAAGAACTTCAAACAGGATGGCATTGCACTATGATTTCCATTTTCATGGGAAGATAAGGGCAGGACAGGCATCAGTAATGACCTTGGGTTTCTAAGGGCGACCAGACACAATGGCGTTCCATCTCAAGCACGACAAGGCTTAAACCACTGGCTTCGTTCTGCCGCTGTTCCGTTTGTTGGCATGTTCAGGGCAGTAAGAAAATGAAAGCCCCCTGACCTCATTCACGTACCACCCAGAAATGAGCACATGTGTGTGGAGGACCCACACTATGTGTACAGCACTCAAGAGGGGGATGTTGTCTGTTTGCCCATCCTTGTCCAGAGCCATAGAAAAGTCAAGAAGCAACACCATGTCTGGAGGTTTGAACATAAGTATGCAGCCTGGAAACGTGCGTCATGCTTCAGGACAACCCAGCAGGGTGTTTTATAGGAAGGGATTTCTTCTCAGATAAAATAAATCAATGTGGTGTCACATGGTTCCTTTTTTTTTTTTTTTTTTTTGTATCTGTGGGGGCACCTGGGTTACTCAGTGGGTTAAGCATCCGATTCTTGGTTTAGGCTCAGGTCATGATCTCAGGATCATGAGATCGAACCCCACATCAGGCTCTGAGCTCGCCACAGAGTTTGCTTGGGATTCTCTCTCCCTCCCCTCCTCTCTCTGTCCCTCCCATGCATGCTTTCTGTCTAAAATAAATAAATAAATACAATCTTTTAAAATAACAATAAAATGAAAAAAAAATCTGTGAATGTTAAAGAAACCTTCCTTCTGGTCCCAGTTGTCTTCCGTATGCCTCTTTCCTCTGATTAATTCATTCTCAAAAGACAGGACATGAGGCCAAAATACACCAACTAAGGAATAATTTCCTTTGAATTCAATGGGATTCTTATCATTTTTTCCCAGAACTCTGAATATCACTCTTACTTTGCTAAAAAAAAAAAAAAAAAAAAAAAAAAAGAGTGAAAATGCCTAATTATGAAAAAGGAAGTACTATTTTATTAAAATCGTCTGTCTAAATGTGACTGTAGTTATGTAATTTGGAGTGTAAGGGGGAGTCACTCAGTGTGAGAATATTCTGGGTCCGTGGCTGTACCTTTGTCCGTCCCGTGCGACCCCTTGACGGACAGAATCCACATGGATCCGGGCACGGAGAGGACGCCTGCCGAGGGCTCCGGATTTGTCGCTCTGCTTGTGGACAGCCGTCTCCTCCCTGTGACTGTGTCTTCATCTGCTCTTCCTCGAGGGACCCCGGTCCTATTGAATTAAGGCCCAGCCTCATGAGCTCGTCTTACCTTAGCTACCTCCGTAAAAACCCTAGTCTCCAAATATAGTCATTGATAGGGTTCGGGTCTCAACATATGCATTTTTTGTGGGGAGGACACAACTCAGCACGTAATAGTGCCCAACAAGGACGGAGGCATGTGGGCCTGAGAGCTGGAGGTTCGGGAAGGAGGAATGCTCCCGAGACAGCCTGGCCTAAGAAAAGGCAGAAGAGACACAACGTGAATCTTCTTCTCACTGACCGGGCTCCTGGACACACCACAGGGGTGGACACCCAGCAGGGCTGGGAGGTTGGGGGCAGGAGAACAAGGCCCTCATGACCGTAAGGCCCTTGCAGGGTCTTAAACACCACCAGGGTAATTAGAGAGAGTTGAGCCCCACCGAGCTCCCTCTGGAGACAGAACGATGAGGAATTAATGAGTCAGCAAGGGGGTTCTTGCTGCTGCAGGCAGGAACCAAGAGACGGGGCGGTCCAGACACAAGTGAGACTCCCCAGACCACCCGGGAGACCCCGTGTTGCCAGCTTCCTCCCGCTGAACCCTAGGCCTAGCCTGGCAGTCAGGCGTCTCTCCACCCGAGGGGAAGCTTGCTTCAGATTCCAGCTGAAAAGTAAATGCGTGTATATGTTTTCCATGGTTCACCTCCAAAAGGTTTCTTTTCTAATTTTTCTGCCAATGAGGGATATGCAAATGCAGTTTGGTTTACCATGAAGGAAAAGAAGCTTTTGTTTTTTAACAGAGCTTAAGTTTTTCAGATGAGTTTTGAAGTTTCGTGCTGGCCTTGGCTTTGGTTTTTCTTTCTGCAAGAGCTCGTAAGACGGGAGCCTCTCCCCAGAGCTGGCAGGCCCCGTGGCTCTGCTGAGGCCTTGCTCCCGACGATGGTCCGCAGTGCTGCTCAGGGGGGCCGACCTCAAATCGGGAAGCGCGTGGAGGAGCAGGACTCACCCTGGAATGAAGGGCAGAACCATCTCCACGTGGGTTTTCTGCAGCAGGAAAATGAGTCCTGATGCCTGGAGGGAAAGAGCCTAAAAGCTAGTGTACAGACACAGCTATAAATCGAGTCTAGAGCATAGGGGTATGGGTGCAACAATGTGTGCGCGTGTGTGCATGTGTGCGTAAAGGTTAAAAGACACGTGTGGGGGGCGCCTGGGTGGCTCGGTGGGTTAGGCCTCTGCCTTTGGCCCAGGTCGTGGTCCCGGGGTCCTGGGATCGAGCCCCGCGTCTGGCTCTCTGTTTGGCGGGGAGCTGCTTCCCTTCCTCTCTCTCTGCCTGCCTCTCTGCCTGCTTGTGATCTCTGTCAAATAAATGAATAAAATCTTTAAAAAAAAAAAAAAGACACGTGTGGGTGTGCCCACGTGCACATGTGTGCACCAACCCACTCCCTGTGTGCGTATGTAAATGTACGTGTGGACATGTACGTGCATGTGTGGACGGGAGGTTGGATGGGTGAGTGGGTGGATGGATGACGGATAATAGGTGCAAAGTAGATCCATAAATGGATGGAGGGGCGGAGAGACAGACAGACAGACAGACAGATACAAACCATAAAACTTGCATTTTGAGAAGCTGGGAACACAGGAACCTCAGTCTACTGAGTCTAAAGGCAGAAACCATGTAGAGCAAACCTAGGTTTAAGCCAAATCAAAGTTCAGGAGAGGGTCAGGTAAAGACTCAGCCTGGAAACCTGCAAGGGGCCCTAGTGCAGGGGCTAAAATTGAGGGTACATGGGGGAGGGGTGCCTGTGTGAAGCCCATGGCAGGCTTTCAGACTCGGGGGGTCTGGGCTGGGTAGGGAGTTCGGACCAGAGAGGGAGGGACTCAGTCGCTCCAACACGGCCACTGTGGCCACAGGGCTGCTGGCACACAGACCGGGCCAGACCTTGCCCTTTTTAAAGTGAATTTTTCATCTACGAGTTTTAAATTTGGCCCAATTTATTAAGCAGGGGACAAATAAAACTCTTCCGCGGGAACCTACATCCCCCAGGTGACAACGGAGTTCATGGAGCTCCCTGCGTTGTCTTGGCATGAAATGCTGAGAAGCCATCGGCTCTATTCCCCAGTTTCTAGAAGCTTCTAGAGCTTCTAGTCTAGAGAGGAGAAAGACACCCATCACTGCAGGAAAATGTTGGAACTGGCCCAGACACCTGGCAGGGGGGCAGGACGGCTTCCCTGAGGGAAAGCAGGAGCCATGAGGCAGGGGTGCTGCAGCACTGAGCACGGTTTGGAGACCTGAAAGGACTTCCTGAAGCGAGTAGCGATGACGTCCACCGTGAGCCCTGCTGCGCAAGCCTCCTCTTGCCTAGTCCTGCTTCCGGGGATTCCGTCTTGTTCCAGCCCAGCCCTTGTCCTGTGGCCTTGTTCCCGTTTCTCTTTTCCTTTCTATAAAACACCAGAGCTTCACTGAGCATCTCCACGTGAAACACACTTTTCCAAATGATTCGTTTTTTGTTCTGTTTGTGGCACCTTCCTACCATATGAGTCTTTATATGAAAAAATAGAAGTATCTCTCTTCCAGAGCTGTTCTGTTTTCTCCGTTAACAAAGTGTCTCTACCCGTAGAATTCCTTTCACAGTTTTTGCTGGGTTTTTAAAAAGTGCATTTCCTTAATCAATCTACAATTTACTCCTGGGTCTAATCTGACGTAAGGGTCCAATGTAATTTTTTTGCAGATGGATGGTCAATAAGTTATTCCAGAATCATTTTTCGAGTAGGCCTACTTTTCCAAATAAAAGTCAGTTCTATCTTCATCACAAATTAAATTTTCCTGCCTATTAGAATTGACCTGGAGATCCTCTGTTCTATTACAATAATTCCCATGTCCCTATGCTAAAACAATATTGACTTGATTACACTAAATAAATATAGTGTAAGTTTCCCCCACTACTGTTGTCATCATTTTTCAGGTAATTTTCAGCCTTTTTCTCCCCCATGTAATCATTTAAGTTTGCCACACCATGACCATCGCACAGGCGAACACACAAACACACACACTGACAGGCTGAATCCTGGAATTAAAAAATCAGACACCTATTCCTTTGTCTTCAAGCTATTATCCCCTTTTACAAAGGTGAAAATTCTCTGAATGGGCAATATTTCCCAGTGCATTTTTTTTCATCTGAAGGTGAATGAAATCCCGAGTCCCCGTGTGAAAGGAACTTTCTAGAGGTGCAGAAAGGGAGGCAAGGAGTAAGGGTGTGGGGTCCCTGCAGGATGTTTAAAGCAGAAGCCAGATGCCCCAAGCCTGCAGTGTCTGGGACAAACCCACTTCCCTTCATGCTTTGAGAGGCCCCATCCTGTTCCCTGGACACTTCCCCTCACTTACTACAACCGTTCTTATAGAAAGGGGTCAACATACTTTTTTTTTTTAAAGGGCAGATAGTAACTATTTTAGGCTTTGTGGGCCTAAAGGGAATATGGAATATATCATGTAAGAACTTACGTAATCATTTCAAATTTAACTACTGAAAAATGTAGAAACTGGGACGCCTGGGTGGCTCAGCCCTTCAAGCGTCTGCCTTTGGCTCAGCTCATGATCTCAGGGTCCTGGGATCAAGTCCCACATCGGGGCTCAGGGGGAGCCTGAGGGGAGCCTGCTTCCACTCTGCCTCCACTCCCCCTGCCTGTGTTTTCTCTCTCTCTCTCTCACACACACACACACACACACATACAAATACATAAAAATAAAATCTTAAAAAAACTGTTAAAACCATTCTTAGTCTGTGGGCTCCAAGGAATTTGACCCACAGGCTGCGGTTCAATGAACCTTCCTCTAGAACCTTCCCCAAACTTTGTTCACAAAATTCCAGAATCTAATACTACTGTCCCACTAAACATTGATAAGTGGTGATGCACCTAAAAATACTGCCTCCATGAACAGTTACAGACACACACAACACATAGAAGGTACACACTGAAACTGACAATGTTGTGTCTGACCATACTGACCCAGAACCAAGACATGGCCTATCCAACCAAGATTACCTAACGTTAAAATGTTAGTTGGTAGGCACCTCGATGCCATGGTCAGTTGGGTGTCCAGCTCTTGTTTTTGGCTCAGGCTATGACTCAGGGTCGTGAGATCGAGCCCCGCGATGGGGTCTGTACTCAGCTCAGAGTCAGCTTGAGATTCTCTTTCCCTGTCTTCTGCCCCTCCCCTACCTCGCACACTAGTGCGGGCGCGTGCTCTCTCAAATAAATAAATAAATCTTTAAACAAAAGTTATTTGGAAAATTTAAATAACTAAATAAATAAATAGCTATTTGGGCATCTAGGCAAAAAGAACAAATGCTTTTTAAGGGGGAAAATAAGATTATCAGGCTTTTTGAGAGCAATGTCTTATGCCATAATGAAATGGCATAACATTTAAGATTAAAAAAAAAAAAAGTGAGCCCAAGGTTTATAGTCAAGAAGCTGACTTCCAAGTATAAAAGGCAAAGAAACACGGTTTTCGGCATGTGTGAGCTCTTCTTACGGAACTCGCTCAGGAAACAACTCAGAAACCAAAGTGACGACTTGAGGCAACTGCTATTGAGAAGCAGGAGACGTAGCATGACTTCTGGAGCCAAGTCTTCGTGTGGGCTCAGGGGAGCCAGTGTGGCACGTCCCGGCTGCTCGGACCACACAGACCTAGTATCAAAGACAAATGGAAGAACCTGTGCACACACGACGTTTCGTGCTTCCAGCAATCGTACTGACGGTGCTGGTATTCGTGGTGCTCTGAGATTTTGCGTGTGCAAAGTGGGACAAACAATTACGGTATTCCGAGCCTGTCATTCCTCTTGTCATTGAGAACTAGTAGTTTTAGTTTGGAAGAAAGAAGATACCGATGTGCTATAGGGGAGGTTAGGGGGTCTCCTTTTCATTTATTCCTTTGCTTGTATTTTTAAAGACTTTTTGGGGGAGGAGCAGTTTTAGGTTCACAGCAAAACCGAGGGGAAGGTACAGGGAGTTCACCTGCCCCCCACGTTACGACCTCCCTGCTCACCAACGTTCTCCACCAGAGTAGTACAACCATCACAATCAATGAACCGAAGTCCAAGTTTACCTTTACATCACTCTTGATGTTGTAAATTTTATAAGTCTGGATAAGTGCCCTAAAAATCCATTTATCCCACCCCTCCCCTACTTCTGTCAAGCCACTGATCTTTTTTACCATCTCCATGGTTTTTCCCGGAATGCCACATAGTTGGAGTGAGAGAGCACCCAGCCTTTTCAGATGGCTTCTCTCACATCATAATATGCACTTAGAACTCCTCTACGTCCTTTCGTGGCTCATTTCTTCCTATCACTGAGTAAGAGTCCACTGTCTCGATGGACCACAGTTTATCCGTTCGCCTCCTGAGGACATTTTGGTTTCTTCCAAGTTTTAACAACTCTGAATAAAGCTGCTACAAGCATCCATGTGCAAGTTTGTGTGTGGACATAAGTTTTCAACTCCTTTGGGTAAATACCAAAAGTGTGATTCCTGGATCATAAGCGCACATTGTAGTTTTGTTTTGAATAAAAGTGTCCAATCATATTCATAAGGTTGTGTGTGTGGGAGTGTGTGTGTGTCCTATACGTTTTGACTAAAACGACTGGAAGGCTTGAAACAATAAGCAACCCCAGTAGCATCCACGTCCCTCAAACCAGATTGTTGTATTGTGATGAGAAATAACATTTTCCCCTAAAAGAAACAAAGACTTCTTTTAAGAAAATGGCTGGTGCAGTTTGGGCCCAGGAAATGTACAAGATGAGACTGAAATCTTTTCACATCAAAAGGTACAGATCACGTCCTCTCCAACACATGTTGTTTCCTGTCTTACTAATTTGGGCCATTCTGACTGGTGTAAGGTGGTATCTCAATGTGGTTTTAATTTGAATCTGTACCCCAATGTTCATAGCAGCAATGGCCAAGGTCGCCAAACTGTGGAAAGAACCAAGATGCCCTTCAACGGACGAATGGATAAGGAAGATGTGGTCCTTATACACTATGGAGTATGATGCCTCCATCAGAAAGGATGAATACCCAACTTTTGTAGCAACATGGACGGGACTGGAAGAGATTATGCTGAGTGAAATGAGTCAAGCAGAGAGAGTCAATTATCATATGGTTTCACTTATTTGTGGAGCATAACAAATAGCATGGAGGACAAGGGGAGTTAGAGAGGAGAAGGGAATTGGGGGAAAGTGGAAGGGGAGGTGAACCATGAGAGACTATGGACTCTGGAAAACAATCTGAGGGTTTTGAAGGGGTGGGGGGTGGGAGGTTGGGGGGACCAGGTGGTGGGTATTGGAGAGGGCACAGATTGCATGGAGCACTGGGTGTGGTGCAAAAATAATGAATACTGTTACGCTGAAAATAAATTTAAAAAATTAAAAAAAAAAGGTACAGATCACAACAAGCAAAGAGTAACTTGAAGAGCTCCTACTGACCAAAGATGGAAAAATTTCAACTTCAATTTAAAAAAAAAAATTGCCATGGATCAAAACCTAGTAAATGTACTAAAGTCCATTGTTTCCTAATGCTACTTTTTATAAAGCTACTTGGCCACCTTTGAACGATGACAGGGAACCAATTAATTATTTTAATAACTGGCAAAGAAGGAGGGAGAATACAGCATTTATCTTGAACTGGTAAATAAAGGGAAAAACAAGGTATTTATTACTGTTTCTGTATCAACTAAACTATCAGCTAACCAAATAGTAGAGTAGGGAAGTATCTCTTTATAAAAGTATCCGGGCTAACAATGAAAAAGAAGTCACCAATTAGCAAACTTCTCCCACCACAAAACGAAATAAAACAAACAAAAGCCATGAAATAACAGATTGTCACAATGAGCACCAGTGCCCACAAACCTTTATAACAAAGGAAAAGATAACCAGACACCATGTGCTCCCAAAGAAAGGACACTGCATCGCTTCTTCCTGTCACGCCAAAGCGACCAAATCTGAGTCTGTGTCTGGTCAAACCTCAGGATCCAGGTCCCCAAGGGCAGGGAGTATGAGGGAAGAACGGCACGCAGGACCATGCTCTGTGTATCCGTCCCGCAAGATGGAGGCTGGGAGTCACCGTAGTTCGAGCAGCTCCGGTGGCTCAGCAGGTGAATCAGAAGGTCAAGACAGGGAAGGAAGGCATGGAGGAGGAAACTGTAAATTACCAGAGTCTGTCAAAGCAGAGAAAAATGAGTGAAATGAAACGATGCTGTCTAGGGAATCACAAACTACAGAGAAATGCAAGAAAGTTATCACGGCAGAAGTTGGGATAGTGGTTATGTGTGGGGATTTGGTGGACTGGAATGGGGCACATGGCAAAATGCTATTTTTGATGTGAGCGTTGGTTAGGACTACGTTCACATCGTAGTGAGGGATTAGCGATGCAGGTGTCTTATGGGGCTTCTTGTATCTCCCACGTTTTATGACACCAGATTTTAAAAAGCAAAGAAACCGACCAGCTGGGTGATCTCCAAAGCTATCTTCCCCTTTCCAGAAGCAAATTTGTTTTCATGGGCAGGGTTAAGTCCTTAGAGGAAAAACGATAAAAGTTCAGGATGCGGCTTGGGGCAGGGATATAAAAAGCAAGAATGATGGTACTATTCATGCAAGGCCATGTCAAGAGAATTTCTTGTGAAATCAGGTCTTGACACCAGAGGGTTAAGACGCCTCTTTGGTTAATGAGAGGTGTAAACAGCCAAAGTTCTTAAATTAAGCAGAAAGAATATTAGTGGGAAGCTGTGTGTGTGTTTTCTAACCAAACAGAGGTCGTGCATTGCAATATCAGATCACAGCACATTTAGAAAGTCAGACTACATGTCTCAGGAATTTGGACGTTGGATAAGAATTGCTGATAGATTTGCAGATCCTTGGCTGGACCCTTGCAAACGGGGTGTCATAGAGATTAGTCCAGCTGGATGACTGAATTAGATCTGTCTTTTGGGTGTGGCCAAGGCTCTTCGGATGTTGGGTACTGCCAGTCTTGACAATCAATGTTTTTGCCACATACGTTGTATTTGAGATATTTATATAAGAAGTCACGTACAATAATACTTTATTCTACATGTCCATGCCCACGGTTAAATCTATTTCTCTATTAGTCGAGCAGGTGGTGTACTCATGGCTGAAGCTGAAAGGTTTGCATCATCTGTTGTCCTTTGAGAGAAGCAGACCAGCAGGACAGGAAGTGCACTCTAGCTCTGAGCCATCCAGTTTGACTCTGGTGTCTCCTTGGATTAAGCGCTAGCTCGGCGAAGCCCAGGCACACAGTTGAATTGAATTAACCAGGTTATTCAAAGCCAGAAATCACTGTGATAGAGGAATGTTATTCATAGGATAACCTTATTCTTTATTTCCAATTAGATTTTTTTTGTGGTTTTCTTCAGAAGAAATTAAAGTCCTTTATTAGGATAAATAAAACTTTCTTAAGAAATTCTTTGGTCTACAAACGCCTAGCAGACCTGACTCTCTGGCTGGCTGTCCGAAGCCCAAGCGGGGACACTGGGCCACGGATTTCTAGAGTCCTTGCTGCTGAGAATGGTCATGTCGCCTCTGAGATTCCAGATGAACGGCACAACATAATTTGGGGGTGGAAGCGAGAACTCGGAGTTATAAGAGGAAGATGTGGAAATAGGCCAGATGAAATTAGATCATCCAGACAGAGGACAATCCTGGAGATGCTTGAAATAAACCCTTCCTATGTTCAAGCCAAAAGATATGCATGAAGATGTACTTATGGGGTTTTTGGACTTTGTAGGGCTGGCTGGAAATAACATTTCTGAAGAGAAGCAGCAAAAGTAAGCAGAAAGGTGAAGGCTCTCTGAAGTCAGGAGATGCTGGGAGGTCACCCAAGCCACCCAGCCCCAGCCCACCACTCACACAGCACATAAATTCCTGACACAGCATCTCTGATGAGCCATTACCCGGCGGCAGCGTAAGGACACAGAGGGAGGAACCCAGGACACCTGCTGATAACCTCTGATCCTGAGCGGGCGCTGGGGAAGATGCTCGATGATGTCCATCTTCATGCTCCCAAGTTCCCTGCTCTACACCCTCCCTCCCCAGCAGGAAGTCGTCATTGTCTTTTGGATCCGCCGGTGTCCTGGCTGGAGAAATCCACAGTTCGAGTTCCAGAATGGGGGCCGCCTTGTGTGACAAGAAGCTCCCTGTTACGAGAAGCAACAGGACTGAAGCCGCATGACCATGAGCCGGGACACCGGGAAGACCACTGGGAGGGGCAGCAGGACAGAGAGCCTCCAGCCACACAGAAGCTGAGGCCCTTGCGACAGCAACGGTAGGTACTGATATCACCTCCACAAGTCGTGATTTACCTTTCGGGCCAGGCACTGTGTTGGGCATTACCAGGAAATCACAAGCTCTGCGAGAGGCAGAGGGGGGCAGTTGAGAAAGAAACCCATGAATATATGGTGAACTGACTTTCCAAAAGGCATCGAGACGATTCCCTGAAGAAGCGAATGTCTTGCAACAGTTGGCACCTCTGGGTCTCCATGATGCAGGGAGTGGCAGGGAAGCTCAACCCTTACCTAAAGCATATCCGGAATGAGTTTGCAACAGATTATAGGCTGAAGCCTAAAAACTAAAATTTTAAATCTTGTACAAGAATATGGGGGGGGGTGGTTTTCGTGTTCTTTTGGTGTGGTTTTTTTGTTTGTTTGTTTGTTTGTTTTATTTGTGTTTTTTTAGCCAAGCAGGAAAAGCTTGGCTTTTATAAACTGGACTTAATCAATTTAAAATCTTCTGTTCTTGTTCAGAAAATGAATAGGAGCGCCTGGGGGGTGCCGTCAGTTAAGCAAATGACTCTTGATTTCAGCTCAGGTCACGATCTCAGGATTGGGAGCTCAAGACCAGCACCAGGCTCCACGCTCAACACAGAGTCTGCTTGAGATTCTCTCCCTCTCCCTCTGCCCCCTCACTCATACGCTGTCTTACTCTCTGTCTCAAGTAAATGAATCTTTAAAAAAAAAAAGAAAAGATAAACCATAGTTTGGGAGTAAGTACTCTTAAGACATATATCTGGCGAAGAGTTTGTATCCAGAAAGTATAAAGGAGGCACAGAAATCGATAATAAGGTGAACACCGCATAAAGCATGACCGAAGGCTTTGAACAGCTGTGTCACAAAGCAGATATAGGGATGGCCAGCAAACACATTCAACACGTTGAAAGATGTTCAAGAGCATTAGCCATTAGGAACATGTAATTAAAACCACACTGAGATACCACAGCAGATCCAATAACGTCCAAAAGTAAAAAGACAGACAATGCCAATTTGGCAAGGATATAAAGCATGTGGAACTCTCCTACACTGCTGATGGTAAAGTAAAAGGGTTCTACCACTTTTGAAAACAGTTTTGCTATTTCATACAAAGTTAAACATATATTTAGCACACAACCCACAATTCCAATCCTAAGTATTTATCCAGATAAAAATGTGTGTCCACACAAAATCTTGTACGTGGACGTTTACAGCAGCTTTATTCATAGTAGCTGAAAACTGGAAACAACTCAAATGTCCAAAATAAGTGGTTAGATAAGCCAATTATAGCATACTTACACAGTGGATATGACTCAGTAAGAAAGGAGAGGGGTGGGAGGGAGGAGAAAGGAAGGGAATGGCTTTCTGGAACATTCAGCATCATGGGTGAATCTGAGAGGTATGCTAAGCAAAGAAGTGAGACCCAGAAGAGTACATACTGATAAACCTATACACCTGAGTTTCTAGAAAAGCAAACCTAACTTACAGGGTCAGAAAGCTGGTCATTGCCCACCTGGGCTACAACAGGCGGAGAGAACTTTCAGAAGCGATGAAAATGTTCTGTATCAGGATTGTGGTGGAGGAGACACAGCTGAAAAACTTGTCGAATCTCCTGAACGAGGGGCACCTAGGTGGCTTGGTCAGTTAAGTGCCTGACTCTTGATTTCAGCTCAGGTCCTGATAACAGGGTTGTGGGATCAACTGAACCCCCACAGTGGGCTCTGCCCGCACTCACAGGGCATCTGCTTGTCCCTCCCCTCCCCCTCTGTGCCTCCCCCATCTAAAACAAACAAATAAAATCTTTTTTAAAATCTCTTGAGAGACTGTGGACTCTGAAAAACTAACTGAGGGTTTGGGGGAGGGGGTGAGTCTGGTGATGGGTATTGTGGAGGGCACATATTGCATGGAGCATTGGATGTGGTGCATAAACAATGAATTCTGGAACACTGAAAAAAATAAAATAAAATTCAAAAGAAAAAGAATATCATTAAAAAAAAGAGAAAAAAGCTCTTGAACTTCAAGTATATTTTATTGGATATAAGTTATACCCCAATAAACTTGATTTTAAAAATACGTATAAAGCACTCACCTTTGCACCTTCCATATAGCAAATGCCTAACGAATGAGGAGATGGGAAAGAGGGAAAGAGGAAGAGGAGAACAAGAAGAGGAAGAAGAAGCTATGATTTTTAAATTTATTTCCTAAAAGTTGGTGCAGTGCCTGACTGGCTCAGTGGGAAGAGCATATGATTCTTGCGGTCATAAGTTCGAATCCCATGCTGGATGTAGAGATGATTAAATAACTAAAGAAGCTTTTAAAAAGTATTTATTTGACAACAAAACTTATTTAATAACAACATAATATCATGAAGACATCACAGTTGTTGTCACCTTAGGGACATTGGTTGGCTCCCAATGAGTTCATAAACAACCAAAGGAAAGGGACGTCCGATACTATACACAGATACACATCTTCTATCCTGCTCTAACTGTCTGTACTGTGCTAACACAGAGGCACATGCTTCAGTGCAGGAATTCCTTCCTAAGATTTCTCTGGAAATTTGTTTTCTAAATCTCCAAGTTCAGGAAAAATGGGTCAAGAAATAGGAAAACAGAAAAAAAGTATCAGAATTTTCCTGTGACTATAAGTTGAAACATCAACATCAAAATGTTTCAAAGCATCTCCTGACATCCCATTGAAAGCAGGAGCAGGAACCCCTGACACGTGGAATAGACAGCTAGGATGCCCATTCCTGGTAACTGGGGCAGGGGCAGGCAGGAGAGAAATGGTCATGTTCTCAGTGGTCCCTCAAGCCTACACTTGCCGCCCTTTTGTGGCACTGTGTGCTCCAGGAGGCTAATGGTGAGGCACTCCTGAAAACTGGATTATCACATATTTACTTTCCACAAATCTTACAAGTGGTGTGCCAAGGAATAATAAATGTTGAAAGCAAAATACGTCCTTATGTTGTCCATTCGATGAAGTACTATCAACCTGGATAGAAGATGGAAATTTTCCGTAGGTTTACTTATCTTCACCAGCATTTCCTGGTGTTTGAATATATGCTGTAGACTGCAGTGCTTTGAAAATACTGCTGAATTTGATATATTTTTTTAAGATTTTATTTATTTGAAAGAGAGAGGGTGAAGAAAATGAGCGGGGGGAGGGGCAGAGAGAGAGGAAGAAACAGACTCCCTCACTGAGCAGGTAGCCCGATGTGGGACTCGATCTCAGGACCCTGAGATGGTGACCTGAGCTGAAAGCAGATACTTAACTGACTAAGCCACCCAGGTGCCCCTGATATTTCTTATTTATGAAAATTTTTAAGGTATCATTAACAGCGAGCAAAGAGTATGAAGAATATTGTAAGTTTTTTAAGATCATAATAACTTATGATCATGAGCATTCCCGGGAAGTCCCCCAAATTGAGATTCCTCATTCTCAAATCCCAAAGATTAATTTCTATTAGGAAGTTTGGAACAACTGCAAATAACAGCTATGGAGACAACTAGAATGATTGAACTGCATGGGCTTCATAATTTGGGTGGTATTTGAGCAAAGGGTTGAGGAATGAACCTTGGGTGTAGGAAGGTACATCAAGAACGATGAAGGTGGAAAGGGAAGGGACCCAGCAGGAGTGCTCACCACCCCCAACAAGAAGGGAAGAGTGCTGAGGGTTGGTAAATCAGCATTCGGGGAGATCCAAACTACCAGGCAGGCCAACTCATAGTCCGACCAAGGTGATACCATTCATCAGCCTCTCAAGCAAGCTGTTGCCCATGAAGACTAGACACGGACAAGGATTGGACACAGCGATGGAGAAACCTTGCCCCTGGCTTGGGAACCATGATTCTCCTCATCAGGAATTTAAGGAACTCATGGATGCAGGTGAGCACCATTGGCCTTCCTATTGTTCTAGTGGACCCTACACCTCCATTTTACTGGCTAGTGCTTCTGACCAAGTCCCCCTCATATGCCTCAGGTCCAGGGTCTAGGTTCCTGCTGGGTCCCACTCTAGGCACCCAAGCCCAGCCTTCTTCCATCCAACCCTCTCCAGAGCTCAAATCCTGCACAATATGGCCACTGAGCACTCAGCCTAGATGGCTGGCCCTGCCCCGCTCACTCCCCTCACCCCACCCCACCCCATCCTGCCATCCACTGGGGCTGGAACTGCCAGCCTGCACCTCTGACATACTTACCAGCCCACCACGCCCATCTTACTGCAGAATCCCTTGAATTGTAAACTTGGATTTTTGTCTCCCTTTCCCCTCTATTCAGGAAGACGACTGCTCTCGGTACTTCCTTGTCTCTGTCAGAAGACAGAAGCTACTGAAAGTCACAACTTGTTCTGTCTTGAATGAGAACCTTCGTTCCTCCGAGAGTTCACGCGGGCAACCAAGGAGAGCAGGACATTCATCCACATTACAGGGCTGGAGGCTGTGGCTTGGGGCAGGTGTAGGAAGAGGTGGGACCCTCACAAACTGGCGGCAGCATCCAGAAGAGGGACTGTCAGAGGGGAGGGTGGGTGGGCCCCCCCAAGGCTGCACTGGGGGAACCAGGTGGAGATTCCTGGCCTCCCAAGCTGGGCAAAAGGAGCAGAGACCACACCTGGGGAGTCAGATCATGGAGAAGGAAAAAGAGGCCCTTAACAGAAGCCAGAGTGTCTCCCCGCACCCCGGCCCAGCCCTGGAGAAAGGCAAAGCCCGAGTCTCACGGAGTAGCCTCTTGTGCATCTGTCTGTAGACTATGATCCGTGGCTGCATCCACGCCGGCGTGGGTCCTTCTGGCTCCAGCTCGTGTCTGCTGTGCTGAGCCCCAGCGCAGACAGCTCGGGGAGGGTATTCAAAACAAATCTCTTCTCTCCCACTCCAGGATCTTTTAAAGAGGATTCATCGAGTTTACTGAGTTGGTTAAAATTGTTTCATGCAGCGGAAAGCAGCTGTGTTGACTGCCTAGACGGGCCCATTCAGGGAGCCTTCCGTTTCTGTCACCAAGCACAGAGGAGCCTCAAGAAGCCCCACAAAGAGGTCCTCGAGCGTCCTTCCCCCCGGAGGGCACCTGCTCGTGTGACAGGCCAGACTCTGCACTCAGCGATTCCAGGTAAGGCCTGATTACATACCTGAGCCCACTGCTTGTGAACACAGCCAAACCTCTCTCGCTGTTCTGTTGAGAAGTGATTCGCCCTCGGGGTGGGGGGAGGCAACAGCAGAGGAGAGCACAGAATCCATGGGTGTGCCCTCTGCTGTGACCGGGTCACTGAACTTCCAGTTAGACTTCCTGATCTCAGAGGAGGAATTCTGAAAAGAATAAACAATGCAGGCATCACTGGACGCTCTTGCAAATGTTCCCACGTCCTGTGCTGAGGGGAACGTCGCCCCTGTCGAGAGAGAGTTGGTCGGGTGTCTGTAATTTACACAGAAACAAAGCTAGAGTGCAGGTTAGAAATTATTTACTTTTTAATGACAGCATCGATGCTCTGTGTTCTCTTCAAAATATCGGAGGGTTTTGCGGGTGCTGTCTTCAAGGTGAAAGCGGGTCGTTGGGGCGCGGTCCCAGCGGGGAGCTCAGCCACTGGCGTCTCAGCCAGGCTGCTTAGCCCTGCTGGGATCGGGCCGCCAGGGACCTCCCTGACCCTTAGGGTTTTGGCAGAATGAGGGGCCCCAGAGATGCTGACGTCCTAATCCCTGGGGCCTAGAGCACAGCAGAAGGGAACTGGCAGATGTGATTAAGGACATTGAGATGAGGAGAATTTCCTTCGTAATCTAAGCTGGCCTGATGTAATCACAGCAATGGCTAAGAGAGAGGGACGGGGCTCAGGGACATAGAGGGAGGAGCCAACGGAAGCAGAGGTCCCGATCAGAGAGAGGGAAGAGAGCCCAGAAGATCCTACACGGGGGGCTTCAAAGGTGGAGAGAAAAGCCACGGGGCTGGAATGCAGGAGACTCCTAGAAGCTGGGGAAGGCACAGAAACAGGTTCCCCGAGTCCTGAGAAGGAACCAGCCTTGCTGACACCTTGGTTTGAGGACTTCTGACCCCCCAAATTTAAGGTGGGAAGTGTGTGGGGTTCAAAGCCACTAGCTTTGTGCTGGTTTGTGACACCATGCCATATAGACAGGTGGGAAATGCTCTCTCCCCCATGGGCTGCCGTGAGGCCCTATGCCTTCCCAGACTTCCAGTTTTTCACCCCAAACAATACGATCTTGAAGTGGGATCGGTATCCTAGAGGCCCCGTTCCATTCCTGGCAGCAGTATAGCCAGATAGAGACTGAAGTCGAGGATAATTTTAAGCTCCTAACAGACCGTGTTCTAGACATCACATGTGAGTCTGACTGGGGGAGGTATTTGGCCCCAACTTCCCAGTGTCTGTGCAGACGGGAAGCCAACTTTGAAGTGTGTCCAAACCACTGTCACGAGGCCAGGCATGTCTCTTGCCAAAGCAAGAGGAGAATTTTTCTTTCCAAGGACTCAAGTTCTAGAACGTATTTTTTTAAGACTTGAGGGGATCATCCAGGTGAGGAGAAATAAGAAAAATCCATCTTTTCTGACCCAAGTTTAGTATGTAGACATCAGCCGTGTGTAATGAGGGAAGGGAACAAGAATGCTCTCATGCCAACAGGTCACAGAGTTCCTCAACCAGGGTATTTTTCTCTCTGTCCCCAGGCCTCTGACCAGTGGGTATTCCACAGCTGGGTTAAGGGAAGGTTAGCAGGTGGGTGGCCTGTCCATCACCAGCTTCCTTCCCATACACATGGCAGGTGTCGCTGGTGGATCACTACCCTCTCCCCTCCCAGCCTCCTCCCAGAGAAGCATGTGGGCTTCTCCCTCTCGATACTGTCGCCAACAATCCAGGCTGGATCTCAGCTCCCAAAGAAACCTATTGGCCAATCCCGGGGTGCAGCTGCCTACGAGCACAAAATATCGGCAAGGATATCTCGCTGATAGATATTTGTCCTCCACGGTCCGTAGCACAGTAGGGCTTCCAGCTCAGCTCCCCGAGGGCAGAGAAACAGCCTGGGTCTGGTAAGGAAGGACAGACAGGCTGCTCCGAGGCAGGTTCCCTCGCTCAGGGGCCAGGTGGAGATTCCTGAGACGCTCCAACAGGATGGGGCTGAGAAAGGACGAAAGGGGGAGGGGGGTGCAGACAGAGGACAGCAGGAAGGCGCTGAAGACAAACTTCCCAGCTTGACCACGTGGCCCAGCACCTCTGACATGGGCAAGGTGGGGGGGTCTCCTGCCTCCAGACCTTATCCTTCCTCCTCTCTGTTTCATGCACCTGTGGGACATCCCGTTGTAAGGGCACGCCTAGCATTTCAGTTGCCATGGAAACCTCCGGACTCATCTAGTGATATCATGAGGGTTTTATGGAGCAACACCTCACAACTGTGGATCTGCACGGGCTATATAATGTTAGGGTATCCCAGGGCTCAAAGTCTCCACTGAAGTCATGATTTTTCATGAAGACGTGTTCGCTCCACTCCTGGGGAAGGTTGCTCTTGGATTCTGGCTGAGAGTTGGCGTTGACTTAACACTGTCTCCTGTAGCCAGGAACCTGACTGTGGGTTTCTGGAAAGCTAACCTCTAACACAGTCTGATGGGCACTTCCCTGTGGCGCCCCCTGCAGGCCAGACAGAACACCAGTGGCCAGGGAACTGGCCATTAGACCTGGCCATGCTGGAGGGGAACCTAAACCACTTAACCCAGAAAAGACGCTGCACAAGACATCGTTTTCTTTCCTTTGTTTTCTTCCCTTCCCCATTGGAGTCGTTAAAGTCAAAGCAGAATTCAGGCTGGATCCTTCCTAAAACAATAATAACACTTACCTAATTCATTTCTCACATTAAAAAAAAAAAAACTAAATATCAGACAAAGGAAGTAATTAAATTACGGACTGCCCCTGAGATGATTGCAGATCTCACCACGGTGGTAGACCAACATCCAGGGACACCAGTGGGCCGATTTTAAGTGAAAAAACAGTCTACAAAACTACACACTGGGATGAAGTCTTTCATGATTCATAAGTATGCATGGAAGTTGAGAATTCTATAAATACAAGTGGCTAAGGATAGGGGAGGCAATGAGAGTTTTGTTTCACTTTGTCTTTCTTTTCTGGTCTTTTTTCCTGTTAAAAAATTGATTGTTTTTGTAAAAGGGGAAACACTAATTTCTTTAATGTTCAAAAAAAAAAATGTAGCCCATCTAATAAGCCTGTTGACAATGGTATATGTGTTCAACTACACTAGGAGGCAGGAGAAAAGTGACAGAGCAAGTTCTTGGCTCTGCTTTATGACCCAAATGCTCACCATGAGGAACGAAAGGAAAATGTGCTCCTAGCAGACTCAGAGGTGTGTGTGCCCTTCATCTACTTCCTTGCATGCCAGAGGTAACCCCCATCACCATGGTCATCACAGCGTCACCACTGTGACCTCCAGGCCCACTGCAGTCAATTATCTTAACAATGGTGCTCACTGAGCATCAGCCCACTGCTTGGCACTCTTGTATCCAGAGCAGCTGGCTGGCTAATGCCTCACGTGTTAAACCCTGTCAGCTGGAGAAAACCGGCTTTTCCCAGAAACTGGTAAGGATCATATTGTTGAGCCCAAATCAGCTACCCCTCCACGTAGATGAAAAGCAGTTACACTTGCCCTATGCCTCCCAGCATTTATTGCCCGTACAAAGGCAATAAAAGGAGAGGAAAAAGAAAGAGCTGCATCTCCATAAATGGTGATGCTCTGCGAGTGAGGCACAGACAGACGTCCTCGGTCCAGCGACCATAGGACAGGTGTGGGCACGCTGGAGACTAGAAATCAAATGTGGGACATTCTACGAAGGGTTAGGTACTTTGGAAATCAAGTGAGCATCTGGCTTAAGCATAAATGTGTGAGATTTGTACCCCCCATAAGCCGTCTGAGACCTCAGTATTTAGAGAGCTGGTGCCTTTCCTCAGAAGTTTCTGTGTGTGTATGTAAGTGAAATTCTATTTTAAATGTTTCCAAACTCATCATATAAACGCACACACAGGCATGTGCGCCACAGCCTCCTTCCTCTGAGAAAGCTGATGCAAGGAAATTATTCTGTGTGGTTTGAATCCTGGGCAGCAGGACAGTGAGCTATCCACAGCGAGGTATCCAGATGTCCCCTTTGGGCACAGCCCTGCACACTGCTAATCGTGGTGGATGGTTGGGGTGCCAGCCAGAGCTCAGGAGCAATGGGACACAGCACTGAAGGACCATGCGGGTTGCTGGCAGCAGTAGCTAAACAGAGAGGCAGTCTTCAGCATGCATGGAGAGAACGCTAGGGACAAGACACCTTCAGGTGTAGACGTGTTTTCAATGGCAGGAATGCTACAGGACCAAAAAAAAAGGAAGTTTCAGAATGAGAAGATCAAACCATCCAGAGGAGATACGCTGACCTCCTGTGCATGGCATTCAAATGTACCTCTGATGGGTTTGTACTTTTTACAGTGAACATACATATCTTGAAAATTAATAGAAAAAATATATTTAGAGGCATATAATGAGGTACAAGCCACACCCTGCCCCCATTTCATCAACACAACTTCCGCACATCCCTTGTGCACCTGCCCATTGGGGCTTGTGCCCAGACAGCAGGGAGAGGAAGGGAGGGGTGGGTGCTGCTCCAGGTTTCAAGGTCCCCCCTGTTGTTGTGTGAGTGCTAACCACACTGACCCATCTCCACCTTCACCGTGAGAGGAAGGGGCACAATCTGCATCAGTCAGCGGGAGACTGCTCCTCCTCCTGAAGGTCCAACCAAGTGCCACTTAAGCGACATGAAGTCTTTAACCCTGTCCTCTCCCCCATGCTCTTACCATGGTCATGTCCTTGATGGCAAGTTGAACAAACAAAAACAAATCCCCACCTACTACTCAGTCTGGATGAATGAATGTAGAGATGCCCGTCTTTACTACTTGTAGAAAATAGAAATATGCACATGCTGTTTGGTGCTATAGGCATACACATTTTTTAGCTTAGCAAAAACCAGTTTCAAACACCAAGAAAAAACATCGATAATGCAGATGAATGAAATAGAGAGGTAGTAAAACCCAAGAACATCCAGCCAGCCCCGTTACCACTGCAGGAATACCACTGCATTCCTCATTCAGTACACCTGGGTAATCACCTCTTTAATCATTACCACCTTGAATGTGCTGTCTCCCAGAAAGAAAGATAGTAGAGGGGTGAGTGGGTGGCTCAGTCCGTTAAGTGTCCAGCTCTTGATTTCAACTCAGGTCATGATCTCAGGAGTGAGATTGAGCTCCATGTTGGGCTCCCCACTGTGCATGGAGTCTGCTTCAGATTCTGTCTCTCCGGCTCCCTTTGGTCCTCCATCTCCTCACAAGAGAGAGAGAGAAAGGCAGTGTAAGTGCAAGTGCATATACCTTCATCATATAACATTTGTTGGTACACAATGGAAACCTCCAAGAAAATGCAGTGGTCAGAACACCTCATCTCCTTACTCTGAAATACTAAGGGGGAATACAAAGAAATAAGGGATTAGTTTTAAATCCAGGTTTAAACACTTCCCAGACTGTTAATCTTTTCCTGGCTTTTTCAAGGTTAACGATCTATACATTTCGTTCTGTAACCATTATTGTGATTGGTCTCTGGTCTTTGATCCTCTAAAAGGTAAAAATCAATAACATCAATAAAACATTATAAGTAATTTCCCCTTTTCTATGGATTTTATTTTTCCTGAGATACTGATCCTCTATCTATCCATCAACTGTCCTTTAATGTCTGCTTTTATCATACCCATACCATTATCTGTTCAAGGACATTTTCAGATGTACAAAACCCTCCTTCTGCCCTTATCCTTACTGAGCCCTTTGGCCCTAGACTAATCTCTTTCTACTTCTGTTGTGGAGCTATCATCCTGGATAAAATCTATTCTTCTTGGACTTTAAATCTTACTCTTTTGGTTCAGTCCCTTGTTTTGCTGGAGTACATCCTCAAATAATTTTGTCACCACTGTTGCCTTGGGGGAAGAAATCTGGGTTCTTGCACAATCTGTCTTCACACTCAGTAGATAATTTTGTTGCATATATAATTCCAGGCTATAAATCACTTAGAACTGAGAAGACATTCCTCCTTGTCTTATAACACTGAGCTTGTAAGAAGTCCACAAGCAGTTTGACTCTGAGCCTTGGCAAAGAAACAGTTTCACACTTGCTGGAAGCTTCCAGAACCTTCTACTGATTGGGGTACTTTGGCTTTTGACACAATGTGCCTCAAAGTCTGCTTCCTCATGGGTTCTGCTGGGATCAGAAGATGATTTCCATCCAGGGACATGTGCTTTCTTCAGCTTGAGGAAATATTCTTGTACTATTCTTTTAAAGACTGTGGTTTCTCTGCTCTCTCTTCCTAGAAATTCCCTTGATGTTCTTGGACTTTTATTATTTTTATTGTGTTATATTAGTCACCATAAAATACGTCATTAGTTTTTGATGCAGTGTTCGATGATTCTTTGTTTATGTACAACACCCATGCAATACATGCCCACCTTAATACCCACCACCAGGCTGATATCCAAGATCTAGCCAAGATCTATAAAACTCAACACCCAAAAAACAGATAGTCAAGTCAAAAAATGGGCCGAGGACACAAACAGACACTTCTCTAATGAAGACACACAAATGGCTAACAAACACATGAAAAAATGTTCATCATCACTAGCCATCAGGGAGATTCAAATCAAAACCACATTGAGGGGCGCCTGGGTGGCTCAGTGGGTTAAGCCGCTGCCTTCGGCTCAGGTCATGATCTCAGGGTCCTGGGATCGAGTCCCACATCGGGCTCTCTGCTCAGCAAGAAGCCTGCTTCCCTCTCTCTCTCTCTGCCTGCCTCTCCATCTACTTGTGATCTCTCTCTGTCAAATAAATAAATAAAATCTTTAAAAAAAAAAAAAAACCACATTGAGATACCACCTTACACCAGTTAGAATGGCCAAAATTAACAAGACAGGAAACAACGTGTCTTGGAGAGGATGTGGAGAAAGGGGAACCCTCTTACACTGTTGGTGGGAATGCAAGTTGGTGCAGCCACTTCGGAAAACAGAGTGGAGGTTCCTCAAAAAATTAAAAATAGAGCTATGTCAGAGTTCTAGAGGAGAACATAGGCGATAACCTCCTCAACATCAGCCACAGCAACTTCCTTCAAGACACGTCTCCAAAGGCAAAGGAAACGAAAGCAAAAATGAAGTTTTGGGACTTTACCTCGGACGTCTACACTGATGCTTGTCATCCCGGGAGCTCGCACACGTCTCTGGCACTGTGTTGTGTTGTATTTCTGTTTCATTTTATTTCATTGTGGAAATGTCTGTTGAGTTTTGTAGTTGGTAAATGATTTTTGGCTTTATAGGAGATCACTCTTGTCCTCTAAGAGTCTTTCTTTGTTAAATCCTGTTGCCGTATTATGGATTTTGTATCTTCTCATATTGCTATCTCTGAAGACATCAATTAGGGTTTTTTTTAAATGCCGTTTTGCTTGTTGAATTATTCGTTTCCTCCTGGGTCACTTTCTTCTGCCTCTTCACCTTTGCCTTTCTCCCCTACATTACAGGCTCTCCTCAAACGTCCATGACCCCCCACTGTCCATTTATATTTTATTTATTTAAAGATTTATATACTTATCAGAGACGGAGAGAGAACAGGCAAGCATGAGCAGCAGGAGAGACAGAGAGAGAACCTCAAGCAGACTCCCTGCTGAGCAAGGAGAGAAACACTGGGCTCACTCTCACGACCATGGGATCATGACCTGAGTGGAAATCAAGAGTCAGGTGCTTCACCGACTGAGCCACGCAGGTGCCCCTATTTATATTTTAAATAATGCAACAGCTGGGAGCTCAGTGTCTGCAAGCGAGGTCCCTCATGGAAGGTGTCACTGCGGCCTGAGCAGGATGGGAACGGCCTGGAAACAGCCTACTGCCCGGGGCCCCAGAGCACACTGCTCCCGGCGCCAGCCTTCTCTAGTTACGCCTGCTACTGCTCAATTTGCTGTTTCTTTAGCAGAGAATCCTTTGGTTTTTGCCTGAGGGGTAAACATTGGCCTATTGGCTGTTCTGTGCTCAAAGGTGAAGAAGGGGGTTGTCAGGGCTCAGGTCCTGGTTCTTCCCCCCACCCCACATCTCACTCCCACCTTCCCAAGTGTCTCTGAGTTACAAGCCTCTGTGGGACTCTGTGGAGTGCCGGGCAGGTGTACAGTGGGGTCTCTTCCAATTGCGTTCCCCTCTGGACCCTCTGCCCCAGATTCATCACCGGTCACCACGACTCCACCTGCTTTTACCTGCAGGAAACGCAGAGCAAGGAGTCATTCAGCATCGGTTTCCCTCCAATTCTCTTTATGGTGTAAGCTATTTCATTTTTCATTCCCTAACTCTCTTTTCCATAGAGTTTTGAGAGTAAGAAGAAAGAAACATATGTGAATTGTCAGGGGGGAAAAAAAAAAAAACAATGGCCAAAGAGCCAGAAAGGAAGAGAGGCAGGCTTCCAGGGGTAGAGGCCTTGAACTCTGAGTAAGCCATGGGAATTCACAGCTTTTAAATGAGTCCAAGACGATGTGAGGGCGGTAGTGCGTCTACTTTTGGTTGTGGTTTTGCAGCCAAATTAGACTGTTGTGCTAAAACCGAAACCTGGGTGCATTCCGATGTAATTGCTCATTCTTAAAATCCACACACAAATGCACATTATCATCTTTCCTGCGGAAAGTGTGCTTTCATTGGTAAAGGTCAAAACACATACCAAAAACATAGTCTATAATGTGACTTAGCAGCAGTAATGACTGACCAGGGCACAAACAAGAAGCGCAGTGCCCAAGATTTTACTTCTTGTTCTGGGCGCTGTTTACAGGGGTGTCTTTACTTGAGGAAACGTCCTCCCTCTGGATTCATGGTGTTGGTAGTATATGGCATTCAAGACATACCAATTGTTCAATTATGAAGAAATAAAAAGGAGGGCAAAATACTTCAAAGATCTTTGTTTAAAAAAAAAGATTTTATTTATGTATTTGAGAGAGAGAGGATGAGAGAGCATGAGAGAGGGGAGGGGAGGGGGGAGAAGCAGACTCCCCGCCCAGCAGGGAGCCCGACACGGGGCTCAATCCTGGGACTCCAGGATCATGACCTGAGCCGAAGGCAGTTGCTCAACCAACTGAGCCTCCCAGGCGCCTGGAGATCCTTCTTAAAGACGTGTCTGATATTATAACACAGATATCCGTCAACAGCACACGCCCCTCCTTCCTCGTAGGGCGAACTTCTCGATGACGAGGGGGTGTCCTCCTGCCTTAAACAGTTCTTCAGTGGCTAAGTCGGGATGAAAAGCACAGCATGGGAGATGCAGTCGACAACTGCGCAGTGCGCAGTGTGCGGTGATGGGTGGTGACCACACCCACTGTGAGAGCGCCATGTAAGGTACAGAATCGTCCATCACCATGCCGAACCCTTGAAGCTGACACAACGCTGTGTGTCCGTTACACTTCAGTTAACAGTGAAGAAAAGACCAGTTTCCGGCTCACAGCAGGCGCTCATCAAGTGTGTGTGAGGGGTGTCCTGGCTCACCGCCCTGTGCCGAGCCGTGGTCGTGTAGGGCAGGCCCTGAACCAGCGTGCAGGTCGATGGATGGCTGCAGGAAGTGACTGCCAAGAGAACATGAGCGGGACTGACCCATAGCAGGGCAGCTTCTTACAGTATTGCTGCAACCCCGTAGAAAACCTCAGCGAATCTGCTGTGCCTTCCGTAAGCACGTGGGGGAAGCCTCCCCCCGGTACTTGGTCTCTGTTTCTCCCTTTGCAATACACCTTGTAGCAAATGCTACCTTGCAAAAAACCCAGTCTTTGAGGTCAGGACAATGAGTAGGGAGAGACTCCATCACTCCCACATGATGAGCTTTCCTCATGCCTCCCAAAAGGAAAGTGAATTCCACTCCGCGGGGCTTGCCCAACCATGGCAACGTCGCAGTCTGCCACACAGTCCACTCAGAAGGGCCGGGAGCTGCCTTCCTGCTTGCTCACAGGGAAACAGAGAGGGCCACTCAGAGAGCGAGCAGCTGGGATGGTCTCCCCAAGAGGATAGCCTCCCTGGGCCTGCAGAGAATTTTGCAGCTTTTCTTTATGCATTTTTAATCAATTCTAAGCTTCTTACAAATATGTGCAATTACGTTCTGTACTTCGCTTTGTAATAAGAGTTAATGACTGCTGCAGTCCTCTGGGTGAACACTGATAATCTGACTCTACGATCTAAAATTTAGCGTTAGCAAAAAAAAAGAGTAAAAAAGGACAGTATAGACTGAGATGAAGGGTCTTTTAGTTTTGGGTTTTTTGTTTTTTTTCTTAAAGGAAATCAAAAGTTGGAATTCTGTTAGCTTTCAAAATATCCCTAATGTGAAAGAACAAAACGTCTTTTATTTGCCACATAGCTTCCGATTCAAAATATATATATTGAAAATCCCTGACATAAGCTCTCCCTCCTTGAAACATTTTACAGATTATCTTAAACAGAAAGACCCAGAGAGGTCATGTCCCATTTGCAAACATTTAGAGATGGAACCTCTTCCAAGTGTCCTTGACAAAGAGAACGTCTCCGACCCTCCCATCATGGGTGTTGTTGTTGCCACCGTCCTGCTACATGCCAACCAAGTCGTTCTATAACCAACAAGAACAAACACAGCTCAAACCTGCCGAGTGTGTGCCCTGTACCAGCCACACGTCCGTACATCCTTACAAACACCCAGCGAGCAGGTGCTCATGTCTTCCCCGTAGTGGGTAAAGACACAGAAGCACGAGAAAGCCTTTTACAAAGTCTGTTCTCTTTGGGGGCACTGGGGAGCCACAACACCCCTGTTTATCGAAAAGGGACCCGTGGATGCCCATGGTCCTGTGAACGTTGCCATAAACCCTTCAGGCTAACTTCCTGCTGAGAACTCAGCCCCCCACTCTGCTCCGGTGCTGGTGCTGGGGGGGCCCCCTTCCTGCTCTCCCATGCAAAGTGAGTGAGCACAAAAAGTGTGCAGGAGACAGGGCCCATCCTGAGCCATCCCTCGCTGACCTCATTCTGAGACTCTACGAGCCTACGTGGCCTCTCTGGGAAAGTGGGGACATGCGGGCAGGAGACCAGAAGCCTAGACGTCACGGCTGACCTGCTGTGCAGCCATGTAGCCAACTTGGAGCTCACGTGCTTATCCAGAAACCAGCCTCAAAGAGCCCCTTTCGGCTCCTGCCCATGTGATTCCATTCAACAACCATTTACTGAGAGTCAGCCAACCGGGTCCTGGGAATGAAAGACAATCAAGTTTTCTTGTGCGCACAAAGAAGTCAAAACGCTTCTCAGGGTGTCCCTGCGACGGAAGAGTCAGTCTCGGAGCTCCTTCTCCAAAGAGCCCTGAGATAAGGCAGATTCCTCGCTCTCCTGTTATGCAAGAGAACGAACATTCTACTCCCAGAGCCTCCTTCTTCTCACCAATGATTCCGACTCTGCAGGGAAACTGTGGAGATGCTTTTCAGTGAGGATCTGGATTAGCCCAGGGATCCCAAGTGACTGGAACAGCTCGAGTCCTCCCAGGGTTCTTGGGTTGTTGGGACACACAGGCATAGGGAACCACGCCTTCCTGAGCCATTGTGTGAGACTCCCAGCCTGCACGCCGCTATACCCGTCACCCACCACAAACTGCGGACTCAAAACATGGGGAGAAGAGCAACTGGTTTCAGAAATGGACCACCAGGGCACGCCCCGTGCTCCCAGGAGTGCAGGGATCCAGCTGCCCCTGGAACTTCGGCAACAAGGACCATCTTCTAAATGTGTTCTTTTCTGGAAAAGAGGCAAATTTAATGTGATTGACATAGTCTGCGTCATCAAACTTCGAATTTCAACCATTTACCTTTCCTCTATTGACGTCTAACTTTACAGCCAGAACAGTGGGACCCCAGACTGACATCCAGAACGGTGTTCGTCACTGGTGCCTGTGCAGGGGGGAATGAAGGCAGCGTGGCAAAGCTCTGATTCGCCGTTAGTGGCTGGAGAGGCGGTAAGGACTATAAAAAGACTGGATGCAAGGGGAACGAAGAGAATGCGAGATGAGGCATGTTCCATCAAGCCAAAGGCAGGGGGCCCTCTGGCTGTGCCTAAGCTGCCTTCTGGCCTTCTGGCCTTCTGGACTGGGCTGTGGGGACAGGAGCTTCTGTGGCAGAGGGGATCTCCCAGCTGCAAGGCCGATCTGAGTGCAGACAGGGGGAGAATACCTCTGGAAGGAGGAAGATGTAGGTCTTCATATGCCGTCCCCCCAATGGACTGCACGTCCCAAATGGTACCCGGGGAAGTTAGTGCCCAACAGACATGGCAGAGAAGGGGGAGGGAAGCAGTGAGGGCCCCGCAAGATCTGGACAAAAATATGGGTAGTGGGGGACCCAGTGGCAGCCAAGCTGGCGAACCTATTTGCAGGAAGCTTATTTTCCATAACCAAGAATCCACCAGGAAGCTCAGCCTCTCAGATAACTTCCCCCTGCTCTGTGAGCAATCGCACACCAAATGCACACTTCTCCAGAAACCCCTTCAGGGGTTGGAGTTTCAATTACTGTGATCAAAAGAAAACCATGTACTTAGAAAAATCACTCATGCAGAACATTTGCTGGGTACATTTGGGCACTAAGTATGTTCTAAATGGTGGTCATGAAGCAGAATGCTCTGCAGAAGGCCACGAGTGAGCTCTTCAAATGGCATCCTTGTGAGGAATTGAGAAAAAGATAAACCAAGAAAATGGCTCCCCCCTTCCAAAAATTCAAATGCTTAAACCGGTAGCGTAGACTCATTCACACACCATGAAGGCAGGGCCTCTCCCACTTTAAAGATCTGACAATTTTATTCTCTCGTGGGGAGAGAATCTCTCGATTTACAAGGGAACATGAGGAAAGGAGCTAGGAATTCTTGAGTTTTACTAGGGCTTAGACCTCAAAAAGGCCCACAACCAACTTGCCCAGCATTTCTTCCAAGCAGAGCAGGGTCTGAGTAACTCTTGGTCTGACACTGACATCTTAGCGGATTCTCATGACAAATCAGTGATGGAGGAAATTTTATAATTCATTTATAAGTGGGGAATCTGAGGCAGATAAAGAAAAGTGTCTGAAGACTCAAAGCCCGCAAATGGGAGAATCTGAACTCAAGTCTCGCTTTCTTCTTTTTTTTAATAATTTAACAGTATTTATTTATTTATTTATTCGCCAATTTTTTATTAACATATAATGTATTATTTGCCCCAGGGGTACAGGTCTGTGAATCGTCAGGCTCACACACTTCACAGCACTCCCCATAGCACATGCCCTCCCCAATGTCAAGTCTCGCCTTCTAAAGCAAAAACTAATTTTAAAATAAATTTTTAAAAAATACTATTTACAATAACATTTGAAAAAATCAAATGCTCAGGAATGAATCTAACCAAATCTAGGCAAAACCATTGATGTGAAAGCTAAAATACATCACTCAGATGTTGAAGAAGACCGAAGTAAGTGGAGAAATACACCGTGATCACAGACAGGAAAGCTTAATATCGTTAAGGTGTGCTTCTCCCCAAACTTAATCCACAGATTCAACACAAGATCAGTTAATCCCAACAGGGGTGTGTGTGTGCATGTGTGTGTGTGTGTGTGTGTGTGTGTGTGTGTGTGTGTGAAGTTGACAAAGTGCTTCTAAAAAGTATGTGGACGAGCCAAGGACCAAGAGTGGTCCACACAAACTTGGAGAACAAAATCAGGATTCCCATCACCAGATTTCAAGACTTACTACAAAAACTCATTAATTGGGGCATTTGGGTACTGGCCAAAGAGAGACAAATAGACCCATGTTCAGAAAGGGACCTACACATGCAGGCGCCCACGTAGTTCAGGCAAGAAATGACAATCTTCTCAGTAAATGGCGCTGGGGTGATAGGATATCAACGTGGGGGGAGATGAGCCTCGACCTCCTACCTCTTATTATACATAGACTTTAATCTGAGATGGGAAATTATGAAAGTGAAAACACTAAGGCTTCTAGAAGAAAACATACAAGAAGATCTTTATAACTTTGGCAAAAAATTTCTGAAATTTGACCCAATGGCCACTAACAAAATAAACCAGTGGTACACTGGACTTCAATTAAATCGAGAATTTCTGTCCATCAGATGACTTCATTTAAAGAACAAAAAACACACTGCAGGGTAGGAGGCAATATTCACGAGGTATGTGTCCAACAAAGGACCCGTGTCGGGGCATCTACAAGTCATCTTAAAAAGACAGCATCAGGTTAAAGAAGTGGGGAAATGCCTTTAACAGACCCTTCCCAATAGAGGACGTCAAGCCGGCCAATAAGAACATGGAAGTGTGCGAAACACGATTACTTCTCAGGAATATAAAACTTCAAAGAGATACCACAACACCTCCACCAGAAAGCCTAAAATGAAAAAGGAAAAAAAAAAAGAAAAAAGAAAAATCTGTCAAGGGAATATTGGTGAGGGTGTGGTACGACAGGGTCTCTCCTATTCTGCGAATGAGGGTGTAAATGCACAGCCTGGGTGGCCTGGTCGGTTAAGTGCCCGACTCTTGGTTTTGGCTCAGGTCCTGATCTCAGGGAGGTGGGATCGAACTTGTGTTGGGCTCCGCACTCAGCTCGGAGTCTGTTTGAAGTTTCTCTCTCTCCCTCTGCCCCTCCCCCCTTAAATAAATAAATGACTAAATAAATAAACGTTTTTTGAAAAAAGGAAATGGTGTGGCATTTTCTGCTGTAAGTAAACATATACCTACTCTTTGAAAAAGCCAGTCATCCCATTCCTGGGTTTATACCAAGAGTAAAGGAGTGCTAATGACCTCACAAACACAGGTGTGTACACAGATATTCATTGCAGGTTTATGTAGAATAGTCCCAAACTGGAAACATCCCTAATGCTCACCAGCAGGGGAATGGATAAAATGAATTGTGGCCCATCCATTCACTGGAATACCATTCCATAAGAAAGAACCAATTTATTGATACACAAAAAAGCCTGGAAATAGCTCATAGACATTACAGTGACTGGGAAAAAAGTCATAGTTAAAAGAGTGGCCACCCCACGATTCCACTTATTTAAAAGTTGGCAGACAGACAAAACTAATCCAACGTGTTTGAATTCCCAGTCGTGGTTATCTCTTGGGAGAGGACTGACTGGGAAGGATCATTCTGGAGCCTTCTGGGACAATGAGCGTATGCTCTATGTCAAACTTGATGAGTCTACACAGTTTACAGTTGTCTCAAGCTTCATCTCGTTATTCTCATAGTATTTGTGCAATTTACATGCTTCACTCTTTGTGTTTTTCATCCCGGGTATAAAAACCTGTGCTTTCCGAGGGTTGGGGGGATGGGGAGCTCTCATTTAGCTGCTACAGAGTTTTCATTTTGCAAGATGATGGACGGTGGGGATTGTTGCATGGTAGTGTGGATGTACTCAACGCCACTGACCTGTATGCTTAAAACGGTTGAAACGGTAAAAATGTACATGTATAGTTTATTTACCACAATGTAAAAATAAATATTATATCAAAGCAAAGGACTGTCACATCAGAAGTTATACGGTGTGTGCAGAGGAGGAAACTTCAGCTGGGGCATGAAATGAGACCTCCCCCGCCATCCATGCCAGCCCTGAGAAGTTGCTGTCTGCCTTGTTCCAGGTCATTGGTGCCTTCTCCCAGCCCTGCCGACACAGTTCCTTGTCTTGTAGCCCTACTATGTGTCCCAACATCAGACGCATAAAAGGACAGCTGATGCGGGGTGTTTGTGCTCCTAAAGGATGTGAGGTTGTGGCAGACACAGACACACATACAAGTAAATATGGCAGGGGGTGCATATGGGCACACAGGGTGCTAAGGAATTAGGGAGTAAATTACGGATGGAGCCATCTGAATCTCAGAGAGGTATTTCACAGATGGAGCAGGATCCACATTGATTTCCGTGAGGAAATTCAGCATGAATGGCATGTGGTACGCAGGCTCACTTGCCTGGCAAGCTCCCCCTTGAGTATATTTTTGGGACTTGTGTTATTTTCATCTCCTTTTTCAGATGTGGCGGGGGAGTGCCTGGCTCAAAGGCAGTCCTCACGTCCCACGAAACTCCCCTCTTGCCCAGCACACAGGGTCCTGCACACAGTAGGTGCCTTACAGACACTGGCTAGATCACATTACTCTGTCTTCCTGCTACAGCCATGAACCTTGAGCCCGGAAACACCCTGCTCCCCATCCCATCTCCGTGCTGTACAGGACGCCTCCCTGGCACCCAGTCCTGTGCGGAAAGAACCATCCATTCCTTTGTTGACCTGCTCATGAATTAATTCCGCGTCTCTTATTAAGCACCCACTGCTTACTTGGCTAACCATGCATCATTGCAACTCCCTGTGGGTTTATACACACTCTCGAACTCCTCCAGTTACCATCCTTGATCTGATCCTCATGGAGACCCTCCTAGAGGCATATTGTCCTCCAGCTCCTTATTTTACAGAAAAGGTAGGACTTGAGGAGAAGATAGGATTTGCTGACATCACGCAGCCACCATGTCCCAGAGCCAGAGTGAGCACCACTGAGCACATTACCCCAAGACTCTGAAGTGCCACTGGGCATCTGGGAGGAGGGGTCGCTTTCCAGTTCTCCCCCACCCCACAAAAAACTTGACACAACTGTGGCTGCCACCCTCCACACCATCACATTACTCACTTAGGCTTCTAACTGGTCATTATTGACCTTTATGCCTAGAGAGAAACCTGAGGGGAAAAAACAAAATAGCAAGAAAAAGTTCCACATTCTAGTAAAGTTAGATGACCCACAGCCAGGCTGGAAACGGAAACATTCGAGCAGATGGGGGTGAGTGTGTGTGCACCAAACCCGATTTATGGAAGTCTCAGGACTGGGGTTGAAGGAAAGAGCCACCACTAGGGTTCTCTCTGTAACATGCTTCCACCAGTGCAGGTCAAAGTAGAAAAGAACCTTCCAGAACCTGGCACACTGTGGCTTCCAAGGGGATCCTTTAAAATGCAAAGAAGGGTCTGTCACTAGATCCTTGAAATGTCCTCATTCTCTTTCAGGAGGTGCTACCGACCAACCAAAGTCCCCAACCTTGGGTGAGAATCCATAAACTGTGTGTAGCAAAGGATAGTTCTGAACTCTGATGACTACCTAGCTGAAGCACGCTGGAGGTTTCAAAATGACTTGACAAAAATGAGGAGTTCTGTTGACAAGGTAAAGACTGGTCCAAGCTGTGAAGCAGAAAATATCCCTTTTGTGATACCATGGAAACTCAGCCAGTACAACAGAGCAGTTTTCACGTTGGGGTTAGAAGACCATGTTCACGGGGACAACGCTTCTTTCAAGAAGGTCATACCTTCCAGGCTCGTCCTGCTTTCCCACCCATTAGGAGGTATCACAGATGATCGGCTCCGCACTTATGTCCCAGCAGAAGCACCGAGGGGAAGCTTGATCACCCCATTCTCTTTATCCCCAACTCCTGTGATCAGCTCGGCAGAGCTCTGCCGACTCTGTCCCACAGGGCTTGTGGAGTTTCCAGACCTGATTCCATCATAAGCCCATATTTTGAATTATTGAAAACCTTCCGACACATTTACCTTTAGATGATAAATTTTTAAAATCTGGTGCTTATCCTAAAGGAAATGTTTCCAAAGTGAACTCGGACAAGAAGAAACTTGATAAAGGCAGACTAACCAAGTCTTATTACTTACTTAGTCACCCAAGATCACAGACACCTCTGAATATATTTGCACCAAAGAAGGGAACTTTGTATTCATGGCTCACGGCACCTCGTTATTTTTCCAGCATACGCTTGTTCACTACAGCTATGAAGGGATATGAAATGTCACGAGCACAGCGAACAGGGCCTATGAGACACATCACGTCTCCTAAGATGGGTTCACACGAAAGGATGGAGTCCAACTTAAGACAGAGCTAATCAGTGACAAACTGAACCCGAACTCTGTTCCTTAGTGCACAGACTATTCAGAAAATCTCTGCTGCTGTTTTGGAGAATTCTTACCAGCTCTTTATGTTTTTTAAGATTTTATTTTTTTTATTGGACAGAGAGAGCAGAAGCCGGGGGTGGGGGGCAGAGGGAGAGGGACAAGCAGGCTCCCTGGCTGAGCAGGGAGCCTGACAGGGGCCTCAATCCCAGGACCCCAGGATCATGATCTGAGCCAAAGTCAGGCATCTAACCAACTGAGCCACCCAGGAGCCCCTTATCGACTCTTTAAATGAGCCCCTTTGAATAGCCAGATCTGACAGTGAAACCGTTTTAAAATCGGCCAGTGTGCAGGTCAGAATGTTGGGATCACACATGGGGGGCTGTTTCATTCAGGGCTGCAACTGGGGAAAGGTGTGATCCAGACAGAGATAAAAATGATGCATAAGGAGGAGGGTACCTGGGGGCTCAGTGGGTTAAGCATCTGCCTTCGGCTTAGGTCATGATCCCAGGGTCCCAGGATTGAGCCCCACGTCAGGCTCCCTGCTCAGCAGGGAGTCTGGTTTTCCCTCTGCCTCTCACCCTGCTCATGCTCACTCTCTCTCTAATAAACAAGTAAAATTCTTAAAAAAAAAAAAAAAAGATAGTAAGGTCTGCTAAGACATCACTTATGTACGATCACGCATACTATCACGGCAGCAGTAGCCTGGAAAGTGAGGCTTAGAGATCCCCAGCACTGTGGCTTCAAACCACACAGCCACCCACACCTTCCCCTGCTGCTGGCCCATCTCCTCCAGCAGCAAATCCTATTCTCGGGGAGAAACTACCTGTCAATGGACGCAGCAGGTAGGACTGATCTCCCCAAAAGAGCTGAACTCTTAACGCCCCAGTACCTGTCAAGTTCTTACTTGGAAATAGGGTCTTTGCCGAGGCAATCAAGTCAGGATCAGGTCACCCCAGGTTAGGGTGAGCCTTAAATCCGGGGACTAGTGTCCTTGTAAGAAGCAGCAAATTGGATACAGACCTAGAGCAGGGAATAAAACACAGGGAGACTGTCAGGTGATTGAAGCAATGTGCCTATAAGCCAAGAAATTTCAGAGGCTGTGTCTACCCCATGGGCTAGGAAAGCAAGGAAGTCCCCTCCCCTGGAGGCTTCAGAGGGAACACAGCCTGGCTGTCACATTGATTTTGGATTTCTGGCCTGAATTACAAGAAAATGCATATTGTTGTTATTTTAAGGCATCCAGTTTGGGTAATTGGTGACGGCCACGCTAGGAAACTAAACCCACGTATCACCATAGTATGGCAGCACCATAGTATGGCATCCTTTGCTCTGAAAGATGACAAGGCCCCATTCCAAAACCCCTGCCTTGTCCTGTCCCCTCTCCACTCCCCAGATCATGATCCCATGGGCTGAGACACGTCCTTCCCCCTCGCTGAGTCTTGGCTTCCTCCCGGTGAACTGGAAATGATCATCTCCATGTACGAGTCTGTGCACGGCATTGGACGAGAAATTGGAAGAAAATGCTCAGACACAGTAGAAGGTCCCTCCTCTTCCTCATCAGAATCCTTCACAAAATGTGATCTGGGTTGTAATCATTGCCAATGACCCCAGAATTTCCTGGTTTGTTTTTTTTAATTTGATGGTTGTGATGGTTGGTTTCACATGGCAGTTTCAATGGGCCCGGGTTGCCCAGATATGTGGGCACATGTTCTGGGGGAGTTGCGAGCGCGTCTCAGGAGGACACCAACCTTGAACAAAGCAGGGTGCCCTCCTCAGGGCAGGTGGGCCCCGTCGAAGCAACTGAGAGCCTGGATAGAAGGAAGGCTGACCTTCTCCCAGCTCCTCTGGTGCCACAGCAGCTTCCAGCCTTCCGACTCCAACCGAGACCCCAGCTCCACAGACGTGGGATTGGCCAGGCTCTGTAATCACATGAGCCTTTTCCTTATAATCAATCTCTCTCTCTCCCCCTCCCACTCTCTCTCTCTGTCTCTCTCTCCCTCCCTCTGTCTCATAGACAGATGATTGCACACTTACCACAAAATTCTGCTCCCAAGAACTTTTTTGGGTGGGGGGAGGTTTTGTAATAATGTGTATTTTCCTTGTCCTGCACCTCCTGAGGAAGGGGTGGGAGACTGTGCTGTCCTATAGCTTCCAAGTCCAAATGTAGTGCATCCCCAGTAGGACCTCTCAGAGATCTTATCACTTGTCCCCAGACCCGGGGAACCTGGTGTCTGGGAACTGGGAGCTCTGTGGGTGGGACGCTCTGGCAGTGGAACAAAATGACCACTGTGGGAGCTGATCACACTTCCACCAAAGAGGGGTGTCGATGTATCTCCTCTTCAGTTAAGGCTCCCCCAGAGTGGGCCCAGAGACACAGAGCTGAGGGCAAGTGTTGTGCGAGAGGTAACTATGGGATGTGCAGGAAAGGGAGGAGACCGCCATCAAACAGGCAGAGAGGCAGGGGGTCTGAACAGCTCCCTTCTGTAGGTGCCTGCTGGGGATCCTCAGCGAGATGATGAGGAGCTCACTCCAGCTGCCCACCTGTGGGATGAGGAAGCATGGGTATTTGTCATCCAGCCACCATGGGACAGAGTCACAGGTGCTGCTACAATGGTGAGGACCCAAGAGACATGGTTAGGGTGCGAGGAGTTAGTTGTAGCATCTTTTCAAATGACCGTCCCCCGCAAGAGTGCCCCCAGCCAGGAGTGAGATGAGGTCAGCAGTGGAGCATAGAGGGTCTCTGAGGGGGTTCATGAGTGAGCCCACAGCCTGAAACCAGCATATGGGTGTTCCCAGCAGAGAGTCTGATGAACCCCACAGAGACAATGTCAACGAGGACCACAGGCAAAGCACAGGGAGCACCAAACCCATATCTGAACCATATCAGTGGGTGACTTTCCTGCCCTTCCCCACCTCCCACCACACCTGTCTCAGCTCTAGCCTTGGAGGGGCCAAGGTGGTGGGGTGGGGAAGGCAACAGAAGAACAGTGGGGAAAACAGGAAACGTTGGTTAAATCTCACCACCCTCCCCAGGGCTTCCTGGTTTAAGGCTTTCCTAGTCAGAGGTGGGAAGACCCCCCCCCCAATTCTGAATACAGTTTGGGTTTGGGGGCCGCTAAACTAGATTGGACATTTTAAATACTGAATCAAGACTGTTTAGGGATCTAAAATTGTCTACTACAGCTTCTTATTCTCCATCAAAGATTTCAGGAGTTATTGTCTTGCTCAAGATTTTATCCAAGAGCCAGGCTGGAGGGAACGAGGCCACATTGAACAGTGAAGTAAAGGATAAAGTGTATTACAGAGTTTGCTTGTTCAAAGAAATAGTTACACGTCTTGGCAGGTAGGGGAGGATAGAAACCTCCGACTTCCCAGACCCGAGCAGCCACTGAACCACAGCCACACAGCCACAATGTTATAATCACAAGGAATAGGAGGACTGAACCAGCGCACATCTTTCACCTGCACCACAAGTCACTTGCAAGACACAGAGCACGGGGAAGGGGGGCTGGGCACAGGGCGGACAGAGGCCATGATGTCATGGTGGGTCCCCTTAGCAGTCTGTTGGACAGAAGCTACTCCTCTAGTCACCGCGGTGGTAGGGCAGTAATTCAGTCAAATGCTGTACATTTGGGATTCTCCAAAAATATTTCTACTTTAATCATTCGTTCTGCAGTACAGGCTTTCCCAAAGAGTAAGAAAGAATAAGGGTAAACATTTTATTTAAAAGCACGTTAACAAAGCACCTGGCTGGCTCAGTTGGTTCAGCGTCCCACTCTTGGTTTTGGCTCAGGTTGTGATCTCGGGGTCATGGGATCGGGCTTGCAATGGGCCTTGTGCTCGGGGAGGGGGGAGGTCTGCTTGAGATTCTCTCTCTCCTTCTGCCCCTCCCACTCACGCACTCTCTCTCTCTCTAAAATAAATAAGTAAATCTTTTTTTTTTAAAAGCACATACCATTGCAAGTAACCCCCAAATAAGTCCAATATTGAGTTTTCTATGATACACAGTGATGCTCTATATACATGTAAAGCTTTTATAAGAAAATAAAATTGAAGGTGGTACTACATGTGTGTCTACATGTGTATATATGCACATACGTATGCACCCATGTGTCTGCTTGAAGTGTATGTAGCCCTGACCAGCCATGCTTTTGTGTCTCTCTCACCGCTACTCCCCCTTCTTCTTGTTTTGTCCTTGTCTCCTTCTTCACCATCACCATTGCCATCACCACCATCAGTATAGTGAACATGAAATGAGCATCTATTATGTGCCTAGCACTGAGCTAAAAGCTTTACTCCTATGAACTCATTTGATCTTCCCGACCACCCCATTGAACAGGTGGGAAAACTGAGTCACGTGCCAGACTTCTCTTTCTGCAAACTATACAATCATTGCATTGTGCTTATGTGTTTACTGACTGATTTGTTACGAAGGTTAGGTCAGTAGTTACATCAAGGTCAAGGGAGGGGAGATTATAAGTGGGCAAAACTATGCAGAGAGGCACCTGCCAGGAAGAAAAATAAAAGGACAAGCCATTCAAACAGGCCACATCCTAGCCCCACACACATCAGCCAGAGGTAGGGTATGCACTTCAGGCCCGGGAAGGAAAGTTATATGCTCTGTTCCATAATTTAGGATTATCCTATGTTCCTGAAGCCTGGCCCTTGCTAGATCCAGCGTGCCCCTCCTGATGTTAAGAAACTTGTAAATAATGTACAAAGAAAGCAGCAATTCCTGTGAATCGTGGCCAGAACAAGGACTCTGTCCTTTGTCTTTCTCCAGGCAGCACACTGTGACCAGGCCTCCCCTTCCTCTTGCGCTAGCGTAGTTCCCCACGCCACAGTTCAGTAAGAACATCCTTGAGGGTGTAGATCGTATTACCCCATTGCCCCTGAGCTGAAAGTGATCACCCTGAAGGGACTCCGTGGAAAGAAAAAGAGCCCAGAAGCCCCAGCTGCATGGTCTAGATGCAGGTGTACACCAATGCGCAGGTAGCTCCGCCCACCCCAGCCCCTGCACCTGTGGGAGAGGACACCGGATCTCAATGCCCCATTTCTAAGGCACTTTCTAAGGGATCCTTAGTCCTTGTTAGTTATCCATCTTTGGGACCGCTCCCTTCTCTCTCCTATGGCTGTGAAGTTGCTTTTTCCATCTCTTTCCCTTCTTATTTTATTTTTGTTTTTAAGTAGAATCATTCAGCCTCTGCCCTGTGGAACTTTCTTAGGGCAAGCAGCTCTTTGAGCCAAGGAGCTCCAATCGCTCCCGAAAGGAAGACATGACTAGTTAGAACAGGTCAACCCACTAGAGGAGAGAGTTGGCCATTAGTTCTGCCATGTGGGGGTGGAGAAGGCCTCACGGAGGCAGCAGCTTTCACCATCAACCTCAAATAGGAGTTTATCAGATGGAGAAAGTGACGGAGCTAGGGAAATAGTTGGAGAAGCGGTAAGGTATGGGCCGCAGAGGACCTAAGTGAAAATAACGCGCAGAGGGAGGCCTGTGTGTAGACCGTGTCTGAATTTCACAACCAGGCGTGTGAGGCTCAGGAATGGAGCAAAATGGGGGAAAAAATGGGAAAGGTCGCAAACCACCTGCTGATGGGGAAAGAGGAACAGAAACCCGATTCCAGCAAACCCCGCCCACGGAGCGGGGAGGGGTGGGGGGAGCACAGACTAGGACCTCCCGTCTGCGTTTCTCCAGAAATTAAATGTGTCGGGAGAAGGCAGTAATTGAATCCTCAAAACTCTTAGGTTTATCCCAGATTTAAAAAGTTGTTCACGTCCCCTTACCGGTCTTCTATTTAATAGAGTCAAAAATGCTTTAAATCTCCAAAGAAAGCCCGCCACGTAAGGGACTATGGGAATGGAGTTGAACCTCACCCAGATGTTTTTTTGTTTTGTTTTTAAAGACCAATTCCTGCCCATAGAGTCAGGCAGTTGCACAATCCTAATTGTGCAAACTCTAGCTGGGATTTGCTTTCTAAGACTCATAGGAGGCAGGGCAGCTGGCGGGAGCCTGAGCTGGGGTGGGGGGTTGGAGGGAGGAAGAGACACTCTTATAAGCATGAATAATGGGATGCATCCAGTAGCAATAAATTTTTAATCATTTCATGCCCCTATTTTAAAAAATGGCTGCTTTGACTCACAGGTTTCTAAAAGACCAGCATTTACAAAATTAAACTCGAAGGATGCAAAAATTGTGGCCAATTATATCACAGCCCAGAGTTGGTGACAATGACTGGCTGGCAGGGTCAGCCCCTTGGAAAGGGTCATCATAATTGGAGCCATGGACAGACCCTAACTAGGGCAACACCTCGAGGTAACTTTGCAACAAGGCACATGCTAATTCTGCTTGTGTTGGTGTTCATTTGGTGGTGCTGGTTGGGCTCAGGGTCCCTTCCTAATGATCCCATGACTACGAGTCAGGTACAAATAAAACCTCAGTTGCAACACCCTCCCTCCTAAAGGCAGTGTATTATTTTGTGTATATATTTTAATGAAGGTGGAATCAGGATTTACTATGGACAGAAGCAGGAAGAACAGAAAGAACATATTCTGTTATACACAGGTCGGCTGGAAGGAGGGGAGGCTCTGGGGGACAGTGGCAGGGCAGGACAGAGCCTCATGTGGATGGATGGACGGTACCTGGCACGCTACAGGCCTGGGGTTGGCAGTCAGAGCCACAAGAGTATCCCGGGGGCGGGAGGGACGGGAGCCTCACGGGAAGTCACCCCACTGCACCTACCCAGCAATACTGTCTGCATCCCAAGCAGCTTGCTCCCCAGCAGCGGCAGCATGATTCTCCCTGGGTGCATGCTGATCTCTGACTCTGGGAGGGAGCCATGCTGTCCTCCCACCTGCTGGCACTTGCTCAAAATGCCGGGCACACCTGGCCATCAGCAGGGTGTGGAAGCCCAAATTCCACTCTGCTTCCTTCCATTTGTAAGCTAAAATGTGGCCCACAAATGACTCCAAGTTGGGCTAAATATTTCATATTCCATCCTTCTCCCTTAAAATTATCTATGTCTCTACAGGTAGTTCTGGGTGTATGCAAGAACAGAAGGTTATGGAACGGATGTAAATATTTCATGATGTTGGGGCTGTGGTGATTCCAAATTCCAGAAATAAAATTCCTTTCTAGAAACAACAGAAAGGGCCCCTGTTGTCTGGGTTGGGGAATGTTTTGATGTCCAAAGCCTCACCGTTTCAGTCGCTCACAGACCATTCTTATAGCTGGAGGATCTTAGCCAAAGAAGAGCCCTCTGGCCGTAACACTGACCCTTCAGGTTAGCCACTGTATGTTCCAGAAACAAGCAGCAGGACAGGCGGTTTGAGAAGGCAGGAGAGCTTTCCCCTCCCCCCCACATCAGCGGACTCCTAGACCAGAGAAATTAGGCTTCGAGTCTTATCCAAACACTTCAGCTCACCAATCTTGCTTGCTATGTCTTGACCAGCAAACCCGAGGGATTAGCTATTTTGAGAAGGAGGGTATCCCTGGGGGGTCCAGCCTGGGGGGGACTGGGAGAGAGATTGATTGGGTTTGAATCCATCCGTCAACACCTTGAATCTGGAAATAAAATGTGACAAAATGAGAAATCAAAGGCAATAATGACCTTTACTGTTATATTCTAACATAAGAGGAAAGTTAAATCATCAACACTGACCCAGGAAGGGCCACTGAATAAGAAACTCCGGGTGGTGCCCCATGACCTGGGTTTTAACAAGCTCTCCAGGTGACGTGGAGGCCCTCAAGTCCAATGACCACTGAGCAGGTACCTGTGGTCCTAGCAACTGCTGCTTTAGGGGAAAACAGCTACTGGGTTTTATTGCCCATTCCCACTGTGCAGCACTGACACCCACCCACAGGGAAAACAGAGAAAAGATGCTGCAAACAGTCTTTTTGTTCTTCGAGGGCAAGCCTTTGTCCAGGAGGAATATCCAATGAGTAGCTTCACCCCCACTGTAGAAATGCCTTACTTGTTCCCTAGAAACAGAGGCTAGGATGGCCACATGCTTGACAGAGAAGTGTAGGCTGCCTCTGGAGGGCACCTGCCTTCCCCTGCTATCTCCCACCCATCCTTTAGGAAGAGGCCCCGTCTGCGGGGAAGTCCTCCCTGGGAGCCCTGAGCCCCCACTTCACTGAGCCCCATCGAGGTGGCTTCTGAGGGCAAGCGACCCATCCGCATTGGCCTGAGTTGGCAGGCAGGGAGCGGGATCAGGTGGAAAGGGGGAGCAGTTGGGGCTGTTTAGATGATGGAGGCAGAGGGGTCGGGAAAGAAAAGGGAGCAGGTATGTAGCTCAGACCTGCCTCCGGGGAGAAACTTCCCCGAGGAGCCCGTGAGCAGCCAGCCCTTGGCCGCTGCACCTGCAGGACCCATCAGTGAGGCCAGCTCTCCTGGGCTCCTCCTGAACCCCGAGCTTCGCAGAAGTTTCAGAGCTGGCCTTTCTGCCCAATGGAGCCCTCCTCTGCAGGCATCTCTGCCCTGGGGCTCCATGTCACCTGGCCACACAGGCTGCCTCTTAGGGGCAGCAGTCTGAGGCTCTCCCCAGCCCAATCCTCCTGGGTGCCTCCCTCCCTTCCCAGCTCTGGGGTCCCAAGAGACTCCGGAGCACCACCTCCAACCCCGCACCTCCCCCTGACTTCCCATAACCCTCTTGCCCTTTCCATTCCACCTTGGTGCCCGCTCCCCAGAAGACTGAAGGGACACACCTGCCCCAGAGAAGGGGCTGAGAACCATCATAAACCCAGCAGCAAGATCCTCATGCTGGACGCCTGGCCACCCCCTTCTGACTGGGAACAAATAACGAGAGCCATGCTCAGCTGTCCAATGATACCAGCTGCTCCAAATGCTTTAAGTGCCATCCCTCGTTAAATTCTTGCCATGACCCAATGAAGAAGGAATGTTCTCTCCATCTTATGGATGAGAAAACTGATATACGAGGAGACAAACCAACCTTCCCACTGTCAGGCAGCAGCTCCATACTGGGAGAGCTGCCCCCGCCCGGCACCGGACCCACAGCCTCTCACTGGCTCACACGTGTCCACCTGTGGGCAAGAACCAGCTCTCGGCCGTCTGTTTACCCTCAGGGCCCAGGAAATCACCGGGAGCCAGTAAGCAGTGAATAAATAAACGAAGTGTTACATCTCCTGGGTGCACTTGTTCCCAATCCACGGGCAGCTGCCTCTGGGCTGTGACATGTCCTTGGGTCCATGTTGGCCCACAAACTGGAAACATAATTCTTCGTATATGTATGTGCAACATTTTAAAAATGTATATAGAAACCACTGTGATGACCTAAGTAATGTTCATTATAAGAGGTTGTTGAGTGTATCAGTGTTTCCTGGATGCTCCATTTCTACCACGTCAGATTCCAGAAGTACGGGGCCTCGGTGAGACTCTGGGACATTCTGTCTCATTAAAAAGAACCATGGAGGGACACCTGGGTGGCTCAGTTGGTTAAGCAGCTGCCTTCGGCTCAGGTCATGATCCCAGCGTCCTGGGATCGAGTCCCGCATCGGGCTCCTTGCTTGGCGGGGAGCCTGCTTCTCCCTCTGCCTCTGCCTGCCATTCTGTCTGCCTGTGCTCGCTCACTCTCCTCTCTCTCTGACAAAAAAAAAAAAAAAGAACCATGGGGCGCCTGGGTGGCTCCATCAGTGAAGAGCCTGCCTTCGGCTCAGGTCATGATCCCAGGGTCCTGGCATCGAGCCCCGCATCAGGATCCCTCCTCAGTGGGGAGTCTGCTTCTCCCTCTCCCTTTGCCTGCCTCTCCCCCTGCTTGTGTGCTCTCTCACACTCTCTGTGTCAAATAAATAAATAAAATCTAAAAGAGAAAAAAAGCTGTAATTTTGGAACATGAGACAGAAAGAGGACAAGGAAGAGAAGAAAAGCCACAGAGAAAGAAGGGTTTGGAGAAAAAAGGAGAGGAGAGGACACAGAGAACCAGTCTTTGGGGCAAGAACCATCATGAGGGTTCTGTCCCTCCGTCGTATGTGATACCCCACTTCCCATGTTTTTACCCCAACAGGGCTCACAAAAGAAAATCTTAATTTGAATCATCTAAGGATTGGCATCCTGATTGGCCAGCACAGAACTGGAGCTTGAATTGTTCTGGAAAGCTTTGAGAACCACACTCTGTGTTAAAAATGATCAGACTTGACTCAAGTGATTTTTGGACATAACAAATGAAATCAGCAAGAATGGAAGCTCACACCGCCCGCCACAGAAAATCCAGGCAGAAGCAGAAATGCAATTTGCTTCCTGCATTACCATCAATAAACAATCTTTTATATCATAATGTAAGATCTAAAAATAGTTGTTCACTTTAAATTTTGAGCCCTTGTACCTAATGAAAGGAGTCTGTGCATAAAAGCTAGTTATTCATTTATTCCCTGCATTAAAGGCTTCAACCGTAAGAGCCCAATTAACAAAAAAGACCAGTGGGAAATTATACACAATACTTTTTGTTTATTACAGAGAGATTTTCATTCATATCTTACTGAAGGGAAATTTTGCACTGAGTTACATCGCTCAACCATGACATTATTCCCTCTAAAGATAGGGCTCTCACAAATGACCATGCAGAAAGAAATGAAATAGAAAAATAGTGATTTTTAGAACAATAATGCCCCCATGTCCTGAAGCGTTGTAGACAGCATTTCCATGGCATGAGTCAAGCCTGTATCTTTGGACAGATGGCAATGCCATAGCTGTGGCTTGGAAGAAGCACCAGGATCATGACTCTGGGAATCTGGATTTTAATCCTGGTGGAGGAGGGATCATTGCTATACATTGACTTCTTAATGCTGGGCACATTATGCAAATTACCTCTAACCCCCTCCCCACTGTTGCCATTGTGCAGGGGGGGAAATGCAGGTTGGGGTTCGCCTACTATGACAACCTCCAGCCCAGAATTCCTCTTCTACCAGATGAGGTGGCCAAGAAGATCATTTTTAAGATACCTTAAGACTCTGCTACTGTAGGGCCAGTTCTCAAGAAGGCTAAGGACACTCCCAGGATATCAGATAACCGAGGAGACACAGCAGGGATCACACTTGTCCTTCCCCATTCAAGAATGTTGTTCGCTGTTCCTCCCAATCCCCGGCATTCATGGCATGCGACAGTCTGTGACTTTGCTAAGGCCTGTGTCTGGGTGCCAGTCAGGAAGCTGGTCTGTTGGAGCAAATCATTTGGCTAGGGAAGGAGCCTGCTGATGCCCCAGCATCCCCGTTTGTAGAAACCCAGGTGGGTCTCTGCTCCCTGTCACAGCGAGTAGCTCTGATGCGTTGATGGAACCCTTCCTCTTCCTACAGGAATAAACGAGTCCAAAAGCAGGCCACTGGCTCTTCCCGGAGACGGGACTGAAGGGAAGCAATCGTCCTTTCTCAGACCGTGGACTCGGCACACACTGAGGAGCGAGGTGGCAAGTCAGCAGCACTCGGGCAAGCCCACCATCTGCTTCTCCATGGGTGGAATTATGTGTTCTCACTGGGTTTGAGAAATGGAGTATGCATCGAGATCTCACAATGTATATTTTAAGAATATCAAAGGCCTTTCATATCACTTCCCCCATCCTTATTGTGCCTAAAATTTCCAGAAATGAGAAAGTGGTTTTTTTAGAGCAGTGTCTCGATCATGGGGATGGGGTAGGATGGGACGTGCTAACATGAGTGGTTGGCTGATTGGGGACACCTCTACAGCTATGAGTGCGTCCAGTTAGCCTTCTGGATATCAAGAGTGGAGGACCAAGCCTCCTCCTCATGTTCTGGCAACACTAGGATACAATGTAAGTTTCACATAGTACACACATGGAACGGTCACAGAGGAGGTAAAAAAGTATAGAGAAAGGGATGAAGAGGACACATTTCCTTGGTGCCAGAACACAGGGACTTTCAATGACCCATGGGGTCTCAAGTCTCTGACAGAGTCGCTAAGCAGACCCCCAGGGTCCCACACAATGGTGATTAATAAGAGTGACCTATCATCTGGGATGCCCAGAGCAAGCCACCACACTACCCTAGATACATGATTTCCAACACGGACATATATTACGATACGTTAATATACATTCATGTGTTACTACAGTTACATGATGTAATTAGATACGTGTATGTATATGTATATATGTGTGTATGTGTGTATATATTGGGTAAAAAAGATCAGGCATAGAGGTAAAATACATTCCTATAGTTGCATCTGTGTAACTAATAAATATGCACAAAAATATAGTCTACAAAAGCACATACTCAAAATTGTTTCCAAATAGTAGTATACGATCAGGGCGCCTGGGTGGCTCAGTCGCTAAATGTCTGCCTTCTGCTCAGGTCATGATCCCAGGGTCCTGGGATCGAGCCCTGCATGGGGCTCCCTGCTCAGCAGAACGCCTGCTTCTTCCTCTCTCATTCTCCTGCTTGTGTTCCCTTTCACTGTGTCTCTCTCTGTCAAATAAGTAAATAAAATATTTAAAAATAAAAAAATAAAAATAAATAGTAGTATACGATCAAAATGCCTTAGCTTATCTCCCTTTATCTGGATATAGTGCTTCCTTCAGTTAATTTCAAGATTATGTTGACCATATTTCCCTATATTCAGTTTGTGGTCAAAAAAAATTCCACCCTTAAACTTATGTGAAGCCAGGCCTCCCTATCCTTGTATCTCTAAAACTACTTAACAAAATATCAGAATTCCCATTCATCTGTATTTGAATTTCTTTTGTTGGTTTCTGCCCACTATTTTTGCCTGTGAGGATTAATACCTACTTTTTTTTTTCCCTCAACTATGTAAAAAAGGGAAAAAAAAAACTATAAAAACCTGCTGGAAAGAAATATGCAAAATGTCAACAGAGGTTGTCCCAATGTGGTGGGTCTCTGGTGACTTTTGAAACATTCTGCAATGGTCATGTATTTCAATGGCCGTAAAAAACAATAAACATTTGTAAAGCAAGTGTTTCAATTTCCATTCTCTTTACTGTCTCTCCAGACCCCAAGCCAAGGGGACATGCTCTAAGCTCAGGCTTTAAAGCACAACACAGGATTTGATTTATAGCTTGGACTTGGTTTTAATTATTTATTTCCATTAAATTGTCACAATTTCAAATCATAATAGCACTTAACAGAAATATGTTCAATGACTTTTAACCAAAGTAGACATAGTGTAGGGGGAAGGAGGGACCCAGGACGTGGTTTTTGCGTGTTCTGTGCTGTGCCCGGCTAACGGGTGTCCCTCCCTGGTCTGTAGTGGAGTAAATCCATTTAGCTCCTCAGGATGGACTCTCCTTTTTCTTTTTTTTTTTTTTTAAGATTTTATTTATTTATTTGACAGAGAGAGATCACAAGTAGGCAGAGAGGCAGGCAGAGAGAGAGGGGGAAGCAGGCTCCCTGCTGAGCAGAGAGCCCTATGCGGGGCTCGATCCCAGAACCCTGAGATCATGACCTGAGCCGAAGGCAGAGGGTTAACCCACTGAGCCACCCAGGTGCCCCAGACACTCCTTTTTCAACATTATCTGCAAACCAGCTGTCAGCCAACTCTTATCTAAGTTCTTGCCATTTTCCGATCAGTGCTAATTAGCTTCATAAAAAATGGTTAGCTAAACCCAGATTTTTTACCGATGTCTGTGCTTTCTTTCTTAAAGATATCAAAATGTTATCTTCATAAACATTTTATACCAATTTTGAGTAGAACAAAATAGTAACCACAATTATAGGGGTTTTTTGTGTTTTTTTGTTTGTTTGTTTTATGACTCAAGGTATGACCGGTGAAATCAGCCAGTGCAAAGGGGACAAGGGCAGCCGCCCCTGCCGTCTGAGAGCCAGCCAGCCAGCCATTCTCACCACTACTCTCCTGGATGGAACCAAGAAAAATCAGACCATGACTGCTCAGCCCAAATCAGCAGGACGGCCAGGGCGTTCCCCTGCCCATGAACAGGCATGTCACCTCCTCCAAGCTGAGGGAAAGCACCAGGCATTCTATAAAAAAACAAAAACAAGGGACGCCTGGGTGGCTCAGTTGGTTAAGCAGCTGCTTTCGGCTCAGGTCATGATCCCAGGGTCCTGGGATCGAGTCCCACATCGGGCTCCTTGCTCAGCAGGGAGCCTGCTTCTCCCTCTGCCTCTGCCTGCCACTCTATCTGCCTGTGCTCACTCTTGCTCTCTCTCTCTCTCTGACAAATAAATAAATAAAATCTTTAAAAAACAAAAACAAAAACAAACAAAACACTTTAGGGGCACCTCGGTGGCTCAGCCCGTTAAGCATCTGTCTTTGGCTCAGGTCACAATCCCAGGGTGCTGGGATCGAGCCCCACATCAGGCTCCCTGCTCAGCAGAGGAGCTTCTCCTTCTCCCGCTGTCCCTGCTTGTGTGCTCGCTCTCGCTCTCTCTCTCTCTCTGTCAAATAAGTAAATAAAATCTTTAAAAAAACAAAAACTCTAGAAGCCTAATAAGCAGAAGGTGGACTGTGATTTTTTTAATTCCAAGAACTTGAATGTACAGGATAAAACCAGAGGCATGGGAGTGTGTCCTGAACACAGCAGGTGCTGAATCAGCGAAAGGACATCGATGACATTTGAAGAGATGGAGGCCAAATGCTGCTGGCGTGCGGGCGAGAGACTAAAAGGGAGTCCCGGCAGCGCCGGGACAGACGATGACCGCAGTAGCAGCAAGACGAAACCAGCAGTTGAGAAGAAAACAAGATCATGTGGGGATTCAAAATTGGTATGAGAAATATGCTATCGCGTTTCAAAAGACGAGAGCGTTCGCAGCATGGATTACCAACACACAGCTATTATCCATGACTCTGTGCCAAGTGTGCTATTATCTAGATTATTAAACTAGCAGCTTCGATGCAACCATTATGGAATGATTGTGCAGAAGGGATGTTCAGGATCGGAGCCTAATTAGACAGGATGCGGAAGCCTGATGGGTATCCGACGCTGACAAACAGATCTAGGGGAGGGGTTGGGGTTCAGAGCGGAGCCTCAGGCTTGGTTCTCTGCCTGACCATGAACCTGCATGATGAAGACCACATTTCTGAACTCATTACAGTGCCTGTGGATCACCTTGTGCAAGCAGAGTAGGTACACTGACGGCATTTCTGAGAAGTGTGTGCAAATAATTCTTTACGGAAAAACAACTTACGCTCTAAATGTACCCGGAGAGAAAATGCATATGTGAATGTTTAGAAAAATTTTAAAGCGCAAAGATAGCAGTGGTTAGCGATAACAAGGTCTTCATAGCTTGTCAGTGACTGTGGTTCTACCTTGGTTTTCTTTAAACTCAGTATGTAAAATCCCAATGATAGTAAAATAAATAAGGGTTATCTCTTGTGTAAATGAAGGGGCCTCATGCACGGTGATGACTTCCTCTCCAGTTATGTGATTTGTGCATCTGGGCTGTGGCAGCGCTACCCGGCTATGTCCAAGATGTGCAGGCCTGACCCAGGTCACAAGGCTGTGGGAGCCGAGAGGATGTGCAGAGACGTGGGGTTCCAGGAAGAAGCCACGAGCACATCACACAGGTGGGTGGCAGACCTTATTCAGGAGATGAAGACCTCAGGCATCAGGAAGCAACTGAAGTGAGCCTGGAAGACTAAAGGATGCTGCTGTCCTTGCCAAAAAGAAAAAAAAAAAAAATAGGTAGGAAAGAGGGGAGGCCCGGTGAGGGTGTATGGGCAGTGGGACAAGGGACCGTAACCGGTTCCATCTCCTTGGAAGAGTACAAGTGCTAGAATCATGGTAATCGGCGTCTTGGCCTAGGAGTCGTACAGTTCAACATGTGTGAGGAAGGTTTCCGGGGACCCGAGGTTGCCACACTGATGCAACTGAGTTTCTAGATCCAAAAGGATGGGCAATAGAGCTGGGGTGGTGCCACCAGCCTCACATGTGGCTACTTGCAAGAGGAGAGAACCAGGCCTAGCATAAGCAGGGGCCTCCTTCCGAACGTCAAGCAATGGCCCACAGGGAGGTGGACACGCATGCCGAGCCCAGACACTCCACTTAGACTGAGCAGCCAGCCAGCATCCGGCCAGAGTGCCACCCAACACCCAGACACGCTCTGTAACGTCCCTATGTTGCTGCTAGACATGAAGATGGAGGAGACAAGAAATCCAGTTCAAAATAAACCACTGTCAGAAAACATACTCATTTAAAAAATTATTAAAAATTGTGGGTACAGGTTGTTATTTTGGAAGATGCACAATGCACACAATGATGAGGACGGAGTCAGGGCTGAGCATTAGAGGGAAATGTACGGCTTTAAGAATTCTTCATTTTTTAAAGATTTTATTTATTGATTTGACAGAGAGAGAGACAGCGAGAGAGGGAACACAGCAGGGGGAGTGGGAGAAGCAGGCTCCCCCGCTGAGCAGGGAGCCCAATGTGGGGCTCGATCCCAGGACCCTGAGACCATGACCTGAGCCGAAGGGAGACGCTTCACCAGCTGAGCCACGCCGGCGCTCCCAGCCTTAAGAATTCTAATGGGAAAGTGAGATCTGTATTTGGGGGATGGGGAGGATTTGATCCAGATAGGAACACTGAAAGGTATGGGAAGAGAAATTATATTCTGTTGGTACAAGAGATAGAATGTTCCCCCCATTGAGAACATGCCAGCCTTCCAACAAACCAACAACCAACCGTGCTGAACCTGCATGTGTTTCTCAGAGACAGGAAAATCAGGTAACGAATCAACATGGGGGATTCAGCGCTGCTGTTCAAGCCTTTCTGTATGTTCTTACCTGAAATCCATCTAAGAACACAACCATACGAAAGCGTGGGGCTGGGTACAGAGCCACAGCATGCCTGATTCCTGTGCCGCCTCTTCTTTAGACGTATGTCACCCATGTGGAGCTGTCCCCGCGACGTGGCTGCTATCTTTTCCACAGTGGAGGTGACACACCAGAAGCTCTAGATCACTTCCGTGTTAGCTGCAGTTACACAGCAAAGCGTAATGTGGTGCCAAAATACCCGCAGGACGACTGCCCTGTGACGACAAGATGGTTCTTCTGGTTCCCCCAACACAGAATGGAGGTGCCCCATCTAATTACTTTGCGATCTTCTAGGCAAAAAAAATTCACTCGGCCCCAGCCAAGCATGTGCCTTTCCACATACCACTCCCCTCCCAGTGTCTTTCATCGTGTCTGAGGAAGCATGTGAGCACGGCAAGCATGTGGCCAGAGTTCTCAACCTCAGCACATGCAGCCGGATGATTTTTGGCTCTGTGTGTGCATGTGAGTGTGTGTGCGTGTGCGTGTGCGTGTGTGCGTGCACGTGCGTGTGTGTGTGTGTGTATGTGCGTGTGCGTGTGTGTGTGTGCAGGGGTGGAGGGAGGGTCTTCTCTGTGCATCGTAGAATCTTTAGCAGCCTCCCTGGCTTCTACTCGCTAGACGACAAGAGCACTGACCCACCTACAGTTCTGACAATCAGAATGTTCCCAGACATGGCCAAATGTGTCCCAGGGGGGAGGATCACCCCCTATTAGGAGCCAGGGGATTAGCTGTCTTTGCCCAGCTGATAAAAAGTCCATTCACAGCCGTTAATGCAGGGTACATGCAGGAAATAGAGCGATGCGCGTCATGACATGCCCCTTGCCCCACAGTCCCCCTCTGCATGCCTCCCCCTCCCCCACTCCAGGCCCCCAGCACCTGCTGTCCTCTCCTCATTCAAAGTCCCCACTTCAAGGAACTGCTCAGGCCCTTCTCCTTCCAGAGATCCCGGCTCCAAAGTGACCCTGCCACCCTCCTCGGTTCTAGGCACCCCCACCCTAACCAGAACCACACATACGCCTCTCAGAGCATACATTTCACCGTGTCACTGACCTCAGACCAGAGCGGAGAGGAAAGCACTTTGACTGAAAATAAAACATCAAACAATAGTGTCCTTAATACTCACAGGAGTGTTTGATGAAATTTTAGATTGTGTGTACAAGCGGATGAGGAAATAATTTAGGGCCACAAACCTGTTTTCAGGATTTCCTGTATGAGACTAGCCCTGCTGAGCCCTCCCAAGGCCTCGGGGGGCAGGAAGTCCTTCAAATTCCAACGACAGTACATCCTGAACAGAGGAAACGCTTGTGTTCATTCTCAATCCTAACTATATGGGACCTAGGCTGTCTCTGGTCCGTTGCAGGGACAAATTAGGAAAGTTACAAAAGGTTCTCAGTATATCATTGTAATTTGCTTTAAGATGTAGCCACCAAGAGAAGACACAGTTGCCCTAGAGTGTAGGTCAGCAAACGGTTCCCATGAAGGACCAGACAGCAAATATCTTGGGCGTTGTGGGTGATAGGGTAGCACCTACTCAACACTACCATTGTAGAGTGCCAGGGACAAAATGTAAATGCATGAGTACAGTTGTGTTCCAATAAATCTTTATTTACAAAATCAGACTAGAGGTCAGATTTGATCCAAGGCCCATAGCATACCAACCTTTGACTTAGAGGATCCTCCTTGTTCATGAAACAACTTTTCCTGAGCATCAGCCATGAGCCAGACTTGGGAGGCATGCTGCGGATATGGGATTTATAACACACTGACCCGGGACTTGCAAAGCTTGTCCTCTAATGAGGACAGCGACATTCAAACAGCAGATCCAGGGATGCGTGAGAGGGGTACCATGGAAACCCAGAAGCAGTAATCAGCTCCTCCCCTGGGGGGTAGGAGCACCGACTGTTAAAAAAAAGCCTTCACTGGAGAGGTACCCAAAATGCTGACCCACTGAAAAAGACATTGTTTTTGGTAGAGGCTACACCCATGTTCTGCCAAGAATTCTGGGGAGCCCATCTTGTCTCCCACAATTGGGGTTTCCCACCATGGTTGTATCCAGAAGTAATCCATCCCTCTTCTGGAGCTCCTGTGCACAGAGACAAAGGAGGCTGCAATTCTGAAATGCCTCATCTTCAATGACATGAGCCACCAGCCTTGACCACCTCACCCAGCCACAGTCTGCCCAAGTGAAGGATATGGATTTAGCTGACCAGAGTTCTGTCCTCCTCTTTTGTCTCCAAACTCCTGACTCTTCAGTTACACGGAATCATCTTCAAGTTCTCTCATATTGCACACACGCCGTTTGCTTTAATCTATGGACTCGTTTGGAGCACTCTGGAGTTGTAATTCAGATTGCAAATGTATCTCATTTCATAATATTTAGTGACATCTCACGACTGGCTGAGCTACAATTGGACAAGAGTTTAATTCTCACTTTAGGACTATAGCTTCCTGTCCAACTCATGAGTGAGAGAACATGGAATGTTACTGCTTTTCTGTTTCTAACCGCAAAGGATAGTAGCACTGGAATTGGAAAATTCATAGAGAGAATGAAAACCCCCACTCCTGAACAATTATGGCAAACATTGTTTTGGCTCCACGTCCAGATGGCTCCCTCCTCTGTTGATTATCACAATACACGTGAACCTCTGATTTCTAAGATTCCACCCAAGACAAACTCATCCAAGGGTGCATGTGAAGAAAATTAACACATGAATTTTAGTAACAAAAACATCAGAGAAGGATGTCAATTAACAATCTAGTTTGAGAATGGCAGTGGTGACGTACAGTCACCCAATGGCCGCCTTCTTGAGATTGCCTTGGAAAAGTCCCAACTTTATGAAGAGAGAAAAATGCTGTAAATCCCCATGAGCTGAAGTGGGGGGACTTTCATTGGTCACTCTGAAGCCTAAGTCAGTCCCACAAACCCTACAGACCTTCTGTTTGCAAAAGGGCCAGAAAGATGGGGTCAGTGCCTTGGCTTCTGGGGCACAGGGCAGAGTGCAGAGCTGAGACCATCCCCTTCCCCTTGTTGTCATGGCCGTGATGACTTGCTTTACTGTGAGCATTGCCCAAGCAGAAGTCACTGATGGGGCATAGATAAGCCTGTGGCCTGCCCCGCCGCTGATGCAATGGATGCCAGAGGCTGCGCACCCACCATTGCTCTCTCACCAGCCCGTCCTCCTCTCCAAAAGGGGAGTACCATCCATAGGCTCAATGCCTTCACAAGGATTAGTGCACCATGTGCAGGGGAACAGGGCTCCCAAAGCATGTAACCACCAGTACGTTCTCATAAATGGTTTATTAGTGTCCTGTCACCACTGTAACACATGACCATAGACTTCATGGCTAAAAACAACGCAAATTAATTCTCTTTCTGTTCTAGAGGTCAGAAGTCTGAAAGAGTTTTATGGGACTAAAGCGGAGGTCTCTGCAGGGCTGTGTTCCTTCTGGACTTTCCAGAGGAAAATCCATTTCCTTGCCTTGTCCAAGGTTCTGAAGTCAGCTCGTACTCATTGGTTTGAGGTCCGGTCCTGACTTCAAGGCCCAACCACCCAACTTCTGCTTCATTGTCATGTCTTCTTCTCTGACTCTCACCCTCTGACTTGCCTCCTTAAAGGACTCTGAGTCCGCCCACCCAGACAATCCAGGATAGTCTCCTCATCTCAAGCTCCTTAACTCAATCACACCTGCAGAGTCCCTTTTGTCACTTTTGTCACTTTGTCACAGCGGTCTCAGCTCTGCACTCTGCCCTGGTGCCCCTTTTGTCACTAATATTCATGGGTTTTAGGGACTGGGATGCGGACACTTTTGAGGGGCCATTGCTCTGCCTTACACACACACACACACACACACACACACACACACACACAAAGCAAGGGCTTTGAATGAAGGGCAAGAATGAAAATTCCATCAAAGACGAAGTACGGGGCACATGGACATGAGGGTTGCTTAAAAGTCCTCCTGTCCTGGAGAAGAGGGAGAGTAGAGACCACCAACCTTGGCAGCAGAGAGCACTTGAACGAGGAGTGCCGGCCTGGAGCCAGGAGATGCAGGCTGTAGGTGGCTGGGCTGCCACCTTCCTGTGTGACTCTGAATGAGTGGTCTCGGGTCACCCGCCCTTCTGAGCTTGCTTCTGCTCTCTTCCCAGTCTCAGCTTCCCCCTCTGCCTCTGTATGCACATACTCTGTCTCCCCCACCACGCGAGCTGCCCCTGCTCATGCTTCCTCGGGGGCTCACCCTGTCTCTGGAGCTCACCTGCTCACCCTGTTCATTGTCAAGTCCCCCCTTCTCCAAGGAGCAACTTCTTCAATCCACAGATGTCTGCAACGCCCTTCCCTTTAAAAGATCTCCTTTGGTCCCACGTTCACCTCCATCTATCACCTCACACCTCTCCTCCTCATCATAGGAAAACTCCCCAAAAGAGTGGTGGGCACCGGCCATCTCCACCACTTCCCTCCATTCTGTGCACCTTCTCTATTTAGATTTCTGTTCCCAAACATGCCCCTGAATCCTCACTGTCAGGAACGACAGTGACGTCAATCTCGCCAAGCCTAGCGGGAAGTTTGCTCCTCCTCCTCAGCCTCTGGACATTTAACATGGGTGGTCATCTTCTTCCTTTTGGACACTTCCTTCCCTTGCCTCCCTCAACTTCAAGCCCTCCTAGTTTTCTTCCTCTCTCTCTGTCTGCCTCTTCCCAGCCTCATTTGCTGAATTCTACTCTTCCTCCTCTTGCCAACATGTCAAAGCTGCGGGCTCCTGGCCCTCAGACTCTTGTCTTCCTGCACCTACCCCCTTGCTGAGCTCATCCAGTCTTGCTGTCATCTAGACATTGCCTAAATGCCTCCCACATGCTAACAGTTCCCTATTTATATCCCCAGCTAAGTTCCCTCCCCAACTCTAGACTCATGCGTCCAGCTGCCTATTCAGTATCTCCACTTGGATGCCAACCAGACATCCCAGACACAGCATCCGCAAGAATGAACCCTGGTTCAACATCTCCAACCTCGCCATTCCCAAAGCCTTCCCCACTTGACCAAATCCATTCTTCTGGTGGCTTAAGCCAAAATCCTAGCTGCCATCTTTGCCTCCTTCATTCTCTGACCCCTTCCACCCAACTCAGCACTGGCTGTATATTCAAGACATATTGAGGAAACTTTGTGCTTTGCGCAGTCCCTCCACAACCACTCCAACCTAAGCTGCCATCTTCCTTCACCCAGAACGCTCTCCAGGCCGGCCTTGGCATCCTCTCTTGACCCTCCTTCAGTGTGATTTTAATGTGGAAGTCAAAGGTGGTACTTTGCTTTTTAGAAAGAAAAATCATTTCTTGTCTGACCCTTGCACAAAGTGTTCCCGTGACTTCCTATCCCACGCAAAAACAAACAGACAAAAAAACAACAAATAAAAACCTGAGTTCCCAGCAGTGTCTGCGTGGCCACTCGTGCTGATACGCAGCCTCTTTGTGGCCTCGCTTCTAGTGGCATGCTTCCTGGCTCACTGCCCTCCAGCCTCCCCACTCCTCAAGAAAAAAATCTCCTCTGCTTTGGCACTTTGGGATCCCACCTCAGAGACTGGCTCCTTCACATCTCCACAAGGTTCATGCCCCAACTTTATGTATGTCTCTGCCCAAATGTCACTTTCTTAGACAAAGCGGTCCGAGAGCACCGTATCCAGCACAACCTTCCTCTCCCCATCCTTCCCCCCATCCCTTTGTAGAACATGGCATTGTCTGCACATGGTGCCCATTTTTACTTGTCGACCTGTTTGTTTTTTATCTCTCTACTAAAATGAAAGCAGATCTTACGAAACTCATTCTTTGTTGTATCTCCATGACTGAGAATGGTGCCCAGCAACATATGAGGTCCTTAGCACATGTAGAGCATTTGCAAAATGGGTGACTGTGTTCTCATAGAACATCTGCTCTTGCTGTCAAGCCGCTCTTTTGCTATCTAATCGCTGTTGCCCCCCTGCCTCCCTAAAGGGGCAGTGGTGTCTTCAGGAGCAGTGGCTTATCTTCTTTATCCCAGCATCTAGGCAGTCCCTATAGATTAGATATTTTGATAGCTGAATGGAGAAATGGATTTCTCAGATTAGGTGAATAAGAATTATGCCCATGGCTGGCCCTGGAACCCACGCTTTGACAGGTAAGAGGATTTGCTTTTGAAGATTAATTCCTCACTCATCTCAATATAAATGCTAACAGAGCTGGTCACACAGACAGGAACAAGCAAAATGATTTTTTGAAAAAATCGTGTGTTGACCCTTCCCTCTTCTTGTAGGTTGTAATTAGCACTGGGCTCATTTTCACTTTCTTAAAGCTTCATACGAGTCCCTGGTCTATCCCTCTAACTTGTGCCTTAAAGAGAAGGAATGTCCCCTCGGGACACTCTCCCAAGGCCACCCTCACCTTCACAGCAGAAAATACAAAAGACCCAAATCAACCACATTCCCTCCCAAAGCTAATTCTGATATAATGAGAAGTAGAGACAAATGTAACTGTTTTCTTGGGGTTCATGACCTGATTTCCACCAGACCTCAACAGACTCTACAAAGACCCCGACCCAGTGCTCATCTGTGTAGATAATTTAACTTTCGTTGTTATTTTTTTATGCCTCAAAAGTTTTGTTAATAATGCGGGGATCCTTCACAAAATTTTAGCAATAATACTTTCTTTGGTCTAAGAAAGCAAAAAAAAAAAAAGATTAATTAAATGAGATGGGTTATTTGAAGAAGAGGAAGGGAGATTATGAAGAAAGCATTTAAAATACAGATATTTTTAAAGTACGGTTGAGAAAACTAGCATCCAAACCATTCTTATCAGAATTATAGTATTTTCCATTTAGGGAAGTGGGACAAGTTAATTGCATAGTTACCATGAAATAAACTACATGGTAATTACACAGATACGCCTTCAGAAGCTGTAGTAATTACACTGAACTAAAGCATTCTAAAATAGACCAAGAGTTACCAAGTTCACACACAATGAAGAGATGTTTAACCTGGACTCCAGCTACTTGATGTGAATATAGCACCGTCAATGATTCCTGATGCCAATTTTTGAAGATAATGACTTTTAAATATAGACGTATTTCTAGAAATGGTCCTTGGCACAATATTTCTTTAGAAAAAGCTCCGTTAACTACCTCCAGGCAGCAAGAAAGTTGACAGTAATTCCTTGCCAAAGAGAGGTGATGATCTTCAAAGGAAAATATTAACAGTTTCCATTTTAGAAAGGAGATTTGCGTCCTTGGCTCCCATTTGCATACTGTATGTGAGATCAGAAAGGAGGAGGTATCAGAACAGAAACGGCTAAGTTGAGAAGTGAACAGGGCAATGTATTTTGTGGAGAACAAGCTATGTTCTTGGGAATTGAAAGGCTCATTGTGCAGCTCATCCCCCCCAAAATGCTCAACGCCATCACCTTTCGTACCTCTGTTTTATACCAAATCATTCAGCTAGAAAAAGGAGGCAGGGGACAATATATGGATGGTGGAGATTGTCCAGCTCTAAGTAACATGATCATGGAAATAGCTCCCGGAATCCTGGGTTCCTAACACTGGGTGTCTTGAAGCAACTTACTAACCTTTGGGCCTGACTCGATGATAAGTCTCTCTTCCTTACTTAAGACGAGGGACTTAAAGTTCCAGAAGAAGGAATCTGAGAATTTCCAACGATGCCCAGAGTTTCTCTGTGCATCCCCTAGCTTCCTGCTCCCCTCCCCACCCCACCAGAACCCCACCTCAGAGTTCACATGAGGGTCCACAGATGGGGGCTGGCCCCCTGCCCTGCATCCCCATCGTCAGGGATGAAATATATCAGAATAAGTTGCCAAGACCTTTGTGAATTTAATTTCATGGACATTGTTCTGCTAAGCTGATGCCAAAGTAGATGATGGCCATGAGAGCAAGAAACGAGATTCGATGAGGACAAAGCCAGACGGAGGGGAGGGAAGCTTCTAATTGCATATAATTCAGACCTTGTTTGTGCTCAGCTCTGGCTTGGCCAGGCCAGCCCCAAAGCCATGGTGAAATGAATTTAGTCTAAAAATGAATTTAATCTGTTAAACCCTGACCCGAGCTGCCTCTCAGTCTCACACACAAATGCACACGCACACACACACACACACACATGCACACACAGGTACACACAAATGTACACATACACACAGAGAAATTGTTTTGATGGCTGTGAGTGTCTCCACTGGGTTGTGAGATTCTGGAGGGCAGAGAAGTATCTTCCCCTCCCTGTTTGCATTTCAATAAATGTTTGTCAACTGAGTAAACGGGAGCTTAGATCCCACCAGAGACGGACCTCTGTACAGAGGACCAGGGAATGTTCTTGCCTTCAGCCAAAAAGACTTTGCACAACATGTGGAAGAAAAAATAGCTAGGGAGTGTTGTGGTGTTTTTTTTTTTTTTTTAATGTACAATGATCAAAAGAAAACAAAGCTGTTAGGATTAGTTTGATTAGTCTAGGAAATATTTTAGAGTTGCTGTAATCATCGAAAGTCTCACAGTGGCTAACAATGGCTGGAGCTTGCAATTCCAGGACCCTCTTTCAAAGTTGTTTGACCATGTGGCTTTAGGGCTTGATCAGTTTTGAGATCCCACTACTGTTTCAAACATGACATGTCTAAAGTCAACCAAGCTGTACCTTTCAAAGAACCTGTCTTTTTAGGGTCAGGTGGTTCTGTGTTGACAACAAAGATGAACTTGACTTTGCTCTTACTGTTCTAGAGCGGTCGCCAATTAAAATTATTGATGTGGAACTTTGTCAAACCTACTGGCAGGGAAATATTTCATACCCACCACTGCTTTGGACCGAATCTTATGTTTCCGCAAAATTCATATGTTGATACCGGAATCCCAGTATCATAGTATTTGGAGGTGGCCTTTGGGAGGTAATGAGGCCAGGAGGGTGAACTTCTCACAAATGGCACTTGTGCCCATATAAAAAGGGGCCAGAGAAGGGGGCCTGGGTGCCTCAGTGGGTTAAGCCTCTGCCTTCAGCTCAGGTCATGATCTCAGGGTCCTGGGATCGAGTCCCGCATTGGGCTCCCTGCTCAGCAGGGGGCCTGCTTCCCCCTCTCTCTCTGCCTGCTTCTCTGCCTACTTGTGATCTCTCTGTCAAATAAATAAATAAAATCTTTTTTTAAAAAGGGGGCGGGGGCAGAGAGCTGGCTAGCTCCCCTCTCTGGCATGTGAGGACATAGGAAGAAGCTGTCCATCTGCAAACCAAAGGAGGGCCCCCACCAAGAACCTGCCCATGCTGGCACCCGGATCTCACACTCCCAGACTCCAGAACTATGAGAGATAAATTTGTGTTGTTTACAAGCTACCCAGTCTGTGGTATTTTGATAAAGTAACTCAAGCTGACTGAGAAAACAGCCACACTCTTGAATATGGATGTAAGTCAGTCAACATACCACCTACTCTGGGCGCATATGGGCTAAACCTTAGCACAAACGTAGTGTCAAGCTTCTGCCACCAGGGAAATAATGAAGAACCAGGATCTTGGAGTCCTTCCCAGCATCCCCCAGCCCCCACCCCCACTCCCGGCTTGGCCATGGCCATGGCAGAGCCCAGTTTGGTATATCCTCCTTGGCCTATGGGAAGGCCCTTGTCTCTCCCACCCACACAGGCCAGCTGGACACCAGAACAACAGGAAGATACCACAGTCAAAGACACCTGGACAGACCGTGGCTGTGTCCAGGCAGATCCTGAAAGGAGGCAGCTTCTCATCCCACCCAGGAGGGGACTCTACCTCAAATGCAGGGACTCTACCTCAAGAACTAACATGGTAAATGAATTATAAATAGCTAATCTCGCTATGCCATTTCATTCCTGTCCGAGGTCCCCTCCAATGCCATCGACTTTTTAAGCCCACACATCCCTGTGGGGTGTCCCGTGACCCATCTACCCATCTGAAGGCACAGCCCAGCCTGATGGTGGAGGTGTGGGTTCTGGAGGCCTCCCTGGACTCCTCATTGCTGGCAGCTTCTCCAGATCACCTGGTCACTCTGTGCCTCTTTTTTCCCATCTGGAAAATGGGGACGGTAACAGAACCTGCCTCTTAGGCTTGGTGTAGGATTAGCAGGGACAATGGTTAGCAGGTCTGGAACATGGTGAGTGCTCAGGGAATCTTGACTCTCATGTATACGAATTATGGCTGGAGAATCTGTTTCAGGAAGGTCCCTGAAGTGAGTAGCTACAGGAACAGGGTCTGCTGGTTTCCGAGTCTGAGCCCTGTGGATAATCCCCTCTGTTTTCTACGCAGCTGAGGTCACTGCTCAAGACAGATTTTTTTTTTTACTTCTCCCTTGAATAAATAGATTTATGTGGTAATAACTCATTTTTACAAAGAGAACCACACTTCCGACGCAAACCCCTGGACAAAACACGCACATAAACATAATTTACATGGATGCGTACTTATGTACATGCTTACATGTCTGTGTTTGCTAATATAAAGGTAACGTTGATAGTAGAACATTTGAAAAATATAGAAAAGCATACAAATAATCAAGAGTTATTCATAATCCCATAATATCCACACCAGGCATCATCACAGTTGATATCCAGGATATAGCTTTTATGGTCTGGGAGTTTTTTTCCTGAGCACACAGACATTTTCAGGTATCTGTCTGAGGTATCTACATGTATATCTATCTGATCTATCCGCATATATAGATATGACTTAGCGTGATGGTCTTCAGCTCTGGGCCGCTCTGCCACATTAAGAAGTTGTTAGGTTTACGGGACATCTTCTGGTGCTACACTCTTTCCTCTCAGGGGTTGTGCGATCTGAATCACAAAACCTGTCAATCAGGACGACCCACCACCACTGGCAGTGCGTGGGGTCAGTCTCAATGAACAGGTGGTCCTCCCGGGACCGAGCTCTCTGAGCAGCCGTGATGCTGAGTGAAATAGGCCAGTCACAGAAGGACAAATGCAGCATGACTGCCCTTGTTCCCGGGAGCTAAGGTGGTCAGACTCACAGAAGCAGAGAGAACATGGTGGTTGCCAGGAGCCGGGGGAGGGAGAGTGGGGAGCTGCTGGGTCATGTGCACCGTGACAATTAGGCAAGAAAACATTCCAGGGATGGGCCCTGCAACACCGTCCTTACAGTAAAAATACTGTACCTGACACTTAAATTTTTTTCAAGACGGTAGATCTCATGTTCCACGTGTGGGCATTTATCATAATAGAATAAGTAAATAACTCAATAACCATTGCAAAGCCTTCACTGAATTCTGCACCCGGGCTGATAGGTGAAGAGCAGGTAATCAGGGACCGGTGGTGGGCAGGCTGGCATCCCATCAGTGCCGTGCCTGGGACAGTGGAGGTGAGCTGTGTCAGCCACCAGGGCAGGAATCACCACCCCTGCGTCTGGTGCACGCTCTTCCAGAAGTGGACTCCATCCTCCACTGAGTCTGCCCAGGACTCTCTGCTCTGGGTCATCCGACTTGCTGTTGCTTGGTAACTGGAGCACCTAATTATTCCACCAGCAGGTCAGAGAAATGTCAGCAACCCCATTACATGGACCCAAGACCGTCAGGCAGAGGGCAATCATTTGCATAGAGAACTTCATTTCCCAGGGAGGGATGAGAAAGCCAGAGAATCTCCAAGTTCAGTGCGTGTTGGCTGATAGCAAAGCGAGATGGTCTGGGAAACAATTGCAATTGAAACCGGGATGATGAGAAGCAACTCAGAGAAGGTTTTTAGTGTTGGTGCTGCTTGTTTTGTTTTGTTGCCGTCAGCTCTGACAGTGTCCGTGGATAAGGAACAGTGAATGCGCAAGGAGAAAAGGACTTCTTCATCTGTTTCGATAATGAGGCTTTCCTAGGAAAGGTATGTTAAGGATTGTGCCCTTTTTGGGGGGGTTGGATTTTTTTTTTTTTTTTTTTTTTTTTGCTTTGTGTTGTATTTTCTTGTCAACAAATTCTAGGTGATCAGGTTTTAAAATAATTAGGTTGTCTTTTTTACCTTTTTGGTTGACAATCCCCATCCAGTTGTATTTCTCTGTGGCTATAGTTGTCAGGGTTCTATTTTCTGAAAAAAAATCTTCCATATACCTTGGGCGATGGGCTAAAAACGTTCCAGCTGCCGGTGGGCCGTGGGACATGGCTGGCCCATACAGACGCTCCACGCAGATGGACTGGCCCTCTGTTCCTCACAGCCGAGTTCACTTTGGGAGCAAGGAGCCTGGGAGTCCGGATTCCTTTGTCTCCTGTAAGGAAAGTAGTGAGCGGCTGCGTGTGCCACTGAGAGACACTGAGCGGCAGTGACCCCCGGCGTTCGTGGACGTGCCCCCTTCCAGACACAAGAGGTTCGCTCCATGTCTTCACTTTCTCTAGCTCACATTAAATTTCACACCAGGAGTGGCAAGCCAGCGCGGGCCTTTCTCCCTGACTTGGGTGGCTCTCAACACCGAAGAACTGCCCGCCCAGTTTAAAATACCCGAATAGGGGTGTCTGGGTGGCTCAGTCGTTAAACGTCTGCCTTTGGCTCAGGTCATGATCCCAGGGTCCTGGCATCGAGCCCCACATCGGGCTCCCTGCTCAGCAGGAAGCCTGTTTCTCCCTCTCCCACTCCCCCTTCTTGTGTTCCCTCTCTCGCTGTGTCTCTCTGTCAAATAAATAAATAAAATATTAAAAATAAAATAAAATTAGGGCGCCTGGGTGGCTCAGTGGGTTAAGCCTCTGCCTTTGGCTCAGGTCATGATCCTGGGGTCCTGGGATTGAGCCCCACATCGGGCTCTCTGCTCGGCGGGGAGCCTACTTCCTCCTCTCTCTCTGCCTGCCTCTCTGCCTCCTTGTGATCTCTGTCTGTCAAATAAATAAATAAAATCTTTTTTAAAAATTAAATTATATTATATTATATTAAATACCCAAATAATGCCACTAACTATCCTCTAGGACAAAAAGCCTCGGATTCAAAGAAAGGAGGCTTCCCAAAGGGAGGGAAGAATTGTTCTTCCTTGATTTTTTTTCCCCAGTGAATATCGGTGGGAGAAGTTAACTTTGAACAACTAAAACATGGCTTGGCTCAGTGTTCCTGACATAGTGTGGAGCTTCTGCTGGGTAAATGCTGACCAGCTCGCAGGCACCTGCCGCCCCTGCTTCCTCCCCCGCTTCAGGGCGGTGATGCGCAGGGAAGCGGGTACCACGAGGCTTGGCCCACCGGCCCCCTCTGCTGGCCCCGAGCGGTAAGGGACCCGGTGCCATCAGCCCCGGAGAAGCTCGCTGAGCTCCGCCAGTTTCCCGCAGAGCCATTTTCCTTGAGCCTCTCCTGCGTTTTGAACGCCCATCGCTGTCCAGAGCTATTCCTGATGACGGACAGAGAGCAGGAAATAATGTACTGGGATGCCTGTGTGGAAAACGGCACACACAGGATGGTGTGATGGTTGCACAACACGCATGTCCTCAGGGCCGCTGAACCGTAATTGAAAAATGGCTCAAATGGTACATTTTACGTAATGTGTATTTTCCCACAATAAAAAAAAAAAAAATAACAAACACAAAGGGAAAATGGCTCCAGTGAGGACAAGTGAAAGGAAGAGCACATCACAGGCCTGTCGTGTGTTCCCTGATCCACCTGGCACGTACGCGCTGTCAGTGGGGTCCACGGGCCCTGGCCACAGAGGGGCCACAGCTGTCACCCATGGATGGCTGTGGGCTGGGGAGGGGACAAGGCCAGGCTCCAGAGGGGTTGGGGTGGGCATGAAGGTCAGGGGCCCAGCAGAAACTGTCCCTCTCTCCTTCCTCTCCATCTGCCCCTCACCCTCTCAGGAGCCTAAGAGAGATTCACGGCATTCCCAGGAATGAAGGGACCACAGTCTTTGAGGGACCCTCCATATCCAACCTCATTATCTTCACAGCTCTGAGGGGGACAAGGGCTGAGGTGCTCCAAGCAGGGGAGAAAGGAGGCGTGGGCGCACAGGGGACCCCCTCCCAGCAAAGCCCCCTATGGAAGTTCACTCAAACAAATAGGGGGCCAAGTCCCCACAGAAAACACAGGGGCTTGGAGCATATCCAGAGGAAAGGCACGCCTCTCCTCTCCTTCTGAACTTCTGGAGGGAAGGAAGCTCAGGGAGAGGATGGGAAGTGGGGGGATAGGGGAAGAGGGAGAGAAGAGAGAAATCAAAGCACAAAAGGACCCAGAGAGGAGCAAGAGGAGCTGTTGCTCCACCTGGAAGCCCGTGCTCGGCGGGGGGCCCTGAAGTGCACTCGTCCAGCTGAGCTTGGGGCCAGGAGCCCACTTGGACCTTTGTGTCAGCAAAAGGTGGGCCTGTGGGTGACAGATTCAGCAGGGAGACTGGTCTTAGGGTGCTGGAAGGACGTGTGCATGTGTGTGCATCTGTGTGTGCATGAGTGTGTGCCTGCATGTATATGCATGTGTGTGTGCCCCTGTGTGCATGTGTACACGTGCCTTGTGCACCTTGTGTGTGCACTGTGTGCACTATGTAAGCATGAGTGGGTATGTGTGTGCCGCCTGCATGTGCACGAGTGCATGAGTGTGCATGTGTGCATGTGTGTGCACGTGTGTGTGTGTCCACATGTGACTTCTGTGCCTTGTGTGTGCGTGTGTGCATTATGTGTGCATGAGTGGGTGTGTGGGTGGTGTCTGCATGTGCACATGTGCGTGTGGGTACAGTTATGTACATGTGTGTACACCAACACATGTGCCTGTGCTTTGAAAGTGTGCATTTAAGCGTATGTGCACATCCGCGTTTAGGTGTGTGTGTGGACATGCGTGCATGTGTGGGTATGGGTGCATTTGAACATGGGTGGGTGGGCATACGTGGGCGTGTGTGGACATGTGCGTGCACTTATGCCTGTGCACTCGTGTGTGTGAGTGTAGATGTGCACATGTGTGTGCACGCATTGAGCAAGCCATTAGCTTTTCTAGCCGGTATCACACACCAATGAAAAAAAAATCACCAAACCATCCCTCGGTTCATTTTTTCACTACAGACTTTGCTTTTAACTCTAAATTTAACGTGTAGCCCCCAACTACAGTATTATTTATTCTTTAAAAAGAGGTGTTGTTTTTTAATCCAGGAGAGTAGAGGGGATCATAAGAAATTTGGCAAGGTCCTGGCAAATTTACATCTTACATGCAAATTCATATTTGACACCTGCTAACAGCACAGCCCACAACATCCATAAAAACTAGGCTAAAGACATACATTAACCAGAAAAGATAGGTCATGTGGCGTGTCAGTGCCCAGGTCCTCGTGCAGAAAGTGCCTCCAGAGTCACAGCGGCCACGCTTCAGGCTCCCCTTCATATGGGTTGCCTGGACACTGGGTCTCTAGCTCCTACAAAGACAGTAGAGTGCCCCCAAGACTTCCCACATGTGGACGCTGGCAGACCCGATCCTTCCTATTTACTAACATGGTCACCACTCCAGTTATGTGCAAGCTGCTCCACGTTCCATGTCCCCTCCAGCGAGCTACAGACCCTTTGCAAACTTTACAGTAACCGAGAAGCATCCCTTGTAACATGTTTGCAATCGTGTTTTCTGCATTTAATTTAGAAGAATTTATGTGACATAAAGAAGCCTCACCAGTAATTTATGAAGCCTGTGATTCTGGAAAGCACTGAAGAACTATATTCTTACCAATACTCTTTCATCCAAGGAACACCTACTGAGAACGGGCCACGCCTAGGCACCCATTCTGCTACCTGTTCTGGGTAGCTAGAACTGTTAATGCAAATCAGTGCTGGCAAAGAAAAAGCCATCTTAGTGATCCACCTGCTGTCAGCCCTCATTCCAGACTGTCCTGGGGTGGGCGTGACCAATGTCAGCTGCTCCGTCCAGCTAATGGGAAGCCCATTCCAGGGGACACCTCACACGGCGTAAGGAATCTCACCAGCTAACTGCAGTCTATGGAGAAAGATAGTACTACATTCCCATTTTTCAAGTTTTTAAAATTTATTTTAGATGTTTTTATTTACATATATTTTAAATGTTTATTGAAAAAATCATAAAAAGTCTTCAATGATTCCTAAGGTATATTTTGATAACATACTTCAGGCTTCCATTCATGCAACAAACATTTCAAGAACCTGCTATCCATGCAGGGAGAGAAGACAGAGTCCCTGACTTCATGGAGATGGGAAAGAAAAACACCGTAAGCATATGTTGTGGCCATGTTAGTATTTTGGAGGAAAATAAAGGTGAAAAGGCAGTGTTGAGTGGGGAAGCATCCTGGTCTTACTTTCAGAGGGACATCCCCAGGAGACCTCACTCCTAAAGGGACATTTGTGTGAGGACATGAAGGAGTGAGTGACTGAGCCATGAGCTTTGCCTCTGATCGTCCCGGTCATACATCTCTCAGTCCTCGGGGACACCCCGGATACATGCACGTTTATCACTGTCAATCACATATTGAAAGATATGGGAACACAACAATAAATGATGGCCAGGCCTGCCCTCAGGAGCTCGGGATGCAGTGGGGAGGGGGCCGGTGAACAGGTGATCTCGGTGTGAGTGTACGCCATGCCAGGGAGAGCTCCGGGTGCACGGTGGACGCACAGGTGGGAGTTTAACTCAGAACAGGTGCATTCTAGATGCTGGGAATGCTGCAGTGCTCAGAGCAGACAACGTTCTCTGTCCTCATGGGGCACACGTTCTACTGAAGGAGGGATATCTGTACCTGTACCTGTGTTTGTGTCTATTTCTGTATCTTTTTCTATATTTATATCTCCATCCATCCGTCTGTCTATCTATCTTTAACAGTCATAGTCTTCAAAAATTATAATTTATCAAAAGGAACAGGAATGTATCTCTATAGAAACATATCTATAATTCAAAATGGAAATGTGAGGGACACCTGGGTGGCTCAGTCAGTCAAGCTTCTTCCTGCAGCTCAGGTCATGATCCAGGGATCCTAGGATCAAGCCCGAATAGGGCTCCTTGTTCAGCAGGAAGCCTGCTTCTCCCTTTCCCATTCCTCCTGCTTGTATTCTCTCTCGCTGTCTCTCTCTCTCTCTCTCTGTGTCTGTCAAATAAATAAATAAAATCTTTTTTTTAAGTGGAAATATGTTTGCTCAAAAGAAAATTTAAAATGTATGACTAGGGATGCCTGGGTGGCTCAGTGGGTTGGGCGTCTGCCTTCAGCTCAAGTCATGATCCCAGGATCCTGAGATCGAGCCCCATATGGGGAGTTTGCTTCTCCCTCTCCTGTCTGCCTCTCTGCCTACTTGTGATCTCTGTCTGTCAAATAAGTAAATAAAATTTTTTTTAATGCAATGAGTACACAAAGGGAAGAAAACATATTCAGTGAGGACCATCAGTGCAGACGGTAAAATCAGCAGAAAGGGAATGGAATAATGCAGTAAATGCGAGGCTGTGCTGGGAAAAGGCGGGAGACTCAGCGGCCTCTGACACAGGCATGTGGAGTCAGACACATGAGCGGGGTGAGGGAGCCTGGGAACGTGGGTCGGGGCTACAGCCGTGGAGCCCCCCGGCCCTGGGACCCCGAAACACAACGTCAATGACAAGTATTTATAACAAAAAAGGTCACAACCATTCCAAAAACTTGAGATAGATGTGCTTAATTTTCTGAGTGAAAAATCAGAAACTGGAGACTCTTCAAAAAAGACTTAATTTTTCTGCAAAAGAATAGAAACAGCCACAATCCTAATGTAGAATAAGAAAGCACCTGTTGTTACTAAGCTGTGTTTTGAAGTCAACTTGAAATGCCATTTATGGCAGGAGTATGAAATGTTCTATTTGGTCCAGAATTAGGTAATTAGATAATTTACCAAATCCGTGTTGGATTTGTCAATATCGACTTAACAATGAATATAATGAAAAAAATCCTAAAAACACCAAATCATACAAGCACCGTCTCTTCTTAAAATAACCCTGGAAGTCATTACGCTTCTCACTCACCAGCCCTCAGCAGAGGGGGCCTTCCAGAAATGTTTGTTGTAAATGCGATGATCCAATTAGAAATGTTACAGCAATCTTTGAGACAAGTGTAAAAAGACTGAGAAATTCTGAAGAAAGCAGAAAATTTTAGAAACCATCTGGAAATCTTAAATAGACGACAGTAATTATTCAGCTGTTTAGAAACAAGCCCTTAACAAGAAAACTTGAAGCTGGTCTCTCATTTTCTGCTAAAATAATTGTTTGTTTTCAAATCTTACAGTTTCGGGTTTTGTAATATTGCTAACGGCCTCCCGTCCCCCTGTGGACAGACCCCACACGTCAGTCGCGCTGCCCGCCCCAAGAGAGCGCCCCCAGGGCCCTGTCCTCCCTGCAAATCCCCCCAAAAACTGCTGGCCGCTCCCTCTGTGTATGGCCTCCTGCTGTCCTCTCCCTGACCCCTCACCTTCCAGAAGCAGACTCTGCTCTCCACATCTGCAGGCCAGGCCCCACCCAAGCGCCCAGAGCAGCTCTGTGTCCAGGAAAGGCAGAGTAAACACGTCCCAGCTCAGTGGTTGATGTGACTGGACCAGGGCTCGGTGTCCCATCTGGAACCTTCCCCAGGGCCTGAGTCAGGAGGAAGCCCTCTTCAAGGTTGCTGGAAAAGCAGGAGCAGGTGAGCCGATGTCCTGCATGGCTCGAGTGACTTCTCTGCTTCCTAGGAGCTGAGACAGGAGCTCAGTCAGGTTCCTGCACCTGCGGCTCAGCCCTCCGACCAGCAGACCCCAAGCCCCAGACCCCACACCAAACAGGCTCCCAGTAACCCACGCCCAGCCTCTTCTCCAGCCTGTGCTTTCTCCGAGCTGAGAAATCCATCTTTCACTGAACTTCCCTGCACCGTTACCTCTGGATGGCCGGTGGCTCTCAGATGCGTTCACTGGAGGCCTGGGCTCTGCTCTGCCCCAGCCGGCTTCCCTGGGACCTGCTGTGCTGCCCACAGGTCCTGTCCACCGCCCAGACCCTGGCATCACCATAATGACCCTTCCTGTGTCCTACACGAATCCTCCAAATATGGTCCTGGTGGGAGCAGTGCACCCTCTTTCCTCAGAATTCTCTAGAAAGTCACCACTTACCCTCTAGATAGAGCTCCTGGATCCCCATTATCGTGCACCCTGGACCACCCACTAGTCCTCCTTCCTCGGACCCACACCAATCTCTTTACTCTCTTTATTTATACCAAGAGCCCAGTGGTTTGCAGAAGGACCAGACAAGGACAGAGAACCACCAGGTTGCAGATATAGCTCGTAAAAATCTAAACTAACCCATATTCCTGTAATTCTGCAGTCCCTCTCCATACGGGCAGCCAGTCGCAGCTCAGGAGGCCATAGCAAACACCACAGACTGGGGACTTACACAGGGATTTTTCCACAGTCCTGGATGCCGCACATCCAAGGTCAAGGCATGGGCAGGGCTGGTTCCTCCTGAGATCTCTCTTCTGGGCGCGTCAAGTCCATCTTCTCCCTGTGTCCTCACAGGTCCCTGTGTGCATCTGTGTCCTTCTCTTCTCATAAGGATCCAGTCAGAAAGGATTAGGGTCCGTTCTAATGACCTCCTTTTAACTGATCACCTCTATAAAGGCCTCGTGTCCAAATAGGGTCCCATCCTGAGGTACCAGGGATCAGAGCTTCAACATATGAATTTGGGGGGACACAATTCAGCTCCTAACAACCCCTAAGCAAAATCTAACCAAAAAATTTCAGTGCCATTCCCTTCAAATTGGGCCCCTGGATAGTAGGGTCGGAAGTTTGTAAAGTCACAGGTCAAGTGTGGCACAACTTCCCAGAGTTCACTTTACTGCAGACTATGTTATGCCTAGAAAAATACTGTCATCCTGTACCCCTGGGGCTAATAATACATTATATGTTTATAAAAAAAAAAAAACAAAAAAAGTTAAAAAAAAGAAAAATATTGTCATCAACATATGTTGGAGAAGAAGGCCTATGAACACAGGCCTTCAAGACAAAATCTGCAGCAGCCTCCCACCGTCCTTGGCTGGACCTGGACCCACTTGTGGTATATGTTCTCCTTTCTCTGCTGCAGAATTAGGCTGGTGGAGAAGTTTAAGGAGTTCCGAATCTTGCTCCAAAAGAGCACTCATTACAGCTTTCTTGTTTACAGACACGTTATTCTGATAAGCAAAACAAAGGTTTCAGAGCTCCCTGGAGTGTTAATAGTGTGGGAGCCTTGTTGGGCTGCAAACATGCTGGAATGTTTCCACTCAGGCAGAGTTCATGTCTTAAATCATATCCTCAGGATGCAATGAATTTATTTGAATTGACTGGCGCTTTTAAATTTTCTGAAGAGCTCCATCTAAGGGGAAGGTTGGAGATGGAAGTAGGGCATGCCAACCCTGGCTGAGAGGGACATGCTTCTACAGACACTGGTGACGGAATCTGACAGAGGCTCCTCACGCAAATGTGTCCCCAGCTGAATTTTGTTGAAGTGGTGCCCATGCTTTAAAACACTAGATTGAGTGAATACAGGATGCCTTTATGGAAAACGTTTCATCTAATCATCTGAAGAAATGCTATGCCATGTTTCTGGTATAAATTAGCACAATGCAATTCACCTAATATAGTAAATATAGCAATTAACCAATTCAATATGGTAGCTATACCAATTATCCCTAAGTTCATATGTATATTCAGTGCAATCCTAATCAACATTCCAACTAGATTTTTTATGAATTCAAGGTAAGAACTCTAACATTTATACGAAGGGATAAAGATCCATGAATTGATAAAATGCCTCTTGAAAATGAAGAAAGAGGTCAGGAGCAGGACAGACTTGACTTGAGAAAACCATTGTAACAAAAACAAGATGGTTTGGTACAAATTTGGACAAATAGACCAATGGAACATCTGAAAGAGCTCAGGGATGGCCCCATGCCAGGTTTATGCACGACAAAGACAACACAGAGCGATGGGGGGAGAAGGAACTCTTTAGCAGATGACTTGCAAGAAATCGAATTACTGTGGAGAAAATAAAGCTGTATTCCCAGCTGATCCCCTATAAAAATGTCATCTCCAGACACTTTAAAATCCTAAAAGTTAAAAATAATTGCTAAGATACAAGAATGTATCTTCATGACTCAAAATTAGCACAAGAGGAACCAAAAAGAATAAACCACAAAGTAATGTGTTAATGGATCAAGGTGATGACATCAGAATTAAAGCTTCTCGTTTAGTGATGAGCACCACAAAGTTCCCGAGGGAAGACAGGCTAAGAGGAAACACTTGCTACATCAAAAGTCAATGGCATATTAGTGTCTAGAATACATATGGACTGTTATAAACCAATTTAAAAAACCATAGAAAAGGACACCTGAGTGGCTCAGTCAGTCAGATATCTGCCTTTCGCTCAGGTCCTGATCCTGGGATCCTGGAATCGAGTCCAGCATCAGATTCTCTGCTCAGCGGGGAGCCTGCTTCTCCCTCTGTTTGCTGCTCTATCTCTCTCTCTCTCTCTGACAAGTAAATAAATAAAATCATTCAAAAAGATAAAATAAAAAGCCATAGGAAATTAAGACACTATAGAAAAAATGAAGAAACAATTGTAGATGAATATATGCAAGAGGGTATCAAAATCACGAGCGAGCAAAGTAACACAAACCACGAGGAGAGACCACGGGTGAAATGCAGTGAATACTGAAAGCAAGGGTTGGGGAAGATGTTCCACACTGCTTGTTCTACAGGATACACGAACATCCAAGGACGTATGGTAAACACACTGAAGTGGGCAGCTACCAGCAAGAGAGGAGGAAGAGGAGCTGGCATGACGGGGGTGGGGACCAATGAAGATGAGCCTCACGCACAGCAATGATGAGCGTGCACCATGACCTTCTGTATCGTGACCCCATCTCTGCCCTAGAGGAACAAAAGAACAACATGCATGTTGCCCTGTGGGTGTTATGCACACAACTGATCATCATCAATGACATAAAAACTTCCTTAATTATGAAAGCCAGAAACTAGCTGGCTGCACACCAAGTCCCAAGGTACCTTCCTGGGCACATGGAAGTCTGCATCTTCCAACCTGCTGTGCAGTCTGGTTGGGACTACCTGAATGGGTCTGGCCAACTAATGACGGTGCAATGCGCCTTCCTTCTGGTCCTAGAGCAGCCGCATAACTGTCCATATTCCACCTCTCCCAGCCATGGCATCAAACATGAAGGATTCTGAGAGTCACTTGATGATAGAAACCTGTGTCCTTTAGCTAGCCTCCGGAGGAGAAACCCCCCAGGAAAACCAGGGAACCCCATCAGACTCACATGAACTAGAAATAAACCTGTGTTAAGCCACTGGGAAGTAGGAGTTAATTTGTTTAAACGGTTAGCTTATCCAGATAGAATATTATTCTATCAAGCCCACTTTCATCCTCTCTGTTGAAAATAAACGGGGGAAAAAGGCATATATGCTTTGTACCAGTTAAGTACGAAATCATAAGACTCCAATTCAGAAACGGTTGAAATTGAGGGAGAAATTAGCGTTATGATAGCTCAGTTCTTAGGAAGCAACTTAGAAACATTCCTTTCTTGGCTCCACAGCAACACGCCAGCATGCCGGACGTCCTCACGGATGGAACCCACGCCTCTGAAGTTGAACACAACGCAAACGCATCTGCTAAACTGGCCTTCCTTGGGAATTCCTCTCACTGTCGCCAGAGAAGAACTCCCAAAGAAACATCAGAAATAGAAGATACTCGAAGTTTACTTTTCCGTGCCTTAAACGTGTTTCCCTTAACGGAGTAGGTGTTCATTTCCAAAATGAAATGCATGATGGGATGAAGATGGAACTATTTCTTCATACTTGATAGTAATCAGAGACTGAGCCTTGGGACTGGTACACATTAATCCCAACCCTCCTCTTCAGATTCCTGCAAATAAGTGACCTTCCCTTGAACTTCAAAGAGCAGTGTAGAATTTCCAGAAAATACTGTAAGGCAGAATAGGAAAGCTTATATATGTTAAACTTACAGGGCACTCTTCAACAAGTCATACCTTTCCCCTTCTCATCTCGCCAACCAGAGGTCCCCTTTCCCATCATTCCCACAGCCAAGCAGTGCCCAGTCCCAACTAGTCTCTCCACCCTGTCTCCTGAGGCACAGCAGTTCTGCCTGCTCACCACAATCCTAGACCCCAGGTGAGTCCAGGAACTGGTCGGTTGCTTAAATACCATGATGATTAAAATAAGTCAAAATGAGTCAGAGGAATGTGCCATTCATTCATATTGACCTACTTACTGAAGGGAATATCTACCGCTGAAACTCTGCTCTTCCTTCAAGTGATTGGTGCTTCCTACTTAAAGCCTAACCCAAAATTTCAAGCCCCAACTAGTGACAAGGCCTGTCCTCCTTTCATTTCAATCGATCTTTTGCATTTTATCTGTGTCAAAAATTGTGTCTTGCAAAGGAAATGGTAAACAAAAGCAAAAGGCAACCAACGGAATGGGAGAAGATATTTGCAAGCGACATATCAGATAAAGGGCTAGTATCCAAAATCTATAAAGAACTTATCAAACTCAACACCCAAAGAACAAATAATCCAATGAAGAAATGGGCAGAAGACATGAACAGACATTTCTGCAAAGAAGACATCCAGATGGCCAACAGACACGTGAAAAAATGCTCCACATCACCTGGCATCAGGGAAATACAAATCATAAACCACAGTGAGATACCACCTCATACCAGTCAGAATGGCTACAATTAACAAGTCAGGAAATGACAGATGCTGGTGAGGATGTAGAGAAAGGGGAACCCTCCTACACTGTTGGTGGGAATGCAAGCTGGTGCAACCACTCTGGAAAACAGTATGAAAATTTCAAAAAGTTGAAAATAGATACCCCACAAGCCAGCTATCACATTAGTGGGTATTTATCCTAAAGATACAAATGTAGTGATCCAAAGGGACACATGCGCCTGAATGTTTACAGCAGCAATGTCCACAATAGCCAAACTATGGAAAGAACCTAGATGTCCATCAACAGATGAATGGATAAAGAAGATGTAGTATACACACACACACACACACACACACACACACACACACACACACACAATGGAATACTATGCAGCCATCAAAAAGACACACAAAAACCCTGCCATTTGCAATGACATGGATGGAACTAGAGGGTGTTATGCCAAATGAAATAAGTCAATCAGAGAAAGATAATTATCATATGAACACTCTGATATGAGAAATTTGAAAGGCAGTGCGGGGGGGATGGGGGTAGGGAGGGAATAAATGAAACAAGATAGGATCGGGAAGGAGACAAAGCATAAGAGACTCAATCTCAGAAAAGAAACTGAGGGTTGATGGGGGGTGGGGGAGTAGGGATGGGGTGGCTGGGTGATGAACACTAGGGAAGGTATGTAGTATGGTGTGTGCTGGGATTGTATAAGACTGATGAATCACAGACCTGTACCCCTGAAGCAAATAATACATTATATGTTAATTTTTAAAAATTGTGTCTTGCCTACTGAAATTCATTCTTTCTTTGCCCATAGAGACAAAGTTATAGGGGCAGTGGAGGCCAAGCTAGAAATTATGCATGCCCAATTTCCTTTGCAGCTGGGTGTGGCTCTGTGCATCTATGAACAAAATGAATATGTAATTTTTACCTCATTTAGTTGAAAAGAATCAGCTAGCCCTTCTCTCTCTCTCCCCTTGAGCTGAGACATGATTGAACTGCAGGTCCTTGGGAATGGTGGAACAAGATAAAAGAAACTGCTCCCTTCCAGGAATGATCACACAGAGTAAAGCTACTCCATGTCTTCGGCTGTTATGTGAGAGGGAAGTCAACTTCTATTCTCTTTAAGCCATTTTATTTGGGGATTTCCTGGTTAAAACTGCTTATACTAAAATAAAAAATAAGACACATTTTAAAAAAAACTGCTTATACTGCTCATAACCTAATACTGCCTCTCAGTTGTGATATCCATTTAATCCCTGAAATTGTAAGATCTTTGATGCCAAAGGAAGGAGAACCAGGATAATAAGAGTTGTTCTATATAAGCATATACCTAGATGGTTTTATTCTCATTTTCTCCTTTCTTATGCGACATAAAGCAGTGTTGTAGACATGCTTCCTTTTTTTCATGAAAAAAAAAAAACTCTTTAGTGATCTATTGCTGTGTAACAAATCATCCCCAAATTTTACAGCTTAAAGAAAGCATTTTATCAGGCTTACACATTCTTGAGTCAAGAAGTAAGGAGGGATAGAGCATGGGTAGAGCATCCAGGGTCCAAAATGTCTGGGTCTCATCTGGGCAACTGGAAGGTCAGGTGTGACTCAACATCTGGTAGCAGGATTCTTCTGAGGCCTCTTCACTCCTGTGTCTGTGGGTTACTATGTACTGTCACCTGGGACCTGAGCTGGAGATATTGGCCAGAACACCTACAAGTGGTTTCCCCATAGCATGGTGGCCTCAGGCTTTGTACATGTTGTACAGATCTACAAAGTAAATATCTAAGATAACTGGGTGGTGACTGCGTGGCCTCTGATAATTTAGTCTTGAAACTACCCCTTTGTAGGTCAAAATGGTTGAATATAATTTAATATGATTCAACACATTATTTGTTTTATGCCATTTTATGCCTCTCCACCCCCCAGTGTTTTTAGCCCATACTAGACTCTCAATTTATGTTTTATAGAAAAACTAAATGGCCAAACGTGTGATATAAGAAAAGAAAAAAATAACACCCGAGTCCCTTGACCTCTTGTTAGTCAGAACATCACTTCTTGTGGCTATCATAACAAAATTGCCAAAAGCTCAGTGGCTTTAAAGAGAAGAAATTTATCTTGTCCCAATTCTAGAGGCCAGAAGTCTGGACTCAGCATCACTGGGCTGAAACCAGGGTGTGACGCAGGGGTGTGCTCTCCCACCAGAATATCTAGAGTAGAATCTATTTCTTGCTTCTTCCAGTCTCTGGTGGCCACCAGCATGCCTTGGCTGGTGGCCACATCATTCTTATTTCTGACTCCATGGTTGCATGGGCCTCTCCTCTTTCCTGTCTGTCAAATCCCCTCGGCCTCTTTCTTATAAAGACACTTGTTACTGTTATCGCATTTAGGGGGCCACCCAGATAATCCGGGATAATCTCAAAATACTTAATTGATTTACCTCTGCAAAATCTGCCATCTAAGGTAACAGTCACAGGTTCTAGAGACTAGGAGATGGACGTCTTGAGGGACCATTGTGCAGCCTACCAGAGTCAGAACAGAAGCTTCCAAGGACATAGGTGAGGCCATTTTTGGTGGCAGTAGGCAGAGTCCAATAGGCTGGAACTGAAATCCTGTCATGGCAAGATCCTACAGGACAAGCTCAGAGACAGGGTTCCAAAGAGCTCTGGACACTCCTGTTCAGCCTGTGACGCCTAGTGCCCTGGCTCATGTCCCCAGTGTTCACCCCAGGAGCTCAAGAAGCCCAAGGAGAACCAAGTAATGGTCCAGTCTACATTACAATTTTGTGGATGCTTGTTTCATTACTCTATTTTCCCAGCATCTTTGCTCCACATAAAGCCTGGGAGTGTTAATGAAAAACAAGAATAATCATTAGTCGTTGTTACTTGAGGACTGACATGTCGAGTTCTTGGCCACCAGACTCCCCAGTGACAAGGACATGTAGTGTAATGGGGAAAAGTCAGAGGACATGGGTGTAAGTCTCCGCTTTGCTGACTCACATTCTTCTACCTACCTTTATTTCCTGAAGTAACTGCACTCCAGACTCTCGTGCTCACACCCCTATAATAGCCACCACTTGTAAGCTCCACCATGTGCTAAGAACAGCTCTACGAAGATGACTCAGAGGTATTTATGAAGTTGGGACATCTAATAGAGCACCTGGTGACTTGTATGCACCCCTTGGCTTTCAACCTGATGGGAGCATCACACTTACAACCAGGTAGCTCCAATATCTTCAGCCCAAAACATATGGCTATGTCTGGCTCTGAAAACTCCTAACAGCCATCCACCCACTCAGCGTCCATGAAGACATTCAAAGTTATCTGAGGAAGATCTGGCTGCATATGAGGTAGGACTCACTGCAACAAAGCAGAACTGGTACTTTTTCCCAAGGAGACTTCATAAATTGTGAGATTCCTCACTTTCTGGGTCAAGATCATACTGCTTAGATTAATGAACTTGAGAACAGGGCATGGAAATATAAGAGACAGTGAAATAGAGCCACTTGAGTACTGGAAGGCAAGAGATGGCCTGTCTTTAAACTGCAAACCTCCAAGGGACAGGCTTCAGAAGTAGCCACGAGATGCTTCCAATGCACCCAGGTGCAAGAGAGAGGGAGAAGAGGTTAAATGGGAACATATGGTGGGAGGTTAAACAACATCCCTTTAATCCCCAACTGTCCCACTACCCCTGCTGTAATTACATGCCATCAAATTCAAAGGCCACCAGATGTTCAAAGCCTAAACCAGGAATTACCCACTTGGCCACTATCTTAGGGAATGAGCACTCTGACTCGAAGGGGAGAGCCGCATTTAAATTAGACAAGATGAAAGCATTTTTACATTTGTTCACAGAGTGGGCGGATAGACATAAACCAAAACATTAACCATTTTCTTCCCAACAGAGGACCACAACCGCTAGGCTGGTGAACACAAATTAACTTCTAGTGAGGCCACCTATGAGAACCTAGACAGCAAACTCTCACTGCTCTTTTGAGCTCAGAGGATTCACACGCCTGTTATCTTGGGGGACAAAATCTTTCACATAAGTTATTTTCCCTTGATGCTCCAATAAATCAATCACTTCTTCCGAAGAAGTAAAAAAAAAAAAAAAAATGAATTTCTTCTCTCCTTACTTTAAAGAGAAGAATAATATAAGAAATAGTCAATAAAAAGAGAATTTCTTACTTGTGTCTCATTATGTTCATTATTAGGTTCAGGAGATGACTTACTCCAGATTGTGGAGAGAGGAAACATCTCCCTAAACTAAGAGTGACTAACTGAGATGGATAAATCTGTCTGTATTCCACCGGATTTCAATGTTTCATGTGATCATGAATCCGTATTAAGTTATATATAGATATCTATCTGTATGTATAGATAGATAGATAGCTATATAAGGTCTAACTCTGATTAATTCAGTACGAAACTCCATTAGTTAAATGGTCTTTCCAGGAGACAGCTTAGATCCTCAATATTGACTGTTCCTGACTCAGGCTCTTCTCATGTTTACTTCCAGAGTACCAGGGACCCGGCATAAAACAATGGCATATCTCCATGTGAGAACAGAACCTGTCTTTTACTGACAATGTGTTATTAAACATATTTCCCCTATATCTATTATAACAGTCTACCAAAGTATAAGACTCAAAATTTGGGGGTGTTTAATCCAGGCCTGTAGAATTCTGATAAGTATCCAAGAGATTCCAATGTAAGTCAGGTTTATAAATCAATGATCTAATCCAATGTTACTTGAATATATATTATGGGCCTTGTGCAGTCTGAGTGAATGACCCCAGCTGACCAAGCTTATGTCCAGTGATCTATCAGTTTCAGGTCAGGAGTTGAGGCAGGAGAGCCCAATGGTTATGAATGAGCCAAGAACAGGAGTCGACTAGACTTGAATCTGGCTACTTTGTCAACGCATCACCATAACCCAGTCACTTAACTTTATCCTCTGTGCAAAAACTTCCTGGATTATTAAATGGGATAAAGACTGGGAAGCCCCTCCTCTTCCTGTTACACAGTAAGAGTTCAAAAAATGGTAGTTGTTGCCATTCTCAGTTTCAAAATAATATTTACCCAGTCCTAATTCCAGTGCCCACATTGGCTACTTAGGCTTTTGTTCTTGCCACAGAGACATTTTATAAAATTTGGGGGTGAAGCGGTGATTGAGGTTTTGCCTTGGGGTGATGTCTCCACATAGTACCTACCTCTGGCTTTGTTCATATTCCCAACTCTCCCGGTATTCAGATGGGGTCATTGCTCTATGGTTTTTGTTTTTTTAATGTTATGTTAGTCACCACACAGTACATCATTAGTTTCTGGTATAGTGTTCCATGATTCATTGTTTGCATATAACACTCAGTGCTCCATGCAATATGTGCCCTCCTTAATACCCATCACCAGGCTAACCTAACCTTGCTCCCCACTCTCCCTGAAACCCTCAGATTGTTTCCCAGAGTCCATAGTCTCTCATGGTTCATCTCCTGCTCTGCTTTCCCTCCCTTCAGTTTTCCCTTCGTTCTTCTAATGTCATCTGCGCTCTTCCTTACATTCCACATATGAGTGAAACCATGTGATAATTGTCTTTCTCTGCTTGACTCATTTCACTTAGCATAAACCACCTCCAGTTCCATCCATGTATGCTTTTCTTAAAAGATTTTATTTATTTATTTGAGAGAGAGAGAGTGAGCATGAGTGGGAGAGGGGCAGAGGGAGAGAATCTCAGGCAGACTCCATGCTGAGCGTGGAGACCAATGCCAGGTTTGATCTAGCAACCCTGAGATCACGACCTGAGCCAAATCCAAGAGTTGTATGCTTAACTGGCTGAGCCACCCAGGTGCCCCATCATTGCTCTGCTTTTATCCTTATCCTTCCCTCCTATCCATCAGGTCCTGATTTTAGCTTGTCTAAGTGCTTTTAACCCACAATGTCACCTAGTTTTCATTCTGCGGGCATGGCCCCATTCAAATGTATCCTTTAAGCTCCAACCTCAGGTGCTGCTATGATCCCCAACTTGGAAAACTGGCCTTGAATCTGATCCGTGCCCACCAACTCTTGACTCAGTCCACACAGCCCTGGTTCCTCTCCCAACCATATGGATCTCAAACTAAAAGGTGGGGAACCTTTGTACACCCACATTCATAGCTGCATTATTCACAGTAGCCAAAGGTGGAAACAACCCAAGCATCCTTTGAGGAGAAACAGATACATAAAATGTGATCTATCCACCCAGTGGAATATTACTGAGTCTTAAAAAGGAGGAAAATTCTGGCGCCTGCTAAAACATGGATTAATTTTGAAGACATGATGCTAAGTAAAATAAACCAGTCACAAAAAGACAAATACCATATGATCCCACTTACATGAGGTCCCCAGCATAGTCAAATTCATAGAAACAGAGGCCAGAATGGTAGTTCCCAAGGGGTAGGGGAGGGCATGGAGAGATAGTATTTGATAGGGACAGTATTCCAGCAGGGGAAGACATAGAGTCTGGAGGTGGACGGTCAGATTGTTGCACAACTAACTGTATGAATGTGCTTGACGCCACTGATCTGTACACTTAAAAATGGTTAAGATGGCAATTTTATGTCATATTTTACCAAACCACATTTTTTTTTAAATCTAGGAAATGCCTGGAAGTGTTCCCTTTAACTTAGGGATGTGGCAGTGATTCCCACCATAACCACTATTATTTAACTGTGATCTAGAAATATTGATCAATGCAATGAGAGAAATAAAAATACCAATATTGTAAATGAGGAGACATAATTATGATTACGGTTGAGTATTATTTTGCACTGAGAAAAATCAAATGAAAAAACTAAAAAGAAACTTAAAGTATTAAAGAGAAACTAGAAAAAGGCCCCAAGATAATCTGCAAACTTAATAGCTTTCCTATATACATTTTCTATATATTACTAGAAAATATCAAAAAAAGGAAAAATTTTGTTTATAATTTTCACCTAAAAGAATGACACACCTAGACAGAAACATTACAAGTAACATGCTGAATGTACATGAAAAAAATTTAAATTCTAAGGATCATAAAAATTACTTTAGTGACTTGAAAACAACAACAAAACATTTTTCAGATAAAATGATGGAATGCTAAAAAGATATCAGTCTCCCTAAATTAATCTATAAATTCAATGCAGTGTCAATTAAAATGCTAAAAACAATTTTTTTGACTTGATAAATGACATTGAATTTCATCTGGAAGAGTAAATGCTCCAGAAAAGCCAAAAAGTTTGCAATAATTTTTGCACCATCATATTTCCAAAGCACTTCACTTGTCCAGTTTCATAACTGAGGAGGAATGTGCCTTGGGGTGATTTGTACCTTCATCTCACCCATGTCTGGCTTAGATGATGTTTAGAAGAGACTCTGGACTTCAGAATTGATGATGTCATGAGTTGAGACTTTCAGGGAGTGGGGAGACTGCTGGAAGAGAGTGAATGTATTCTCCATGGGAGAAAGACATGGATCTGGGGGACCAGAAGTGGAATGCTATGGACAATTGTGCCCCCTACAAATTCATATATTGAAGCCCTAATCCCCCATGTGACTATATTTTGAGAATGGGCCTTCAAGGGGTGCTAAAGGTTACATGAGATCATAATGGTGGGGCTGTAATCTGATAGGGTTGGTGCCCTTGTAAGAATGCTCTTCCTCTCTTAGACATGCTTGGGCACTGTGAGAAGACTGTCATCCACAAGCCAAGAAGAGAGCTCTCACCAAGAACTGAAATCAAGCAAACATCTTGAATTTGGACTTCTCACGTCCAGAACTGTGAGAAAAAATTCTGTTTTTTAAACTACCCAGTTTGTGGGATTTCATTGTGGTGGCCTGACCTGAATAGTACAGCTACTTTGTTCATGAGCCATTGGATGATGGCGGGGTGGATGGGGAGAGAGGATGACTCCTATTCACAGAATGGGTCATCCTACCCACTTGATCATTAAAATCCTCTTTGGCTGAACTCACCCTTTAGCAAGCATTCACATGGGTCATTTAAGATTCTCATAGTTTTTGCCCACTCAGAGAGGTCTATCCAAACTTCTCTTCCCCAATTTTCCTTGTCACCAATTTTCTATTCACATTCCTTCCAAGTCCCTGAACACTCCACCAAACCATTTACCATAGCCAATGAATAGTGTACAACCACATCTGCCATTTCTTCTTGGAGGAAGAGAACAAATAAGTACATTCCTCTAGGCTCTGCCCATTGGGTGGATTTCCCTTCAATACTACTCTTCAGGGATGTCCCATATAAGGGGGCTACGGTGTTGGAGTTATCCACCTCCAGATGGTACCTGCATATCATATAGAATGGCCTGAAAACCAGACCCAAGTTTTCTCTTCCTATGTCAGTTGATTACAGGGAACTCACCACGAGGCCATAGATACAGACTGGAAGAGAGAACACAGTGTAGTGGAGTGGGGACCATGGGCACTTGGGCCACTTCTTCATGTAGCTTCCTGTGCTTTCAGCCTGCTGGGCCCCAACAGGTGTATATACCATGTTAATTGATGATGGAGTGCTGTTGCACATCCCCAAGTCTATGACTTGGGGCTGGGGACGGGGTCATGTTGGCCCCATCATTAACCATTCAGTTTCTACTAAGACCTACTAGGAGGCCAGGAGCTGTTTCTCAAAACGAAAGTAGTTATCAATAGACGATGGCAAGACTTTACTCCAAAATCCTAAAGTTCTGCCCTGATTTACATGTAGGGGCCTGACAAAGTCTATAAACAGCACCTCTGTCTGATAATTCAAGCACCATTGAATCTGCTAGATCTCACGGTCCAAGTGGCAGAGCAGCTTGGACTCACCACAGAACTTTTTCTTGTGCTGGGCCCACTCAAAACTAGCAACACTTTGGGTCACTTGGTACATGGGCCAGAGTAGCACTTCTAAACCAGGAATATGTTGTCTCCAGAATCCAAAGAGACCCACTAAGGGTTGTGCCTCTTTTTTTAGTTATAAGAGGGGCCAGATGCAACAATGAATACTTCACCTAGAAGGGATAGTTTGGTGTGCCCTATATCAACCCTAGAAATTTCACTGAGGTAGAAGGCCCATGATTTTTTGTCCAATTTATTTCCTACCCTCAATTACACAAATGTCTACTAATAAGTCTAGAGGAGTTGCTACTTCTTGCTCTCTAGGTCCAGTCAGCAGAATGTCATCAATGAAATGGACCAGTGTGATATTTTGTGGAAGGGAAAGGGGCTTAAGATCCCTAAGAACCAAGTCATGACATAGATCTGAAGAGTTGATGGATCCATGAAGTAGGTCAGTGAGGGAGCACTGCTGGCCTTGCCAGCTTCTGGTGGGTCTTATGAAGAGGTATGAAGTAAAGAAGCATTTTCCAGATCAGTAGCTATATACCCAGTACCAGGAGCTGTGTTAATTTGCTCATGCAATGACACCGCCTCTGGTACAAGAGCTGCCATTGGAGTCTCCACTTGGTTGAGTGTATGGTCATCCACTGCCATCTCTAGGACCCATCTGTCTTTTGCACAGGCCAAGTAGGCCAGCTGAATGGGGATGTCATGGGAATCATCAACCCTGTATCCTTTAAGTCCTTAGTTGTGGCCCTAACCTCCCTTACTCCCCAGGTCAGGAAACCAATGTGGGGATTCTGGAAGCTGCTGAGTATATCTGTTCTAATTATGCATACCAGAACTGGAGAACAAAACTACAGGATGGGTTCAGAGACACACAGGCCTGCTGTGAGATGGATCCATGCTGAAACTCCACTGATCGCCTGACCTCCACAAGTCCCTACTCTAACTGGTGGGCCACAGTCTCATTTTAGGTCTCCTGGAATCAGTATCAGGTCAGAGACAGTGTCCCAGAGTCCCAGAAAGACCTAATTATACCCTCTTGACCAATGCACAGTTACCAAATTTAAAAGCTGTAGATCTCTTTGGGAAAAGCTAGGAGAAAGATGAATAATACACAGTTTTTGAATCTGTTAATGTGCTAAAGTGGGGGAATTGATTGAGGGACTATCTCTGCTTTTATGATTCAAGTTAGGCTTTTGCTCACTTAACCTAGAACTTTTCTGCTGATGCGGAGTAAGATTGGATAGGATTTGTATTTCAGTTTTAGAAACATGATCAATGGCAAACACCTAACACCTGTGAGAGTCAAACTACTGTGATTGCTGCTTTGACTCACCTGTCCATTGTGGTCCCTGTCCACCTTGCCTTTGGCCGCTGAGAGCCATCTCTTGGCCCTTGCCTCTCTGGGATGCAGTTGCTCACACTGCATTCAGTTCTCCCAATCCTGTGCTGCTCTTCTCACTGTGAGGTCTGGGCTGCACATAAGAGCAATCACAGAGCTCTTCAAGGATGCTGGGACCCCTTCACAAATGTATTTCTCATAGCTATGACAAAAACTGTGTCCCCAAGGGCAGATGAATGGGTCTTCAATAACAAATCCATTCCAACACTCCAATCTCCTAAGTCTTTGTATCCCTTCCACTACATCAAGCCAAGGTAGGCCAACCATTTCTGAATTTCTCACTGTGGACCACCTTTTGGTCCATGTTTCAGCCAACTAAACAAACAATTTGGTTTGAAAGGCAGATCTTTTCTAACTCCCTAAGCTACAACATTAACTGTAGAATTTCTGCTTGGTTATTTACCCCGAAGATACAGATGTAGTGAAAAGAAGGGCCATCTGTACCCCAATGTTCATAACAGCAATGGCTGTTATGGAAATGGAAAGATGGAAAGAACCAAGATGCCCTTCAACAGATGAATGGATAAGGGAGATGTGGTCTATATACACTATGGAGTATTATGACTCCATCAGAAAGGATGAATCCCCAACTTTTGTAGCAACATGGACGGGACTGGAAGAGATTATGCTGAGTGAAATAAGTCAAGCAGAGAGAGTCAATGATCATACGGTTTCACTTACTTATGGAGCATAAGGAATAACATGGAGGACATGGGGAGATGGAAAGGAGAAGGGAGTTGAGGGAAATTGGAAGGGGAGATGAACCATGAGAGACTATGGACTCTGAAAAACAATCTGAGTGTTTTGAAGGGGCAGGGGATGGGAGGTTGGGTGAGCCTGGTGGTGGGTATTATGGAGGACACGTATTGCATGGAGCACTGGGTGTGGTGCATAAACAATGAATTCTGGTACACTGAAAAGAAATTTTAAAAAAAAATCTCTGCTTGGTGAGCTCCTGTCGATAAATTTGATCTGATGCAAATTTATGTTGCATTCACCAGTAGACACAGTGATGATTCCACTGAACCGGAAGTTAAGTCTGCTACCCGGTCACAGTGGGCTCCTCGCGCCTCTGAGTCAGCGGGCAAAGAGGAGAATTCCTCTGCTGCTGGGGTAACTGATCCCGTCTACCAAGGGCAGATTGGACCACTTGTTCACAATGGAGGGAAGCAAGAGTGTGTCGGGAATACAGGCGATGTCTTAGGGCACTTCTTGGTATTATCAAGCCCTGTGATTAAGGTCAGTGGAAAACTGCAACAACATAACCCAGCAGAATCACTCACGGCCCAGACCCTTCAGGACTGAAGATTTGGGTCACCCACCAGGCAAAGAAAGAACCACGACCAGTTGAGATGCTTGATGAGAGCAAAAGGAAGAGAGAAAGGGTAGTGGCAGAAGGTTGTCATAAATACCAGGTAAGACCATGTGAGCAGTTACAGAAATGAGGATTGTAACTCTCATGAGGGCTTCCTCCTCATTTCATTCATTAATGTCATTAATAATGAATGTCATTGGGGCGCCTGGGTGGCTCAGTGGGTTAAGCCGCTGCCTTCGGCTCAGGTCATGATCCCAGGTCCTGGGTTCAAGCCCCACATCGGGCTTTCTGCTCAGCAGGGAGCCTGCTTCCTCCTCTCTCTCTGCCTGCCTCTCTGCCTACTTGTGATTTCTCTCTGTCAAATAAATAAATAAAATCTTTAAAAAAAAATAATGAATGTCATTAATGTGTGTGTGTGGTTATATTTGTATTTGGAGATTAACTAAGTATGGTTTAAAGAGATGCTCATGGGGCACTTGGGTGGCTCAGTGGTTGAAGCCTCTGCCTTCGGCTCAGGTCATGATCTCAGGGTCCTGGGATCTAGTCCCGCATGGGGCTCTCTGCTCAGCAGGGAGCCTGCCTCCTCCTCCTGTCTCTCTCTCTCTGCCTGCCTCTCTGCCTACTTGTGATCTGTCTGTCAAATAAATTAAAAAAAAAAAAAAGAGAGATGCTCATGGGTGCCAAGTTGACAAGGGGTGGACTTTGGATGATCAGTTTCACCTGTCCACTTGACTGGGCCACAGGCTGTCTACATATTTCCTCAAACACTAATCTAGGTGTGTCTGTGGGAGGGTTTCTGGATGAGGTTTGCATTTCAGTTCATGGGCTGAGGAAAGCGGACTGCCCTCGCTGGCACTCCTAGGCCTCATCTAGTCGGTTGAAGCCCTAAATAGAAGGAAAAGCTGAGAAAGAAGGGCCTCCCCCTGCCAGACGACCTTCAAGCTGGGACACTGGTTTTTTCCTGACTTCAGACCCAAACTGAAACACGAGCTCTCCCTGGGTCTCAAGCCTGCCTGCCTTTGGCTACAGCCACACTGGGCCTCTCCCGGTCGCCGGCTTGCCACCTGCAGATCTTGGGACCTTTCCATCTCTATAACCATAGGAGCCAATTCCAATAAATAATTAATTAATTTTTTAAAATATCCAATTTTTCCTGGGAGGCCTGGGTGGCTCAGTTGGCTAAGTGTCTGCCTTTGGCTCAGGTCATGACCCCAGGGTCCTGGGATAGAGTCCTGCATCAGGATCCTTGCTCAGTGGCGAGCCTGCTTCTCCCTCTGCCGGTTGATCCCCCTGCTTGTGCTCACTCACACGTTCTCTCTCTCTCTCTCTCTCTGACAAATAAATAAACAAAATCTTTTTTAAAAAATTAAAAATTAAATTTAAAAAATTTAAAAAATAAAAATAAAAATATCTTATTGGTTCTAGTTCTCTGGAGAACCCTGGCTAATGCAGGTACCTTTAGGAAGCGAGGAGTAAGGCAGAGAGTCTTGTGATTCCATCTGTAGACCTGGGAGCTAGACTCAGGACTCAGCACTACCACAACGCTCCCTCCCTGTACTGGTCTTTCATACCTGGTGGTCTTCCCTGGGCTCTGTGTGCAACCTCCTTTCCCATGGCAGAGACTTGTGGCCATGATGCCAGAACAACATTCTTCCAGTTCATGAACCAAAAGGAAGAGAAAGCTATTCGACCCAACTCCACCCTCTGCCTTTGGTCCAGAGAATCCCCAGGACGCTAACTACATCAGCCTCGGTGAAGAGTTCTCCCCCTTGCAGTAATCCCTGCATCCAGAAAGTGACAGTGGGTGACCAACTCAGTACGGGCAACATGGTGCATTCTGGCCAGAGGGGGCCGTGTCATATGATATAATAATACAATTAATCACAAAGGAGCAAGTTTCTTGCAAAGCAGTAATGCTAGGCCGACATGCCTGGATTCAGCCTCCCTGAACTCCCACCTCTCTGCCCACCTCACCCAGCCCTACACACCGGCTATATCAGGTAGGAAATCCAATTCTCATTCCAGATGCTAGTCCAGGGCCCTGAACCAGTAGGCTGGGAGTCCCCATTGCTCCCAGGAAAGGGGATTAAAAATTCTAAGAATCATAATAGAATTCAAGCTGTCCTCCTGGGAGCTTCCAACCAAGGGGAGAAAGACCTTAACTTTCCCCCAAATCCAGTGAGTAAAGTTCAGATCCCAGGACCTAGAGTTGTTTATTCTCTTCCATTGAAAGAAGAAACACCATCATTTCTGGTCTGAACGGTCCCTTCATGCTCCTGGCACGCATTTTTCTCCTATGATGGAAAACTTCCTGTTCTTTTGTGTGGGAGTCATTTTCATGACATGACTCATCGCAAGGAGCCCCAGCTATGTGTCTACACCATGTTTCTCGGTCTGCAGGTCTGGGTGAGTTCCTACAACCTCCCCCTCTGCACTTCTCTCCCTGGATGGCCATGGCAGAGACCGCTCCCAAACCACTCGGTTTTCTCTGGGATCCCATGTCCTTTGCCCACACCTACACTCCAATGTCAGGACAAACAGAAAGACACATATTTAACGATGGGACATCTTGGAGGTGGGGGGGTTTCAGTCAGTTAAGTGTCTGCCTTCAGCTCATGTCTTGATCCCAGGGTCCTGGGATTGAGTCCCACACCCCTCTCCCTGCTCAGCAGGGAGTCTGCTTCTCCCTCTCCCTCTGCCCTCTCCCCTCCTCTTGCTCTATCTCTCTCTCAAATAAATAAAAAGCTTAAAAAAAAAAAGGCAGGGCATCTGGGTGGTTCAGTCATTAAATCTCTGCCTTTTCCTCGGGTCATGATCCTGGGATCTTGGGATCCAGCCCTGCATCGAGCTCCCTGATCAGCGGGAGCCTGCTTCTCCCTCTCCCACTCCCCCTGCTTGTGCTCCCTCTCTCACTGTGTCTCTTTCTGTCAAATAAATAAATAAAATCTTTAAAGACAAAAAAAAAAGGACACATATTCAACACCTGCCACTTAGCAGGCATGTGCGAGAGAGAGATTGTCCGCTTTGCAACAGTGGACACATCCCATAATGTGAGCACGACCCAGAACATAACCTTCGGGCTGCGTCCGACCCTTCTGTTGCCCCTGGTGTCCAGCAGTTCTGCTGTAGAAATGCCTACACAGGCTCCATCCTGAGATAGAGAGACCCACGCAGCATAGGGCATGGGCAGAGCTCCGATGGAGAAAACACAGGAAGCCCCAGGGCCCAGATGAGGGGGATGCAGCTCACCTGAGGCTGGGGGAGGGGCACACATGACCAGGAAGGACATCTCCCAGAATGTCTGCATGAGCTGAATTTACATCTGGTCCAGTGTCCAAAGTAGGGAAGGTGCTCACTCACTAGGAAAGGGCCAAAACAATCTGTGGGAACCGGGCAGAAATGAGGGTGCACACGGGGTCTGGAGCACAGAGCACAGCCTCAGTTTCCCGGTGAGCCATCCGCTGGACTTGACCAGAGCTCCCAAGAGCTGTCGAGCCTCTGGCAATTTCCAGGAAAAGACCTCTGGCTTCACAGGCGTTCCTAGTCTCACCTGCGCCGTGGCCCTCTGCCGCCATGAAGGTTGGTATTTCTGGTCCCTCCTACACCAAGCTCAGAACACACACAGCATTAGGGCCCTTCCGCTGGTCCCACTGGAAGAGATGAGGACCACGTGAGACTCTCTGGGGACCCATGCATAGCATCTATGGACATGCCCACTTCCCAAAAAAAAAAAAAAATGTGTATGATGTGGAAAGGCAGTGACACTTCTCTCTAAACTGACTGAGAGTATCAGATGGGTGCTCTGGTGTCTTTCTCTTTCTCCTCTGATGTTCAATTGTTTTGCTTTCACTTGTAACTTCCAGACATTCAGTAAGACCAAAAAACCCTCATAGGTAATCCTTTTTATGTAGTAATTCCCTTATCAGCCAGACCAGTCACTTTGTTTTTTTAAGATTTTATTTATTTGACTGAGAGAGAGCGCTGCAGGGGGAGCAGACAGAGAGAGAAGCAGGCTCCCCACTGAGCAGGGAGCCCAAGGTGGGGCTCGATCCCAGGACCTTGAGATCACCACCTGAGCCGAAGGCAGACGCTCAACTGACTGAGCCACCAAAGTGTCCCTAGACTAGTGACTTATTTTTACTTCTGTGAGATGCTGAGTCCCTTGTGTTCAGAGCCAGTGAGCGCCACCACCCAGCCAACACCTTGCTGCAGATACACAACACACGGCCGGCATGAGCTCCCTGGAAAGTCACAGACTCTGATCTTTCGGCTCTCTGAAAACGAGCCAGGTAAATGTGCGGGTGCTCGTTGACACGTAGGCCTATCTGAAGCCAAAAAACCAAAGACGAGAAAGTCCCCTTCGTGCCTGGTTTTGCTACCGCGAACCAGGGGAGACAGAATCCCGCCCTGTTTGGTTTGGTTTTTACCCAGGAACACGCGGAGCCATTGCAAGTCCTCACTGTTTCTCCCCGTCTTTCTGCCGAGGAGCCATATTGTTCTTGGCACAGAAAGAGGGGACCCTTTTGAGGCAGGGCCTTATAGCTGGAGGGAATCTGGCCCATGAACGCAAGCCACCCCTCTCCAACACACACACACACACACACACACACACACACACACACAGGGCGGGAAGCACCACCGGCATCAAATGCCACAGACTTGCCAATCTTGAGAGGAGACGCTGGGGCCATGGACCACACCTGGCCTCTGGCAAGGCTGGAGAGGATCCTTATCAGGGCGCCGCTGGGCCAAGAGAATGCAGTGGTGTTTCACCTTTGCGCTATGTCCACTCCGGCATTGCTGCAAGCTCACCTTGTTTTATAGGATTGGGACTCACTATTTATAGAAATCACTGTTTTTATAGTAAGTCAAATTTTCAGATGTAAATTAAAAACCATCAGGAACACGTTAGCCCTCTACATATGGGTCTAACAGATACAATGTATAATAGATAATCAAATTCACACAAAGAATATTGCACGCAATCCGCCAAGTCTAACTCACACTCCAGATCCCATGGTGATAGGATCACACCAGGTCTGCAAGTATAGAAAAAAGCACTAATTAGTAGATTCATATCCATCCTGAGAGCAGAAAACAGGCACCCAAGTTTGTAATTCTAAGGTCAACATTAAAGATGATACTTTTCAGACAATGAGTAGAAATGGGATTATAGGGCATCTCCTTTTCGTCTTCCAAGAAGAAAACATTTTCTGAAGTGAAATGTTTTTCCAGAAGCATTGACATAGCTTTGATAGCTTTTGGCTATCAATCCAGGCTTCTTGGCCAGCCTAATGAATTCATAGTTTCCAAAATCTGGTTGTAATCAGTCTAGCTGACTTCAATGACACACATCTGTCAAAAGCCAGCTGATAACAGAAGAAGAGCCGTCCTCACGTCGGCCAGCAGACACTCGCAGAATAATATGGAAGGCTCTCTTTCTTCTCCTGTGTGCTCACTCGCTCTCTCTCTCTCTCTCTCTGTCCATGCACACATTGTAATTATAAATACGACAATCTCAGCAGAGCGACTTCAATGAAGTGAAATGATGTAACGTATTACTGTAAAAATACTTGCTTCGGAAAGCAAACTAAGCAGCACAGAGGGCAAAAAGGACACAGACCCAGCCTTCCCTATAGATGCTTCCCCGTCAACAACATACGTAGCCCAGGTGCTAGCTCCCTGTGCTTGACCCTGTCGTCACTCATACCCATCAGTGTCTCAGAATTTGACTCAGCTCCAGCTCACCAGAAAAGGTGCTCTCTGGGTGTATGGTTTGGATCAGATCATGAAGACGCACCTGAAACATGATGGAGCAAAGCGAGTGAAGGTGATACATGGCCACATGTGTCCCTGGCTGCAGAGAAGGCTACCGTGTTGAGAGAACCCTCAACAACAAAGCATTCACATGTGCCCCGCAGTCCTCAGATAGGAGAATTGCATCATATACGTAAACACTCTAGTGGAAGGTTGAAGTGATCATTCTGATCAGACAATGGCTAAGAAAACTCCATCTGGGAATTTAAGAAGGGAGAGATGACATCCACTCTGGGACGGTGTTTTCTATTATAGGGCCCCACGACGAGGCCACATCAGAATCATCTGGAAACAACTAGGACCATGACTGGCTGAACTATTTATCAAAGCGATGTCTCTCTCCTTCTAAACACACAAGAGGGCTGCGTTTCCCAGCTTCTGTTTCTAATGATGCTGTACCACACAGTTCAAGAGCATTAGAGGCAAAATATATCTGAGACCAATCCAGTGACACATCAAGGAAGATGTCATGGGGGGAGGGGAGGACTGGGGCTGAGTTCTGAAGGAAGGGTAGAATTTGGTATGGAAAAGAGGAATCATGAAAATTCTTGACAGAAGGAACTATATGGATAGAGACGTGAAAATGAAGGGGGTTAGGGGAAAATAAACAACACATCTTTTTTGGAGTAGCGGTCCTCAAACTTTGGTCCCATGGAATACTGCAGACTTCTGAGCTGAACTGAATGGAAATCTTTAAGGGCAATTGTAATAGCATTTCTCCTAATTCAAAGGGGGAAAAATGCTTAACTAGCAAATAATTTTTAAAGATTTTTCTCCTATTTATTTTCCTTTCTTTCCATCTTTCACGTATTCATGGCCAAATCTTGGGCAGACACTGTGCCTTGTGCTAAGTTCTATGAACCCCAGCAACAGACAGATGTTACCTTTGCCTTTACAGTAGTTAGAATTCACAGGAATCACAGACATTGAATCACTTCTTATAATCACGGTCATGCTTAAGCAGAAGACTAGTTTGACAGAGAAACCTGTAAAGGGTATGTTACTTTCTCAGAGTCCTGAACAGGACAGCAAGCTGAATGACTTAACCAACAGAAATGTGTCATCTCTCAGCTCTGGAGGCTGGAAGCCAAGGTGAGGGCAGGGCTAGCTCCTCTTGAGGATGTGAGGGACACCCCTTCCCCAGCTTCTGGAAATTGCCCGCATCTTTGATGTTCCTGGACTTGCAGATCCACCACCCCATCTCTGCCTGCCTCTTCATGTGACATTCCCTATCACCCCATGTGTGTGCCTGTGTCCACACTTCCTTTTTTTTATAAGGGCCCCAGTCATATGGTGGATTAGGGACCCAACTGACTCCAGCATGAGCTCATCTTAACTAATGCAATGACCCTCTTTCTAAATAAGATCACATTCTGAGGTAGAGGGGTGAGGACTTCAATATATGACTTATGGGGGGGTACAACTCAACTCCTGACATGTGGGGGACCCAATAATCTGGGAAGACTGCTCTCAGGAAATGAGTGAGGTAAGAGGGGGGGACAAAAGCGTTCCAAGCAGAGAAAACAGCATGTGCAAAGTTCCTGGGGCAGAAGGGAGCATGGTGCATCAAACACAAGTGTGGTTCAGTTGAAGAGGCCACATGGAGAGGGAAAGCAATCATTATAGAAGAAATTATGAATTGTCCTGGCAAGAGTATGCCAGAACCAGAATGATGGAAGGAGCCATGGCCATTAGACAGTCAGCCATATCAGGCCTTGGTAATTTCTTCCTGGACACAAGAGAGACACAGAGTCATGAGTGAGGTTATAAGGGGACGGAGAGCAGAGGTGTCACAAAAGTTCAGAGAAAAGCTTCCTGAGAGATGAATAGATCGAATGAAGCAGCCACAGATTGTCCCCTTGGGAGCGAGAGGCATGTGTGATCATGGTCCTCCGGGTTCTTGGATAAAGAGATTGTGAAAGCCGCATCCACAGATAAAGGGGCCATCCCAAACCAGACCAGTATTCCAGGAAAGTCCACAACTATGACACATGTGGGCAAGAGTGATGTCCCAGAGACAACAGTGCAGAACGAGCACTTGCGAACACTATGAGGATGACCGCTGTTTCTCATACGGCCGAGGTAGTCAAGGAGAAAATCCAGGAGGGGTAGGCAATGCTGGTGCTGACTCTATAGAGAGCACTGAGTACACGCACGAGGAACAGTGAGTAGGTGCATGCTGCACAGTTAAGAAAGGACAGAGCAAAAAATACAGTTAATCAATGCCGGCTTTCCTTGTGGGTGGAGCTCCAAGGAGAATCAATATTTGCAACTAGTAAAGATACAAGTGCACGCACCGGTTAGGAGCTCAGCTCTTCTCCTTCCTCTGAGTTAAGGCAAGGGATGGCTCTGTTTGGATCTCATGTTCTCATCTTCACACCACGGCCAATAGTAGGACCTATGCCATAGAATGTGTGGGGAGGGTTTTATAAGATAATTTGCTCTGGTGGAGCCCACAAGAGCAGCCCACCACAGTTAGCTGTGGCTGCAGCCAAACCAGAACAGCAGGCTAAAGACACCCAGGGAGTGAGAGCCCAGAGTAGGTAGGGTTCAGTGAGAGACTCTGAACTCCCAAAATGGGCCCCATCCCCAAGCCAATCCAGTGTCCACCCAGGATCCTGACATTGGGGTGAAGTCACAGGGCATCGGTACTAGTCAGCTTGAGTTGCCATAACGAGTACCACAGACTGGGGGCTTCACTAAGAGACTTCTGTTCTAATTACAGTCCCGAGGCTGGATGTCTGAGGTCGGGGGGTCAGCAAGGCTGGTTTCTCCTGCGGCCTCTTCTGGAGGTGTAGACACTGTCCTCTCCCTCTTCACACGGTCTCCTTCTGCACGTGCCTGTGTCTTGATCTCTTCTGATAAGGACACCAATCAGATTGAAGTAGGGCTCCCCTGGTGACCTCATTTACCTCTCTAAAGACCCCATCTCCAAACACAGTCACCTCTGAGGTCCTAGGAGTTAGGACTCCAACATGTAAATCTGAGGGACACAATTCAGCCCATCACAGCCCCATGGCTACTTGAGTGAACCCAGTGAGCCCAGTGACACCAGGAGACAGACCATGGCTGCTAGAAGCTACAGATCAGTGAGGTCATCTCTGATCACTCAACATTAGGGGAGGCACAGATAAACTGGCTTTGAGGAAGCTTAGGAAAGAGCCCTGGTCCCCTGGGGTCAACATGAGTTCAAAGGAATCATGCCAAAGCCCCCTTTGTTATCCTCTTTTTCAATCAAGTTCTCAAGTGCATAATTGTTTGTTGATTGCCCACCATGTGCCAAGCATTGTGCTCGAGCACAGCCTCCACTTAAAGGAGTCGCCATTCCATCCGGGAACCGGGTAGCCAAGCCAGTGAATTAACATACACTGTGAGCCGTCCAACAAAGGAAGGAAATGCACATCATAGAGAGTGCTCGGACAAGAATCATTAATTTTATCTGAAGGCCTGGGCAGGAGTGGCTGGTCAAAGGAAGCTTCATAAAGAAGACACTGGAGCCAGGATTTGAAGAAATAATTATTTGCCACAGAGGAAAGGGGCCTGTGAGCTCTGCCCACAGAAGGTAGGGGTGGTGTCGAGAAAGGGACCAGCAGGCGGGAAGAGAGCACTGGCAAAGGCTCAGACATGAGACAACACCCATCACCTGCTTGTGTTTCTTCCTCAGATGCAAAGTAAAAGTAGATGTGTGGAAGGACGCCCACACGGAGAGGAAGTCAGAGGTCGAGAAAAAGCTAGGCCAACTAGCTAGAATCTTCTCTACTAGTAATGGGGAACAGAGAGGTTATTTAGAAATGATGAGGGGACAGCCAAACCAATACTGGGACAGAAGCACCAATGAAACTCTTGCGAGACATGGTGGATGTATCTGCTCACGTGGAAAGGAAGAATGAAGACACAGCCATGACACCAACACCTGGGGACTCCAGATCCAGATGCCCCAGACCCCCTCTCTGGGCCCTCAGGCTTCAGTTTCTATCACAGAGTCAGCTCTGGTCCACAGCATTGTCCCCCTGCTTTTGCAGGGACTGGAAGAACGGCTGTCCATGTCCCCTGGGCTTGCGTCTTACAAGCCCAGCCATGCAATAAAATGACACTCACCCACCCATTCAAATGCAGAAAGCATCCGGAGCATGCTCTCACCAGCTCACATCCACGTGTCCACAGTCAGACAATGGGCTGCCCCACTGGAACCAAGAATGGCAGTGGGCAGAGACAAGCAGCTGCAGGAGCAGAGTGGGGATTGCTGGGGACATCCAGTGACTGACACTGAGCAGGTGTGCATCTGGGCAAGGCATGTGAAGACGGGAACAAAGGCCATGGCGATGAGGAAGGAGGAGCTCAGAATCAAGAGCATTTAAGAACCAGAATTAGCAGTACCTGGGGCTGATCGAACACACTGCATGAAAGAGAAAGGGAGCCTGAGCCAGTGCACAGATTTCTAATGTGGAAGTTCCTGTGGGTGGAGAAGTCACTAAGGAGGAATTAGGGGACAAAGGTGAGAGCAGGTTTCAGGGGAAGGTGACATGTGAAGGTTGGGGACACCTTGAACATGAATGGCATCCTCTCGTCTCCAGGTGGAGATTTGGCAGGTCATGCAGATCTATGAAGGTTGGGGACACCTTGAACATGAATGGCATCCTCTCGTCTCCAGGTGGAGATTTGGCAGGTCATGCAGATTTATGCCGGGACCAGAGCTAGAGCAACTACAAGGACAGGAGGAGATAGTAGAGTGTGGGGGACAGACAGGGGCAGTATGGGGGTACCTGTTTCCATTCACTCAACCAATACAGGAGTTGTAAGCTTGACTACAGTCTTAGGAAGCAATTGGATTGGCGCTTAGGGAGGCATGACAAGAAAGTTTGCAAAACACACCATTCATGCAGAGATGAGCACCAGCAAGGTGGCTCTCCATGCCAAACACAGGAGTGTTTGTTTGAGGGACCCGAGGCCCACAGCCCACTTCCCTGCTTTCCAAATCCCTACTTAATAGTCATTATCGAATCACACTATCTTCCTTTCTTGAGATCCATGACTGACGTGTTCTTGCTTACTGTATGGGAGACCTTCAGTACTTTGACCAGAGCACCTATTCCTGACAGAGGAAATGCCTAGAGAGGTCAAATATTCCAGGAGCTCAAGATAACACTCCTTTCTTTTTAAATAATGATTGTTGCTTTCTAAGGTTGACAGTAGGGTCTGGATGCAGAGTGCTGTTTCCTCCAAAATTCCATTGGCTTGGCTACATCCCACTCGTTTGTACTGCTGCATCTCACAGGGGCTTCCCACTTTATGCAGAATGAAATCTGGACCCTTTCACCCGGAGTCTGCCCTGCTTTCTAATCTCACACCACACAGCCCCCTGTTTTATCATTACAGTTCTGTTACAGTGAAAATTACATTGACCCCTCATCCCAACGTCCCTAAAAGTTTCAACCCATTTCAGAATCAGCTCAAGTCCAAAACCCAGTTGAACTCTCATCAGACGGAAAGTCCCAAATATCATCATCTAAATCAAGTGTGGATGAGACTCTGGGTGCAATTCATCTTGGAGCAAAATTCCCCTCCATCTGCAGATCTATGAAACCAGAGAACAAGTTATCTGCTCCAACAGACAACGATGGGACACACAAGAACACCAGCGGTTGACACTGAGGTCAAAGGGGAGAAAATGGAGGGAACAGAAGAAGTCACAGGTCCCAATCAACTTGGAAATCCAGTCAGGCAAATTCCATTGCGTATGAAGCCTGGGATTAATCGTGCATGGCTCTTGGATCTGCCTTGGTTCTACCCCTGTGTCATTCTTCCTTTTTCATGAAAAGCAGCATGAGTGGGGCGCCTGGGTGGCTCAGTGGGTTAAGCCGCTGCCTTCGGCTCAGGTCATGATCTCAGGGTCCTGGGATCGAGCCCCGCATTGGGCTCTCTGCTCAGCAGGGAGCCTGCTTCCTCCTCTCTCTCTGCCTCTCTCTCTGCCTGTCTCTCTGCCTGCTTGTGATCTCTCTCTCTGTCAAATAAATGAATAAAAAATTCTTTAAAAAAAAAAAAAGCAGCATGGGTGGTTTTAGCAAGCTGTCCCCGACCTATAGACTTTTGCAGGACCAACAACAGTCCTTTCATCCTGTCTTTCCTTTTAAGTCCAAACTGGCAGTGTTTTTACTCCCATAAAGTTCTCAAGAACTTTGTGGGCCTCCTGTTTATATCATGGGGACTTATCCCATGAGACAAAAGGCTCACGCACAGGTCTTTCCTGAATAATCCCACCCCCAGTTCTGTTGAGATCGTGTGAGGCCATGTTCTCAAGCTTCCCAGAAGTCCTCTGATTTATCTAGGGAAACTGCGAGTCACACTCATAATCTCTTCAAAGAAACGTTTGTGGGACTGAATACTCAGATCTTTTGATTTTTGGAAGACATCATTCAGCCACTCCTGAGCTTTCTCTAGAGCATGTTTTCCTGATGGTCAATCTCTTCATTTTGGCATCGTCTGCATTGTGGAGGGGATGGGAAGGTTCAAAACAGATGAGTCTTATTCCTTTCTAACATTTCTTCTCTCTATTTCTCTCATTCATCTTGAATTTTACAGTAAGCAACAAGAAGCCAGGCTGCACCTTCAACGCTCTGCTCATCGATATCCTCCGCTAGAGCTGCAAGGTCCTTCTTTACTAGTTCTGCTTTTCACACAAAAGACTCTGTGATGGGAAACAGGTTCCATGGAGCTTTGTGCCACCACACAGCAAGGCTCTCCTTCCCTCCTTTTTCCTGGGACGGGCTCCTCATTTCCTTCCGAGACCTCCCTGGCAGCACGTGTAGCATCTGTATTTCTACCAACAGTCCATTTGCGATGATTTATGCTTCTTCTCCACCATGTTTCTCAGTCCTTTATGAGCCCTCGCTGATGCTCTGAAACACCCGTATCTCTAGGAATGGGGTATCGTACTCTTCAGAATTCTTCAAGGCTCTGCCCCATGCAAATTCCAAAGCCTTTACAGTTCTAAAAAAAAAAAACAATTATTTTGACATCAGCACCACATTCCTGACATGAAAGTCCGTATTAGTTTGCTATCACTGCTATTAACAAATTAGCTCAAATTTAGGGACTTAAAACAGTTCTTAGCTTATAGTTCTGGAGGCCAGAAGTCCTAAATGGGTCTCACTGAACTGAAAATCAAGGTGTCTGCAGGGCTGATTGCCTCCTAGAAGGTCAGAGGGAGAACCTGTTTTCTCTCCAGCTTTTAGAGGACATCAGCATTCCTTGGTTCATGACCCAACTCCTTCCCCTTCAAGGACAGCAAGCACATGACTCTGATCTTGAGGTCATTATCACAATTTCTTCTCTGACTCTGACTCTCTTCCGGTTTTAAAGAGTCCTGTGATTACATTGGGTTCCCTTTGGTAATCCAGGGTAGTTTTAAGGTCAATTGTCACAACCACAATTCCATCTACAGCTTCAGGGCTCCTTTGCTGTGTTAGGTAACATATTTGTGGTTTCCAGGGAGCATGTGCAGGTTTTGGAGGGCCATTATTCTGCCAACCACAAGTTCAGTCATGATTAAGGTGGAGGCTGCTGCCCTGAGCTCTGGATGACGAGTTGGACAGAAGGGAGCATTCTGTCCAAAATAACAACAGTATCCTCCCAATTTCTTGGTGTTTTAAAATGAGATTGAGATAATATGTAAGCTCAAAGCAAACAATTACTTGTTTAGAACATCCCTCTTCTAGCCCTGGGAATCAAAAATTTAGAAAAATAACAACTGTTTGGTACACAGGGACAAAAAAAAATGCCTTTGAGCCTATATACATTGATATTTCTGTTTAAATATCACATGACCATCTCATGACTGCGATTCCAGCAAGACATTGCTCATTCTTTGATAGTGACCTAGCAATGGTTCCATGCTATGTGGTACTGCAGGTGACCTTAGGCTTGTCATCAACCCCAATGATTTTTAAAAGAAAATAAACTTCAAGGAATTTAGGCAGAGGTAAAGTTATGAATTCCAAAGCAAATGTTCAAATTTGAAAGCATTGATGTGTTCATAACCATGACCAAAGTTTTACATTCACCAAGTAAGGTCTAATTTCTCTCTTCTTTAGCGCAACCTTCGCAGGTAGGGAATCCACACAAAACAATCTGTTGAGCGTGCGTCTGGCTCTGGGCTAAACTGAGAACACCAGTCAGAGGAGACCCAGATGTCCCTGACTGGTAATATCAGGCACAAAATAAAAGATTCCCTGAGGGAAAGAAACTGACACTCTGGGTGCCCCGTGTTTAGATGTTACCTTATTTAATCCATTCCACAGCACTGTGAAATAGCACTGTGTTGTTGGTGAGTCAGTAGACCCAGTGAAGGAAAGCAGCTTCTCCAAGTTCCCACAGCCAGATGAGGGCAAAGTCGGGGTACAGACTTAAAGATTGACTTCCCAGCACACTGACTGTGATCTACAGCCTGATGTCCTCTCAGAGGTGCAAAACAGGTTCTGTGCAGGATCCAAGGAGGACGCTGTCACTGTGTGGGGTAACAAGAGTCACAGGAGGAGCGGGAGAGTCAGGAGAATGGAGAGCAGAGGAAGGGTGCTCAAGGTGAACAATGCACAGATGAGGAGAGCTTGAAGTGTGTCCAGGAGAACAGGCAGGAGTCTGTCTAGCTGGACCACAGATCTGGGAAGGAACAGCTTGGACTCAGCCATCGCTTCCAATCCAGAAGACCTGAATAGAAAGGTGTGCAATGTGGCCACTTCCAGGAGGCCAAGAAAACCCACTAGAAATCCATGAGCAAGGCGTGGATGGACCCAGAGCTGGACTTCATAAAGATTCGCATCTGCAGTGGGCAGCAGAGCGGGGAGAAAGAGACAGGGGCACTGGGCCAAAGACACAGGCAGCTGCCAGGGTCCACGTGTGGAGTAATGAGGGTCTGCATTAAAGGGATTGTAATGGGAATGGAAACGAGAGGCCAGATGCCACAGCTGATGGGAGAGGCAGCAGAATCTGGCCTGACAGGAGGTGACAGCTGAGGGAACATGGAAAATGTGAAGAGGGAGAAGCTAAGTGTGTCTGACTCAGAGGTTTCCAGCAGGGGAAAGCAGAAGGAGGCTGGTCCCAGATCGCAGGAGTGGAGGCACCAGGCAGGAAAGTGGCCCCAAGGCCCTGGACCAGGGGGAAAATCAGAACCACAGACACCCGCTGGCAGTCCTCCAACAATGGGCACGAGTTACAACAGTGAACAGAAGACCCCTGGCAAGGGAAGAGGTCCGGGCACATCTTCACAGAGGCTGCTGTCAGAGGACGGGAGAGGTAGCAGGACCAACGAAGGACACGGGAGAGAGCGCCGCGGGGGCAGGAGAGCCGGGAAAGCTGCGTCCTGGATGTGGGAGACCTTCCCAGGGAGGAGCTGCCGGAAGCACTTGGTGCTGCGGGGAGGTTGAGAAAGACGCACCTGGTCAAGGGAATTAGCATCAGCTACGTACGGAGTCCTTAACTGGGCACTACCACGCACACACTTCATGCAAGGAGTCTTCGCATCAGTGCCACAAGGTGTAGATCCTTACAGGTGGGAAGACTCAGGCTCAGGACCCTCAGCTGCTCCCACTGCCTTTGCACAATGGACAGGTATGAGGGCCCAGGCCCATCCCACCATGCCATGCTGTTCCTCTCAGTCCCTGCCTGACCTGTTGACTGGTTCTTGGCTTTCTCAGCTCCGCAGAGCCTTGCGTCCTAAAGAAGGGCATCGCTCGCCAGGTACTACAGGTATGCACCCAGCAGCTGGCAGAGATGGCCCATCCAGCATGCGGCGCCTGCAACATGGCTGTGTGTTGAAGGCATGCTCCGTTCCCTCCTCGCTAGTCTTCTTGCTACCACAGAGCAGGGAGCACAGGGGAAAGGGGGCCTTTTCCCAGTGACACATGCCTGGGAAAAGCAGGTACCGCCCCCACATGGCCCCAGTCTGTGCTCTCCTTCAGTGTCCGGCACCAGGAACATTGATGTGAGCTGAGAACCTGTACTTCAGAAAGAAGCGAGGGGGAAGGAGACGGCCGAGGCCTTGGCTCTGGAAGTGACACTGACCATGCTCTTTGTCTCACACCTGCCAAATCCCAGCACGAGGGGAAGCTCAGATGGGCTCGTCTTCCAGACTTCCTGTTCCCCCTTCCCTTCCCAGGTTCACCTTTCCTCTTTCCTCATCCTTTCCCTTCATGTCAAAAAGGAAAGCTATCTACAGAAGAAAGCTCACAGTTTTCCAAACAGCGGAAATCTTACCTGAGTATGATCTCTGATTTCAATGGTTCTAACCCTAACCCTAAACCTGATTAATGTCCCCCAAAAGTCTAGTCACTGGATGTCTTAAGAGCAGTTTGCTAGAGAGCTCTTGCGTTATAGGGGAAACTGAGGTGAGCCTTAGCTCTCAACAACTATAGGATGCAGCGAATTAGTAATTTGGAGAACAACAGAGATTAAGAATAAATGAGCTAAGTATTTAACCGAAGAACTCAAAAAACAATAGTAAGCCTAAAGAAAAGAATTAACGAAGATAAGAGAAAAAAATAGAAGGCCCCCCCCCCTTGAAAAGTTAGCAGGTTGATAAATAAAATCAATAGCTCAATCTTTGCAAAGACCAGCGAAATAGACTAACCTTGAGGAAGTCTGGCTACATCATAACATCAAGGATGATAAAGGAGGAATAATTTCTCGCAATATGGATAATTGCTTCCACACATTATACAAAAACACAGAGAAATGCTAGATCAAATATGACAAAATTTAGGATTTTTTTGGTTTTAAAGACACAGCAATCTTGGGAGGTCTGGCTGGCCCAGTAGGTGGAGCATAGGACACATGATCTTGGGGTTGTGGGTCCAAGCACCACAATGAGGATGGAGATTACTGAAAAATAAAATCTTTAAACAAACAAAGAAAGAAATATATGGAAATCTCAAAATAAAGAAGGAGAAACCATCAGTGGCCAGAAACGAAGGGAAATTGTAAGCCAGAGTACTAAGCATGAGCTGATCCTACTGCGGTCACCAGGACCCAGATATCAGCCCCGGGATGGGAGCCCAGGGACTAACCACAAGCTGAGCCGAGGGAGGTGGGTACCTGATGGCCGTGTGGGGTGAGGAGCGAGAACTGAGATCCCTGCACACGGCTGGAGCCTCGGGAGCCTCTCAGCCTGGGAAAATGGAATTGCAAACACTCTGGCCCCTTCTCCTGAGGAGCAAGGAAGCGAACACCAGTCCAGTGCCCTGGGTGGCCCTGTGACACATTAAAAAAAAAAAAAAAAAAAAACCTCATGTCTATGCTTCTTACAGTTGTGGGGTCCAAATTCATACCATCTTTGCAGTACAGAAACATATAGGCAGGGAAAGAAACCACCAGGAGGGAGAGTCAGCTGTGTAAAGTTTAATTTTTATTATTTAAAGTTAAATATTTGGACACCTGGGTGGCAGAGTCCAGTAACGGCCCCAACATACAAATGAGAAAGCTAAGACGGGAAGCGGCAGGGAGGTCTAAAGCTCACAAGGTAAGTGGCAGAGCAGGGCTTTGAATGAAGGCTCGCAACTCACATTAGTAGGGAAAGAATGCCTCATTTGTTAAATGTTTTAGGAAAATTGGTTTATCATGTAGATAAAATGAGTTGAAACTCTACCTCCTATCGTAGGCTGATATTCTACCTGGGCTGGCGATCTGCATATTTTCACAAATTATGAAAGCACTAGAAAAAAATAGGAAAATACTTTTTTTTTCTAGAATCGTAGAGTGTAGGAGATCTTTTTCAGCAAGACACAAGCCAGAAATCATAAAGGAAAGTGACAAAGCCGAGTATCAAAAAATGCAAAATCCTACACGGCAGAAGACCCATGACCCAAGTGACAAAGATGGTGCGGGCATGGCAACGGAGTCAGTCACTCGCGTGCATTTTGGGGTCCGGAGTTTGCTGTAGGATGCAGGCTACA